>NC_068307.1:35441730-36641730 GCF_025860055.1 Xyrauchen texanus
TATATATATATATATATATATATATATATATATATATATATATATATATATATATATATATATACAGTATATTTTGTGGTGAAGTAAATACACAAAAAAAAAAAAAAATGACTAGTAAGATTTACTTTTTTACAGATTTACAGTTTTATTTTGCATGTTTTTGCTCACAGTTTTTAAGTAAAATACCATTAAGTAAATATTAATGGTATAAAGTAAAATCTACTTACAATTATGACAAAATATCGATTAAAGTGGGTGAGTAAATTTAACTGAAACATTATATTAAATGTAATATCTTTTACTTAATTAAAAATATGACATACATGGGGCTTTAATAAACTTAGTTACATTTATTTAAACAACTTATATGACCACATCACGTTATGCATTTTCCTTAATATATTTTTTAATCATACAACTCATGATTAAGAAAGCCTCTCACTAAGAAATGTTTTGCATGTTATGTAATTAATGAGTTTACAACACTTTGCATTACTGATGTAGTATGTCTATAATTAGAGCAAGCAGACCTCAACACTTGTTACACAAAACACTGTGACGGTGACAATCAACACATCATTTTTTTTAAAATCATGAACGGGTAATTTTGAGTTGAAAATTAACTTAAGACGATACAAAACAAGAAGTTACCAAATGTAACAACAAAAGTAATGATAAAATGTATGTAAATAAACTGTGCAAACAGTGAAACCATGCAAGCTCATTAATTATGCAAGCCCAGTGCATGCTGGGAACAGCAGCTTTGAAAAGTTGAGTTAAATGTATTTATTTTATTTACCAGTGAAAGTTACAAAAATTTGCAAATAAATGTAATGTTTTTCTCCTTTAAGATTAATACATGATGATACATTATAAAAATAACAAACAATCATAAATAATAATTGCTTATAAGCAAGTGTATGAAAGTGTTTGCATGTAGAATATACTTCACACTTAAACTAACTTATTTAATATAGAAAGTACTATATTTTCTACACAACAAAATATTTTTTTAGTGTACAGCAGAAAAGATTATGTATTTCTACACTAAATAAGTTAGTTTAAGCTTGAACATGAAAATAATAAGTAAATTCAAACATAAAAATGAATGCTATAGCTAATAAGTAAATATTATTTATGATAAATAATTATCTTTACAATGTGTCATCGTGTATCAATCCTGAAGTAGAAAAAAATTGTCATATTTATTTGTGTCACATATAGGACTCAAGAAGGTCATTACCCTGCCCCGTCATCATTCATCGCCACGGAGGACGTTCCCCTGCCCCTGTTATCATGATCACGGCCACGGAGGCAGTTCTCCTGCTCCTGTCATGATCACGGCCACAAAAGCCGCTCTCCAGCTCCTGTCATGATCACGGCCACAGAAGCCGTTCTCCTGCTCCTGTCATGATCACGGCCACAGAGGCCGTTCTCCTGCTCCTGTCATGATCACGGCCACAGAGGCCGTTCTCCTGCTCCTGTCATGATCACGGCCACAGAGGCCGTTCTCCAGTCTGTCCATCCCTCAGCAGCCACTCTCCAGTCTTTCCACCCTCAGTGGCCGCTTCCCAGTCAGCCCTGTCCTCCACGGCCGTCCATTCTTGCTAGTACCTTCCTCGCTTCTACAATCATCCTCTCCCGGATCCCTTCACTTCCCCAACAATGACCCTTGCCTCAGTCCAATCCCAGGCTTGTCTGGCCTCAAACCCTTTTCCCATTCTTACCTCATCCTTGTCCTGCCTGACCTCCTCACGCCTTCTAGGCCACCAGACTCACACCCTTCCTGGAGCCGTCACCCAAACCGCAGGATCCCGCTGAATTCCTGGAGCCACTTCCCTGGCCATGGGTTCCGGCCTGGTCCCCTGGTCTACAGGCCCTGTCACATATAGGAATCCTATAAGTCTGTGTGCATATACTGTATACAATCATGTTCTTTGTAGCTTTGCGAGTTTTTGTCCGTGTATCCCTTCAAATGTCTGTAGTATTTGTTTCTTTATCTTTGAGTTTATGCCTTCCTTGTTGTGCTATCTTATTTTGTTTATTATAAAAATAAATATCTTTAAATGATGCTGCATCCAAGCCACTAGGTTTCAGTGTTACAAGTCCAAGATGACACAAAGACAAAAGTTACTTAGTGCACCTCTGATTTTGTTGTTACATTTGGTAACTTCTTGTGTTGTGCATTTCATTTTCTTCTCAAAATGACCCATTCATGATCAATAAAATGATCTGTTTATTGTCAAGTGTTGAGGTCTGCGTGCTCTGCCTCCTGTTTCTATCACCAGTATTGCAAGGTGATATTGTCTGAAAGACAACACAGCATGCGTTCGGTTTCCCTGTGGGAAGCTTTCTTGTGTCATGTGGTATGTGATTAAACATGTGTTTGTAAGTGGATTTTAAAACGTGACATGTTCTAATAATGTGTCCTTTTAAATGACATAGTTTAAGTACCATGTCCATCATATTTTTAAGTAAAAGTAATTGTATTCACTAACATGTTTTGAGAAATTTACTCACTCACTTAATCAAAATAATGGCATGAAGTTAAATAGATTTTACTTAATTTTATACCATTTATTGAAAAGAAAGCAAGCTCAAGCTCACTTTTCAAGGACAACATTTCATGCAAAGAATTGTGTTAGCTTTTAAATGATAAAATATAAGCTATAATGTACAGTTCAAGTTTGGCAAACATTATTGGAACACTTTCATAGTTCATGTGCTGAACTACACCTGTGGTAGGACACCTGTGTGAACTTGAGGGGAACTGACTATATCCACCTTGACACCTGTTAGTTAAGTGCAAAAATGGCTCAGAAAAGTTAAGTCAGTTCTAAGAAAATATTTACCATAATTTGCAGATGACAATTTGTTTGATATTTTGTTATCTAATACAATGAATTGTATACATTTTTAAGTTGGACTTGCTCGTCCAAATACTTCTGCTTTTTTGAGCTGTACAAGTATGATTCTGTAAAAGCTTAGATTGAATAGCAATGCCCAAAACAGGCAGTATAAAATTTGGATTGCACAATAGCTAAGATCTCTGTGGCTTATGTACTACCATGCAATATTTTAAATGGTAAATGGGGCGGTTGTGGCTCAGGTGGTCGAGCGGGTTGTCCACTAATCGCAGGGTTGGCGGTTCAGCTCCCGGCCCGCACGACTCAACATGCCAAAGTGTCCTTGGGCAAGACACTGAACCACAAGTTGCTCCTAATGGCAGGCTAGCGCCTTGCATGGCAGCTCTGCCATCATGTGTGTGTGTGTGAATGGGTGAATGAGACGCAGTGTAAAGCGCTTTGAAAACTGCTACGGTTAAAAAGTCGCTATATAAGTGCAGACCATTTACCATATTTTATTGCATCTGTCCTCTGCAAACAGAGAAAATTAAGAACTAGCTGTGTGAACAGGAGGAGGTCTGTAAGGGGTCTCAGCTGTAGTGAGATTTACACTACGCCAGGACTCTGTGCCAGTCAGTCAGCTTTGTTTCAATTAGGCCTCAAAATGACTTAATCTGATATATCTGTCAATAAATGCACACTTTTAATTTTATATATTATCATTCATTGTTCTTTAAAAAAAAATGTAATCAGAGGATGATTTAATCATAGATTAAACGTGATATTGGGCGGCACAAGATTGATAACTTCTCACTTCTTACTCAACCTGGTCTCATAGTATCACGTTACTATATCAACATTTTTGCTAAATTGTTTTACTTGGCTTGTTGTAGATATCATGGCAGTTTCTTGTGAAATGAACACTAGAGGCGCTACAACAACCTTTCCCCTTTCACACAAATCATGACCAAAAGGGCAAATTATCAGTTTATAAACACTTTTCACCCCATTTCACACTCTTATGACATCTAAAAACATTTACTAAAGCATATAACTTGAAAGGCGATGGAATGTAACGTTTGCATTACATATCCAGCTACATTTAAAAGCTAGTTGCACATGAGATGCAAAGGAACAGGGTTCGAGTTCCACAAAATGATGTGGTTGCTTCCGAAATTGCGTTTCTTTTAAGTCACATTTGTTTTTTATGACACTATTGGTTAGGTTTAGGTTTAAGTTTAAGGTAGGAGAATAGGTTTTGTTGATTTAAAACTTGATGGAGCATTAATCTTGTGTGACCAAGCATGCTTCTGCGCGGACATTGTGTTTTGGGGTCAGTTTAAATTGATTTAAACTGACTGATCTCAGTTCAGAAGAATCTGGGCTGTCAGTTAAGGGTAAAACTTTTGATGTAAGGAGTCATGTGACAAAACAGCATGGCGCCAATCACAGCAGAGTTTGTCTTTGGGAGAATTGTAACAAAACTACATCTGGTAAGAAACCTCATTAAGTTTTTACATTGAAACCTGTTTGAATCAAAAGATTAGGGTCTATAGTTTCATCCAATATGGCATTTTTTTATTTGAGCGATGAATTGTGAAACAGCACACTTCATTGATCACTATAGTAGACAAAAGCCCTAGATTTTCATTTGAAATCCTATATTTACAGTGTGCATTTTCACATTGAAAAAAAAAACATTTTGCTTTCAGAGAATTTACATGGAGTTAGGATGAAAATATGGTACATTTCAAACTGTTCTGAGACTAGTGCAGACAGACAGCAAGGGAGCATATAGCATCCTATATATTTCCTATGCAGCTAAGTGCTAATTTCTGATTTAATGACTGTAACGTCTCGAAATCATGAATAACCAACATTCCTGGAAATATATAAACAAATTGATTTATAAAAATCTGGATTTCTATTGCTTGGTATTATTTAACATTTCACAACTTAGTCCCACTGTCTACATATGTTGCCATCAATTTTAAGGAAAACTATTTGCTCTTGAAACTTTTTTTTTATTATTTTTTTTGCATGTTTATTAGGTGCTAGTTACAAATCAAAAAGGGAAATAGAAAATGCACACAGCAGTCACGCTCGGGTCTCAGGAAGTTAAGTTTGAAATCGTAAATAAAATAGTTTTGAAGAAAATTTGACTTGCTTTTTGCGCCACACAGTGGACATTTTACCTTGAATCTGCTGCAATATGCGGAAGTACCAACATGATGTAATTTTGGCAAAAATGTTGCCATGGTCACGTAATTATCATGAGATCAGGCTGATTTGATTTATTTTTCCATCTGGAAACCCATTCAGGCTGATAACCATGCCTAGGTCTTCAGGGTGTTAAACTAGGCTTGCCTTAGAGAACTTGCATGAGCCTTTAATCTCTCCTAACTAATGTCAGTTCCACACCACTAATCCATCTATGGGAGTAGACAAGCTTGATGAAAGTCAGAAGAATCATCTTTCTTTTTGCAATGCAGCCCGCTCCCCCACAGTTCCAAAGTTTTTCTCTGTTTGAAACTCTCTCAATCTCTTTTCATGCTGGTAAATATGAGATTTGTGCTATTGGGACTATATTGGGAGCTAAAGTCCTAGTGAAACAGCTTGGGATGGAGCTAGAAATTAGTATTGATTTATCTGATTTGGGAGTGAAATGAAAATCTGGAAAAGAGGTTTGGCATCTATGAAAGAGTACTGCATCTTTTTTTATTCACCTCAGACTTTCTTCGTCTTTTGAAGAAGACATCCTTTTCTACCGAGCAAACATGACATCACAACAATGAATCAATGACCTCTTTCTGCAGTGTACCTTTGGGTAAAACAACTTAAAATTTTACTTTCTCAGCTACAAAGATAACTCAACCTCACAGAACCTTACAAGCATTTGTGATGCACTAGTCCAGGAATATGTGCCTAATGGAGAATGACTTTAAATTGCTATTCAAGTTTCTAGTTATCAAAAAGGATGCACAATTGTAATTTTAATTAAACTAGAACTAAAATGGAAGGAAAAGTAAGTAAAGTCTTAAACCTGCTGTAAGTGTAGTTTTTACAAATACATTTCATTTTTAATACATTTTCATTATTCATAATCAATGTTTAAGATGCCGGATAGGGCCTTTTTGATATTTTATTTTGATACGTTTTTTTGGTGCTATATGGCAACATTTATATTAGTCTGTAAATTAGTGTGTTAATTGTTGTGACAGTATTAAAATGAGAGATTTTTTTCTACATACAGGGAATAAACAGGCATTATTGGTTAGACATAAATTATGTAATTATATATGTTTTGTCACAAAACTTGTTTTGGGCTACTGTAATTCCTCTGTAGTGCAACTGTGCTGAATCATTTGAATTGAAAATAGTAAGTTCCGCTTCCTGTTATTCCAATGCAAAGTTTAACATCCTATGGGGCATTGTCAATTTAATAAAAATTCCAAATTATGAATTGATAGGTAGCCAATTGTTTAAACAAATGTCGTAAAAAATATGATGATAATGACAAAGATGATTGTTATTATTACTATTTATTATGGCCTATTTTTGAAACCACTTCTACCACTACTACTACGACTACTAAAAGTATTAATAATAATACTAATCATAAATAATAATATGTCTAAATAATAATAATAATAATAATAATACATTATATAAATAATAATATATTAATATTAATAAAAAAATCTATTATTATTATTATATTTTTTAGTAATAGGCCATAATAATAATAATTATTATTATTATCATTAATTATTAGTTTTAGTATTAGCAGTAGCAGCAGTAGTAATAATTACTATAGGTTTAAATAATAGCCTAATAATAATACTTGTTGTTATTATTATTTAGCATTTGGTTTAAATATACAGATAACACTTATTGTTGGAAAAAAAAAAAAACACATTTGAAATACAATATTGTCATAATGAATCAATTAGTATTTATTATTAAAGGGACTGAGAGCTTTATACTACAGGACTAAAGATCTAGGGCACGGGCGCGTTCACGCTTCTTCTCCGCCCTGCTCCTGTTCTCTCTCTCTTGCGCGTCACCGGCCCCGCGCGTGCTCGGTCGAGCCCTTCCGATGAGCGCAGGCGCGCGCTCCGCTCAGGATGCTGGATTGTAGGTGATGATGGCGGAAGAGGAGCTGCGCTGAGTTTTCTCTCAGTTTTTTTTTATATAAACCCACCCCTATAATACGCTCGTTAACACATCTCGTCTTTCGCCTCCGTCTCATTCCGAGGGACGATGGGGAACGAAGCCAGCCTTGAAGGAGAAGGACAGCCGGGACAACCGGGAAGCGCTGTACCCGCGGCTGGAGCCCCGGCTTCCATTTCAGCACCGGCGGGCGGTGGACAGCTCCACAAGCCGAGCAATGGAGCGCCTGCTGGGGCGATGGGATCCGGACACGGGCCGGGAATGAACAGGTAGCCTGAATATTTCAACAGCTCCAGGATAATGTCGATTTTTTTTAATGCAATGCTGTTCTGTGCACCAGATCAAATGGGTCTATTCGATCTAATTCAATGCGTGTAGCTTATTTGAAAGAGAGAGAGACCATAGATCAGATCTAGTGTGTATTAAAAGACACAATGATATGCATTACCTTATTGTAATTCTTGTACTAAACCAAAAGATGCAAAACCTTGATATGTGCATTATAGATCAGGAATTAACACATCATGAGCTGGACTCATAGAGCTTATTTAATTTTAGGGACAGGCTACTTGATGCATAGATCTATTTACATGAAGAAAGCATATACTTATACATGTAGCCAGCCATTTGAGAGTGCACGTAGTGGTTTCATGCTTAGTATGCCCGACAGTATGTGCTTCGATTTCCCATGTGCTATCCCAAAGCAAGCCAGCTATGTTTGTTACTAGTCTGTAATGGATATAGGGTGTTGACTTTACTATATGTATACTACATTAATCATGTATATTAAATGTTATATTCAAAGCAGTCTGATGTCCATTATGGTAGGTTATGGAAGTAAGGCGTGTGCTGTTCGCATGTGTGAGATTTATTCCAATAATCTAATGTAATTTGTACTATTTTATTATACAGACATTTTTAAACCTACAAACCAGGTTTTGTACAATATAGTCAGTATACTAATAATAGCAACCAGATGGGAAATTTAATGGAATGGGAGCCAAGCCTATTAGGGCTGCTATCAAAATGTGTTGGTACTAAAATCACTCTGTAAATGACACTTGAGACTTCACTAGGGAGAGTGCAAGCATGATAAAATGCTATATGATTAATAATTGATAAAATTATGGTGAGGGCCCATGTGACTTATCTGTTACACATGCTATTCAACATCTTTCACTCCCTCTTTCTCCCTCTTTCTGGATCTGCTTCACTCTCCCTCTACAATCTTTAAAAAATGTAACGTAAATTGCCCTGTAATCAAAGGATTTACAATGACTACAATTACATTCAATAATTTATGTTGTTTCCATATTTAATTATCATCTTTCTCTCTATATAGAGCAAAACAGTGACTACACACTTTTTAAGCAGCCTAAGTATTTTGCTCATTCATTTTCTCCATAGGGATTTCAAAATATTCTATAACAAACAGTTCTAAACCATAAAACCAAACCAAAAAGCTCTGAGATAAAGCACAGCATTGCAATCTTTGATTTTAAGCTAAAAAATATTTTAAAATCATAAAAAATTACAAAGGTTCAAGGATGTGTACTTCTTGTGTAGTTCTTATTTAGGGGCATTGAACTACTCATCCCACAAAGCATTGAGAGTAATGATGGTATAATATGTTTTTAAGTATTTTTTTCGAAAATAGTAAAATATATACAAATACATAAGTATTTTGAGAGTGTATGGGGGCTCGAATATGTCATTTTCAAAGCTTAATGTGAGTAGCTTCCATTTACGTTTCACAGCGACTTCTCTGACTGGTCGATTTTTCTTAGTCATTAGGGGTAGTGTAGTTCTTCCAGGAGTTTGGCTATTATAAATGCTGAAAAATCTAGGAGCTAGTGGTATGTCTATATTGAAATATTTTGGGCTCTATTTTCGTGAGTGTGCTACGAACGTGCACAACATCTTATCCAATTTTTGTGAGAGCACAATTTTTGTGCCAGAGCAAAGCAAAAGTGGGAGTGTTTGCGCTATCCATGGGTGTATGCACATAAACTGTGGGTGTATTGTATGTTAATGAAGTGGCGCAATGCTCAATTTGCTATTTTCCTGCTAAACAGATCAACGTCTCATCTCAGCGCAAAGTCTAAACTCAGTTCCTGCATTTGCTGTTTAGAAATTCCACGGTAATAAAAGTCCATGTCCAAACTCTGATAATATAGTGGAACATCAAATTATGTCCAGTACGGGGGGGCCTGGGTAGCTCAGCGAGTATTGAAGCTGACTACCACCCCTGGAGTCGTGAGTTTGAATCCAGGGCATGCTGAGTGACTACAGCCAGGTCTCCTAAGCAACCAAATTGGACCAGTTGCTAGGGAGGGTAGAGTCACATTGGGTAACCTCCTTGTGGTCGAGATTAGTGGTTCTCGCTCTCAATGGGGTGCGTGGTAATATGTGCGTGGATTGCGGAGAGTAGCATGAGCCTCCACATGCTGAGAGTCTCCTCAGCATCATGCACAATGAGCCACGTGATAAGATGCTTAATAGAAATATTAATAATTAACAATAGAATTGTTAATAGAAATATTAACAATTCTATTTAAGATCTTATTTCTATTGGAATTTTTCCAGCTGTTGTCATATAGTGATTTTTAAGTCACTGCAAGCGGAGTGGGTGGAAGAAGTTTGGATGTTTGGTATGATTTTTTTGATGAATTATTATTTTTTTAAATTTATTATACTGTATTTTCATTTCTTTTGCAGTATAATTTGAATGTAAAAATATTTTTGTCTTAATTTTTTTGGGATTCATGATTTGCCATGATTTGTGTGTCAGTAGATGAAAATTATTAATAATATTACATTCTTATTTGAATGGAGCATTTATCAATATCCTGATGAGAACAACATTTTCTATGGGTATAAAAAGAGCATGTCACTGTCATTGAAATTTTACTGAGATTCAACATGGATGCAGTTAATGCACAAAAGAAGTCCATATTTCTATTCTTCTAATTCATTGCATACAGCCCATTTACACCACCAACTCCTCTTGAATGTGCTGTCTTTGTTTATATCGCTGATGCTTGACAGGGAATGGCAGAGAAGAACATCGGAATTAAATTGCACTTGACCCAGCCCATTAGTGCTTTGCACGCAGAATTTCACCAAACCCACTTGCACCTAGACTTAGCACATGCTTGCCAAAAAATACCAAAACTTCATTGCCATACCCATTGACTTTGCTTGTTTGACTTATAGCATAGCGCTGCACTTAGCGCTAGTGCTCTTAAAATAGGCCTCTTATACGTTGAGTATAAAACATTTAATTCCATACCAGGGGCGGATTTAGCCATTGGGGACATGGGCAACCCTGTGCGAAGCCCCTCATAGGCCTCTCATAGAAGGACAAATCTTTTTTGTATCAGCATTTCTCCAGCCTGATGGGTTTGTTTATAAGATAAATTTGTATCTGTCTCAGTGTAAAACACATACAGATATATTTGTAAGCTTGCATTGTTACTGCTGCACGTACTGGCTGTCTGTCTGTGTCTGACTGGCATAATTGAAACTCCTGGAATGGGTGTGTAGGTGCAGCCATAGCCTTAGTGTGTTAGTTTGAGGATAAAGCAGACGCACTGTATATAATAGAAACTCTGGCAGGTTAAATATACATTTTTTCATGGACTTTTCTTTCTTGCGTCTGTCTCATGTTTGCTATTGATGTGCTAAAACAATGCCTGGATTTTTTGCTACAATGTCATCCCATCATGCACACTGTGTGAAATGGCTGCATCTGTCCATTTTTTTTTGACTGCGTGATGCTACATCTTATGTACCATATCAAGCCCCTTCATCATTCACGGGCAAAGAGCGTGTGATGCCTACAAATGAGCCAAGACCTTGCACTGAGTTTCTTATGGGTTCATTTGGCTTTGAAATCTTTTAAATTAGTTTGAAAAGTTTGACATTTTCCAAACCAGAATATTAGGTTAAGTGAAGGTGAAGTGTGTCATTGTTTTGATGTTAAAATACTTAAATCCCAGCTTAATATGCAGAGAAAACTACAACAAAGCCATATGTAGGTTGACTTACATGAAAAGTGTAAACACTGTGGCTCTATTAAAACTTTGCTCTGTTTGTTTAAGGATCTTGACTAGCCTAGCACAGCAACAGTGACTGGCATGAGTTTGGGGCAGTAACTATCTATTTCTTGCCCAATACAGTGCAATGGTCTGGCTCTGGAAGGAAAAATGTCATAATCTTTTTCCAAAGAGATATGTATTTATATACCTTTTAAAGAGACCTAACGTGAGCTTGGAGGTTGTTAATCGAGGGTATATGCTTATACAGTCCACATTATTTCAACTTTGTTTAAAAACAAAATGGCTTAACTTCTGAATTCCTACTGAAGAACTACACTACCCATGAAAATCCACCAATTAGAGAATTGTGGCAAACAAACTGCAGCGAAAGAGCCTAGCAGCGACCGCCCATTTCCATGAAGCACTGCAATCGAAGCAACCAATTTGGTCTCCCTACACACTCAAACTACATCTATATTTCTGAATATTTTCTAATATACTTTATATATGTTGATTCTATACTTATAATGAACAGCTTTAAATCAATATATGCATAATTCGCAATGCTTCATGGAATTGTGGTTCATTTCCTCATTAAAGATGTTAAGTACACAGTCTTGTACCTTTGTCTTTTTTTCTGATTTTCAAATACTTTTTTGCTTTGAATCAATGTTGTAATGTTGTGATTCACCTTAGAGATGGTTGGTTTGTTCCATGGCATAGAACTCTTTTATGAAGGATTTTATTAAATCCCTTTGGAAAAAATGGATGGGAAAAATACTGTAATCGAGATAGCTAAAAAAAGTGGGAAACAGGTTTGTCATAATTTTTTCAATTCCGTTTGGTGAAACTAGGGGCACAGAAATGACACACATTTCCTTTAAAGCCATTATCATTGTTGTTGCAGCTTTTCAACTTGTAAGCTGTATTAAACAGTGTGCAGGGCTGAACTAGGAAGCTAAATCGTCCCGGGATTTTACATAGAAACTGGCCCAAAAGTTGTTCGCTGTCCTTTTCTGCATATCGCGACGCCATTTTGTGGTCTGTTCTGCATAACGTGCCGGCTCATTTTATCTTATATAAATTTGCCATTTGGCCCATTTCCCGGCCAACCCACCGACCCGCTCGGTTCTCATGATGGCCAGTCCACCCCTGATCGGCCCAAAAGTGCGTTGGCCCTCCGGGAAAATTCCCGGTATGCCAGATTACCAATCCAGCCCTGACAGTGTGTGTTCCACATCAACAGATTGAGCTTTAAAAAATTTAGTCGTTTTGGTTACCTATCATTTCAAGGATATAATTTCTCAAGGACAAATGTGAATCCCTGAAATTAGTTTAGAAATAGGCACGGTAAATGGTGTGTATAATTTCACTCTAACTCAGAATGAAGGGCAAATTGAGGAAGCAGAAGATGTTAGTGTGTTTGCATGTACAATACTTTTCTGGGTAATGCGTAGGTGTTGCTATTAATGTAAGAAACATAGACATGAGAAATGAGGAGGGATAGAGAGACAGAACAGTGTCCGAAGCTTTATTTCCCAGCAGATTGAATCAGAACACTTCTGACTTACCCACCCAAAATCATACTGATAAAAGGAGCTGAATTGTAATGACACAGAAATCTACTTAATGTTCTTTGTGAGCCCGGGGCAATTTTCTTTTTCTTTCTCCTTATGCTCCCACTCAGTGTCTTTAAACCATTCAATTTATTAAGCCTCTGAAGAAAACACAGATAGAATAGTGAAGCACCGCTGGCCAACATGGTGAAAGGCCAGTTTTAAAAAGGTTATCGCCATGCCTTCCTATTGCAGACCACTTCCATCATGTAGCACTTTATTTGTTATTTCATTTCATTGTTCCCTTGGCCTTCATACCTTATTGCACCAGAATGGCTGACTAAATGTTAGAGAACAGACATTGGTCATTGGTCCTTCTGTAATTGAGAAAAGAAAAAAGAGAGACTTTAAAGAAGTTTTCACTAGCACAATCTTCACGGTACATCAGTACGGTAATAATAGTGGTTAGTATTGAGGTAAAGTGCTCCATACAGGAGTATAATGATTCAGAAATAAATGTACCATTCCCTGTAGTGTGTAGTAGTCTAAACAGGACTATATTACTATAGAAGTATAGTATTCCAGTCTCTTACTATGAATTCTGCGACAGAAGGTCAAAAGTTCTTCAGCTGAAATTGGTCTGTGCTTACCGAAATTTGAATTAGTGCCCCCAGTGGCTGAAGTTTGAAGTACTGTTAAATGTGAGCAACAGCTTCCATGTGAAATATCTAAAGTGGAATGGCATGACACAGAGCCTAAAGAAGCAATTGGAAGACATAATTTATCAGATTTGTCAAGTTTGTATGTAAGAGTTATTCAGAAGTAGCTAGCCTAGCATATGCATCTCACAGTACATAAATGCCCCAGAGTACTTATATATAATAACCTAATTCCTGCAAAAGTAATCAGTTTCTATATAACAACAACGTGTAAATGACAAAGACATTCCCATCTTTGCAATTTCTACAGACATTGTAGTCTTATCCCTTGCAAATTGATAGTAAACATTACAGACGTCTGCAGTAAATGTTATTTTACAGACATTTGGCTGAAGAAGTAATCTTTACTGAATAGGGAAAACACAACTTCTTAATCACATTCATCATTGTTCATGTGAGCACGATTACTTCCTGGTTTCCACAGGACCAGAACCCATGTTTCTGAGGATGCTCGTGCAGTGTGCTATCATTAGCACAACAGGGAAAGATAACCACATTTGAATTGATGCAAAAATGTCTGATGGGAGATGGCGCTTGTCAGTTACTTGGCAAAATGGTGTCGATTTAAGGGTACCAGAACGTTTTAAAGCAACGTGTCGAGTTTGAGTGTGATCATGTTGCATATAAAGTGCCCTTCCAGAGCAAAGTGCTCTACAGAGAAGTGAGGCACTCCTAAAAAGAGTGCATCTAGACAGAGATGAGCCATACATTCAGTTTCTCTATGTCTTCACACATGTCTGTTCTTCTCATGTGGAGCTGAGCTGACTCCCACTGGTTTTGTACTCTCCTTCTGTCACTCTTTGAGTTATCAGAGGAGTTAACACAGGCAGTGGGGAGAAAAGTGAAGGGTTCTGCTCAGCGCTACAGATCACAATTAATCTGATCCAACAGACAGGGCTGTTGACGGCTGCTGTTAGCCTCTTTACTGACTGCAAAGAGAGCAGAGAATCACAGTTAATGTTCAGTTCTGCACGTTGAAACACTTAAGCCCCTTGTACATGCGACTGTGCCCAATTTAGGATTTTGTTTAGAACGGAGTAGGATTAAAATCAGATATATTTTCAGCTTGCATATAGATTTGATGAATACAAAAAAAAACTTGAGGGTGCTGGTGGTGCAACTCATATGTACACTAACACATATGTTTTTCTAGCTTAATTTTTCTCAATTCTGGGGACAATTTTTTCATCAAATTGAAAGTAAACAAAGACACACAGCCATTTGTATAATTTCTCTTCTTCTAGCCAAGCAGATACACAGTCTGGTTTAGATGCAGTAACAAATGTATCACATGACCATCAAATGATGATTAACGATTAATCAAATGACCACATTCCACCGAAAAATACATACCTGGAATACCTGGTTAAAAAACATCAGAGTAGAAAATTATAATCGTCGCACTATTATGTTTTTTTCATTTTAGAAATAATTACCCGAGCACTAGATAATTACAAGGAGTACATGATTTAGTTAATGAGACAATTAATCATAACAAACACAATGACTCTTTGATTAAACACAAGTTTGGGTGTATCAAATCACTTTATTCTGGTCGCAAACGTTCAGAGTTTTCATTTTGAAACTCTTGGTGACAGACATATGAGTTAGCAAATAAAGTTATCAGACATGTGCTGTATCACAGTTTGCATACTATACATCCTATTTAGTATGCAAGATTATGATTTGTAGCCTACATCCTAAATCACATTACATTGATAATGGCAAAGGTGCCCAGATGGTGTACTTTATATTTAAATTAAAAAAAATATATTTTACATGCAACCATGCATGTTTTTAGGCTCATATTGTCCACAAAACCTACTAAAGAAAAAGTGTGACCAGTCTCTTTTGACTTTTTAAGATGTAGAAAATGGCAAGGAAAACTACATTTTTAAATGTATTTAGTGAGATGCTAGATGTTCAATGCTAATGCTAACTATGCAAACACAAACACTACATGACAAGGGCTGTATACCTTCTTTTAAAATCAGTTTGAGATCTTTAGCTCTGAGAAATGTGAGCTTTAAGAACATTTTTTGTGATATAGTGGTCTTGAGTCTGACTTTGGAGCTCAAACGGTATAAGTTATTTTTTAGCATTGACACTAGCCTCTAGCTGTTCTGTTTACTAATTCACTCTATGTATGGAATGAAGCTGATGCAATGTGAAATTTTCTCTCTCCAAATCTCTCTTTACAGGCCTCAGGATTTCAGAAAAGCTATATTCAACAAATATTAATATTAGCAATATCTGTACGTGCACTTGGTGCATACCTCTTTGTGTTTTAATAAAGTTCTGGACAGAGATGATGAAATTCTTGCCGTAGAACACCATCTACTGCATGATGAAAAGTATTTGAAGAACTAATTGGTGAAAGTAGTTGAAGAACTTATTGGTGAATTGGTGAATATTTGTCTCTGCTGCTTTTGTGTGCTACAGAGGATCCTGAAGAGTTTGTAAATGTTGTATATACTTTCAAATTACCACTGTAAATCTTTTATCCAAGCTTTCTTTGTATTCTCATTTCGGGTATAGCCTTTTTCTTTGCACTATTCAGATAGTTATGATTTTATTGAGTGTATGAAGTACCAACCACAGCTTTATATTTTCTGAAAAAAAAAGCTAAATGCTAATGCTAAGTGATTCTGAGTTTAATACTTAGGGTTCTTAACCTTAATTATGAGCAGTTGTAATAGTAATACTATACTTACCAAGCACCACTGTATAGCTCAAAGTCACCCATAATTGGCAAGTGAAATTTTTTTTTTCTTTCTAAAAATCTTTTAAAGCATATGATAGTGATTCATTTCATTGTTTAGCTTTGAACATGTGTAGCCTACATTTAAACATATCGGTTTGCATCAATGTAAGGATAAGAGCATTATTTGATTCCATCAGTTCAGTCAATAGTCATTATTGTTGAACAGAACAGTGTGCTGCAAATCTCGTAATATCTTTCTTATGCCTCAAGAGTACCATCTGTAATTACTGAAACAGAGCCAGCCAAGCATTAGCAATTCACTCTGAGTCACAGCAGTTGGAAACGTATGGAGTTGACATTTAACGTCAACATGAAATTTATTCATAGTTTGTATGCAAAAGTGGGATTTTCATGTTGATTTCATGTTGGCCTTAAAGGTGAAGTGCATAGAAAGACATTTCAACATTTAATCACCTATTAATTGTAATTGCTGCAATTATATTTTCACTAGTTGTTAAAATGCTAATCCTTGATATCAGTAATTAGGTTTGCCTGAGTAAAAATGTAAATTATTGATATAAAAATGGAGCTCAAACTTACCGGCCAAGGTTTTGGTAGTGCCACAGTGTTTACATTCTAAAGGAAATCAACCTACGAATGGCCGACTTATACTGTAGCTCTCTACACATTAAATTGGGATCTGAGTATTTTAACATTACTATTACACATTTCACCTTTTAAATATGCTAAAAATAAGAAAAGACACTGCACACCGGATAGATTATCAGCAGGTGCGTGGGAAAAAACTGAAGTAAATAAACAAGAAAAAAAAAACCTGAACACTGCTGCTGCTTGCAAACATTATACAAATTATTAAAGGAATAGTTCACCAAAAAAAAGACAATTCTCTTCTCTCTCTTTTTTTTTTTTTTTTCACATAATTTTTAGCACATAATCATATATTAACAAATAAAACCAAGAACATTTACAAATAGAATCAATACTTAACTCCCTCTATTACTAATACCCCCCCATCTGGAACCCCACCCACAAGTACACCCCAGTGGTCCCACATGATTATAGACAAAAACAAATATTACAAAATAAAATAAAATAATGAAATAAATAAAATTCCACTCTCCACTGTCCCTCCCCGATAGCCCTTCAAAAATGCCAGATATTTGCCTCACTTTCGAACAAACAAGTTCAAATTACCCAGTTCTAGATACCCCTTCTTCAAAAGCTGCCACCCACCCAATCTCCGCATACCACTCCGGAAATGATGGCGCTCCGTCCGACTTCCATCCCCTTAAATCTATTTGTCCGGCGATCATGATGCTGGTTAGGGCCCAATTTTGTATGTGCTTATCCTCTATATTGATGACCACCCCATTGCCTAAAATACATCTGGGACAAAATTAAATTTGAGTGACCAATGCATCATACATAAAACTCAACCCTTCAAACAAAATTATTGGCTTTTAACACACCACTAAAAGACATGGGTTGTGCCTCCATCTTCTGATTGACATCGCCAGCAGGTGGGTGTTACTTTAAGACCAAGCCTATATAATTTATAGGTGGTCCAGTAAAATCTATGTAAAATCTTAAATTGCACAAGGCAAACCCTTGCATCTCTAGGTGCAGACTTGAAATTGTTTTAAATTCTAGTCCTTCCTCCAATACCAAATTCAGATCTTTCTCCCATAATCTCTTGATATTTAGTTAAAGCTCCATCCCCCAGACTCTGAATTAGCAGGGAGTAATACACTGATGCCTCATGACCTTTTCCAAAAGCAGTAATTACATCTCCCAAAGCATCTGCCACCTTAGGGGTGTGTGTGCTACTCCCAAAAACTGCATAGAGCAAGTGGCGCAGCTGTAAATACCTATAAAACTGAGATCTGGGAATCCCAATATGATGACCAAAATTCACAAAAGTTCTCAACACTCTCATACAGGTCACCGAGTGTAGCAACCCCTCTCACAATCTACTCTGACCAACAGAAAGGGGACTTATTGATACATAATTTGGGGTTCCCCCATATGCTTGAGGCAACATTTAAATAAATGTCCAAATTAAATACTCATCAAAATCACATGCAAATGTGAAATAATGGGGTGTGACTTAACTTCTCCAGTTACTTTGATGGAAAGGCTATGCAATGGTGAAATAGGGACAAGGACTTCCTGTTGAATTGAAAACTAGGGGCTCTTTCAGGTGGAAGTGACCAATGAGCCAAATGCCTGAGACCGAACGCATAATAATAAAACTAAATCTTGGGTAGGCCTAGCCCACCTTTGTCAATTGACCTATATCATTTGTTGAAATGTAGCCTGGGACATTTACCATTCCAAATGAAGGACTTCGCTATGCTGTCAAATTGCTTGAAATAAGAGAGGGGGACATCTATAGGGTGTGACTGTAGCAGCTAGTTGAATTTTAGAATACAGTTCATTTTAAATGACATTAATCTTCCCAATCATCGATAAATGTAATGAAGCCCACCTGTCCACATAGCTCGAAAACCTTTTAATTAAAGTGTCAAAATTAACACTGACAAAATATGGTCTTATTTCAAAATTGCATGGAATAAAATACCCAGTTTGGGCCACTGGAAGGACGTTACTGGACAATACGCTGTCAGAGACAAAGCTTCTGATTTAGGCCAATTGACTTTGTATCCTGAGAACTTGGAAAAGGAATTCATAATTCTGTGGAGGCAAGTCATAGATCTAGTAGGGTCAGAGACAAATAATAAAATATCTTCTATGTAAAGCAGATGTTTATGCTCCTTCACCCCTGGAAAATCCTCCTCCTTTCTTATCACGGCTGCTAATCATTGAAGGGCAAGACAGAACAATAATGGGGAAAGAGGGCAACCCAGCCGAGTGCCCATATTCAGATTCAAATAATCTGAAATTAATCAATTTGTTTGTACCGCTGCTACAGGATGTCTACAAAGTAACTTAATCCAACCAATGAATGCACTCCCAAACCCATACCTTTCCAAAACCTTAAAAAGATAATCCCATTCTACCATAGCTTTTTCAGCATCAAGTGATATGGAAGTGACCGGAGACAGATCATTCCCTTCTGACCACATGATATTGATGAAACGCCTAATGTTATCAGAAGAACTATGGCCCCGAATAAACCCCACCTGATATATATGTATAAGAGATGTCATAACTTTACTTAATAGGTTAGCCAAAATTAGCTTGCTGGATCAGGGAAATTGGACGGTAACTTTTACACTCACTTGGATCTTTGTCCTTTTTAGAATCAGACTGATCTGGGCTTGTGTCATGATTGGAGGGCGCTTTCCATTCTTTAATGATTCTGCATAAACTTCTAACAAATGTCAAGCCAATTCTGTAGCATAAGATCTAAAAAATTCAGCAGCAAAACCATCTGGCACCAGAGCCTTGTCTGTAGGTAAGGCCTTAATTACCTCGTCAAGCTCCTCCAAGGTTATCTCAAAATTAAGATATTTGTTTTTGCTCAGTCGTCAGTTTAGGGAGTTCTAATGGTTCCACAAATGTTCAAATATTATTCAGTATATAAATAGATATCTAGATATCTAATATTGTCATAGGTAGACGAAGACATGGAACTATAAAGATCAAGATAGAACTCTTTAAAGGCATTATTAATATCAATGGCCAAGGTAAAAATTTCACCACCAGCCAATGTCACTTAGGGAATGGTAGAAAAAGAATCTCACTGCTTTATATATATATAACCAATAGCTTCCATGCACTGTACCCCGACACGAAGTATGACTGTCTTGCTCTGAATAACCAAAATTCCACTTTCCATGACAAAATAGCATTATATCTGTATTTCAGTCAGGTAAATTCTCTGAGGCCATCAGACGACATTCTGCGCTTCAGCTCTGCCTCTGTACTTTTTATATTCCCTTCCAACTCCACAAGCTCTCGGGCTATGGATTTTTGGGGAAATGAGGCATACTGTATGATCCAACACCTAAGAACCACCTTAAGTGCCTCCCAAGCCACACACACAGAGGATACTGAGGACCATTTGTTCTCCTTATAAACATTGATTTCAGTCTTTAACATTTGTTGGAAATCAGGATTTTGCAAAAGGTATACATTAAAGCGCCAACTATATGACTTCTTTTTCTTCATATGTGGCAACATCTCTAAACTCACCAGGGTGTGATCTGAGACTAAGATGTTTCCAATTGAGCAATCAACAACAGATTAAATGAGGGACTTAGATATAAAAAAAAAATCTATTCTAGAATAAATCTTACAACCTTTGTCAGCATCACCGACATGTTGGACAGTTATTTCAGTTTTCAGGTTTCAGTTTGAGCACGTGTCTTTTAATGTCTCCAGAGCCCGAGGATTTTGACTTGCTTGCCATGTTTACCTCCAAGAACAAATATGTAGCTGGGTGTATCGAATCTCACCGGATTATAACATGAAAATAATAAAAAAAAAACAGCAAAGTGCGCAGAGCTCGTGGTTTACACGTCTGCTCCTCGTCTGACCCCAATTCTCTTATTCTTTTACTCACCCATATGTTGTCTCAAACTCATATGACTTTTGCAGAAACACAAACAAAGATATTGAAATGGAGATATGAGGTCTATTTGTCCGTACAATGCAAGTGAATGGTGACTAAATTTTCAAACTCCAAAAAAGGACATACAGGCTGCATGATTGTAATCCATAAAACTCTAGTGGTTTAATCCATGTCTTCTTAAGAGATCAATTGGTTTTGGTGAGAACGGATCAAATATAACTCCCTATTAACTATAAATCTTGACGTCAGCAGCCTCCTTGATAATTGTTATTTCAAGCTCGATTACACTTCCTAGCGCCATCTAGCTAGGAAGTGTAATCGAGCTTGATTTGATTGTGTCCAGAAACTGCTATGGCAAAATGTACAGTGAAAAGGGAGTTGCATTTTTGTCTGTTCTCACCTCAGACTGATTGGATCTCTTCAAAAGACATGGATTAAACTACTAAACCACTCCATTAATTAAGATTGTAAATGAGTAAATGATGAGAACATTTATATGTTCTCTGGAGTGGTGGTGGTGTAGTGGTCCAAGCACATAACTGGTAATCTGGTAATCAGAAGGATGCTGGTTTGAGCCCCACAGCCACCACCATTGTGTCCTTGAGCAAGGCACTTAACTCCAGGTTGCTCCAGGGGGATTGTCCCTGTAATAAGGGTTCTGTAAGTTGCTTTGGATAAAAGCGTCTGCCAAATGTGTAAATGTAAATGTTATATTTTTGGGTGAGCTGTTCCTTTAATGCAACGTTTCGGTCATGCAACCTTCGTCAGGTATTTAAAATCCCTTGTTATTTACTATTTAAATTTGCTGGCTGGTCCCCACAATGTAGGGGATCTCAGGTTTTTACTATACTTTTGGGGACATTTGGTCCCATCAATGGAGGTTAACCCTGTACACACCCACACACACACACACACACACACACACACACACACACACACACACACACACACACACACACACACACACACACACGTAGTGTTTCCATGTTTTATGGGGACTTTCCATAGACATAATGGTTTTTATACTGTACAAACTTTATATTCTATCCCCTAAACCTAACCCTACCCCTAAACCTAACCCTCACAGAAAACTTTCTGCATTTTTACATTTTCAAAAAACATAATTTAGTATGATTTATAATCTGTTTTCCTCATGGGGACCGACAAAATGTCCCCACAAGGTGAAAAACTTCGGGTTTTACTATCCTTATGGGGACATTTGGTCCCCACAAAGTGATAAATACACGCTCACACACACACACACACACACACACACACACACACACACACACACACACACACACACACACACACACACACACACAAACAAACAAACACATATGCGCGCAGGCATGCACCCACAGTCTGACTCACTTACTGTGAAACCAGCTATTTTAGTTCTTGCACACTTTTTCTTTCTCCTCTGAATCTGAAAGAGAAAATGTATGCGTTTGAAGTGTCTTTGTATGCGTTTGAGGCTCTGTGTGTATCCTCGCTCTTGTTTTTGAGCTGGCTCTCTGGAGACGTTGTTATGACCAGAGAGAAAGCTTAGACTCTTTTCTAATTGCTCACTAATCCGAGCACCAGCATGGAAGACAGAGAAAGTGAAAATCATTATTGCTGTTGACGAGTGATAAACGACCTCGGCCCAACACAAAATAGCAGGAAGTCAGTGCTAACTCCTGCATGCCTTTATAGGCAACTTGGGGATTCATAATAGAGAAAAGCGACAAAGAATAGTTTCAACAGAAGCTTCAGCAAGAGGTAGAAAGAAGTCTGGTGTAAATTCAACTTTGAGGTTTAATTGAAAAGGAAAAGATATATATAAAAAAGGCAAAATGATACAAATATAGTATACCTAAAATATGATTGCTGTCCATTATGTACAGTATCTATTGTTAGATGTTGTTCTAAAGGAATAGCTATCCTAAAATTATGCAATTTTTTACTCATCCTGATGTTGTTTACAGTTGACATGACTTACTTTCTTCTATATAATGCAAAAGAAGATATTTTTCAGAATGTCCAAGCTGCTCTTATTTTCAGTTAATAATTACTTACATTTTGGCCTGTTTCTAACGCAAAGCTATCATACGGCTTCAGAATAGAGCATGATATTCAGATTGTGATATGGAATAATTTCATTGAGCTATTATACTACTTTTTTGTCCTTGACTGCCCCTAGTAACTGTCTACTTTTATCATACGGAAAACAGCAGCTTGGACGTTATACAAAATGTATCCTTTTGTGTTTGAAATGACACGAGAGTGACATGATAGAATTTTCATTTGTAGGTGAACTACTACTTTAAGGCCATATCCGCACAAATATATTTTAGGGGGTGGAGTTAATAAAATGTAAGTTACTGTTGACTGTATTACATCATTTAAAAGAACAACTTGCTTTTGGTGCCACTCTAGACATTTCACTGGGAATCTGAAGCTTGCATGTGCCTATATGTTCAACACTTCCAGCTTCGGCCACTGGTAGATGTGATTCGAATTTCGGTAAGCATAGACCGATTTCAGAAGCAACCTACTGTTGCTTCTGAACAACAGAATTGGTACTGTCGACCTACTGTTGCCAAATTCGCAGTGTGATCAGTCTAAAACATTTATGATAAATAGGTCCTTACACAGAGGTCGTTCAAAAAAAATATTTTATCCGTCACTCTAATTGACATAGTTGTAAAATGTATAAATACTTGTTTTCAATGTATTGTCATAGTACTTGGGCAATTTTGCAAAATGCGTGGCATAATAATACATTTATTTTAGAAATAATGCAATTTCCACATCTTAAACTTGTTTTATGTCCTTTAAACAAAACAACAGTGGATTTTCTTCGGAGAAATTCTAAAATGATTATCTCTAAAGGCCTTTAATTGTTTTCATTCGCTATGTGTGGGGGTAGCCTGTCGTACTCCATGTTAATCAAGAGAGATCTGGAGAACGTCATGCGCATATGCAACGAGCATTCAATGATCTGAGAGGCACATTTGCCTTTGCCCCTTAGCCAATCAAAACATATTTTGTTTTGGAAAGGGTCCAACATTTAAAAGAGCTTCAGTTGTGTCAGATTCGTGATATACATAATTTATTTCATCATGATTTGAAAAGAGCCAGTGATGAGTTTTTTTATTTTATTTTAAATTTTTTTATGAAATGTGAAGTATTTTCACAGCTGTTATGCAAATTGTGTTTTTGGAAAAGTTTGAAAGAAAAGTGATTAGAAATAAACAATCTTGCTGTTGTTCTATTTAAAATGGTTCCATTTAAAGGAATGTTTTCAATGTACCATTCAATCAGTGGAGAGATAACCTTCATGGTCAATTTCTGCTTCTTGTCATTCAACCATTTTACTTGCTTTTCCAAACTGTGCTGTAGATTTTCTCTTATACTCAGAGCGACTACAAAATCTCTTGTGAGACTGTTTCTATGTTATCTGATATTTCACATTTAGAAAAGATAATTTATTTAAAGTAATACAGTATATTTTTGTAAATAAAACCCATAGAATGAAACATCACATATGAGATCTCATTTAATATGTCAATTATTTCTTCTAGACAGCAATGACAACTAATGGAAAGCAAATACAGACTTTTGCTTAGGTCTCCTGCTTAATTAAAGTAATTTCTAATCTTTCATCAAATTCCTTCAAGATCAAATTTTCTGAGCTATCCACATTCATTTTATAACTCTATATTTTTACGGTATGTCAACAATTGTCTTAATTGTTTCTATATTTGTCTGTCATCAGCAATTTTAGTTGAAAAATCTGAAATTGATGAACGATAAAACTGTCAAGTTATGACAGAGCAGTTCTGTCTGAGTAATGTCTTTTTAACTCCAAGAAACCTCTGTTGTATGTTAAAGTTCAAGAATGACCATTTCACCCTAAATATGCACATTTTAAGGGGAAAACCTCTGTCACCTACTTGTCTGACCACAAGTAATGCAACATAGTATCAAGAGAATTCGTCACAATACTACAAAGTGGTGAATTTGTATCAATTCATATAAAAAAGTATGACTTATTCATCAAACAATAACACATTCCGTATTCGGAACCCGGAAGTGTCACTTTCTTCCATATATTACACATCAGGTCTTTTAGCATTATTAACATGGGTATGTTTACACTCTGGTATGATTTGTGTGAAAGTGAATAAAACGCACAGTTATTGTAGTGCCTCTAGTGTTAGTCACCAGTAAATTGTGGCGAAACATAGAACGCGGCACGTAAAACACAGTTTGCAAAAATATTTGTATAGTAACATTCATTCTTTGAGAATAGGTTGGTTACGTGATACCGATAGGTTTTGGGATGGGGTTTTGGTTAAGTGTTAAAGTTATGAAAAAACAAATGAGAGCTACAAGGACACAAGGGAAGTGTCTATCATTGATGGGTGTATAACTCGTGAATGATCTTGAACCAATTGGTACTACTTGTTCACCACCTTGTACTATTGTGATGAATTCTCATGAGATCCGGTTGGATAACATTTCCACATTCTTTTGGGAAAGTATCGAAAACCTCTTGGTCTCTCTGACTATTTTCTCCACCAGATTGTACCCAGATGTATTGATCTATATTTCTATTCTCATTTGAACTACTCAGGACATTGTGGCACAAAGCTCTTTAAATCTTCTCCTGTGAATCCCCTGTGCTCATGGATTCAATAAAATATGCAGCTATCAGTAGTTCCAAACATATGCCACACTATTCACACCAGTGTCTTTCTTTTTCCTCAGTATCCAAGGCAAACCTAATCAGGCAGACCCTAGCATGGGCCCCAAACAGGTGGGTCCACCAGGTGCGGGACCTGGACCCAGAGCCCCAACGCAGCCCCAGGGACCCGGTTCTGGCCAAGCTGCCCGAAAGAACCTCCAGGTGGATGTGGGTAGCAGCAGAGGTGGGCATTCGCCCGCCGTCTCACCAGTGGGCAGCGCACCCACGTCACCCTACTCTCTGCCTCAGATTGCACCCATGCCTAGCAGTAAGCTTTGCCCGGTGTGCAAGAGCGCAGATCTGACGGGCACCATGGACGGCCAGCCAAACTGCAATATCTGCACCCAGTGTCGCTCTACGGTGTGCAACCAATGTGGATTTAACCCTAACCCACACCTCACTGAGGTAAGATGATAATAAGCATCAAAGAGTTATAATCTTGTAATGGCACAAGATGCATCTTTACTGTTATTTTCTTAGATGTGATGCATGTTCACTCAACTCAATTCATGTTCACCCAGGCCATTTATGGATCCTTGGATTACTTTGGATTTACTAGTGATGTCCTGATACCATATAAAACATTTTTTTAGAATGAGTAACAATACTTCCTTTTCGGTACTCGCCGATACTATACCTGTTTTTTGTTTCCTGTTTATTTCAATTTTTTTTTCATCAAAATGGTGTATAAAAATTATTCATTAAAACCTTAATCAAATAAAAATAGAACAGTTAATTTTCAACATAATATTTTATTATTTCTATCAAAATAAGTGCTTTATAAAGAACCTTACAGCACAATAAAAAATACAACATTGGAGTCATAACAGAGCATCACAAATGTGCAATATTGCTTAAATATAATACAATTACTGTTACTGTTACTTTTGTACTTTTTTCCATTTAAATTGACCTTTTACTTTGGCAGACGCGATTATTTTAGAGTTTATTTATTTTAGAGTGAAGCTCTTTCCGTTTCTGTGTTTTTATTTTACAGTAGCTTCTCACGCAAAAAAGTGCAAAAGGCTGCTATTTAATTAAATACAATTCTGCTACAAACAAAGTGTGCAATGCTCTTGATAGTGTTTTCCGTGTATCATAGGGCTCTGAAAGGTATGAGCACCCAGTGTCCACACAACACCTGGTCCACACATTCATTTTGCTGCATGCAGCACATGCAAACTATACACCGATCAGCCACAACAATAAAACCACCTGCCTTATATTTTGTAGGTCCCCCTCATGCTGCCAAAATAGCATTCTGAGATTATATTCTTCTCACCACAATTGTACAGAGCGGTTATCTAAGTTACCGTAGACTTTGTCAGTTCAAACCACTCTGGCCATTCTCTGTTGACATCTCTCATCAACAGGACAATTTCATCCAGACTTGATTTTTTGTTTGTTTTTGGCACCATTTCACCAACAATCATACCATGGTCCAAATCACTGAGATCAGATTTTTTCACATGTTAACATTAATTGAAGCTCCTGACCCATATCTGCATGATTTTATGCACTTCACTGCTGCCACATGACTGGCTCATTAGATAATCGCATAGATTATCATGCCAGATGGGCTGGTTTGAGTATTTCTGTAACTGCTGATGTCCTGGGATTTTCACACACAGCAGTCTCTAGAATTTACTCCGAATGGTGCCAAAAACTAAAAACATCCAGTGAGTGGCAGTTCTGCAGATGGAAACGTCTTGTTGATGAGAGAGGTCAATGGAGAACGGCCAGACTGGCTTGAACTGACAAAGTCTATGGCAACTCAGATAGCCGCTCTGTACAATTGTTGTGAGAAGAATATCATATCGGAATGCTATTCTGAGATGCGGGTTGGTGCTGTTTTGGCGCCACGAGGGGGACCTACACAATATTAGGTTTTAATGTTGTGGCTGATCATGTATATTTATCAAATTAAATTGCAGCCTTTGAGGTTTAATAATCACAGTAGGACATAACGTGATATTAATTGATGCGCTTAATGTTTACAGAAAGACATTCATGCATCAGATGATATCAGTTTTTGGTATCTGAGAATTTTTAAGAGCACGAGTACAAGTACATGAGCACGGTATCGGACCCGATTCCGATACCAGTATCGGTGTTGGGATATCCCCTTATTTTTACAACATGATCACTTACAGTAATGAAGGAATTTTTCTTAATTTATTGTGTATTGAATTGGGCTGCCTTCATGAAAAATGCCCATTTAAGACACACACACACACACACACACACATATATATATATATCAGCTAGGTAATACATCAGGCAAATTTGTATTATATGCATCTTACGTTTAGAGCTTTATTAATCCCCATGGGGCAATTCATTCAGACTGTCCTGGTGCTACACATATACAGACAACATTGAATACACGTACAACAAAAAATCTAAATACATAAAATATATATAAAGGAAAAAAAAATTAAAAGTATAATAAATAACAACAAATAAATAAATTAATAACAAAATAGTCAATTGTGTTTGTTACATAAACCAATTGCCTTAGGCACAGAAGTACATTTGTAATGGTTTGTGAGACACCTGATTGTCCTTAAACGCCGCCCAAGGGGCAACCACTCGAAATGAGGGTTCAAAGGGTGTGTGCTATCTCCCATTATTTTATGTGCCATCCTCAACACTTGCTGTTCATAGTAAAATGTTAAACTACGTAAAGAAACACATAATTTTTGAGCACAAGTTTATAAAACCTTGCAGACGATGAAGAAAACCAACATAAGAAAGAAAACGACAGAATACTTTACGTTAGAATGGGTCTCTGTACATCAAAAGAATTAAGCTTCCTCAACACAAACAATCTTTGGTGTGATTTTTTAATAATGGCATCAGTATTTTTATCGAACTTCAACATGTTATCAAAAATTGGCCCTAATTACTTGTATTCATCTACTACATTCACCTGTGTACCATTAATAATCACAGGTTGAAGATGGAACCTGTATGCTGACTGGTATTAGTAACGGATTGTTCGCTTTAGGTTTAGGCCTGGGCTAAATCCAGGAATTGCACCATCCAAATAAACACCACAGCTTAATGCTTGACCTTGCTCAAACCGCAACACAATGACTCGGATACTGATGTCTTTTTAGTAATTATATATTCTTATAAATCACAATTCATGCATATTTAGTGTTTTGATAGTTAGAGAAGTGTTGGGGCCATCAGATACAAGTCCACGTAGATATTCTGAAACAAAACAATTCCAGGAGTACAGTATATTTGTGACCTTAAGAGAGGATCATAAAGAAATTATTTTTTATATAACAGGAGTGAAAGAGAGGGAAAGAGAAAAAGAGGAAACAGTACAGTCAATAGTGATTCAAAAGTGTTAAACAGAGTTGTAATGCTGCTGATAGAATTTTGGAGGAGAGAAAGAGAGCTGTGTTTAACAAAAAGCTCTGGATAATGAATCCCACGCCTGGTCTTGTCCTCCATCTGGAACATACCCAGGACACTACACACAACCTGTTACTGCTCAGAAGAGCATCCTCTGGGGCGCAGGGCAATGTGTGTATGCTTTTCTTTGTGCCGCTGTGTGTAGGATGTAACGGAAAGAGCAAGCCAGTGTTCAAAAATGCGTGTGGGAGAGTAAGAGGCCATGCGGCTGAGCGTATGAGAGTGAGATTGTTTCAGCTTGTTGGAGGATGTTGCTCAAAGGTGCAAATGGGATGCAGTGCTTTAAAGCCTCCAAGTGAAAATTAGGCAATGGACAGGGGACAGAGAGGAAGAGAAGTTAGTAGATCACATCAGATTTTCTGGGATCTGTTCTCCAGGGTATAACCTCCAGCAAAGCTAGTATGAGGGAAAATGTAAAATCGGTCCCTGGTTAGTAGCCAAAGGCAGTTTCTAGTGGGTTTATAGACACTTAAGACAGATCTTAAACCTGCTGAAAAACATGACATCATGACTGGTTTTCCAGTCTGTTTTAAGCAATAGTTCACCCAAATATGAAAATTCGGTCATCGTAGATCTTGAATCTCATTCACGCTTGATGGAAAAACCTTGCACCAGGATTGACATGCATATTCATGTAAAACTAAATTTTGGTTAAACTGTTTTGGTCAGCCTGAAATGTCCACTGTGTGGTGCTGAAAGCAAGTTAAATCTCCTACCAAATGTTCTCTCAATCAGATGAGTTATTTATAAAAGGATAGTTCACCCAAAAATGAAAATTCTCTCATCATTTACTCATCCTCATGCCACCACAGATGTGTATGACTTTCTTTCTTCTGCTGAACACACAAACAAAGATTTTTAAAAGAATATATCAGCCCTGTAGGTCCATACAAGGCAATGGAATGGTGGCCAGAAAGGTCCAAAAATCACATAAAGGCAGCATAAAAGTAATCCATACGACTCCAGTGGTTAAATCCATGTCTTCAGAAGGGATATGATAGGTGTGGGTGAGAAACAGATAAATATTTAAGTCTAGATATTTTACTATAAATCTCCACTTTCACATTCACTTCCATGTTATTCTTCTTTTGTTTTTGGTGATTCTCATTCTTCGTGCATATCGCCACCTACTGGGCTGGAAGGAGAATTCATGTAAGTGTTTATGAACAGATAATCTGCAGTTTTACTCCTGATTTGTGTGAAAGGGAATCAAAAACATATTGTCATAGCATCTCTAGTGTTCATTATACCAGGAAACTGCCATGATATGTACATACAACAAGCAACATATGTATGATTTTGAAAAGTGTAGGTATTGTAACAAGATTCAACATGGACTGTAGAATATGTCCCTTTCAATGAGCATGCACTGTACTATAAATTGCTTTGAATTAAAAAATCATCAACATCCAGGTAGTTTAGTTAGTCAACTTGAAAAACACAGCCGAGAACATGATGTTAGACATATAAATGAATCAATCTTCTTGAATCATTGGCACATTCGTCACATAAGATTTGATTGGGGTAATTTCAGTGTGTTTCAAATAGACAGGATTGAATTAACTGTGCCCCAGTAGAGCTGTGAACACTACAAAGCAGCCGTGAGACAGTCTTGATTTATTTTGATGTTACAGCACATAGCATACAGCACTTACTCAGCATTTTTAACAGCCCCGCTTTCAGTTTCTGCAACATTTCACAAAATGATGCAAAAGATCTGGTGTGTAATTTCAGAGTTCAAGTGTGATAAAGGCAGATGTTTTTTGTGCATATGGTTTGAATTACCAGAGAGCTCAGCAAATTATGGACATGCAGCACCCATGGTTAGGCCTAGCTCTGTATAATGAAAAACTGTATATTACAGATTTGATAAGCATCAAGCCTGAACTAAGCATTTCTAAATGTTTAAGTGCAATGATAAACACTGAAAAGCTAGTGTATGCAGAGTTGGTGATTATAGGGTTGGTGTAATATTGTTTCTACTGTGGTTGTGCTTGAGTAATACTGTAAATCTTTCATACTAGCACTGAGGAAATTATCTCAGTAATTATTAAATAACACTTAAATTTACTGTGCATCAATATCAAGTAATTAAATCTAGTAACCAAAAAGGTCTCCAGTATGCAGGCTACATCCAAAATATGGGTGAAATTGTTCTGCTAAAGAAACCTCATTACTTGTTTTAATATAACATAATCCAGACAAATTAAATCAAGATTTATTGTTAAATACATCTTGTTTAAATTATTTAATTGCAATTTAAATGACAAAAAATAAATAAAAATGTAATAATAATAAACGTGTATACCTTTAGCCTACTTTAGACATTGATTTGAAAAAAATTAAATAAATATATATATATATATATTTTTTGTCAGTAGTTTTTGTGTCACTTTTCCATGAAAATGTGTCTATATAATGATTAGGGCTGTCAATCGATTCAAATTTTATTAAATTCATTATGTGATGTGTCGCTTAAAGGAATATTCTGGGTTTAATGCAAGTTAAGCTCAATCGACAGCATTTGTGGCATAATGTTGATTATACTCGTCTCTCCTTTTCTTTAAAAAAAGCACAAATCAAGGTTACCATGAGGCACTTATATTGGAAGGTCGTGGGCCTTTTCTGCATATCTGCAAAACGGCACATTTTTTGGTCCGTTCTGTATAACGCGACTGCATTTTATCTTATCGCTGCACATTCTGCATGTTTCGCGGCTGACCCACCAGCCCACTCGGTTCTCCCGATGGCCAGTCTGCCCCGATCGGCCATTATTGTGGAGGACGAGTAAATTATTGATTATATTAGACAAAAAGTAAAAGTCTTTACTTTATTTCCATATTACTGCACTCCACAGCAATCCATTTTCAATTGAGTTTGCCAACCCCTCACCGTACAACCAATATTTTTGAACATATTGGGATTTTTGCTTACAGGTGAAATTCGATAAATTAGAATATCGTGCAAAAGTTCATTAATTTCAGTTATTCAACTTAAAAGGTGAAACTAATATATTATATAGACTCATTACAAGCAAAGTAAGATATTTCAAGCCTTTATTTGATATCATTTTGATGATTATGGCTTACAGCTTATGAAAACCCCAAATTCAGAATCTCAGAAAATTAGAATATTACTTGAAATCAATAAAAAAAAAGGATTTTAAATACAGAAATGTCGGCTCTCTGAAACGTATAATCATGCATATGTACTCAGTACTTGGTTTGGGCCCCTTTTGCATTAATTACTGCCTCAATGCGGCGTGGCATGGATGCTATCAGCCTGTGGCACTGCTGAGGTGTTATGGAAGACCAAGATGCTTCAATAGCGGCCTTCAGCTCTTCTGCATTGTTTGGTCTCATGTCTCTCATCTTTCTCTTAGTAATGCCCCATAGATTCTCTATGGGGTTCAGGTCAGGCGAGTTTGCAGGCCAATCAAGCACAGTAATACCATGGTCATTGAACCAGGTTTTGGTACTTTTGGCAGTGTGGGCAGGTGCCAAGTCCTGCTGGAAAATGAAGTCAGCATCTCCATAAAGCTTGTCTGCTGAAGGAAGCATGAAGTGCTCTAAAATGTCCCGGTAGACGGCTGCGTTGACTCTGGACTTAATAAAGCACAGTGGACCAACACCAGCCGATGACATGGCTCCCCAAACCAACACAGACTGTGGAAACTTCACACTGGACTTCAAGCATCTTGGATTGTGTGCCTCTCCATTCTTCCTCCAGACTCTGGGACCTTGGTTTCCAAATGAGATGCAAAATTTACTTTGGACCACTGAGCAACAGACCAGTTCTTTTTTTCTTTAGCCCAGGTAAGACGTTTGACATTTGAAGCCCATGTCCAGGACCCGTCTGTGTGTGGTGGCTCTTGATGCAGTAACTCCAGCCTCAGTCCACTCCTTGTGAAGCTCCCCCACACATTTGAATGGCCTTTTAATGACAATCCTCTCCAGGCTACGGTCATCCCTGCTGCTTGTGCACCTTTTTCTTCCACACTTTTCCCTTCCACTTAACTTTCTATTAATGTGCTTTGATACAGCACTTTGAGAACATCCAACTTCTTTTGCAATTACCTTTTGAGGCTTTCCCTCCTTGTGGAGGGTGTCAATGATGGTTTTCTGCACAACTGTCAGGTCAGCAGTCTTCCCCATGATTGTGAATTCAACTGAACCAGACTGAGAGACCATTTAAAGGCTCAGGAACCCTTTGCAGGTGTTTAGCTGATTAGAGTGTGACACTTTGAGCCTACAATACTGAACCTTTTCACAATATTCAAATTATCTGAGATTCTGAATTTGGGGTTTTCATAAGCTGTAAATCATAAAAATTATATCAAATAAAGGCTTGAAATATCTTACTTTGCTTGTAATGAGTCTATATAATATATTAGTTTCACCTTTTAAGTTGAATTACTGAAATTAATGAACTTTTGCACGATATTCTAATTTTTCGAGTTTCACCTGTATATCGCCCATCTTTATTGTGTAGTTGTGGTTGTTGCAATTGCGTTTTTCTGCGTATTCCAGTGATGATATTTTGTCCCAGTGGTTTGGTGTAAAGATATCATGTTAAAATTGAACTGTAAATGTCTCTTAGGGAACAAAGAACCTGAGACAAGAAGCGAGAACAGCTGGTGGAGTGAAAAAGGAGAGGGATTTGATCACTATACAACAGACACCTGGAGAATGAGAGAGAGAGAGAGAGAGAGAGAGAGAGAGAAAGAAGGAGGGAGGGACATGACATGATGGTGACAGCATTGAGGGGGATGCAGGAACAAGAGATATACGGACAGTGAAATAGCAGGGTGGGAAAAGGGGGATGGAAAGATAGAAGGAAAGAGAAAGTGGCGCTGACACACTCCAGTAGTCACCCACCAGTGTAAAGGGGATGGTTCCGCTCTGCCATTGGCTGATCCTCTATTTATAGATCCTGCTCTGTCGCTGCAATGATCTCCTTACTGCTAGAGAGAAAGAGTGGAGGATGAGAGGAGGACAGGATGGACATGATGGTGAAGAAGTGTGGATACGAGAGAGTCCAAATTTATGATTCAAAATGATTTTTGCCTGTGTGGCACATAATAACTGTTTCCAATTTAATGCCTGGGGAAATAGTGGCAGAATATAAACGTACTGAATTCTTATCACCCGTATTACACATTAATATTATGCCTTGAATCCATCACAGAATTAAAAAATGTAAAAGGTAATTCTGGCTTTATATCTCACAATTCTGAATTTATGTCTCGGAATTGTCATTTATCTTGCAATTTCAACTTAATTTCTCACAAATGTGAGATATAAAGTTGAAATTACTAGATGTAAAATTGAAATTGTGAAAACTAAAGTCGCAATTGCCGCTTTATATTATTAAATTGCGACTTTATATCTCGGAATTGCGAGTTAATAAGCCTCAATTGCTAGAAGTTAGAATTGTGAGATATGAAGTCAGAATAAAAAATGTGGGTTCTGGCTATTCATGTGGACATCAATTTGGCACATTCCACCTACCTAAATATCGTTGCAGATCAGGTATACCCCTTCATGACTTCATTCAGCATGATAATATGCTCTGCCACACTGCATACATTGTTCGGGAATGGTTTGAGGAACATGATTAAAAGTTCAAGGTGTTGCCCTAGCCTCCAAATTTCCCAGATCTCAATCCAACTGATCATCTGTGGGATGTGCTGGACCAACAAGTCCGATCCAAGGCAGCTCCACTTTGCAACTTACAGGAAATCTGCTGCTAATGTCTTGGTGCCAGATATCACAGGACAACTTCAGGGGTCTTGTAGAGTCCATGCCTTGGCGGGCCGGTGCCGTTTTGGTTCCGCGCAGAGGACAAACAGCATGTTAGGCAGGTGGTCATAATGATTTGGCTCATCAGTGTATATGACAAACACGGACTAAAAGCCACAAAACTCCAATTTTGATTTATGGGGTCTTTAAATAAAACCTCATAATTGACTTAATGGAATGCTATACTTAGGCAGTAACTCTGTGCATCACACACTTAACTTAGCATGTTGCTATGCTTAGTAAATGGCTATGTTAAGTTCGGAAATTAAATAGATTGGTCTGTTTCCTCCATCCATGCTCGGAATGTCTTGTCTCTTCTAGTTTTCACGGTATCTACAGGATCTGCCATGAGACTGACAGCAGGAACTGAATTTAGGGCCATCTGGGCTACAATACACATCATAGTACAAACACAAAAAATACATGTACACACACACACACACACACACACACACACACACACACACACACACACACACACACACACACACTAGGCTCTAGAGATTTCACGCCATTTTTCCACCATGACATAAATGTACCCAGGCAGCTTTTTTATGGTTACCATATGTAAAACTATATAGAGCCTATAGATCATATAGGCTATAAATAGTGTATTAAATATAAGTATGCATAGAAAGTGCATGGATGATATCCATATTGATTTTTGTCTTTTTTGAAAGATATTACAAAAAGTCATGCATATTCCGTTGTGTGTTGCTAAGGCAAGTGAGTATACTTGTGATTTTTTGCCTGGTGCATAATAAAATGGGCAAAAAAGCCTTTACACCTTTATCCAATGAGGGTTTGAGCCTTTTCAAGTAATCACAATATCATAGAGACCTATGAATGATTAGAGAAACTGAATGATTAGAAATTTGTATACAGCTCCTCTGTATGTATCTATGAAGAGGTTTCATTCAAGCCGTCAAATCTCAAAAAGAAAAAGTACTTGTAACTGAAAATACATTGTGTAGGCTATATGAAAGCTGCATATACACAATATGTCATCCACTGATGGCGTAAATGGAGTAAATAATCTTTGTCCTTTGATGATGATTTGGGTTGATTTTAATGGAAAACTATGCGAGTTACGCTGTCGATTTTTGAGGAGCCTCCAGAGATGTGAGACCCCGATGTGTATGTACTTTCATAGAAAATTATTATTTAGAATTTTAGAAAGCGTCATGTCGTCTGCCAGATGTCCGGTGTACAACCCCCTTTTAATTTATCCTGCCGCTCACACTATACCAAAGTTCTGTTGAGAAATATGATTGAAAACACAAAGAATGTTGTGTAATGGGTAGCCCTATTTGTATCTGAAAAAAAATCCTGATACATATCGATAATCATTTTCAGATTATCGATGAGTGAAAAAGTAATCGATCCCAAGCCTAACACTAACCCTCAAAAAGCGAGTAATCGATTACTCATTAATTAAAATGTCAGTTAAAAATATAAAATATGACATTTTATACAAATTTATATTTTGTTTTATTCACAATCGTTACCAAGAACAGATTCTAAGGCCACATCAACACTAATACATTTTCGATGGAAGGCAAACTGAGCTTTTCGAAAACGCTCTAGATTTGAAAATGCTGTTTTCGAAGTATCTGAAAACGATGATGTATTTGTTGTCATGTGCAACTTGTACATTGCATTCCTTCAAAGGCAACAGGAAGTTTACTTGAATTCCTTTCCGGCGACAGAACTTGAAGACAATTGCATTGCATGCACAGAAAGGAGATTAATGGGTTTTCATACATTTCCATGTTTACAAGCAACTTTTGGAAAAAGTCACGACCACGAGGAGGTTATCCCATGTGACTCTACCCTCCCTAGCAACCAGGCCAATTTGGTTGCTTAGGAGACCTGGCTGGAGTAACTCAGCATGCGCTGGATTTGAACTCCTGACTCCAGGGGTGGTAGTCAGCTTCTTTACTCGCTGAGCTACCCAAGCCCCCGAAAGTGGCATTTTCAAATATATCATGATTCATGTGGACGTAGCCTAAATATGCTACCTTCAACAAACTATGCTTTTCATTTTGAGAAAAAAAAAATGAAATTAATTAAAAAAAGACAAAAATTACAGTAAAAGCTTACATATAAACCAGTAATGACAGTGTGGAGTGGAGGGGGGCGGGGCTGGGTCGGAATAGGGATAAAGGCGGCCGTGACGATGGTTCGGGAGAGAGAGAATTACAGGCATGTCCGTCATGTGTGTGTTTATGTTTATGTGTTTGTGCTTTTGGTTTAAGTTTGCATTAAATTATGATTTATGTTGACAAGCCGGTTCTCTGATGTACCGTCACGTGGTCCTCGAACACTCCTCCACACTCTCTGCCGGACAACAGCCGCTCCTCTCCGGGCAAACCGGAGTCAAATCTCTGACCCCCAGCGGACAGAACGCACCTCCGCTTTTCTGGCGGCACCTGGCAGCGGCCCTACCGCTCCAGGCGATCGGGGAGTTACTTCCCTCCTCCCCTCGTGGACAGCGGTCTTCACTCGACCCCTCCGCGTTTCTGGGGGACGGCAGGGCACCCCTCCGCCCCTGGCAGCGGCTCCATTGCTCCAGGAGGTCGGGGAATCCAGTCTCCACTCGCCCCGTGGACAGCGGCCGTTCACCGCATCTAGGCGGTCGGGCTACTCAGTCATCCGGCAGATGGCAGCGAGGACGCTGCGACAGGCATGCCTCCTCCTTCCCGGGCTTCGGCACCAATGTAACACTGTTAATGATGGGCAAGGAGGAGGCGAGAACCGGCTTGTCAACATAAATCATCATTTTTATGAAAACTTAAACCAAAAGCATAAACAAACACACACACAGAATTACGGACATGCCCGTAATTCTCTCTCTCCCGAACCATCGTCACCGGCCGCCTTTATCCCTCGCGCACGATATTCCGACCCGGCCCCGCCCCCCTCCGCTCCACAGACAGCATTAGGTTAATGCACATATATAAGCTCTTCATAAAAAGGATATTACATTTTTATAATTTTACAAGTTATTATTCAGAAAAACAAGTAGTGGAAGTTGGATTTTTAGAAATGTGCTGTGCCTGTGTTCAGACATTTATCGCATCTGATGAGCTTCTGAGTTTCTCGTACCGCTTGCCATTTCCTTGCCACCTGTCTATCATCTGGCTATGATTTTAGATTATCTCCCCTTTTAGCACACTCAAATCAAACAACACATGAATCAGAATTTCTTGAGTTGATATTGAACTAGGGTGACCAAACGTCCAGATAAAACAGGGACAGTCCAGATTTTACGAGGTACAGTCAGGACGCCTTTTGTCCCAATAATGTCTTAATGTCTAATGTTTTAGAAAACCGACATTGCTGTGCTTCATGCTTTTTCTGTCATGAGAAATAACGACAAGTAACATGAAAATCGTTTTTTGTCATGGTCATCTGGTCACCCTATATTGAACTCATGTGTTAAATGGCTGCCATTCTCTGAGGGCTGAGTAAGAATGCATTGCTCACCATGCAAATATGATTAATCAAACAATAGAGTACTGTGCTTTTGTTCGAAATAGCACAGTGTCTCATTGCCTCTCCAAGACAATAGAATCTGTCATGCCTTAAAGAAAGGACACCCCAGTTTTGGAGCTAACACACAAAATATAAATTCATGTGTAAACTGTGTAGTTATAGCATTTGTTTCTGAGAAATAAGCTTCTTTCGATTAAATGTCATGTTTCTGTGTATTTCATAATAGGGAAACACCCATTAATAAACTTAAAATTAACATAGTGGGGATGTCTTTGCTAACTTACCTGAAGGTGACAGAATGTTTTAGAGTATATTGTAGCCTATACTGCCTGTAATGTTCACACCATTACTATAATTACGAACTGACAACTTGTAGAGTTTAATGACAGATGTTTACATCCTTTGACTCTGAAACGAATTGTTTCTATGGCAACACTTGTAATGCTGAATGAATATAATTATGTAGTTGCCTAGCCAATTGTTTTGTTCTAGCAATGCTAGCTAACAGTCTTTAGTTAAACGGTCTTTGGTTAAAATGCGAAAACGGTAAAACAATATGCGCTCCGAACAAATGTAAATGTTAAATGGTCTGCACTTATTGTCTGCACTTAAAGCGTCGTTTTAACCTTAGCGGTATTCAAAGCGCTTTACACTGCGTCTCATTCACCCATTCACACACATTCACACACCAATGACAGCAGAGCTGCCATGCAAGGTGCTAGCCTGCCATTGGGAGCAACTTGGGGTTCAGTGTCTTTCCCAAGGACACTTCGGCATGTGGAGTCGTGTTGGCTGCCGAATTGAACCACCAACCCTGCGATTAGTGGACAACCCACTCTACCACCTGATACACAGCCGCCTCAAATGTGTGTATTTAAAAATGTATTAATGATATAATATGAAGGGCGGCACGGTGGTGCAGCGGTTAGCACTGGTTGCCTCACAGCAAGAAGGTCGTGGGTTCAAACCCTGGTTGCCCCGGCCTTTCTGTGTGGAGTTTGCATGTTCTCCCCGTGTCTGCGTGGGTTCTCTCCGGGTACTCCGGCTTCCTCCCACCATCCAAAAGACATGCATAATTGGTGTCTCCAAAAAAATTGCCTTAGGTGTGGATGTGGGTGTGAGTGTGAGTGTGAGTGTGAGTGTGAGTGTGAGTGTGCGTGTGAGTCTATGTGTGGCCCTGCGATGGACTGGCGACCTGTCCAGGGTGTCCCCTGCCTTTCGCCCAATGTTAGCTGGGATGGGCTCCAGCCCCCCGCGACCCTGTACACAGGATAAGCGGTTGACGATGGATGGATGGATGGATGGATGGATATAATATGATGAAATATGTTGCCAGCCTACAGTGCCCACCCACTTAAGGTGTGTTCACACCGCCAGCTACTTTGTCGCTGCATGTCGCCAGTGGCTGACGGTTAGGTCGCTTAGTGGTGTGTATGGAGAGTCTAAACAGCACTGTTTCTTTACAATTAATATTATTATTAAAATATTAGGATAACATGAGCTCTACCATCTTCTCTCGTATTGGCTGTCGCTCCCGAAAGTTGCTCTTCATTTGCATAAAATTAAGCATTTCTCAACTTTGTTGCGTCACCAATTCGCAATCATGAAGCCATATCGGAAATGTATGGCAAGTGCTCACTAATGATAATCTGTTGATGATGATGATGTAGTGTTAATGAAATATGAGTGTTTACTTTTAATTGTTTATATTGTAATATGTTACAGATTATTGTAGGAGTGCACATTTTATTTATCTTATCTGTTTGTGTGAGCAGCTGGATGCTGTGAAGCATGAACATATCAAAATAAGAGTCCCTGGTGTATTTCAGCTTTTAAATATAAAAGTTCTGCACTATGAATCAAATCTTTTTTCTGTGATACATTATTTATTTTGAGATTGTGTGGGTTTGTTTTGCTATGGGGATACTGTATTAATTTGATTTGTTCAGGTCTTGAAAAAGTCTTACAACCCTGATATAGCATTGATGAAGGTAGGTCTGTCTGTACAAGTTATTATTAAAAATCAATTCATTTATGGAAAAAATGTAAGTGATTTTTACTTCCAGAATCAGACTGTTGCACTCTATATGAAGCCCCTTATTTTATTATTTTTGTATCACTGAAATAGCTGGAGCTGGCTTATACCAGTAGCGGTCCACATCCTAATTTTATGATGGGGCCTTATGTAGAATTGTTCTATAGTCTATACAGTATTTAGCACAATTATATCAGATGTAACTGTAATTAAATTATTTACAAATTAAGAGTTTACTTTTTTTTTTCCAATGAAAAAGTAATTTAATTACAGTAATTAATTACTTAGCATTACACCCAACACTGGTGACCATACATTTAAACTCATCAATCAGCTCTGATAAGCTGTCTTTTTGGTCAAATACATGCAGAGAAGCTTTCGTTTATGAGGCTTGTGCCTTTGGAGACAGGGAAAAAAAGTAGATATTTAAAGTATTTAGGGGCCTTGAAAATGCTCTTTCGATGGGTCTCATCCCAGTTTTGTCTCATTGTGCTGTTACGGTGGTTTTTTTGTAAGGAAACTGCAGCATTCAGTCGCTCTCTGTCTCTCAACCGCATTAGACTGGAAACAGGCAGCCATTCCCCTACGCTAGCTGTCTGTCTGCTGGTTTATTCCACATTATTTATGACTCCATTTGTTTGCCTTTTACCTGTTTTCTGGATTCGTATCATGCCTTTCCGTTCTGTCTGTTTCACCTGCTGCAATTTGCTCTTGATTTTAAAGTAAATGATTTAGAGTAAATAATGACAGAATGTTTTGGGGAGTTTTCAGCTGTTGTTGTGCAGTTTGCAATCATTAGGCCATATCGGAAATTTATGACAAGCGATTACTAAGCAGCTGGATGCAGTGAAGCACAAACATTTAAAAATAAGTGTCCCCGGTGTATTTCAGCTTTTAACTTATAAGTTCCGCACTATGAATCAAATCTTTTTTCTTTTTTTATCAGTATTTTGTTTGCACCATAAACTGCATCTGGAATTTAATTCAATTTGGATTCTTGTAGCCTCTGTCTGGCCCTCCCCATCACAGGAAGGAAACGCTAAGAACATTTCATATAGGCTTCCAATTTTAAAAATGATTGGCAGATTAATTGCCTTTCTTTCAACTCATTATCATATCAGCAAAATCCAATACTGGTCGACCTCTTATTTGTATTTATTTATATAATGGTACATAAACCAATTTTTACATGATATTTGTGGAAAACGTGTCTTCAGTATTTTCAGGGAGTGATCTAGAATTTTTTTTATGGGGTGGCAAGGGGGTGGCATGCAGACTATGAGGGGTGGCAACACTAAAGCAAGTGCCCATGCGTAGTTCTTGTGGATTAAGGTGCCAAGCTTCATTGCAAGAAGTACTAGTTCATTAATAGGATTTACTATCAAATTATAAATGTCCATGAAATTGTGATACAACTGCATTTCCACAGGCACAACATAGTAACCATTTTGCTACTACTTTGCTAACATTAATATATATATATATATATATATATATATATATATATATATATATATATTTATTTTATTTTTTGCATAATAATATATAAGAAACAAGACATCTCCAGAGCACCAATACATTGTCTATTAAACACATCAACAAACTCTAAATGTTCCTATGCTTCACATATAGAATCGTCAATCTGGACTAAACTGGTCTATCACCATTGTAACAGCTGGAATAATCCATTTGAAAGCGAAGATTAACACAAAGTTAGGTCTAAATAAAAAATTGTACAGAACATTGTACTGTGTGGGGCAGTGCAGCAAAACTCATAAATATGAATTATGTTATGCACAATAAAATATTCTTTTAAATTACCTGTTTTGATCAACAGCCATTCTTAATGACTGATTCAAGCACCCAAATAAATATTTCACATAATATGGTCATTTCATTTCTACATCTGCAACTATCAGTCGTGGGATTTTTTAGTCAGTAGATGATTAAAAACATGACTGATTAATCTAGTGGTAACGTTTTGCCTTTTGTTTTTAGAGGTTTTGGATTCTAATTCACCCAAATATAACTTATTTTAATAAAACAAGATGTCAGTGGATGGGTGTTACACTTTAAAAATAAAATGCAATGAAAGATGTGGGGAGTCAAAGGTAGCAGAAACACACACACATTTATTGACAGTTTTGTATATGAAAGAACAGCGACAACCACAAACTCTCCATTCCAGCAGTGGAAACCCGGAATGCACCTGCGTGCCCGTGAACGAGATGACACTTCATGGACCACCATCTCCCATCACACAACCCATCCACGAAACACTTTTATATAGGGAGGAAACACACCGCACACCTAAGAACAATTAAGTGAGAGGGAGAGAAAGAGAAAAAGACTATGCACACAAAGACACACACACACACACATGCACACACACACACACACACACACACTACACACACACAAACAATATGGTTGAGAAGGCCGCAATGAACACTTATCATAACATTCCAAAATCCTAAAATATGCCGTTTATGATGTTGAAAACCAGTGAGACTCCAAAAGCGCCCTTCTGACTCAGTATGTACATAGACCGACAATATATTTAAAAATAGTGCAGATGGAACATAATAATGTCAGTCTGTCCTGAACTTAACTGCAAAATGGTATGTTGTCGACTGTAGTCTTATGTGCAATTTTATGGAAATAATATAAACTCACTGAGCACTTTATAAGGAACACCTGTACAACAACTTATTCATGCAATTATATAATCAGCCACTCATGTGGCAGCAGTGCAATGCATAAAATCAAGCAGATACGGGTCATGAGCTTCAGGTAATGTTCACATCAACCATCAGAATGGCGAAAAATGTGAAATCAATGATTTCAACCATGGCATGATTGTTGGTGCCAGACGGGCTGGTTTGAGTATTTCTGTAACTGCTGATCTCCTGGGATTTTCACGCACAACAATCTCTAGAGATTAATCAGAATGGTGCCAAAAAAAACAAAAAACATCCAGTGTGCGGCAGTTCTACGGATGGAAACGCCTATTTAGGAGAGAGGTCAATGGAGGATGGCCAGACTGGTTCGAGCTGACAGAAAGGCTACAGTACTCTGATAACCACTCTGTACAATTGTACTGAGCAGAATAGCATCTCAGAATGTACAACTCAATGTACCTTGAGGCGGGTAGGCTACAAAAGCAGAAGACCATGTTGAGCACTTTATTAGGACCATCGTGTTTCTAATAAAGTGCTCAATGAGTGTGTGTGTATGTATATGTATATATATATATATATATATATATATATATATATATATATATATATATATAAATAATATTTGAATTATTATGGGGGCCTTTCTCAGCAAATATTGATATTTGTAATTCATTGTGATTAATTTGATTAATCGTCATGTCATTCATGCGATTCAAATTCGATTCGTTCATGTTTTTACTTTCCCTCTCATACTAAATACTGTATATTTAAGACAGAATACACAGACTGACAAAAGAAAAAACATTAAATGTAGGCATGAAAGGTGCTGTTATTATAGATATATGCAGTACTTTTGTGTGTGTGTGTGTGTGTGTGTGTGTGCGTGCGTGCATGGGTGCGTGTGTGTGTGTGTGTGTTTTACTGAGTGTTAGTATTCAGCTCAGTGTCTTCTAGATATTCTCCTCTACTGTTGGATTCTCTCTTACACTCGAGCTGACTAATCAATGCCTTGGGTGCTGCACCATCATTTGAGTGTAAATCAGTGGAAGTTGTGTGTTTGTGTTTGTGTGGAGACACTCTGAGGGATATTAGCATAAACCTGTACACATTTACTTTCTCATAAATCCTACTCATACACGCACACACAAGTACGCATAAAACGAGAGATTGTTTAAATATGCACAGATCCTGCATGTCCATGCCTTAGCCTATTCCCAGAAGAATGCAGTATATTGTTAGACTACTAGACTAACATTGAAAAATGTTTGGCAAAAATGTTGGATGTAAAGGACAATGTATTTAAATATATTTAATGAGACTGGTTCTGTCTTGTGCTGTACTGTATATTTCGTTTTGGGTTGTATTTCAAAATTATAAATGGTCTTTATAATATCTTTTGCTTTTAATTGTAATCTCTTTAATGACTGTGTTTGAAAACCTAGTGAGCTGCATTGTTGGCACATTCAAATGTTGATTTGAAAGTTTGAATGCATCTGTGATTTGATTCGAATGTGCGAATGATGCCCAAAAATCCTAATATGTTTGGAATTGCATACTAAGGGGGTCCCTTGCAAGGGGATCATCATATTTGGGGGTCTTTGACATTAAAATGTTTGCAAACCCCTGTACTATGCAATATGCAGTACACTCGTATTCCATTGCAAACATACAGGAGCAGCTGTCTAGGTAGGCAGCTCGCTAGGTTTAAAGACAAGCAATTTGCTGACTGGTGATTATGTTGAATATCTCATCAGCTCTCAAATAGTTGGTCCTGTTATAGTCAAAATTAATGGAAATACATGGAGATAGGGGCTGGTCTTGAGAAGGGTGGAGTATAAGGGTCAGATAATGGGTGGAGCCTTGAAAAGAAGGGACTCGTAGAGGGTTAAACGCAATCGAGTAACAACCAAGAACAAACACAAAGAGATAATGATGATGGGACAGAATGACTGGATGAAGAAAATGCAATGTGAGGAGGATGAAATGAAAAGTTAGAGTAGAAGTAGAGAGAAAATAACTAATAGATTGGGAAAGGTTACACATACTGGTTGTCCCGGTGTCTCTTTTTGTAATTCCCTAGGGTCCATTTGGTTCAGAGGATGTTTTTGCTGTGTATGTGTGAGAGACAAGTTAAGACTTATCCTACAAAAATGTTAACACTGACAAGGGTCATGACTTTGCCACTAAAAATGCTCTCCGAATACTTCCCTATCCTTCAATATGACTGACAAACACAACTAGAGACATAATCACAAAATAACAGTGTACTGGATCAGAGTTTCAACTTCTGTTATTTTTAATACTGAGCTAATGATTCTTTCTATTCTCCAAATCTATTCCTACCCCTAAACCTAACCCTTACAAAAACCTTTTAACATTTTTATAACATTATTCAGTATGTTTATAAAGTTACTTTCCTCGTGGAGACTTTCCTCATTTTATAATCCTATCTAGATGTACTGCATATCCTATCCTCATCTAACTTAACTGAAGTACTTTTGAATTGCTAAATCACAGTGAAGAACCAACATTCAAACAGCTGGCTGTAGTCATAAATTAACAAACTAGGTGTCAAAAGTGCACCGATTATTTTTCAGGCCTTTTTAAATATTTGCCATGATTAAATTAAAGTATTAGGAATTACTGTGCTGGAATTGAATCCCACAAGATGGTTTGAAGTTAATAATTCTAAGAATAATGATCCCCGTGACACATCTGGCTTTTCTATGAAGAATTTGCTCATTATCTTTCCTCATAACCCAGAAGCGCATGCAAGCGAGAACATTTACTCACAAACTTAATTTCTGGAACAGTCATTAAGTCATTAAATTTCACTATTTGTTATTAGTTGTGTTTAAATGGTTTTATACTGAAAAAAAAAAAGATTACTGTGATGCAGATAATTCGTAATGGAATATCATGTGTGTACTGTATGCATATGTGTGCTTGTTGTGCAAATGCTATAAGATACAAAAAGTAAGATCTGTGGCAGTACCAGATTGTAATAAGGTGGTACTTTTATACATAAAAATATGTACCATGGTACTTAATGATTGCCATATTCATGTATCACGGTCAATGGCCGATATGCAGTACTGAATATCGATAAATATAAAATTAATATGTCCAAAAAAACATGGTAGTGCCATGGTACTTTTTGTTAGTGTGGCCATTCTTCTTAGAGTGAACTTCAGGTTAAGAGTGTTTACTTTGTGTAAAGATACTCATTAACGACACACACACACACGCACACACACAGGCACGCGCACGCACGCACGCACGCACACACACTCACACACACACTCATTGGATGTTAAATGAGCACTGTCAATCTGATGTGGCATTGACAGCAACCGGTCCACCATGATGAAAGTTATCACCCTTGAACCATGTAATAGCTATCTCATCATAACCAGAGAGAGTCTCCCATACACACATCTCCCACATGCACATACACACACATTGTCTGGAGAGAGGCACAAGTTGGCGAGGAAGCAGAGAAATTTTGAAATACGTTAAAATTACAGATGTCAATCAATTGAAGTTTTTAATCAAATGAATTACATGCTATGCAGATATATTTATCAAATTAATCACATAAATTAATATTTGCCTAATAGATAATTCAAAAAGACTTGTTGTGGCTAATGAGTCTATCATTGAATAAACATCACAAAGAATGTTTCTCTAAGTTTAAATATTTTTTTTCTTCCTTTCTTAATTTTTTTAAATTAATGTGTTAAATCAACAGCCCTAATAAAAACAATTATGAAGATAATATTATCCTGGACTTTACAAAGCTGTCTTGATTCAGTGAATTTAATGATAGTTTATTAACTTGTTTATTACTTGCCCTCTGTCTCCACCTCTGGCACAACTTCGGCAGCAATCACAATTATGACCTTTAAGTCTCGGTAGATGGCAGTTAAGCACACATTTGTCTGTTTTCTTTGACAGCAGTAAGCGGAAACCCTCCCAGTATAACCAATGTCATATCGTGTCAGTTGAGCTGTCAGATGTTACAGTTTTGTATGATATGATTTGTCATTTGGTTAAATCCGGCTGTCAGCCTTCATGTCTCAACATGTCCAAATATAATATTACTGTGCATACACAAGACAAGCTAATATACTAAACATCAAATTCATAGGAATATAATCCATTCATGAAATCAAATATCCTGACCAGATGTCACTTGCAACTTTTGATCTTATTAGTGAATCCTATTTATCAGCAGCCGCATGTCACGTCTCTGTCATAGATTATGAATTGACCGTGCTTGCTGTGTTTGCTAGATAGTTAGCACTGGTGGTGTAGTTCTCAATTCCTGTTTCAGTCTTCAAATGTGCTCTTATGTCATTACTACTTTTAATTCTACAGTTTATAAAATGTATATTTGTTCTATAAGTAACTATTAACATTAACATCTAGAAATTAAAATTTCCTGAAGAAAATTTGAGTGGCGCTTGCGCATGGCATCAAAATGCTAGGATGTTCAGGATGGTTTGCCAGCGCATTGCTTTGCGGATGCTACAGAGTTCTGAGGGGTTTGTAACATGTTGCTATTTGGTTGATAGGGTGTTCTGGCCTGGGGTCATGTCCATAAGGGTAACGTTGGGCTGGGAAAGTCTTGCGAGAGTCTGATTCGGGTTTGTTTAAATCCCTAACATCAAGTATGTAGAGTGGTGGTGGCGTAGTGGGCTAAAGCACTAAACTGTTAAGCAGATGGTTGTCTGTTCGATCCCCACAGCCACCACCATTGTGTCCTTGAGCAAGGCACTTAACTCCAGGTTGCTCTGGGGGATTGTCCCTGTAATAAGTGCACTGTAAGTCGCTTTGGATAAAAGCGTCAGCCAAATGCATAAATGTAAATGTAAGTAGAACAAAATGTATGGTAATGCTACCGTAAGCGAGACACAGTACAGAAACAACTACTTTATTTACAAAAAACACATATTATAACCTCTACCAGTCCTGATGGTAGTGGCACTTATGTGTCTTGTCCTCTAGTCCTCTTCTTTTACTTCTTTTCTTTTCTTTTCTTCTATTCCTCCCCATCCCTCTCATCTTCATCATCTTTGTCATTTTCACATTGACACTCTTCATTATGTGAAATTAATGACCAATCTTACGATGGAATTATATTGTCAGTAAAATGGTTCATTGTCTCTCCCAGGTGCAAGAGTGGTTGTGTCTGAACTGTCAAATGCAGAGGGCATTGGGGATGGACATGGAGACGCCACGGTCAAAGAGCCAGCAGCAGATCCACTCTCCGTCCCAGCCTAGCAAACCTCAACCCCAGATTGGATCACAACCCACAGTGCCCCCACAGTCCCAACCCCAACCCCAACCCCAACCCCAACACCAACCCCAACCCCAGTCCCAGCCTCACCCAGAAGCAAAGAAGCATCCTGTCCCCCAAGCTACCCCTCTAAGCAAACCTCCTGCTCCAGGCGCCATCCCTCTTCCAGGCTTGGCCAAAGCCCCTTCCCAGCCTGACCTCTCTCGTTCAGGCCCCGGAGCACAGCCCCAGGTCCTGCGGCAGGACCAGACCCGCAGTGCCGGAAGCTCCCCATCCCGTCAACCTCCTCCACCGGAACAACCCTTTGGGAAACTATTTGGTTTTGGAGCTTCACTCTTGAACCAAGCCAGTAGTTTGATATCTGTGGATCCTGTGCAAACTGCACCCCCTGCCCAACAACCTTCATCCCCTAAGCCTCCACAGAAACATCCAGGACCCCCTGGGCCTGGTCCAGCTGGGGGTGCTAAACCTGCAGCCCAGCCTGGTCCACCACGGCAGGATGCTGCTCCAAAGCCCAAAGTGTTCTGCCCACTGTGTAAGACTGAGCTAAACTTTGGGGATCCAGCCAAGCCTCCAAATTACAACCTCTGCACCCAGTGCCACACCCAAGTCTGCAACATGTGCGGCTTTAACCCTATGCCTCACCTGACCGAGGTAAGAAAGAGTTTTTTTTTCCTGGATTGTTGTGCAGATTTGGAATGTCTGAAATATTTAGGTCCTTGATAATGTACCTGGAACTTGCAAGCATTAAGTGACTCTTCAGTGACATTGTTGTGGCTCAAAGTCTTTCTTTTCACTAAAAGTGCTCTTTAACTTTCAAATTACATCACTATGATGTGCCCTTACTTTGGGTGCTGGTGAATAACCAATTCACCTCAGAATTAACCTCAGGCTAAATAAGTAATTTAAGCTGAATATTCAGAAACTATTGAGAGCTGGAATAATTTTTGTGTTGTATAGTTTGAGAATTGCATATTTATGCTTTGTGGTGATGTCATACCCCAATGTATAAGATCAGTGCAGTTCAGGTCAGTTTAGTTCCAAACTGCTGAGCTAGGTTTTTCTTTTTTGAGTTCAAACAACAGATCTTGTTTCGCCAAGGGTTAGTCGAGGAAATAATATGGAGGCATATCAGTGATCAAGAAATCATTAACCACATAATACAATATCATGTTATACGGTGTTGTGCTATGGAAAGTGGTAATTTATCTAACATTGTTATGTTGATTATATTACTGATATTATCTAGATATAACATTTTGAAAATAGTTTTTTCGATAGACTGAAAGGTGTTATCAGTATCACCCATAGAGCATCTGTAACACAGAGTGACCCAAATGTTGCTAATATGGCACTGCTTATTTCTGTTAATTAGAACATCTCAGACTTGTTGACCTGTTCACTTGAGGGTGTTAGGTCATTGCAATCTTGTCATCTTTCAGGGGAAAGTTTATTTTAGTGCTTTTTCCCATTTTGAAAAGTATATTTGAAACTTAGTCAGATTTAGATGAATTTACTGACTCTTAAGCTGCCAAGGAACTGTTGAGGTGGGACTTTAGAATTTTTTTTGGATTGTCTTTTATATAGGCCATCTGAATGGAATAGATTATCAAAAATGACATTTTGCATCTGTGCTCCAGGGGAGATTCTGCTAATAATTTATGATTATTGTAATGTAATGTAATTTTTTTATCAATTGATTAACATTCTTATTTTTTTTTTATTAAAGTATGTACACATGTGTCAGACTGACATCTTTTGCTTTTGCCAATTTCTCAGATGGTAGGGAAATAGCTTATTACGGAACTTACATCCAGGCCAGGGGGCATAATTAATTGTGTTATTCACAAAATGTATGCTTTGAAATGTCAGCCCTAATATTAAATATTACATTGCTGTAACCTACAATGAGGTTTACTGATATAAAAACGTAATTTCCTACTATGCTGATTGTTTCACAGATCATGATTGTGGTGCCGTTCCTGAAAATGAAATGCAGACATTTGGCTGAATTTAATAACTGTATGACGATATATCACATATTGAGAGAAATCCAAGTTTTTCTAAGCTCAATTTTGCCTATGAGAATCCACCTTAAAAGTATTTTCACAGTGTTTCCGAAAATGCTTTCACATTTCGACCACCTGTGCTAATATCTTTGAAGTAATTTACAACTCTCTAGCTGAAATCCATTAAGTGACTCACTGCCCCTCATGTCAAAACACCATGAGTGTGCAGACGATTTCATTTCCTTCCAATAAAGGAACAGCCCTCATGCAAATTAGTCTCATTGATCGTGTTTAGGCTACTTAATTCAGAGGCCAACAGCATTGACCCCACCCTTTTAGCCATGTCAGAATGTTTCATCTGATGGGAAGTGAAGGTTGGGGATTTTTCCACCAAGACAGTGAAAAGACAAGTATGCAAATCCGGTCTTATTGAATGATGACAGTAATAACAAGCTTTCAGGCAAGCATTGCATTGTTTTATTAGCTCACTTAGGCTTAACATAGACACAGCTGTCACAAATAGAGTGTGAAGACTGTAAAATAAAATCCTAAGAGAATATCATCTGTTTTTTATCTTTCCCATGGTTTTGAAAGGGCATAGATTGTTACGTGATGTTGGCCGCATTCTCCTTTTGTGACCTTTTTGTGGACGAGTTTGATCCCTTGTGTCATGGATGCTCTTGTTCAGGCTAATGTCCCTACTCTTTGAAGAAAACCAGTACAATGGTTTTTGGCTGATATGTTTTTTCCTACAGTTTATAGTGAGTAAGTATGACTTTGAACACATTACTGCCTTCTTGACACCCTGCTATAAAAAGATCTGCTGGTCTATATGGCATTATTAGCCAGCCTGGTGTTGCATTATTAGCTCAGCAACATGCTAACATCTGACTCTATTCTATTTGCAATCACAATACCTTATAGACAGCAAGGTAGCTTACTAGGCTTCGGAACAGAGCTGATTAATTGGCTGATAAAGCTTGCTTGCATGCTTCTTCTACACAACTCCTTTCTCTGATAACAACTTTGGTTAAGGTTCATTTGCATGCAGGAGTAACTAGTTATTATGGAATGCACTTCTTGATACTTTCCTCCAAACAAATATGATTAAGCCTCTAGAGCATGGGCTGGCAACCTTTTTGAAAGACATGGGCATGTATGTGATTTTCCATAGTTTGAGTCCACTTGTGAAAATGTTTCTATTTTGCATTTTTCTAATTTAATTATTTATTTTATTATTACAAATGATATTAGAAGCATAACATTTTCAGTGAACAATTTGTGCAAAACCAATGATTATAATATATATAAATTATATGAATTTATACTTAAGTAGTACTTAATCTCTAAGGTGTGTTTCGCAAAAGTATTGTTATCTAAGTAGTTCGTAAAAATCCCAGGAGATCATCAGTTACAGAAATACTCAAACCAGCCTGTCTGGCACCAACAATCATCCATGCGATTATCTAATCAGTCAATCATGTGGCACCAGTGCAGTGCTTAAAATCATGCAGATACAGTTCAGGATGTTCAGTTAATGTTCACATCAACTATCATAATGTGGAAAAAATGCGATCTCAGTGATTTCGACAATGGCACAAATCTGCTTGTTTGATTACTGATCACGAAATTGTGTGGGATCTTAAATATTTCTTACATTTTTCAAAACCATGCAGAGGGGTAATCACTTGCACGCAAGCAACAGCGAGAGAGGAGCAGGCAATTTTGTATAAAGTTTTTTGCACCTGCATTCCTATCTATATCTTGATGTAATCCTTCCTCATGATCGCGCAGCGTGTTTTCATCTGCTGAATGAGAAGCTAAACACTATTAAAGTGTGATGAGACTCACGCTGCATTTGCAAGCCATTCACGCATAACAAGCCACTCAAATATATTGCCCTGAATTTCATATGAATAAAATAGTCTACTCCTCTCTTGCCGTTGATGGCATACCAGTGATTACCCCTCCAAGTGGCAATGCTGGCACGTGTGCCATAGGTTGCGACCCTTGCTCTAGAGGCAACTCACACAACCCTAGTCACATTTGACACATAATTATTTATATCAACAAACAGAATCTAGCTCTGAAAAATGTCTTAAAAGATACTTGCGGCAATACTACTACACTACTCTTTCTATTTCTGCAGGTATTTTCTGCATTGTATGCAAATGTTTTGTATTCATAGAATACCCTTATGCTTACGTTTCTATATTATTGAACCAGAAGTAATAGAAAATGTACTATTTTTATAAAAAAAAAATATATATATTTTTACATCTCTTTCTTGACTCTTATTTTCATGATTTTGGTCATTATGTCAAAAGTTATGAAACAAAATTGGTTTAAAAATGCAACATACCTTATTTATTTAGCAATTATATACTCAAAAAATATATAAGCCTATTTTTATGATTTACGCATATAACAAATGTTCATCAACTTTACATGTTTAATCTTTAGCTAAATGAATAAAACTTTTGTAAAATGTAATATATATTAGCAGATGCCAACTCATGACTGATAATGGTGTGGAATATTCCTTTTTGAAACATTGTTGCATATTATGCATACTACTTTACATACTTTAAAACAAATAGTAGGCACGGTATATACAGTAAACAGTATATGTGCAATATACAGTTACCTAGTATTCCATTTTGAATATAGCCATTAAAATGCTGTAATGATCGCTCAAACAAGTAATTTAATTATTTTTGACCAGATTCATTGATTCAGTGAACCGTTTGAAAGAATCAATTCAATTAAACGATTCCCTGCACTCGTCGCCAGCGGAATATTATAATCCTCTTTTATCTGTAAGCGGCAATTGACTGATTTTGTTTGCACTTTAGTGGATTTGTGTTCTGTTTCACAAGCCTCTTCAGAACAAAACAGCTGCATGGGGAAAAGCTGGGGTGTATTTTTAAATCACAGACCTAGATATTCACAATGCATAATTTATCCTCACTCTGTAGACCTTACTGCTTCTTATTAATTTAGTTGAGATGCTGTTTTAAGATGCGTGACTGTGCACGTATGCGTGTTTGTTTGCATGTGCTATCATGGGGAGACGAGAGAAAGAAAGCAGACATCCCTTGTTCCATAATTTGTGAAATTCAACTGCAGTTTGTAAATGAGATTTAGGCCAATTGTGTTTACAGTGTTCTGTAGCTTATGGGATTCTTTCATAAACAAAAGGTTGATTTGTATCATTGTTTCTCACTGAATATCTCAGAATGGGATTTGTTTCTCCCAGTGGCTTGATGGTCTGTTGTCATTGTCAAATATGTCTATATAAATTCTGTAATTGAGTGTTTATTTGTGGGAGAACAACGTGTTTGGCCATGTAAAGCCCTTAAACAATGTTCCTTTATTGGGAGAAGGTCATAAATGGCTTAAGAATAAACCAAAATTGACATGTAGATTTTTGCCCATTACAACGATTTTCTATTTCATGAGAACACCTGTACCTCATTCTAATTGGTTTATCAAATGTATGTTGGCACATGCCTGTTTACTTTTAGTTGTAAAAAGTACAGAATAATTTTATGATTTCAGGTCTCATGGAAAGACATTTTATATATACCCCTTTTTTTGTCATTTTTGAAAATTGACAGGCCCAATCCCCATTCATTTTCATTGTATAGAAAAGATCAAACAGGTATTATGCAGATTTACTCCTTATGTGTTCCATATAAGAAAGAGAGCCATTTGAAATGACATTAGAGTGAGTAAATGATAGAATTTTATTTTTTTTGTAAACTAAAAAGTCAACAGAAGTTTTGTGGTACCAAACATAAAGTTGCTTTTCAAAGCCCTTTGCGGAACACCATCTGTGCTGACAGTACGAAATTGTTCGATTCTAAAAAAAAAAAAAACCTGTTCTGAGGAGCATGAGCCAATATGAGCAATCTTTTAGCTGCTCATAAATTCATGCGACCAGGGGCGTAGATTCCAGGGGGATGGGGAGAGGTAACCCCCAATAATCGAAACATCAAGTACAACCCCCCATATTTGTACAATGATCAATGGAAACATGTAAATTCTTCAACCTGTAAACCCCCCCCCCACCCCCAATGTTTAAGCCAAATCTGTGCCCTTGCATGCGACTGATCTGAGCTGCTGCATGTTGTAAATATATGTGCAGTCCAGACTCTGCACTGCAACAATGAAAGTTAGACGTATAGTGGAGAAGGACTGTGAATCTACTTCCCATTTAAAGATGACGTTCTTGTTTGGTGGGTGTCGTAGTAATGATAAAAATAAATCCAGTTCTTGTCATGGCTAATGGTTGTGATTCATCTGCCTGCTGTGAGCTACAGTTCTTACTCATGATTGGAAGGGGGTGGAAAACTGAATCTCATGTCTTCTGGGGGGATGTTAACATTTATTTCTTACTGCTTATCTGTGTTTCCAAGTTTCTGTAGACCACATTTGCTTCTAAAGCATTGTTTCAACATTAGATTTCTGTATATCAGGGTTTAACAATGAGGATGGCCCACAGAAATATCACAGTTCAGCTTTAAACATGCTAACTTAGATGAGGTTTGGTTGAAATTGTGAAAATGACGTGATAATCTTAGGCAATGTCCACACTAACAAAAATGCATTGCCTCTCGTTCAGACTGGAACGGCATTTGCATCCACCTTAAAACTTGATGGAAGTTAAACAATGACAATTCTGAACAGTATTTTTTTTCTTTTCCTGTGCAGCACTCTTTTACCAGAAAAAGTGTGTTTATGAATATAGCTGTCATTGAGTTACATTAGTAGCTGTAATTTCCAGCTGTATAATTTCCTGTGGCTAAAATTGCCATATATAAATTTCTCTGAGGTACACGCTCGACTCAACTGCACAGAAACTGACTATGTGGAGCAGTGCATGCTTATTCATTACATGGTAGGCATATCCTGGGCATAATAAAAACAGGAGCAGGTTTACTGTATGGACAATGGAGACTTCTCCCACAAGTGGTGAGCCAGGTGTGGGAGAGATGCGGGCAAGCTGCCATATCTCTTCGCATTGCCTGAAAACGCTCACTCACTGTCATCTGAACCAGTTCCAAAAGCAAAACCATATGAGAGAGACCCAGTGTGTGTACAATAGAGACTGAATGGCTGCCAGAGAAATTGCTAGTTATTAGATTTAAAATTTCTGCAAATTAATCTTCAGCATTCAATTTGTTTTATATCTATATGTATAGTCCAATATCAACATCACATTTTGTGGGAAAAAGACCTGAAAGAGTAAGCTGATAAAATTGTCTTGTTAATCTAAATGAAATGTTGTGCTGTGCTGTTGTCTGTCAAACACACATTGGCAAAAACCAAGGGCTTTATTTGCATTTCGTCAACTGAGCTGACTGGACTGAGGAGATCATTTATTAACTAATTTCATTATAATAATAGTATACCTAAGAATATTTCCCCTTTCTGTCACTCACTAGACATTTTGTCGATGGAGTGTATGTGGGTTGATCTCGAGAGCATCGAGTCACAAGCATCAGGTTACAAGTTATTTTATTAGTTATTTGTGAAAAGGTCAATGAGAATTGGAGAGTAGAATTTGCATGCCACTCCCCCTGACATACATGTATAAAAGGGAGGCTGGAATGCAGATTCATTCAGATTTTTTCTTCGGAGCCGAGTGGTTGTATTTCAGTGAGCTGAATACTACTACGAATCCATTCACCTCTTCAGAAGCGTATGCTGTTGGATATACGGTTCATTCCAACAGCTTTCTCTACCTCTGCATGCCAGTGCAGACTACGCCCCTGGGCGCTTCGACAGCGCTAAAAGAGTGTATTTTCTCTAAAAGAGTAATATTTCCTCTATTAGAGCAAGCACACTGATGTTGAACGTCTTATTAAAGATGTGAGGGAAAGCCACTTCAGCTGTCCCTCCCACTGGAGGCCGCCTCGTTTGACGCTGAAGGCGATTCGGGGGCTTCAATAGGTATGGTTCCACTGGGTAATTCCCCACGGACCACTCATTCCCTAGCACGCTTGTTTGCTCCTGTCCAGCTCTGGAATGAGACAGACAGCTAGCCTCAGTGCCAGCCTATTGTCTCTTTCGGAGCTCGCGGGTTGGATGAGTTGTCGATCGCTCCATCTGAGCCCGACGCAGAGCTGACAAGGGAGAGGCCGAGGGTTATGTTGCGATATCCTAGGTGGACAAAGCGATTGCGGCACATCTGTGCCCGCTGAGAGCTGCCACCTGGCGGAATTGCCTGGCACTCCCTTCCCGCGCCTGTAGGACTACAGCGCCACTGGTCAGGCTGCCTCCGCCCTTCATGGCATGGTTCTCTTACAGGTCCATCAGGCCAGTGCTCTAAAAGAGCTACATGAGGGTAGTTCTGATGCCAACGTGCTACTGATCTTGTGGCTAAGGTCACACAACCCAAACACTGAAGGTGTGTAGCCCCTATTGTATCTGTTAGTATTATAATTATTATTCTGCTTCTTCCTCTCAATGGGAGTCTATGACAGCCCATAGAACCGTTGGTAGGTAAATTATGAAATTTTTCTATGAAAAACTCCACAGCGCCACCAGCATTCCAAAAACAAATTTTGAACTGTTTGTCCTAGAAACAAAATACATTTTAGTCTCCATAGTCTCCTCTTAATGTTTCAAAAATGAAGCCCCATATATTATAACTCTGCCCATTACAGTAGCTGCCATCTTGGATAATGATCTTTACAGTTTAAAAGTTTCACATCCTTCAAACTTTGTCTGATTTGTCCAAACAATGGCTCAAAATAATATCCAGACCGAGCCGCACAGAAATGATAGTGAAGAATTTTGAGTTTTGCCTTTATAAAAAAAATAATTACTGCAGCGCAAAGTTAAAAATGTGGATGTGAGGCTGTATCTCGGCAACGGTTTGTCCTATCCAAATGAAACTTATTATTGGTATTCTTCATCAGGACCATGATCCTAGGGTACATGCAAAGTTTGGAGATGCCGCCACCTATGGGTCAAAAGATGTAAAAAAAAAAAACTAGTTTTGCTGTAACTTTTAAATCATATGTCTTGAAATCATGGGGTGGGTGTCTGTGGTTTCCTTAGGTCATGCAGATTTCAACGATACCAATTTTTCTCATGTCAACCATACTTTCCCTCTGCCTCATTTTGATTTTATTAAAAAGTTATATATCTTTTAAAAGCATTGTCATATTTAAAATACAATTTGTATGCATCAAAACATGTCCTGAGGATAACTGATCAGTTTGCAGACAGTGCCATGTAGTTGAAAAGATAACCTAAACTTGAGTGCTGACTCTAACCTCAGTTAGTCTCTTTGCCACTCAGTAGGCATGTAAACTGAGTGGCTCGGTGTGTTAAAGCACTGGTTTATAGTTTCAAGTGTCGTGGCCTCAAATCAAATCATGCAGTTAAAATTTGTTTTGTTATGTAGATCTTTGCATTGTGCTTACTAATTGATTTATTTTCTCCAATAAAATTTTTATTTTCATTTTGTTGTTAAGTTACATGAATACGAAGGCGATTATGGTGACTACGATGATCGGCTGTGATTTCTCTATGCTTGGAATGTCCCTTTGGTGACTGTCAATGTTGTGGCTCTGTGATGCAGTTAACTATGCAGTGACCAGTTGAACGGAAAGTTGTAGGTTCAAATCCATCCTGAGGCAATGTGTAATGTTGTGTGTGTTTGCGCTTTATGTCATATGTGATCTTTGTGGTTAGTGCTCTGCAATGCTAGCCATTCCAGTGATTGACCCTGGAATGGCTGCTTGCAGCTATATTTATTATTATTTTTCTGCTTCTTCTTCCTCCCAATGGGAGTATATGATGGCCCACAGAACAATTTGTAGTAAAATATGAAATGTAGCACACTGATAGGAGTGGACATGAATAGACCTCATTAGGGCTGGTCAGTATGGACCAAAAATCACATCTCTGTATTTTTAGGCTGAATGGCAATACACTATATATATATATATATATATATATATATATATATATATATATATATATATATATATATATATATATATCTGTATTTTCTACTGAAGTGGGCTAAATGTTCAGTTTAAGTCAAAGCCTCATGTGAGATGGTAAATAGGCTTCTATTTCTTATAAAGCTTTGAGGCTGAGGTCACGCAGTCTTTCCAGCGATGGCATGGCAATGTTCTATTCTTTGCAGCAGATGCTCTCTACATCTGTTGGCATTGCCTACACGTGCATCACCATGTCTCCTGAGCTCTCTGTCGCTCAAAGGCTTGTTGGTCCAACCTCCTCCATCTCCCTGAGCTCCTGGCCTGAGTACTCCGGTTCAAATAAATATGGCTGTGTAAAAACTTGTATCTCCTCTTCTCCTCTCAAATCAAAATCTTCTGACATCTTTGTTTAAATTTGCTTCAATTTGTTTACGGTGTTCGGTCTGTAGCATTCCTCCTAATCAGTAGTAAACAGCGCTGCTCTTCCGGGTGTGTCGCGCACGCTTCACTTCTCGCTTGAACAAGCCAACATGAATACGTCACACGAGAGACCGCATGACCTCAGCCCCCCCTTGAACGGTATTCTGTTGCTTACCGGAAGCGATTATTTATATTTATAAAGTACTTAAATATTGATATGCACCAATAGTGATCGTTTTGCTTTATGAGACATTAATTTAAGCAATAGAGTTTTACTGATGATGTTAATGCTGATTGTCTGTGCTTTTTGGAGCATCAAAAATCGTGTTACCATCCACTTGCATTATAAGGACCTACTGAGCTGAGATATTTTTCTATTTTTCTTCAAATGTGTTCTGCTGAAGAAAGGAAGTAATTTACATCTGGGATGGATTGAAGGTGAGTAAATGATGAGAGAATTTACATTTTTGGGTAAACTATCCCTTTAAAGAAAGTACTTTATTTTATTTATTTATTATTTTATTATTTATTTATTTTTATTAATTTTTTGCTGATAAGTGTTTTGGGTGAAAATAAATACAAAAGTACCTTTTGCTCCAGTAGGGCTTTAGCCCTGTTGTACCCTAATAATAAAAATAATAATATGTAAGCAATATCACCATGCTATGAATTGTGAACAGAAGTTTTGTTGTGCAGCATTTTATTTGACCAAAAATATATATATGTTTTTTTTGTTGACAATTAATTGTTATATTTTCATTTTATTAACACTTTATGTATTAATTTGATTAAACACGCTTTGATGATAGCATATAATTAAAACATAAAACTTGGAAAATGCTGAATTTGTAACTGCAAGACCTTATGCAGTTATTTTAATAATAGTTTTTTGTGTAATTTCATCAGAAATCTGAGGCTCTTTATTTGTTGCTTAAAAGTTGATTTAGTATCGATACTGAGGTACCAGGGCTAGTATCGTACAGAAGCAAACATTTTGGTATCGAAGCAACCTTAATGTACATATTTAAATAATTAAAAGAAATTATGACTTACACATTTCTTGCATGTCCTTTGAGATAAAAAAAACTTTTTGTGGTTAAAATTCTTAAAAAGTAAATAAAAAAAGTCCTTACTTTTAAGCCCTGCGTAGGCTTCTTGTTTTAATATGCATTTTTCGTCCCAGATATCTGCTCTCATGAATACCAAAATAAATGTGATCTTGAGGTTAAAGCTCATTCTCTCTGGAAATCTTCAAGAAGTTTATGAAAGGTTTGGATTTAGATCTACTTTTTACATTTAGTGGATGGACTTCTACATGCTGTGTATGTTAAACACATTTAGAGCTCTTAGTTTAAGCTCCATTTGAAGTATTTCTTTGACAGATGTCATTCAAAGTGATTTTGAACTGCGATCTGTCAAATATCACCCCCAAAACCAAAAGAAAAAGTAACGATGTATAGAGAAAATACATATCTTGCATACAAATAAAGACTATTTTAGGACCATTAAATACAATAAATACTACTAAACTGTATAAATACTTTTACAGTTTAAATAGAGGTGATTGTTTCACATTACAGTAATGAAAAAAGGGTGAAATTTACTTAACTGATGATGCAACATTGCAAAGAATCTTAATATGTACAAAATAGACCATTATATGCAAAAATAATTTCTTATTTTATTACATTTTGGGGTAAAATATGGTATGAATATGTTCTTGAAAACCTTATACTGTGGCTATGATGGTCATATGACCATGCTCTTTCTCATGTATCTGATTACATCTATATACTAAAGGCCTCCATCCTCTAGCTGAAAGTGTGTGTGTGTGTGTGTCAGAGTGTGAGTGAACTGCTGAGTAAAAAAAAAAAGGTATGGCCCATCAATAATTCAGAAAGGGAGAGCACATTATAAATAGTGTATGATATGAGAGGTGGGGAGAAAGTTTGAATCCATGTTTGAACCAAGGTCTGTGTGTGTGTGTGTGTGTGTGTGTGTGTGTGTGTGTGTGTGTGGGTGTGTGTGTGTTTTGCATGCAGAGGATATGATGTTTCGTCTATGTCAGGGATTCTTATTTAAGACACCTTGCCAGCGTCATCACAATAGATGTGCTGCTTTTTTAAGCATGTCACATTAGTGGAATGGATAATATATTTGGACCATATAGAATCAAGGTGACACTGAGTATGTGCAACATACATGGGCAGTTGCTGTATGGTCAAACTACCGTGGGTTTTGCATTGTCAAGCTACAGTCTTCATTTCTCTGTCTGAGAATACATGATGCACAATTGAATAGGTAAAGAAAGGATGTCAGCTGAGGAAGTGACAGATGTTTTCCAGTTGACATTTTGCATCATAGTAGCACATTAAAGAAGATGGCTAACTAGCTTGTCAACAGCGAGACACACACAAGAGGAACAACAACATGGAAAACTTTACAGCCATGTTTATTTCTTACATTCTTTATGAATTTAGTTTGGTGCAGATCACATGTGAGTTTTCCATTGTGTTTGTGGTGATGTCCTAAGGCAGAAGACGACAATTTGCTCCTGTATTTATTCTTACAATACAAGCTCTGCTCTGCTTCATTTTCATCCTTATAAACTCCATGTAAAGCATAATAATAACATTTAGACTGAGGAGAGATGTCGGGAATTAAAAGAAGATTAAGAAAACAGAGTTGGTCTATATTTTCCTAGCGATCACTGGTATTTTTATAGGTGTGTTGTCTGAATACTTGAAACAGTTCTGTGTCTGTAGCTGTAATTTTCTTCATGCTACATATTAAAAATAAATCATGCTTTCTGCCTCATTCTATGAATGGAATCCACATGAGATCAGTAAAATAATCTGTTATAACCGCTCAATGATAATAAGATATATGCAGAAGATTGTGTAATTTGTAATGTTTACATACTGCATTCATGGAGCTAATGCTGCTAGCGTGCTAAACTTGGCCATAATATGCATCTGTTACCCTCTTTTATTGTATATTATGATGGAATTTGTGAAAATAGTCTACACCGTAAGATTGCTTCAAATGGAATTTCCAATAAATATTACTTAAAAGGTGAGTTCCGAATTAGCATTATTTTTAAGCCCCACACCTTTCAGTCCTCCATAGCTCTCACAGTGGTGGCTAAAGTCTTTGAATGGTGGCGGAGGGTTTGAGGTGCAATGCAAACTGAACCATGGACCGACGGGATGAGATCACACTATATCACACTATAAATAAAGTACATCTGGGACTGTATTCATTTTGGACTCTTCAATGTCTGTGCAGACTAAGTTACAATGTTGTAATATTCTATGAATCGATTTAAAAAAAAAGTTGTCTGATTAATCGTTTAAGGTCTGGGAAAATCTACTGTCCTTTGACCTCTGATGATCACTTCAGAATTGCATTATCTAGGTCTGTTAGTTCGATTTTGCAAAAACTGGACTGGAACTCCTTGCCATTAATCCCTTTACACTGGTGCCGAAGACCCGAAAAGGAGGAGGGGAGAACTGGCTTGACAATATAAATAATAGTTTTAATATAAAACTGAACAAAAAGACACAAACACACACATGACGGTCAGCTGACCGTAAACAATATCTCTCAACGCACCATCTTCCGGACAGTTAAAAGTGACGTTTTCATTTAGTTTAATTTTCATTAACGATAATAACACTACGCAAATATGAGCGTGCAGTTCTGAAGGTTGTTACCGGTAGACAGCATTCCGAAGACATTCGAAGACAATTATGAACAAATCGGCAAATAAAAGGAACATGACCTTGGTCCTGTGGTTGTGTTTAATCGTATTAGAAACGTACAGTCCTGTAATCCTGTCAATACTGAATTGACAGATGAAACCATGAATGAGTCAGAAAGATAGATTTCAGATATTAATATTTAGCTGTTGTTTTTATCCAAAGCTTCTTATGATAGACTTATTACATGGACAATCCCCCTGGACAAGCCTGGAGTTAAATGATTTGCTCAAGAGGGCAATAGTGATGGATCAAGCCTTGTTGGGGTGAACCTGCAACCTTTTGGTTACCAAAGATCTTTAACCTCTATGCCACATAATATGCAGTTAATGGATGAAATGAGACTTTAAAGGTGAAGTACTCAACGTAAGGGTGCGAAAATGATGACAAAATTGTCTGTATTCCTTTTAAGATAAGACAGAGTACAGTGTACATTATAAAAATACCCTTAAAACACTGTATACTTCTCTGGTCTGTCATGGTCCCGAAGTAAACCTCCCTCAAAACAGCTTAGCTGGTGTGAAACTCCTCTGCACTAATGCTGCTTTCAAAGTGGATGCTGGGCTTGATGAACAGCTTGTCATGTGCAGTGCATATTAATGAGGCTGGGAGAATTTAATCCTAATCTAAAGCAACTGGATTTGAGTGACGGAATCCCCCTGCAATGCTGTGACATCACGAGATGTTCTGTCATAATCTCTCTCAAAATATCCACCAAAGATCTCACACCAATTCACACATTATGGAAGCGACTCCCTTGGGAATCGTGAGTCATAACCTTCTCAAAACAGCTGTCTAGTAGCTAGTCTTTCTCGTTTTGCTGTAAAATTTCTAAGCACACAAAATGGTTGGTCTCCCAAACCTTAAATTCTTAACCTCAACACTGACGCGTCCTGCAATGACACGGTGGAGGACAGAACGGCGTTAAAGTGGATTCTTTTGAATCTACACAGCAAAACAAACAGCGCTACCTACCAAACGAATGACTCAGCCGGTTCTTTTTAGCGAATGAAAAATAATGAACTGCGATTACAGAGCACCCCTGTGAGGAAATTATTTTAGGTTACAATTACAAACTAGAAAATACAAGAGTATTACGCAATAATGTGGTTGTGGCAGGGCGGAGGGCGGGACCGGGTGTGTATGATCACGACCCGGCCCCGCCCTCTGCCCTGCCACTGTGGTTTATGAGGACATTTCTAGTGTCTCCATAATTCAAATCGCTTAAACATACTGAACAATGAAAAAATGTAAATGAATTTTTTTTGTGAGGGTTAGGTTTAGGGGTAGGGCTAGGGTTAGGGTATAGAATCTATAGTTCGCACACGGGGGTGGACTGGGAAGAGAAATGCCGTTCGCGGCACCGTTTTGTGGCCCCTTCTGCATAACGCGATGGGTCATTTCAGCTTAGTTCCGATTCTCCCGATGGCCAGTCCGCCCCTGATCGGCCCCAAAATGCGCTGGCCCACCGAGGAAAATGCCCGGTATGCCAGATTACAAATTCAGCCCTGTTCGTACAGTATAAAAATCATTACGTCTATGGAAAGTCCTCATAAGTATAGCCGCACCAACGTGTGTGTGTGTGTGTGTGTGTATTGGCCTGTGTCTGCTAATTACTCTCCAGGTCACAAATGCATGCGTATACATTTATATTACATTTACATTTATGCATTTGGCAGATGCTTTTATCCAAAGCGACTTACAGTGCACTTATTACAGGGACAATCCCCCCAAAGCAACCTGGAGTTAAGTGCCTTGCTCAAGGACACAATGGTGGTGGACGTGGGGATTGAAACAGCAACCTTCTGATTACCAGTTATGTGCTTTAGCCTACTACGCCACCACCACTCCCACACATAATGTTTCATGCAAAAATTTTGCTATTCAAATGCTTCTTATTTTACTGCTGTAAGTAAGGTACAGTATTGTAAGCACTATAATTGTACTATAAGCATTATTTTTATTTTCTTTATTGTGTTTGGCTTGCATCACAAGCAATTTGTTTCTGCTAATTTGTTGCCTTTGGTCGCTATGTCAAAACTGCCCATTGGCATGGTACTGCAGTCATCATGGGACTATGGATGTGTGTGTCTGTGTGTGTTTGAGCGTACTTTGCCATACTGGTCCATGACAGCCATGCATGACACGCCACTCTCATTTGGCACGGATCAGTTGTTGCGTTGCAGGAGGGCCAACGCAAACCAGATGGCCCTTGTGCAAGTGTACAAGCCAGGCAAAATATTCTTCAGTATGACACCAGAGATACTTAATGCATTACAATGCATACAAATATACTCTTACACCTGCACATTCTCAGTACGGTAAAAACTGCTTTGGATCTGTTTGTAACGGGAGAGATTTGTGTCCATTCTGTGATTTGCTTCTTTTCTGAAAGGAAAAGGATGAAAGCGTGCAGCTGGATTGAACTGGCCCCTGGGGCCTGAAAACATGATAAGAAACCTCAGGGAATCCAATAGGATTAGCCGAGAAGAACACAAGAGAACAGAATTCAATAGAATGGTGATTTGTAGCATTAGTGCTCGTATTTTTGCAGACACAATGGTTTAGCTTATTTACAGTTAGTCCAATGTATATCTATTTACTTAATTCTATTTCGATCTATGGTAAAACTTTTATATATTTATTAATAAGCAAACATTAAACAAGTAACATTATTATTACATTATGTTATAGTGCCTACAAGATCTTTGGTTAATTATGCATTAAAATAGTTAGCGATGTTATTGAACTTTAATATATTTTTGTGTATGTTCTTATTAGAATCTACGTGAACTACTTATCTTTTAAGCATAACATACTGAAACGTATTATGAAGTGCTATCCTATCTATGAATAATCCCAGTGGAAAATATTAATTAGAGGTTGCTCTTTCATAGTTTACAGGGATAGCTAACGTAATAATTTGCTCACCCTTATGCTGTCTTAAACTCATATGACTTTCTTTCTTCACAGATTTAACACAGATTTTAAAAGTGGCAAATTTCAGTTGCCTCCATGCTGAGTGACTCCAGCCAGGTCTCCTAAGCAACGAAATTGGCCCGGTTGCTAGGGAGGGTAGAGTCACATAGGTTAACCTCCTCGTGGTCACTATAATGTGTGGTTCTCGCTCTCAGTGGGGCACGTGGTGAGTTGTGCGTGGATGCTGTGGAGAATAGCATGAAGCCTCCATATGTGCTACGTCTCGGCGGCAACAAAAGCCACATGATAAGATAAGATGCACGGATTGATGGAGGCAACTGAAATTCGTCCTCCGCCATCCAAATTGAGGCGAGTCGCTATGCCACCACGAGGACTTAAGGTGCGTACACACTGCCAGCGACATCGCGCGCAACAGCGACTCAATACCATTCATTTTCAATGCGAGCACAGCGACTTCCGGCGACACGAGCTGTCGCGACCATTGGTGCTAGATGTGGGCGTGTCCAACAACGCGACAAAGTTGAGAAAAGTTCAACTTTGGAGCGACTAACGGAAGCGACAGCCAATAGGAGAGACGACGGGAGAGCTCACGTGTCCCTTCTCTCTCTTCTCTATCAAGACGGATGAAAGGCTAATTCTTGCTGTTACAAATTTCCCAGTGCTCTATGATATGTCTCTTCCCACGTACAAGGACATTTTTAAGAAAAATACTAGCGTGGAAAGGTGTATCTGAGATCGAGGGATTTTATGGACCCAGAAAGACCGGCATTTGCATTTTAGCCGGAGATAAACAGCCGCTATGGCAAACAGCACGCCTTGTTTCTCATTCATCTTTGATATAAAGCATTTTATGTACTGATTCCATTTATATTTAGTCTTTTCCCTCCAAAATGTTTGTTTTTAGTGGCAAGAAAAGAGATTCGCTGTCAACAGCAATGGAATGACATCCATGAATGTCATTTATAAACGTTACTAGGCAACCAGTAGTGGGAACACCCACTAGCGACTTCACCGCCAGCCACTGGCGACTTGCAGCGACAAAGTCGCTGGCAGTGTGTACGCAGCTTTAGAGAGCATTGGGTATTGGACATTCCAAATTGGGGAGAAAATGGCAGAAAAAAAAATAGAAAGATAAGAAAAGAAAACGATATGTAACAATAAGGTTTCATTAAAATGTTCCAAACAAAGTATCAAGATAAAAAAGTTACTACAATAGCACCAATTCAAGTAGCATTAAATGTTTTCCTAAGTCTAAGTGGGAGGTTGCCTAACTGAAAGAACTAGTCGCCGAATAGGTTGAGTATCCATTGCTATTGGCATTAAATCTCTTCAACCCACATTCAACACACAATATTGGCTATTCACTTTACTACAGCAATCGTGAAGCTGCATTCATATGATTCGTGCCATATTGAACTCCTCATAATTTTGCAGAGAATGTCATTTTGCTTTTTGCGCTGGCACTGCGCATGTTCATGATACTTTATCGCAATAATCGGTAAGAAAGAAGTGCAATACGGTACCGGGGAACCACTGATGCTTCACTCCAGCAAGCCATGTGAGTGCAGCTTTTCACAGGTCCCATCAGGGTTTGTTTTGTACAAAAAATACAGTTGAGAGGTCCTTTCTCCATCACTTGATCATTGACACAAAATCACTGTTTTGTGATTTGTTAGTGTGTGTAATGACCATCGCAAAGGTTCTGCCCTATTCCAACCAATGCTCAGAACTCACATGAATAAAATCTTGCTGAAAACATTTTTGGAATCTAATGTGAAAATTGATAAATGCGTTATTAACATTAAAGAAAAATTTACGTGTTAAATATTTTCAGTGAATTTCAAGCATTAATGCGTTAATTCCTACAGCTGTAGTTGATCCATACAATGCAAGTCAATGGGGTCCAAAACTTTCAAACTCAAAAAGTTAGCATAAAGGTAATCCATATGACCCATATGAGTGGAAGAGAGTTTGAGATGACATAAGGGTGATTAACCATTTTTGGGTGAACTATTCCTTTAAGAAAATTAAGACTAATACATAAGTTATGTATCAACTTTCTCTCAGATGTTCCTCATAAAATTTATTTGAAAAAATTATGAATAGAACAAATAAGACAATTGTTGACACACAATAAGTATAGAGCTTAAAGATTAATATGTATAGCATAGCCCAGGAGTCTTAGAAGAATTGAATGAGAAATGTTTGTGTTTATATTGAAATCTCTGACTTTTGATTGCAGACTTTGGTATCTTGGAAAAGATCTCTACTGAAACTCTAGATAAGATACATGTACTAGGGTCTTTTTCTCAACAGAAAAATCTGAGAAGCTTTATACTTAAAGGAGAATTAGTAACTTTTGTGTTTGTGTCATTTTAAACCTACAGTGGCACCTAGTGGCGTGGATGCAGCATCATTTAGAATCAATAGTTTTTAGTTACAGATGCCATTGTAGAAATGTACTATACACAGTCAGCCATGATTAATTTAATCCAAGAGTGAAAGTGTCCAATATCAAGTCAGTTACTGAGATTAAGGCAGCAGTATTTGGCTTGTCATGTGATTCTAACATGGCAGCTGCCATAAGGACGTGTGTACATGTGTAATAAGGTTACTGACATGAGTCTTCATCTCATGTGATTGCTCATGATTTTATGTCTACGTTTCAAAATTACTATTAATTTCTTTATGAGTAAAATTTTATAATGAGGAAAAAAATACTGAGTGCACCAGAGTCTCTATTGACTCTTCATTTAGACTCATTGCATTCTATGAGATATTATAAAGATATAAAAATGTTCCCTACTATGAAATATGTCAAGTTTGACTGAGATTTGACAGGGATTCATTAGTAAAGTTGATTATGTAATCATAATCAAAGCTTGTACAGACATGAGTTCTAATAGCCAACATATCCAATAAAAAGACAGCAACATGTTAGATGCATCAATCAAAATAATAAACAGATCACTGTCTAAGGCCAAATTGTGAAAATGCATAAACCATCGTAGTGAGTGCTCTGAATTGCAATAGGAAACTAACAAGATGTTGCATCTGACAGGCTAGCGATTGCAGAATGTTACAGAGGTGTGAAATAAACCCATGGAAACCATGCAATTAAACTGCAGAGATTGTGACCGATCTTGTGTTAAGGTTTCTGAACAGCAGTAAAACAATAAGATAAAATTGTTCCATTAAAATTCTATTTTTTTTTTTTTTTTTTTTTTTTAGGAAACGTGAATTTTTGTAGTCGTTTTGTACCATTATACTTTTATAATGCTTTAATACGATGATTTTTGCTGATTAATCTACAGATATCACTTTGCAATGGTAATATAGTATCCCTCTAGCATAGTCTCTCTCTCTATCTCTATCTCTCTCTCTCTCTCTCTCTCTCTCTCTCTCTCTCTCTCTCTCTTTCTGCTGGAAGACTGCTTGTTTGTTGACATGTGATTGAATTGGTAACGACTCTTGGCAGAGCTATTTGAGATGATGTTTCTGCACTGCACTGGCAACTGCACTTGTGTGACTGGTGTCAGTATCGGGCATGGACTGTTGGGTAGGTATATGTGTTGGCACCAGAGTCCAAAATCAACTTTTAGCTACACCTGTCAATGGTGGGTAAATTGAGAAAAGCCAGCCATGAATATTTCTAACTCTTACGGACATGTTCGAGACATGCGCTCCAAGACTGCTTTGTTATACTCTTTTAGTACAGTCAACAGCAGGCACATGCGCAAATACTCAGACTCTCCATGTGTATAGAAAAACTATGCTGTTCACGAACAGTCGTGTTTACTGTGCTGATGAGGCGTAGCGGTATGCGGACAACTGAAGTTTTGGGCCCCGGTTGTCTCCTGTGTGGGAGTGATGTTTTTGTGTGTTTGTATTTACCGTTTTTGTGTTTTTTAAATACAGTAAAAGACAACCCAAGCCAAAGGGGATGAGCAACAGAATGAAGCAAGAATCTTCATGTTACGTCACATTTGTAGCCCGGTGCTTTCAAGTTTCAGCAAGCCTCAGGCAGCTCTGTTGAATGTGTACTCACTAAAGGAGCATGCAAGGTGGGTTAGAACAAAGACTGCTTCTGATTCTCAGAGATCCTACTTTATCCTTGCATCGCTTTTACAAGAGCTCCTGTAGCCACAGTTTACTCTGTAACGCCCACAGAACAACACATAAACGATGTGATCCGTTATGCTTTAGCTTGACATCAAGGGCTGTGTATTTTGCTTCACAAACAAATACATAAATGCATGCATCCATGCATCCTAACGTAAAAAAACTAAAACAATTATATATTTATTGCCACACAGAGATTAATGTAGCATGTGCAATACATACACAGACTATATTTGGAATGAAAAACTACTCTTACTATTAACTGAATACTGCACAGAATACACTATTCTTTCTACAATATTTTGTTTTTACATTTTGTAAGTAAAACAGTATTTAATGACAAACATTTGAACAGTAGTATTCCACTAATGTTGTATTATGCCCTTATTATGCTGCATGTTTCATTTAGTGTTTATCATCTTAGAAATAAAGGTTATTTTGCATTTTTAGTAAGTTTTGGTATTCCCACAAAAAATTTGTCAAGAAAGAGATGTTAAAAATTGTGACCGTAATTAGGCTACAATCGGTTCATTTTTCACATGTAAATGGATATTATATTATATTTATTTATAATATATTGTTGGTAGTCCTTCGATTTTGAACATGACACATTTGGTCTGTGCTAACGTCTGTGGACTCTTAAGTGGCTCTGCTGTCCCAATCTGGATCGGCAGAGTTTTGCACAAGTGGGGCACTGGAAGACACTTTCTATTACTGGATTTGCAGTAGGTTTGTGGTGTTGCTCGTAGGAGGCCAGCTATTGTGAGTGAAACTGATCCTCTAGCATTTTTACAGCTGTGTGGGTAACTGCTCGAAATCTTGGTCAGTCGGTCACCACTTCCTCCAGATCTGATGGGGTGATACCACACCACTTGAGGTTGTTCTTCAAGTTGTCCTTGTTGCGTTTGTATGGTCTCCCTCATTTGCGGTGGCCCTTTTCTAATTTTCCATAGAACAGTTTCTTGGGAATCCGATCGTCTTTCATTCGTATGGCGTGGCCTGACCAGCGTAGTTGTGACTTCAGCAGCAGGGCTTTGATAGAGGATGTGTTGGCATCATATACATATACATATAATGGTATCCTCAATTCAGATTGGTTAATACAGCAGTCTGATATTTCTGAATTATGACTACACATCAAGGGATAAAGTAATATTCACGACACCCTGTTGGGTTTTATTTTGTAATAATGACTGTCTGACTGTATATTATTCCTTACTTTCAGATCATTTATGTACTATGTATTCATGCATCAGGTGTCACTTTGGTTGCATTGCGTCTTACTCGCTTTCAACATCTTAAGTCATAAGCATTGTGTTTTTAGGATGCTGTGTCAAATTATAAACACACGTTTATAATGTTCTAAAACGTGTCTCAAAATTCCTGCATTCTGTTCTGCTTAGTCTAGCTGTCGTTGAGCGTAAAAGGGCATCATCTGTGCTGTCTGTTTCGTTAGTTTGATGAGGTGTGTTGCCTTAACAGCTTGTGCGCTGATTGCCCCCTACTGCCACAAATTTGCAAAAACATAAAGGTGGTACATCAAGCTTGAATTGCACCGATAAGAACATTCCTTATTACGTAATTTACGTAAGGATTGGGGGCTAAACATCTCTATGGCTGCTAGTGTGGCAAGTCAATTACTGTGAGCATGGCAGGCCTGCTGCCAGAGGCCCTGTGCTTTTGTGGGAAGGGAAGAGTAACAGCCTGTCAAAAAGGTTGTTTATGGGGTAACACAGCTATAGAAAATGTGATTCAAAAAAGCTAGCTGAATTGCAGAGTGCAATGAAGAAAATAAACACTGGAGATAAAGGGGAGGAAAAATAACTTTCAAGTTTTCATCTATTCAGAAAAAAAATGGAGATGTCACTTTAAGTCTCTATGAGATAAAATCTTGAATTTAATCACTAAAATACCTGGAGTTATTGAAGTTGAGGACTGTTGGAACTCAACTGAGCAATTGTGTATCGCTGTGGACTGCAAATTTGTGAATGTTCCTTTGGCAAGAAAGATACTCCACCCCCCCCTCCCAATGATTAAAGCGCTTGATTCAGCAAGGCAGGCCAATAAAATATTGATAGGGAGGTTCAGTCAAGCTCGTCCCTAAATCGTTAACATTTAACAAGTTTATCACAGCTTTTGATATGAGATCCTTGATCAAGTCACCCAATTTCTCCCAAACTAAGGGTGGATGTGCCACTTCAGATTACTGTTCTCTTTATTATTCTTTAGTTATACTAGGAATTATGTGGCACTACAGTGGCATAGGCAATCTGGGAATTTAAAAAGTCCTAGTCGATTACATTTGTTTTTAATTTTGTTTGTGGCCAAGATGACACAGGAGGTATTTTAATTAACATATTTAAATATTTGCTGTGAAAGGCCCTCAAATAACAATACTAATTTAATTATTAGTTAATAACTATAGTAATTTTTAAATAATTATAAATATAGTATATACTATAAATATAATTAAATATGCATTAAATTATTGTGGCAGACGAGTTAAGTCGCTAGTGTAAAACAAGCCTAAATAAGGTCTATTCTCTGTACAGCTGCGCGTTGCCTCAATAGCTGGCGTTTTGCTTCCTGCTCCCTGCTGAAAACAGGTGGTACTTCAAACTTTAATTGCTCTGATTGTAGTAATATTCTTTATTATGATCCGTAGACATGATGTTGAAAAATAAACAGCCCTAAATATAGAGGCTACTTAAATAATAAAATGTAAATTTTTCCAGTCTAACGTATTAGTATTTCTTTATTGTGCCTAATTCATTTTAGATTATTTTTGTTTATTTAAGTATACTATTATTATATTTACTATATTTTTATATTTACTTATTTTATTTTTACTAGAGCATTAACACATGCGATTAATTAAAAATGTTTAACATGCAAATTTTTATTTAATGCGATTAACGCATTTACCAATTTAACATTAGATTCTGACATTCTATTAATCTCTGTGGGATTTCTGAATACTGGTTGGAGTTGGGCAGAGCCTTTGTAAAGTTTCCGGGAATTATTACAGTGATTCACACACCACAAACCCAGAAATTCCATATCAGTGATCAAGTGATGGACTTACCGATTTGTTTGCACAACAAAACCTGTCAGAGAAATGAAGTGCTTTGCAGCCTCTGTACTGTAGAGAGGAATGTATTGAACAAAGAAGCACATCAAGTCTTAACTATCACCAAAATGGCAATTCAGATGAAGTATCATTATTTGGGCAGTGTCAGCGCTAAAAGCAGAACATGACACTGCAGCGATTTATAAAAAATAATGCATTTTTAAGTATTTCTATGTATTGTATTTCAATGGAAATGTAATTACCGCTAACTGAAACAGAGGCAAAAGATATAACTGAAATGCACTGCTTTTTGTTAACTCTTCTGTTTACACATTTGAAAGCTACTTATTGGATAAATAAAGACAAACAACATATTATTCGACTACACATTGCTTCATGGAGAGCTTACACCCTACTTGCTAAGTCTTACGTTGTGTTCAAATGTACTTTCTTTTTGAATGCTGTTAGCATGCTATGCTAAAACTATCAAACATGGCCTCAAAGGTTCAGTAGAGCTCATTCCTAAATCCTTAACACAAAATCAAGTTAGCATTCAATATGAGATCCTTGATCAAGTCACCCAATTTCTCCTAAACTCGGTTGACCATTCGTCCTCATTTTCTCTGACATGTCCTATTTTTCGTACCTGAAAAAGCTTCTGGCCCCCCTCCTCTGGTCCACATTCTCCTTGTTTTGGTCACGTAGTCACGCATACCTAAACTAGATATATTTCTTCAGATTACTATTAGATTACTATTTGGATTTCTAGATATGTTTATGTAAAGGGATTAATGGAAAGGAGGAGGCAAGAAGCGGCTTGACGATATAAATAATAGTTTATTATAAAACTGAACCAAAAAGACAAAAACACACAGGTGTCGGACAAATGTCCGTAAATCTCTCTCTCTCGCACTGCAGTCTCCAGTCAGCCTTTATCCCTCTCGGAGGGATACGACCAGGCCCCGCCTTCCACCCTCTCACATTCCTCCCTCGTTCTCTCAGGCCGGGGAGCCCCCATCATGATGTACCCCCCCTTTCCCTGGGGAGGGGCGTGCCTTCTGCCCCATCTGCCGGCAGGTCATCCCTGTCTAACTGGATGGGGGAGGGGACAAGGGGAGGGAAACAAAAAACCCTCTAATGGATGACAGCCGTTCCTCCCCAGGCAGATCGGAGGCAGTCCTCCGGCCCCTGGTAGACGGAACGCCCCGCCGCGTTTGTGGTGGATGTTAGGGTTCTCCCCAGCCCCTGGCAGCTGTAACCGCTCCAGGCGGTTGGTTGGGAGCCCCTCCTCCCCTCGCAGTTTGCGGCTGTTCCGCCACTTCCAGACGGCCGGGCTTCCCCCGTCTCCCGGCAGATGACCACGGCTGCTCCTTTGGGGTGGATGGTAGCAGCAAGAACTCCACTACGGTGCATCCTCCCTCCTTCCCGGGTTTCGCCAACAGTGTAAAGAGATTAATGGAAAGGAGGAGGTGAGAACTGGCTTGACAATATAAATAATAGTTTTATATAAAACTCAACCAAAAAGACAAACACACACAAAGTTGTTATACCTAGTGGTGTAAGCAATCCTGATTCCTAAATTGTGAACATTAAATCAAGTGAGCATTCAATATGAGATCCTTGATCAAGTCATCCAATGTCTCCTACATTTTTCTACGGATTACTATCCTCTCTTTTGTTCTGTTTGCGGAGTTATTCTGGGAATTATGCTGCATTTGCAAGGCAGTTATATATACAGTATATAGATTGAAATATATTGTATTAATGTGGCAGACGATAAAGCATTGATGAGACAATACAAAAAGTGGCTTTAGAAGTATATATATATATTTTGAAATATATATATATTTTTTTTTACCATACTACTGAACAAGACTACAGACGACAGCAATCCATTTTGGTTTGAGTTCGTCAATCTGTCCTGTTTTCACAGGATGTGTTCTTGTGATTTATGGACATATGCACCATGTGAACACTTGATTTTCAAGGTCATAAATGCTGCGTTTTTAGTACGCTGTGTCAAGTTAATACCAGTTGAAACTTTGAAAATCTTAAGATCCCAGCATTCCGTTGCACTTCCTCCAGTGTCCTGTGTGACCAGCTCTCATTCTGTGGCTGTTCTGCTTGTTAGGTTTCAAGGTTTGTTGAGCCGCACTGCCCCCTGCTGACTGCTGTCTAATAAAACATGTTCTTCAAGCTTGAATTATTCAGACGTTTGGAAAATATGTACTTTTAATATGGAATTAACGTATGGGTAAATGCCATGATTAATTGCATTTTATTTAATTTTTTCACATATATTTTTTTACAAATATTATTAATTAATGAGTTTTTATTTGTAAACCACAGCAGAAGAATATCAATGTTTAATCAGTCAATTTTTTACCCAAAGCTGCCATGTGTCTTCAGAAGACTCATATAGACTCATATAGACAAATTTTTAGTCTACCCACTGAAAAATGACAGCATAAGTATTTGAAACAAATTTTATTTTTATTGAATAGTCCTAAATATATTTGGGTGGTATTCATGCAATTTTGTTTGGAGTCAAGATGACACAAGAATGCTTTAACGTAACTTTCTCTTTAAATGCCCTCAGCGTGCTACACCAAAACTAGCAAACAAGGCCTCTGAGGTTTTCATGTGAGTTCTGAATCCGTCAGCACTGGCAGAGGTTAAGATACATTTGTCTCTTGTCTGGATTGCTGTTGTGTTATGCAGACAGCTCTATTCATCATTGTAATGATCCCGAGAGGGTCGATGGCCAGCTCAGACTTTACTGTACGTATATGTCTTACACTGATGAATCTGACCGCAGGATGTCCTGCTCGTCCGGCCTCCTTCCTGCTGTGCAATGGCTCTGATTGGCTGAGCCGCATTGATTGATAGGTCTCTGTGCTAACAGGTGCTGGAATAGATGTGACTCAGTGGAGGGGAAAGGGTATTTGTAATGAAATGACATCATCAGTCGTCTTTCATGACCTTAATCATGAATGCCAGGAAACTAATGTTTGACTCTATATGATCTAGCCTAATTAATCTTTCTTTGCATTTAGCTATCTTATTACTTAAGCAGGCTAATGTATAAAGAAGTCAAGTCCCAAGACAAATGCTTCAGCTCCAGTGTGGTTGGACTGCTACAGGTTAGATTAAGGAAAGTTGAATACTTGAACAAACCACCACAGTCCGTTTATTTACCGTCTGATGCATATTGCACACAAAACTGAAAAGTGAAAAGCACTTGCGAAAATAGCAAGCTCAAATCAGACTGCTGCCTGCTATGCAACATCCAGGAGTAAAATTGCATGTGTTGTTATTGTTCAACCAGACAAAAGAAAATTGTGTAATAAAGGAACCAGGTTGATATTATGAGCACTTTTGAGAAAGAACTGCCAAAGTTGCACTGAATGTCTGACAGATACCCCTGATGGCGCATGTTCATCACCCAGATGTCTATATGATGTGTGTTCAGGCCACATGTCAAGGTCTGGGTAGATTAGATGGTAAGCAAAAAATCAGTTCTTGTAGTCAATGTGTTGAATGCAGGAAAAATGGACAGTTGTAAACAAATGAGCGACTTTGACAAGAGACAAATTGTTACTGCCAGACGACTGGGTCAGAGCACCTCTGAAAAGGCCATGCTTGTGGGGTGCTCCCAGTTAGCAGTGGTGAGTGTCCCTCCTCAGACCACTGTTGGTAGGTAAACCACAAACCGGTGACAGGGTGTTGGGTGCCCAAGGCACATCAATGGGCGAGGGCAACAAAGGCTATCCCGTTTACTGTGGCACAAGTCAAAGAAAATTTTTATTTTTGATGGTTACGGGAGGAATGTGTCATAACACACAGTCCATCGCACCTATTGTGTATAGTTTCTGCAGCGTCACTGTCGAAGCACCTACAATGGGCATGCTAGCATCAGAACTGGAGCCTTGGAGCAGTGTAAGAAATCTGCCTGGTCCGATGAGTCCCGTTTTTTTTACATCATGTGGAAGGTCATGTACATGTGCTCCATTTACTTTGGGAAGCGATGGCACCAGGATGCACAGTGGAAAGATGATAAACCACTAGAGGGAGTCTGATACACTGGGAAATGTTCTGCTGGGAAACTCTGTGTAATATTCATTTGGACGTCAATTTGACACGTGCCACCTACCTAAACATCATTGCAGACAGGCACACACCGTCATGGCAATGGTATTCCCTGGTGGCAGTGGCCTCTTTCAGCAGAATAATGTGCCATGCCACACTGCACACATATTTCAGCAATGGTTTGAGGAACGTGATGAAGAGTTCAAGGTGTTGCCCTGGCCTCCAGATTCTCTAGATCTCAATCGGATGGAGCATCTTTGAAATATGCTGGACAGACAAGTCTGATTTACGGTGGTTCAACTTCGCAATTTACAGGACTGAAAAGATGTGCTTCTAATGACTTGGTGCCAGATCCCACAGGACACCTTCAGGGGTCTTTTAGGGTCCATGCCTCAGTGGATCGGTGCTGTTTTCCCAGCATGTGGAGGACCAACAGCATATTAGGCAGGTGGTCATAATGTTTTGGCTCATCTGTGTGTAATTCACTTTGTCTGTGAAATCATTAGGAATTATTACTTTTGGACAGACAAAAGTAATAATATCTGTCCTATCTGTCCTGATTATTGCCACATGGGTCAATGTGTTTACTTTTTGCAGTTTCTTCAGTTTTTTCTATTCGGCTAAGAATAGAAATGTAAATGCAAACAACCTGAATGATTCTAATGTATGCATCAAACTGAATTACTGAAGATGTAGATAAAAATATTCAATCAAAACAGCAATTGTAACTATACTTCAGGAGTTGAACAGTCCACCCAAATTGAAATACTGTATAATAAGCTGTATAATGTCCCTAATATAATAAGCAGAATATTAGGGACAGACAAACTCAGTCACCACTCACCTTTATTGTATGGAAAAAAAAGATTCAATGAAAGAGAATAGTGACTGTGGCTAACATTCGTCCTAATATCTACTTTGATGTTCCACTTCCATAGATGAGAGAAATTCATATGGGTTTGGAACAACATGAGAGTGAGTAAATGTTCACTTTTGGGTGAACTATCCCTTTAAATCTAGCCTGAGCTGATCACCTTGAATGTAATTGGCCTTTTCAAATCCATCAGTCACATTGGCTGCTTTCCCTTGGCCAGATTTGCATATTACCTCGTCAGGGCTGGAGAGCAGTGAGGGAAGAAATGAGAGATGGATAGAGACATGATGAGATGATACTAAAGGATGAAGACATGAGACGAGGGGAAAATGAGATGAGCTGGGTGAGGAAACATGATATTTGCAGAAATCTAGACTGACTAGATTTTCGGGTTTATTAAGAACACTTGAAACAACACTTGAATCACTTGCAGAAAATAGGATAGTTACTACAGTTATTGATATTACTGTAAAATAATAAATTAAAGAACTACTTTATGATATTATCATTAACTCACCTTCATGTTGTTCCAGACCTTTAAACCATTCTTTCTTTCTTCTTAAGAACACTCAATGTGAATATCCTGGAGTACGTTTCCTTTACAACAACATAACTCACTGTTTAAGCACCATAGTATGATGCATAGTTGTAGAAATTAACTTTCCTCAAAACTATTGTAACTATGTCGCACATCCATCGTTCAAACCACATTGGTTGAGCTGTTGTTAATGACGTTACAGGGTGGAGTAATAACTTCCACAAATATTAAATCATAATAACTTATTAACACATACTCCAGAAAGCCGTTTAATGCGAGGAAGCTGCTGAAGACACGAAAGCAGCTTGCACTTTGTAATGCAACAGATGCATTGCGTTACAATAGCGGGGTTTCCCTTTACATCAGACTTCAGTGTTGCCCTGATGCACTTGAGCATATGCACATGCACACTCTTCAAAAACATATTAATGCCACTTATGCTTTAACATAAACACATAAAAAACATGTTCTCTGACAGAAACCGTGTGTGATAAAGCGATTTCTCTTTAATCTCTTAAATAGCTGCACTCGTGTTTATGTGACGTTTCAGAACGCTGCTCTCTGCAACACCCCAGAATAAATCTGTCTTTTGAAGCCATATGATAGTTTTGCATGAGGATCAGACTGGAATAGCTTTTAATTGCTTATTTAGTTTACATTTAATTCTGTACTTCCAGTGCTGGGTAGTAAAAGATTACATGCAATCTGGATTACATAATCAGATTACAAAATCAAGTACTTGTAATTGGATTTACATGTTGAAATACTTGTAATCAGACTACAGTTACTTTTATTGATTACATGATTACATATTAACAAGGCCACGGCAGTAAATTATGAATAATTTATTGATTATTTTGATATCAATATCATCATATTCTTACCCCGAAGTGCAATAGTCTCAGAGATGAACATTTTGAGCATGTGCTCCTTTTACATAACAACAGTAAGATATGCATCTCAGCTAAGGAATAGGTGATAGACTATTACTAAGTAGTAAGGATTACAAATAAGTGTGTCAAAGTTTTGAGCTTTTAGCTTTGACCTAGCAATGTCATAACTGTTGATTTTTGGTTAATTATTGTTGGCTCATGTAATGTTTTATGCACATAAAATGAACTAGATATGTTTAAAACAAATCTATATTTCCTACTACCTCACCAATAGTTTGCAGCTCACACATTGAACTTAATTGCTTCACAGGATCTAGTGGATGCCTTCTTTAAGGGTCCTGCATGGTACACAATAGTTCAACTGCAAAATGTGCAGCAATGTGGAACAAAGCCCATCGCTCTACTGTTGCCACTGATACAGTGAAGTCCACTGCATGACACCAGACATAAAACATGACACAATTGTTCCTTGTGTGGCTCGGTGGAACTCTCAGCTGTTTTAAAATATTCTGCTCTTTGAGAATATTCTTGCTGTTCAAAAGATAATATCTTGCACGTCAGCTTTGGAATAGGTGATGAACTATTAGTAAGCAGTAAGGATTAAAGTCTTTCAGTGTTTAACCTAAGCAACATCATTGCTGTTGATTTTATGGTCATTATTGTTCCTAATGCTGCTATTGTTTTATGCACTTATAATTGTGTTTTGAATTACAAACTTTGGCCATGCACTGTCATTGCTGATAGATTTTATATTTATTTCATACATGTAATGTTTAATGCACTTTTTAAAAATGTCATAAGGAGCTTTTTGTGAGGCTCTTTTTGTTAGTAATAAAGAATGTAATACATTTTCTTCCTCTTTGTACTTAACATAAAAATGTTAAGATGTTTATCCTACTCAAATGCATGTGAAAAAAAATTACAATAGAATTAGGTTGAAAGTAATCCAAAAGTAATCGGATTAGATTATCCCAAAAATTTAATCTATGAGATTACGTTACTGATTGCATTTTTTGTCATGTCATTTGTTATCAGTAACTGATTACAATTTACAAGTAATCTGCCCAGCACTGCATACTTAAATGTAATTTTTTTCACTTTTGAGCTTGCATAGCTAGAGGCATTTACATTCACATAATTGCACAGAGTATGATTTGGACCTTAAAGGCGTAGTTCACCCGGAAAATGAAATCATCATTTATTCACCCTCATGTTGTTCCAAAGCTACTTTCTTTGTACCGTGGAACACAAAAGGAGATGTTAGGCAGAATGTTGGCCTTTTACATTTATTGCATGTTTTTACATACAATGAAAGTTAATGGGGACTGATATAATGCAGATATCCACTATATACAATATACAGTATATAATACACAAACTACCAGCATTGTGTCTTTGTGTTGTGATATTTACTCTCTGGTGGCTGTAGCAAATATACTGTAATCTGCCTAAAGCATCTGCTATATGGCAAGTAGACCAATAAGAATAACCTAACAATCTCGTGTCAGTGCCTGGATTAGACTTGGCTGTCCAGAGTGAAAGATGTTTGGTTGGGAGTGGAATTCTCTGAGGTGTAGTAGTCTTTCTGGCCTTTCGCATTTGATTAATGGAACTTTAAAATCTAAAAGATAAGATATATCTTCAAAAATAAATTAGTCTGGCATCAGTGCAGAAACAACTTCACCGTATTTAACACTTGAGTCAAAAAAAGCATTCATTAAAAATTGTTATATTTAAAATTGTTATATAAAGTAATGTAAAACAGATCATTCAAATTCAGAATTCTGATTGGTTGAGCCACATTCAAAGCTGTTGAAAAATGAGCTTGATCTCATGAAAATAACTTTACTGTGGCGACATTTTTGCAAAAGTGTTCCCTTCCGAGGGAACTCGCACTGCGTCGTTGAAAACGACTCTTTGGGGAACGCTCCTTAGCGTGCGCCTCTGAATTATGAATGAAACTATTCCAATCTTGATTGGTGTTGCGTCATGACGTAACATGTGACGGCATAACCGGATGCATAAAAGTGACGCCGGTACACACACACATTAGCTTTCGCTCTTCAGCAAGCGCTCTATGTTGAAATTGTTTGTCTTATTTGGTGTTGTTTGTCTGATTTAAAAATATTATGGCCACCGAACAGTTCAAGAAGTGCGTGCACCCCTGCCCTCGTTTCATTACGTGTAGGGACACGCACGCTTTATGTGTGAACTGTTTGGGAGCGCAGCACGCACAGGCAGCTCTCGAGGGATCTGCCTGTGAAAGTTGTGAAGCATTACCCATGAGAGTGCTGCGCTCCCGGTTGGCGTGCTTTGATGAGCACGGTCAGGCTCGCGTTCCCCACGGTTTTGGTCCCGCGTCATCTTCCCAACATATCTGCATGGGTCCTGCATATAATAAAATCAGGGTACAGACTGCAGTTCGGGCACCGCCCCCCCCCCCATGTATGGATGCAGCTTGTGCTCCTCTGATACTTCAGGGCATCCGCATACTGAATTTTATCGATGACTGGCTCATTCTGGCCCAGTCTCGAGAAATGGCGGTTCGGCATCGAGATGTCGTCCTTGGCCATATTCGAAGTTTGGGGTTGAGACTCAACACAAAAAAGAGTGTCTTACAACCATTCCAGTGCACAACGTTTCTGGGTGTTGTGTGGGACTCGGTTACGATGCAGGCACGCATGTCTCCTGCACGTATCGAGTCCGTTCTGGCGATGGTGTCCGGGTTAAAACTAGGCCAGGCCATCACTGTAAAGCAGTTTCAGAGACTGCTGGGCCTCATGGCAGCGGCATCCAACATTATACCTTTGGGCCTTCTACACATGAGGCCCCTCCAGTGGTGGCTGAAAGCCAAGGGGTTTTCCCCCAAGGGGAATCCATTTCGTATAATCAGAGTAACGTGCAGATGCCTTCGTTCTCTGCTAATATGGAAGAAACCTTGGTTCCTGTCCATAGGGCCAGTGTTGGGAGCGTCATGTCGCCGGAAAACCGTTTCGACAGACGCCTCCCTCACTGGCTGGGGCGCGGTCATGGACGGCCGCTTTGCCAGGGGTCTGTGGCAGGACCATCATCATTCTTGGCATATAAACTGTCTAGAGATGTTGGCTGTGTTCAGGGCTCTGAGGAGCTTCCTTCCAGACATCTAAGGTTACCATGTCCTAGTACGTTCGGACAATACATCAGTGGTAGCTTATCTGAACCAACAAGGGGGACTCGGATCGCGCCCTCTGTGCAGACTGGCGCATCAGATAATTCTTTGGTCCCAAGGGAAAATACTGTCTATCAGAGCAATGTATGTTCCGGGGGTTCAGAATCAGGGAGCAGACATCCTGTCGAGGCAGGGGCTGAGGCCCGGGGAATAGAGACTTCATCCAGAGGTGGTGAAGTCGATAGGGGACAAATTTGGACCATCGGAAGTGGATCTATCCGCGTCTCGAGGGACGTCCCACTGTCCACTTTGGTTCTTCCTCTCACATCCAGCCCAACTAGGGTTGGATGCCATGGTACAGGCCTGGCCGAGGCCTCGCCTGTACGCATTTCCCCCGATCGCTCTGCTCCCGGGAGTCCTGGAAAGGGTCCGCCAAGAGGGCATCAGTCTACTTCTGGTTGCCCCGATGTGGCCGGCCCGAGTATGGTTCTCAGACATAATTTCACTCCTGATAGCTCCGCCACGGCAGATTCCTCTGAGGAGGGATCTGTTGTCTCAGGCAGGGGGCACAGTTTTCCACCCTCGTCCAGAGCTGTGGAAACTGTGGGTCTGGCCCCTGAGGGGTTCAGTACCTAAATGCCGGTCTATCAGCGGGGTGGTTGAAACCATACTTGGCTCTAGGGCTCCGTCTACTAGGAGATTATATGGCCTCAAGTGGAATGTGTTCTCCACTTGGTGTAGAGAACATGAATTAGATCCAGTTAACTGCCCGGTGGCTTCAGTTCTGGAGTTTCTTCAAAATCGTTTCTCTGTGGGTCTCTCCCCTTCCACACTTAAGGTGTACGTGGCTGCCATTTCGGCTTTCCATGCACCACTGAGTGATGGGCCTCTGGGGAGGCACCAGCTGGTCATTCGTTTTCTCCATGGTACATGGAGGATGAGACCGACAACCAGGTCCAGGGTTCCTGCCTGGGACCTGGCGGTGGTTCTCGAAGGGTTATCCCTGGCCCCCTTCGGACCCCATCAGTCGGCTTCGCCCAAGGACCTGACGTTCAAGATGGCTTTTCTCTTAGCTATTACCTCTCTAAAGAGGGTGGGAGATCTTCAAGCCCTGGCAGTAACACCAGCTTGCTTGGAGTTTGACCCTGGTGGAGTTAAAGCCATTCTGCACCCGAGACCTGGCTATGTGCCTAAGGTGCCTTCTAACGCGGCATGGTCTACGGTCCTGCAGGCTTATCATCCTCCACCTCATGTGTCGGCAGAAGAAGAGAGGCTCCATTTGCTCTGCCTTGTCAGAGCTTTGGGCATTTACCTCGAGAGGTCCTCTTCTTGGAGGAGGTCGGACCAACTGTTAGTGTGTTTTGGGTCACCTAAGAAGGGGCTCCCTGCCTTGAAACAAACCATTAGTAATTGGATTGTTCAGGCTATTATCTCGGCCTACAGGTGCGCAATTTGCCTTCACCTTTGGCCATAAGGGCTCATTCAACTTGAGGCATGGCGTCCTCTAGGGCTCTCTTATCGGGAGTGCCCCTCCAGGAGATCTGTGAGGCAGCCGGTTGGGCTACCCCGCACACTTTCATCAGGTTTTATAGTCTGCACCTCCCTAGTACGCCTGGCGCACGTGTGCTCTCGTCCTAGTTGAGTGCCTGAGTTCAGTTTCACTCTAGGGCAGGCCTTTTTCGGTGCGTGGCCTAGTGGGCATTCGTTCCCCAAAGAGTCGTTTTCAACGACGCAGTGCGAAGTTCCCTCGGAAGGGAACGTCTCGGGTTATGACTATAACCCTTGTTCCCTGAGAAGGGAACGAGACACTGCGTCGTCCTGCCACGCCCCTCAATGCCTGAGAGCGGCTTGCTTCATCGCTAGGCTAATGTGTGTGTGTACCGGCGTCACTTTTATGCATCCGGTTATGCCGTCACATGTTACGTCATGACGCAACACCAATCAAGATTGGAATAGTTTCATTCATAATTCAGAGGCGCACGCTAAGGAGCGTTCCCCAAAGAGTCGTTTTCAACGACGCAGTGTCTCGTTCCCTTCTCAGGGAACAAGGGTTATAGTCATAACCCGAGACGTTTTACGTGGTCCCTTACATATATAGCGGCAGTTCCAAGGTGAAATGTCCACTGAGTGTTACAAAAAGCAAGTTACATTTTTGGTCCAGAACAGTTACGATTTTGGATGTTAATGCTCTATTGAGTTTTAAATCAACCAAACCTATCTCCATACCCTAAACCTTAAACCTTAACCTAATTGATAGTGTCATAATAAGCAAACATGACATGAAACATGCAATTGCTGAAGTACATTTACATTTACATTTAGCAGACGCTTTTATCCAAAGCACTTATTACAGGGACAATCCCCCCCAGAGCAACCTGGAGTTAAGTGACTTGCTCAAGGACACAATGTTGGTGGCCATGGGACTCAAACCAGTGACCTTCTGATTAACAGATATGTGCTTTAGCCCACTCCACCCCCTCCATGTCATGTTTACTACTTCTATGACACATTCGGTTTATGTTTTATGAACTAATAATCTGGACTTCTACTCGCGATATGTGTCAAAATAAATAAAAGTCATTGTTGTTTTAGTGCCTCTAGTGTTTCACCAGGAAACTGCCCCAGTACATGCAACAAGCCCTGTAAAAATAATTTAGCAAAAATGTAGGTATACTAGTACTTGTAAAATAGCCAATATGCGCACACCTGTGATCACAACATTTGTTGCTGTAAACAACTAAACTCTGCTATGTGTTACACCCCATAATGGTGAGTTCTTCCTTGTCTTGACTTGTTTTGGACATGATTTGCTCTGTATTTTTTTCACCAGTCTTACATCATGTAAATAACATGAAATAATTCCCACCCACCAATAGCCACTCAACCACCGTAAATCTACCACCGTGTAAATGGTACTGCAAAATCGCCTAGCCTTACTTAAATGGATTCTTAAAGGTACAGTATACAGAGTCCAGATAGTCATCATACAGTCTCCTTGCATTAGTTTTGGTGGTGCAAAATGAGTAGTCAAAAGATGTCAAACCTGGCATCCAATTAATGAAATGAGATTGGAGTTGTGGGTTAAGGTGCGTACACACTGCCAGCGACTTTGTCGCTGCAGGTCGCCAGTGGCTGGCAGTGAAGTCGCTAGTGAGCGTTCCCACTACTGGTTGCCTAGTAACGTTTATAAATGACATTCACGGATGTCATTCCATTACTGTTGACAGCGAATCTCTTTTCTTGCCACTAAAAACAAACATTTTGGAGGGAAAAGACTAAATATAAATGGAATCGGTACATAAAATGCTTTATATCAAAGATGAATGAGAAACAAGGCGTGCTGTTTGCCATAGCAGCTGTTTATCTGCGGCGAAAATGTCTGTCTGGGTCCATAAAATCCCTGCGATCTCCGATACACCTTTCCACGCAGTATTTTTCTTAAAAATGTCCTTGTACGTGGGAAGAGACATATCATAGAGCACTGGAACATTTCTAACAGCAAGAATTAGCCTTCATCCATCTTTCCGTTACTGCAGGAGCTGAGAGAGAGAGAGAGAGAGAGAGAGAGAGAGAGAGAGAGAGAGAGAAGGATCACGTGAACTCTCCCGTCTTCTCTCCTATTGGCTGTCGCTTCCATTAGTCGCTCTTCATTTGAATAAAGTTGAACTTGTCTCAACTTTGTCGCGTCGCTGGACACGCCCACATCTAGCGCCAACGGTCGTGATAGCTCGTGTCGCCGGAAGTCGCTGTGCTCTCATTGAAAATTAATGGTATGGAGTCGCTGTCGCGCGTGATGTCGCTGGCAGTGTGTACGCCCTTTAGAGCTACTTTGACTTATAAAAAACACTCAAACATTTTGAGTTTGCTATTCAAGACATTTTTATTTGTATAGCGCCTTTCACAACACACATCGTTTCAAAGCAGCTTTACAGAAAATCATGCATTAACAGAAAATGATAGCGTAATAACTAAAGTCTTAGAATCATCATTGTGTAGTTTGATTAAATATAATTATGAAGTGTGTATAAAAATAAGTAATTCAATTATAGTTGTATTTAGAAACCCAGAGAGCAAGCAAAAGGTGACTGTGACAAGGAACACAAAACTTCATAAGATGTTGGTTAATGGAGAAAAATAACCTTGGGAGAAACAAGGCTAACTGTAGGGCCAGTTCCCCTCTGGCTAACATCATGAATATAATGTAAATATTACTTATTTGTGTGCAGTGCAAGTCGTCGTTTAAAGTGATTAAACTAAGTAAGTGTTAAGGGTCAGTGTTTAAACAAAAAATTTTATATGAACTATAAGATTAATGTCTAATGTCTTTGAAGTTCATCCTGGTTACCTGCAGGCGTTCATATAGATGCAAAACTTAAACAAAAAGACAGTTTGGCAATTTATTGATAGTCTATGTATTCCATTTTAAATATAAGTAAATCCACTACAGAATGGCTTAAAAAAAAGATAAATCCACCTTTTGGAGTGACCCAGTCAGAGCCCAGACTTTAACCCAATAGAGATGCTGTGGAATGACCTCAAGAGAGCCTTTCACACCAGACATCCTAAGAATATGGCTGAGCTGAAACAGTTCTGTATGGAAGAATGGTCCAAAATACCTTCAGAACTTTGTGCAGGTCTAATCCGCAGCTACCGGTGACGCTTGGTTGAGGTTATTGCTGCCAAAAGAGAATCAACCAGTTATTAAGTCCAAGGGTTCACTTACTTTTCCACAGCACTGTGAATTTTTAATGAGATGTGTTTAATTAAGAGATTAAATTATTATAATTGTTTGAGTGTTGTTATCTTGAACACATTGTGTTTAGTCAATACTTTGATGAAGATGAGATCACATTTTATTAACAATTAATGCAGAAAACCAGCTAATTCCAAAGGGTTCACATAGTTTTTTTTTTTTTTTTTGCCATTGTAGTTTAATGAACAAGTTTTCTTTGTTTTATTGAGAAAAGAGGCCTAGTTACAGTATATGAATGACTGCTCTCTCAGGAGTTCATCCATTCCTTTGTGTTGTGTAATATCGCTTGGCCACCTCTGTGCTGCTAATACACAGTAAAATCAATTACCCACATAATTCGAGGACTTTTCTTTGCCTAAAGTGGTGCAGTAGCTGAAGTAAAGACACACTGCATGTAACAAGCTGAGAATGGTGTGATGTTTTCTCAGGTGCCTTATACAGCAGTGAACGAATCCTCAGAAACCGTGTTCTCCTCACAGGGCTATTAATGGGTTGTGTGAAGATACATGACTAAATTACTGCACCATGTTTAGCTTGATTTAACTCATGTGCAGTGGCAGTGACAGAGAATTTACTTGTTCATTAAGAAATACATTTTCAGGTGCATTGCTTTTATTTTTAAAAGGGTATATTTATTAACTAAATAAACATGCTTTCCTTTTATGTGAAATGCTTGTTAAATAATTCAGTTTAAATAATTAAAAAAAATAAGTACATAAAAATTAAGTATTTTCAGGTGCAATTGTTCCCTTTAAGAGAGCATATTTATTCTTACATATAAAATGTTTTATGTGAAAAATGTATGGGAAATACTTTAAGGGTTAGTTCTCTCATCATTTACTCATTTACTTTTTTCTGCTGAACACAAATACCTTCTCTCTTTCTCTCTCTTTCTTTCTTTTTCACTTTCTTTCTGTGATGGATGGGTGCTCTTTGAGTGCCTTTGTGCTGGATGATCTTTAATTTCCACCTCCTGGTAGTCCGGTGCAGGCTCAGACTCAGGGCTGCAGGCCTGGAGAGTGTGTGTGTGTATGTGCGAGGGCCACGTGGCCCATCCATCTATCCATCCAGTCCCAACATACTGAACTAAATTTCATCTAGATGGATCACTAAAAGATCGATCAATCTAGAACACATGTCACAAAAGCTTTAGACAGCTGCCAATTTGACTACAATACCTTTTAATTGCCTTTTTCAAATGTCAAAGCTGATAGATAAAGCAACAGAAAAAGAATTGTGCATATAAACAGACCGATAGAGACTTATTACAGAGGAATCAGATTGGTCAAGGTCAAAGATGTGACGTGGACGGAGGGCTGAGTGGGTGTGTCTTGGCTGTTAATGAGCGCTGACATTTCCTGTCCCAGCATGAGTACCTGAGCCCAGTGGGTTGCCAGTGGGGAAGGAAGAGTCCTGCCGAGACATGAGTGGCAAGCATACGCATGTGGCTGTTTATATCAACAGTCGTATGGGAATACTGGCAGAGCGGAGAGAGTGTGTAGATGGCGAGGAGAGCATGTGGTTGCACCTGTGCCCCAATGTGGATGCGATTAAATACTATGTTGTGGTTTGTGCTCGCTCTGGCACCCTCTTGAGGGGAAACAGGGGAACTGAAGCTTGGGAGAGGTTGGGTTTCTTTGTCTAATACAGTATACGAGTCCACTCTGCTAGTGTGCAGATTGTTTTATGTTACAGTATGGCTATTGTAGTCAGAATTTAATTAAATTTTTCTTTAAAATTTAGGTTCCCTTCTCAATAAATAAAATAACAGCCACTTTAAAGGTGCACTACTTACTGTACAAAAAGTGTGTACCTGTAAAGGGATGAATAGGTGAATCTCCCTGTGACGAGGAGGAGGGTGGGGGCGGTCGGTGAATGCTCATGGGATAGAGAGAGAGAGCCACACGCAACTGCTGCGTGTGTTTTTATGTTTGTGACTTTTTGTTTAAGTTTTCATTAAATAATACTTTGATGGTTCGTCCGGTTCCTGCCTGCTCCTTTCCCAGTCTAACCCCCCCTGTTACATTGGTCCCGAAACCCGGGAAGTGTGCTATCATGGAGTCCTTGCCACTGCTGTCCGCCGGGGAACAGAGGAGTTGCTGCCAGCTGACTGGATGTGGAAGAATGGCCGCCGTCCGCAAGGTGATGAGGGGCTCGCTACCAGCCGCCTGGAGAGGTGGTGTCGCTGCCAGGGGCAGTGGGGCTCGCTATCGGCCACCAGAATGCGGAGGGGCATTACATCCACCAGGGATCGGAGGGCTCACTCGTGACGGCTCCTTTGGTCAGGCGGCAGTGGCGAGGACTCCACGATAGCGCATCACTCCTCCTTCCCGGGTTTCGGCACCAATGTAACAGGGGGGGGTTAGAATGGGAAAGGAGGAGGCGGAATACAGACGAACAATCAAATTAATATTTAATGAAAACTTAACAAAAAGACACTAACATAAATATAAAATATTTTGCATAAAAAAATTAGGCCTTTTATTTTAACCTTAAATCTGCCTTTACAATCTTGTTAAACCTTGTCTTTATGTATGCCAGTGTGAATTGATTATGTTCACTTGTTTACCCAATATACTGCACCCTATTTGTTTACCCTATATACTGCACTAGCTACTATATTCCACAATGCACTTGACTTGACCTTCCATTTCCAGTGAGATGAATGAACCAGAAGTAATATGAGCAATGATTTTTAAAATGTATTTCTTGACTCATTATTTGATCGCTCCGCCAAGGATTACGATTTTGGTTTAAAAAAAAGGGAAATTGCAAAATGTATTTCTAAGAAGAAAACAAGATGCTGCGTTCTGAATTAAATAAGCAACATGATGAGGTCATGTGACAATAATCTATCCAGTATGTTTATCATTTCACATACTATTTAAAAAAATTGTATATAGCATACATCTCGCTCTCTATTCAGCATGTAGTAAGGTAGTATTCCACTCTAAACATACAGGTAGCCTCAGTAAAACACGTTCACATGGTAAGACACGGTCAGAGATGTAACTTGTCACATGGCACATCATTATACCAACATTGTTCCCTTGAGTATCCATACACACATGCAATTATACACCTGCTCTTGTCATGTAACTGCAGCTCAGGCTGAACTGCAGGTGTGTGGTCAGAGGGTCAGCAGAACTTACTGTGTGGATCAATCTGACTGAACTTTTTTTTCTCCTGTAACCTGTGGAGAGACATCTCTGTTTGTTGTGTTAATGAAAAGGCAGTTCTGCTGTTCCATACACAAGTTCTAATTAGTTCTTGTCTTGCAGTTCATAAGAACGTATATACAGCAGTACATGTTTTTGTTTTACATAAGCCATGTGTCCAACTTATAAAAGGATATTGATAGACTCAGTTATATAATTCTAACTTTATGATGGAAATGTGAGTGGTGCAAAACTCACCGTCACGATGCTATGTTTTATTTTTTTCTAAACCAGTATTTTTGTCTTCTTGTCCAGTAAAAAATATCTTAACATTTTTAAAATAAGATAAATTTAATTGAGAAACAAAATGACATAAGATTTTAACTTTTTTTCAGGTTTATATTTAAAACAAGGCAAATTACTAAAAACAAAAAGAACAACAAACAAATAATTTGCCAATATAAGAAAGTACCCAGATAGCTTTCGCAGTTGCCCGCTATCTCCGTGTTTATATCTGCTGCTGCATCTGAAATCGGGCCATATCCACAATATAGTGCACTATATCGGGTGTCGGCCGTTTTGTAGTAGAGTTAGAATTTGATTGAACTACTCGTTCCCTACATTTGTTCTCTCATACTTACCCACAATGCATTCTGATTTTGAGTGTAGATCAAATGTACGCTCGAAGGTTTATTGCGCATAATCCAACGTGAGAAGGAATGACGAGCTCATGCAGGTGAGAAAGAGCACGAGCAAGAGATGGCAGTTTACAGCTTCCTTCATTCCTGCCATGATTTATTTCATGCAGAAACGTCACCCAAGTTTTGGATCGGAGATTAAAGATACTAATACATAATAAATAAATACAATAATGTATGCATTATGCATTTAATTAAATGTAAATGTAGTTTGAATTAAATCATTATAAACTAATACTGTCAGTCGACTGCGATTTAATCTCTTAATTTTTTGTAGTTAATCGCGATTAATCGCAGATTTTGCAAGTGCTAAATTTGACACTACTTATTTTCTTATCAAAATGTATTTATTTCCATCTTAGGAAGAAAACAAAACATTATGTAGCAATAAAGAATAATGCTTTATTAACGTTTAAAAAATGAAGACTTACAAAATATAAAGATAGAAATGCTGTAAAATATCACCAATTCAAGTAATATTAAATGTTTTCCAAAGTCTAGGTGGGAGGTTCACTAATTGAAAGAACTATGCTCCACATTGGTTGCATATTCATTGCAAAGGGCATTACATCTTTTAATCTCTCAAACTCCACAATAATAATCTGCTGGTAGACTGTGGCTATCCGCATTCCTACAACAATCATGAAGCTGCATTCATGATTCTTATCAGGGTGGCAACACCAGTATTGAGCGCCGCTTTTAAATCACCATGCGCCTTACATAGGCTGAAAAATATCTGGGCTTGTTTTGCACATTAAATAGCACTAAGAGCTCCTTTCTCCATCATTGTATCACTGACAGGGAAGCGTTGTCAGAGATTCTATTATTTATTGACTTAAAAACCTCTACGGCTCTATCATAGGAGAGAGAGTAATGGTCAACTTTAGCATGTTAAGGTTAAGACAGTTCTGCCAATAGAATGTCTAGGAGACCGCCACGTATGCTAAGCTTGTTGGCACCCCTTGGTAGAAGGGCTCTGGCACTGTGGTGTGTACATCAGTGTACTGACTCCGGGTGGACACATTACAAAGTTTCCACCCTTCACACCAGCGTTTATGCTGTATTAACTTTAAATGCATTAAACGCGAATAAGAAAAATTGATGCGTTAAACATTTTTAATCTTATCGCATGCATTAACATGCTAATTCTGACAGCTCTATTATGAACATGAATAAAAATGAGAAACAGAATGAAAAATTATTGTATTAATATATTATCTATAAATTCCACTTCAGCTACAGCCTCATATCTGCAGTTACAGTTTGTCTCAGATAAATGGCTACATAAAAATCCATTCGCCATTCTAACCAAGTTTTCTATATTTCTTCATGACCTGCTTGGCCAAGTGCATTGATTTGCTTGATTTAACATTGAATATGCTTAAAAAAACAGAACACTGTAGGCTATGCGATAAGCATACATTTCAAACAGCTGCACTTTTAATAGCATATTGGTGTTGTGCATATAAAATATCTTTATCAATAAAACAAATCCATGCTATTTGTTTTGGGGACTTTTGGCAACACTTACTCAAAACATACTTCTACATGCTTTTAAAATCCTATGCAAATCATTCAAAGCATTAAACTTACATGTTTTTTTTTAGAATGCATCTTTGTGGTTAAAAAAAAAGGTTTTCTTGGATGCCAGTATGAAACGCAGTGTGAAAAGCAATGCCATCTGTGAAGCTTTTTCTCATTACATTGCTGCAGTTAATATTTGTCTTACAATGTTAATACATACAAGGTAGTGAGTCATAATACATTCCTAACATGTTCCATTACAGAAATCAATATGCAGTCATTTTAAAACAATCACACCGTGTAACTTGTTTCATAAGAATAATCCATTTGATCTATTCAAATAAACCAGCCTTATTGTATAAATTCCTTGCATTTGATTTTGATGATTTAAAGTTTTTATATAAAAAACTAACACGTTAAAAAAGAATTAAGCCAATCCATCGTGCCACCGGACTTTGAAAAGGAATATTCCTACCATCAAAGCAATCCAAGCTTGAAATAAAACCTTCATGAGTCCCAGTCAGCAGGGGGCAGTATGTTTAAATCCAGCTGGATAGACCACATTCACTGAGCAATAGAAAACACAAGGTGAGGAAACTTTCTGCATTCAAACACAAATACACAGAGTGCAACTCAGAAAACACATCTTGAGACTCATGCATTCTAAGTGGGTTTTCACACTGGGCACGTTTTCTGCAGTCCGAATCCGAGCGTGATTGTTTCCAGCGCCTCCCGGATTGTTGGTCTGGTTTCAGACTCGCATATGATTCTGTTGAACCCTGGTGCTTTTCCGTCATCAACTTGTGTCATCACAATCTTGCACATGATGAAAAACATTACAGAGAACAACACTTGCGCCTCTGTGCGTTGCATGCCGTAATTCAGCAGTTGTACATATCCAGGAGAAGGTGACTATATCTGATGCTCAAAAACTCCTTTTGGAGGACACAGCTGCACACTCACTCATGCACATATAGAAAAGGCACCTCACCTTTTTCTGCGAAATTGCATGTGCAAGTCATTTAATTTCTTGAACAAGTGTGCAGGTTGTACAGGTTGCTATCTCACTCACGCGAACTGCGCCACAGTTCCATTGCAACAGAGCTCAGACGACCTCCTACAGGTAGTCTCGGGTACGGTACAAAACAGATTTCACATTACCAACTTTTCATGTGAACTGTGCTCTGTTTCGGACTAAACTGCCAGTGTGAAAGCCCCCTTAGTTTCTAAATGACCTAAGTTTAGTCAGGAAACTCTACAGGGCTTGAGCTGATAAGTTCCCAGCGTAATCTCTCCAGCCAAGTAAAGCATAGTCTCTATCCCATGAAACAATTAAATGTAGTCATACCTCATTTGTGGAAGCAAGCTTGTCTCTTCGCAGTGTGCAATGAGAATCCTAATTGCTTCCCACCTCCTCCCAAGTTCCACATGTCTAGATCTGTTTAGGGGGGATTTCATGTTTTCCTTTCGTAAAATGGGATTTATTTACTTGTCAAGCATAATTAGATAAGATATTAAGTATTTTTTTTTTAAGATAAATCTGACAAAATTTAGTGAACTTTAGACTTTAGATCTGCCAATGGGGTAAGCAAAATAAACTAGTTTGTTCCTTTGAATTAAGTTTATTTTTCTTAACTATGGGCAAACAGTTTTTTCTTGTTTTAAGCATAAATATCACTAAATTTGATTAGATTTCTCTCAAAACAAGACTTAAAATCTTGTGACAGTTTTCTTGTCAAGAAAATAAATAATGTTTTAAGAATGATTCAATATTTTCACTGGAAAACAAGACAAAAATACTTCTCTTGAAAATATTTCTTTCAGTTTACCTTTGAGCATAAGACTGGTGCATCCCGCATCAGCACAATGGAGGATATAACCTCTTTGAGACGAGGAGGCCAATCGCAAATCATAGCATGTAGCCATGTTCGATTTTGCTCAGCACCCAATCGGGGAAAACAATTCCCCGATTGGGTGAACAAATAGGGCTAATAGGTGACATGTAGATTCCTTAAATCACAGTGTTGTAACATTGTAGTCTTCTGGCATGGCATCAACTACAGTAAAACAGACATCGAAATTACCTGTGTCACACCACAAAACTGGTTTTTAGCCCTCAACAGCGGGGAAAGTCATTTATTAAATGTTCAACTTCTTTTAACCTGACACAGCATCCTAAAAACGCGCCGTTTAAGATGCTGAAAACCAGTGAAAACCATTTCAAAAGTGTTCATCTGACATATATGCACATCATTTGACAAATAAATTATCACAGTTGGAATGAAAGAATACGTCCTGTGAAAACAGGACAGATTGACCAACATAATTGAAAAATGGATTGCTGTGGACTGTAAGCTTATGTTCAATGACATTGGAATAAAACCTCAAATATTTTGACTTCTAAAGCTAATAAAGCTTTTAGTATTGTCTATCAATGCTTTTCTCTTGTGCCACCGGAATACAATATACAGTTTTTCAATCTGAATGTCTGAACATTAAATTTATAATTGTTTAACTATTTTTTATAATTTATAGCTTAACATCCTTAAAACAAGATAAATGTCTTTCAGAAGCAAAATTCTGTATGAGAATATATATTTTCTTAAACCTATAGTTTTCTCTTGTTTTAAGGATAAACCTTGCTAAATTGTGAGAGATTTATGCTTGAAACAAATGCCCAAAAAAAAGGAAATTGAGTTAAGAAAAACAAACATATTACATTAGTTTTAATATCTTGTGCAATTTTGCTTCACAAGTACATTTATCTCGTTTAAATTATGTTTACATATTTTTACCAGAAAACAAGACAGAAATATGTGTTGTGCTCTCTCTCTCTCTCGCTGTCCCCTCACTCTAACTCGGAGTGATTGATCATGTGGTCTACGTGTTTTTTCCCTTTAGACTTTGAGCTGTGGAATTTTATGTAAAGTGTTGCAAAGGCCAGTTCCACACACCCTCACTCTCTTAAAGTGAATCTTTTAATATTTGATCACCCCTCTGCCATACACTGCTGGGTTTAAATAACTATAAACTAATGTGTTAACACTCTGACATCTCTCCTTTTTATTCTCTCTCTCTCTTTCTTTATTTGCCATGCTGAGCTGTGTGAAATGGTTTGTGGATAGGGACCAGGGGCCGGATTCACGTAACTGAATCCTTTTTGAAGATTCTTAATGTGATGACCAATCTTGCTAGTCAATTCAAACGGATGCGCTGCCTTAGAGTCCATAGAAACAAAATAATTATATCATTAGAAAGATGATACTGTCTTCCGCCACCCTTTCCCAATTACTTTCTGACGTGATATAATTATCAAACTGCCAAAAGAGAACATTTTCCTTGCTGTAATTTCCTCAACAAGATCTACTGACCACCCAAAACACTCTCACGGTGAAATCGTCAGGATTCGTATTACTTTTCTAAATTTCGCTAATTCATATGGTATCGTGCGACTGCATTCCTGTAACTTTCACTACAGCCAATGATGTCGCTGGACATCGTTTCCATCTAATACACGACAATTACTTCCTTCTGTCATACACAACCGCTTCCTATCATGTTTACACAGTCTACTGATTGATTAAGTTTAGAGAAAGGGTTTGGCTAAGGGTAGGATATTAATAAGTATGTCCTTAACGCCTCATGCGCAGAACTCACTCATCCACATTAGACATCCAGGAGTTTGCATGTGATGAAGTCATATGAGTTAATGCGAACAATATCGTGCTAAGACTAAATGAAATAGCCAACTCGTAATTTATGAGATCAGGTTGGACCACCACTAATATTCTTAATTTGGAATAGAAATCATTTCTCTGCACTGTTACTGTATACTAGCATCTAAAAATATTATCTGGCACAGTCATTCAAATTTAAAGGTGTCTTCCTCAAGAGGGAGCATACCAGCTGTAAAAGCAGAAACCTCCAATAATTGGGTTTCATGCAAAACTTAGGAAGCTTTTTTGACTTGCACAGGAAAGATTTGTATACAAAAGTGTTTAAATCTATTCATTTCAAGGATTGTACCTAAGATACGAATGGAAATCCATCTGTGTTATCTCTAGAAAATTATAAAAACATATACATTTATGCAGTAATCACAAATGACTGGTTGGTTCATCCTGAACATCGCTGAGAAAAGTTATAGGTGCCACGTGACAAGCAACCTCTTGAGCATGCTAATATGATCAGACAATAGGTCTTTTCGACATTATGCAGCGATGCGACCAATCGGCGCCAGACTTGAAGCAGTGCAAGATGGATAGACATTTTTTCACACTTGAGATGGCGCCACCGCTGCGTCACCGTGACTTATGCCATCAAAGTACCGCAAGAGCGACTGTCACAGTAGTATCTCCATAGCAGCTGCTCGAGCTTTGAATGACGACACAGCTCATTCGCGATTGGCCAAACTCACAATGTGACAACGGTGATGGGTTTTTCATGGGCTGCGTTCGCAATGGCATACTTCACAGACTACTCTTACTACTTCTGCTATGTCAATCTATGGCAGATATAACAGTAGTATGGAAGTATGCCATTACCAAGCTGATACCTCTAGTTTGGTAAAAACTCTTACAAATCTGTGTTTTTATAACAGTACATCATGTTTATATCATGTTATTTTTTTTGTCATTGTAATATCATTTTTATTCAGAAAAACATTTGAAATTATTAAAAATATTGGCTCCTTTATTGGTATGAAAATAATATAGGCATTTATTGGACTTTCTTGTACACACAGCAGGCACTGTATTAAGCAGCCCATAACCTTTTCAGATGAATGTTTAGGTTTATTATTTGTACAATTCAAACCTCTGTCTTTCTGAATTCCACGTCATCTGCGATAAAGAAAACAAACATTGCGTGATCTTCTGTGACTGGTGTAGGTTCAGCACATGACGGAAATTGCTAAATTGGACGGCTCTCTGTTCAACTCCCCGACTGCAACCGACAAATCTTGGCGGTAAAAAAAAAATCGGTAAATCGAGATGAAGTCGAACACACCTAATTTCAAAGTCTGTCATTTTATAATCCAGAAAATATTTGAGAACTTCTAAAGCATTTTTAATAATTGCACCTTCTAACAAACGTCTTACAATTTGTCTTAAGAACTTTTGTTATTTATTGGGCCGTATTCATGAAACTTTCTTACAAATATTCTTCTCAACCACAATTTTCTTAATTTCTAATTGAAGAAAAAAATTTAATCTTAAGAAAGTTCCTATCTTTTTTGTTAAGACTGTTCTCAATTAAATAAAGTCAAATAGAATAACAATTCTCGAGAAAAAAAAAAAATCTATATTTAAAGTTAGGATAACCTCATTTGTCTTAAATACATAAAGGTATGATGAATTTACTGGGTTGTTTCAAATATAACGCATTCTATCATGTTATGTCATGTTATATTAAGAAGTCGCAGTGAGCTGTTTATGTAGAAATGTGATTTTAGACCCAAACACATTTTTGACTGTTTTGTGTTTTATTTTATTGTCAGCTTTCAAACCATGCACATTTTTATTATGAAATTCAAACCAAAATTTTTGTTTTGAAGCTTCTTATTGTGGTGACCAATCATGCTAGTCAATTAAAATAGATGCGCTGCATAGTGCTCTCTCTCCCCTCGATCTTTAGACTCCACAGAACATAATAATTATATCATTAGATAGAAAGCTGAGGGTGTCCTCCGCCACCCTGTTCCACCCACTGATGAGCAGGCTAGTATAATCAGACAATGTCAAAGCCTTTCATTTTATTCCTAAGGAAAAACATTATTGCGTTTTTATTATGTGTTTAAGAAAATATTTGAGAACTTGCCCTGTGATGGACTAGCCACCTGTCCAGGGAGTTTCCCTGCCTTGGGCCCGAGAAAGCTGGGATAGGCTCCAGCACTACCCGCGACCCTACAAAGGACAAGTGGCTTTAGAAAATGGATGGATGGATTTGAGAACTTCTTAAGATTTTTTAAGAATTGCATTTCTTACTAACTTAAATTATAATTTATCCTAAGAACTTAATTTTTTTCCCCCTGTAAGAACATTTTTGTTTAAATTATTTTCATGTTATAATCCAGTGAGATTCGATACACCCAGCTAAATATTTGTTCTTTGAGGTAAACATCCTCGGTCTCTGGAGACATTAAAATACACTTACATGCTCAAGCTGAAACCTCTGAAAAACTGGAAGACCTTGAAAATAGGAGCCGACGAAATAACGTACGGATTGTTGAAATTCCGTCAAGCTGTGGTACTGTACTCAAACCCAGACGGCTTTGACGGATAACGGGGACGAAGCACTTCCCCCCCTCGACCGATCCGCCGGTGAGCACCCGGAGTCAGGTAAGTGCTTTAATGTCTTTCAACTCAGCATCGCCACAGGGCTCAAACCCTGTCAGTGTGGCCTCCCTGGCTCCGCCCGCCACGAGGCCCACCCGCTGGTATGTCCAACGAAATCATTCCTTTGGTCCATTCCGCCCAGAGTCTGGACATGTGGCTCATGCTTCCAACCCGTCGCGATTGCTGACCCGGACCGTCCGACTCGGCTACGCGATTCAATTTGCCAGGCACACGCCCAGGTTTGCCAGCATCACTTCACCTCGGTGAAGGCCGAGAGCGCCACCACCTTCACGTGAAAATCACCACACTTCTACGCAAGCATGCGATAGAGCCTGTCCCTCCAGCCGAAATGAAGGAGGGGTTCTACAGTCCCTACTTAATTGTGCCAAAAAAGGCAGAGGGTCGCGGCCAATCTTGGACTTGCGAGTTCTGAACTGGGCCTTACACATATTCCCGTTCAAGATGCTGAAGTTAAGACGCATTCTAACAAGAGTCCGGCATCAAGATTGGTTTGCGGCGTTTGACCTGAAGGACGCGTACTTGCATGTCTCGATTCTACCTCTACACAGACCCTTCCTGCGGTTTGCATTTGAGGGTCAGGCATACCAGTACAAAGTCCTCCCTTTCGGCCTGTCCTTGTCCCCTCACGTCTTCATGAAGGTCGCAGAGGCTGCCCTTGCCCCATTTAGGGAAGTGGGTATCCACATTCTCAACTACCTTGACGACTGGCTAACCCTAGCTCAATCTCAAGATGGGTTGTGTGCATACAGGGACCTGGTACTCACGGACCTCAGCATATACAATGTGCCTGTTTGCCTTGAAGTGGCGTCTGTTCGCAAAGTGGTGTTCTTCCCGACACTGATTATCAGGTTCCTAAGAGGTGCTAGGAGGTTGAATCCCTCCAGACCTCACCTCGTTCCCTCATGGGACCTCTCCGTAGTCCTACAAGGTATGCGTGGGACTCCCTTTGAGCCCCTTGAGTCAGTAGAGCTTAAGGCACTCTCCTTGAAGACTGCCCTCCTGACAGCGCTCACCTCCATCAAGAGGGTTGGGGACCTGCAAGCGCTCTCTGTCAGTGAAACGTGTCTGGATTTCGGTCCGGGCTACTCTCAAGTTATCCTGAGACCCTGACCGGGCTATGTGCCCAAGGTTCCCACGACCACTTTCAGGGAACAAGTGGTTAACCTTCAAGCGCTGCCCCAGGAGGAGGCAGACCCAGCCTTAGCGTTGCTATGTCCGGTGCATGCTTTACGCATCTACTTGGATCGCACGCAGAGCTTTAGTATCTCTGAGCAGCTCTTTGTCTGCTTTGGTGGACAGCGGAAAGGAAGCGCTGTCTCCAAACAGAGGATCGCCCACTGGATCATCGATGCCATAGCCGTTGCCTACAAGGCCTGCAGGGCTATGAGCCCATTCCACCTGGAGCGTGGTGGCCTCCTGGGCTCTGATCAGTGGCGCCTCCCTAGCTGACATTTGCAGAGCAGTGGGCTGGGCTACACCCAACACCTTTGTGAGATTTTACAATCTCTGGGTTGAGCCGGTCTTATCCTGTGTCTTAGCAGGAACAAACGGATAAGTCCAGACAGACCGGCTGGGTATATCGCTTGTGCCTAGCACCTTTCACCTCCCTTGACCTGAAGATGTGTGTTGTTGATTCCCAGCAGTGTTCACAAATGTGTTCCCTGGTTGATTTCTTCCTAGCCCTGCGACAGATGAGTTTGCGGAGAAACTCGCAGCCAGCCCAGTACTTGTGCTAACTATGCCCCATGCTGGGACAGGTGCTCCGCATGCACTGGTTCCCCATAGGCAACCCCTTGCAATGTATTTTCCACTGAAAAAAGTTTCCCGGTTGGCAAACGGCATCTTCTTTGGGCAGAGACCCCTCTGCCCCAGTCTCCATGCTCGTAGAGCTTCCTCCCCAGCATTGGGTAGGACCTACCATGGGAGTCTCCACATGATGTACTTACGATTAATCTCGGCAAGACCATGTGACGTATTTCCACTTAATTCCCCGCTCACTCTGTGGCCTCCATGGTGTCTTCCCCTTGGGATTGACATCCCGCCGACTCGGACACTGGCGTCCAGTCGGTTAGCAAATTCTCTCTTTTTCTGGGAGAAAAAGAAAATAAGGGGGAAGAGAGGCATGACTAGGACAAGCCTATCCCCATTCTTTTGAGTACTTGACTCATCCCCAAAGGGCTGTTCGACACTCACACTGCATCAGGAGAGGTTACAGGCTGGCCCGGTACACTGGCTAAGCGGCACACAGCAGTCTACCCGTCTCGCACTGCCGATCCAAGTAACCCAGTTCAGCCAGTTGTGGCGTTTTTGTAGGGGATCCCTTTTGTCACTATATCAACACAACATCAAGTGAGTGACAGATAAGGAACGTCCTGGTTATTTTCGTAACCTCCGTTCCTTGATGGAACGTGTCCCTCCTGCCACAACACTGAACTATCGCTAAAATGGCCGGGACCATATTCTCAGCTTCTCAGCACAAAACCTAATGAGTGGTATGCACGTCCCCTCCTTTTATACCCGTATGTCCGGGGAAGAGGCATGCAAACCCCACTCACCAATTCTCATTGGCCTTTTATCAAAGATCAGAGGTGTTTCCGGGCTCTCAAGAGTGACCCCTAGTGTCACTACATTGACACAACGTCTCGTTCCCTCCATCAGGGAACGGAGGTTATGAAAGTAACCAGGATGATTTTCATCCATCCATCCATCCATCGTCAACCGCTTATCCTGTGTACAGGGTCGCGGGGGGCTGGAGCCTATCCCAGCTAACATTGGGCGAAAGGCGGGGGACACCCTGGACAGGTCGCCAGTCCATCACAGGGCACCAGGATGATTTTATTCCAGCAAATTTTTCTGATTTAGTTAGAGTTAATTTTGACCCTTTAATATGTGGATAGGTGGGTTTCATTACATTTATCAATGATTGGGAAGGTTAATGTTATTAATATGAACTGTAATCCAAAGTTCAACAAACTGCTACAGTCACTCCCTATAGATGTCCCCCTCTCTTATTCCAAACAATTTGATAGCATAGCGAAGTCCTTCATTTGGAATGGTAAACATTTCAACAAATTCCATAGGCCAATTGAAAAAGTTAGGCTAGGCCTACCCAAGATTTTGTTTTATTATTATGCATTCGGTTCGGTGTTTGCTCATTGGTCGCTTCCACCTGAAAGAGCCCTCACTAGTTTTCTATTAAACAGGAAGTTCTTGCCCCTATTTTGCCATTGCAGAGCCTTTCTATCAATCTAACCAGAGAAGTTAAATCACACCCCTTTATTTGCACTCAGTATGGACAATGGTCCAGAGTGTTTAATTCAGATATTTATCTAAATGTTGCCTCAAGCTTATAGCTTAGAGCTTGTCGAGCTTTGAACCCTAAACTATGTATTACTAAGACCCCTTTCTGCTAAACAGACTGGATTAAGAGGGGGATAATAAACTTGGTGACCTGTATGAGAGTGGTTATTGAGAACTTTTGAAAACTTTTGGGATTCCCAGATCTCAATTCTATAGGTATTTACAGCTGTGCCACTTGCTCTGCACTGTTTTTGGGAGTAGCACAGTGGTGATGGGGTGGTCATTAATATGGAGAATAAGCACGTAAAAAACTGGGTCCTAACTAGCATTATGATTGCCAGACAGGAAGTTTTAAGGGGTTGGAAGTCTGCTGGTGTGCCTCCATTTCAGGAATGGTGTTTGGAGATGGGCAGGGTGGCAGCTTTAGAGGAGGGGGCATCAAGAAGACTGGGGATTTAGACTTGTTTGTGGAGAAATGGGGCAAGTATCTGGCTTTTTGGAGGGCTCTCGGAGAGGAACAGCAGAGAGAGAGAGGTGTAGTGGATGTGTGTGATTGTTATATATATTTTTTGTTGTGTGTGTTTGTCTATAATTATGTGGCCACTGGGATGTTGCTGGGGGTCAGGCTGGGGATGGAGATTGGGGGTGGGGGGCAATTGTGAGGGTTAAATATTGATTCCGTTTGTATCTGTTTTGCTTTACACTGTTTAATAGATGAATCAATAAAAAAATGTATTAACAAAAAAAAAAAAAAAGTCATCTGTATCACATGTCAAAATCTTCCCTTCCAAAGCCTCTCCACAGAATCCATTCTGAACCGCTCCGGCAGCCAAGCAAAACCGTCACGTACATTTAGTCTGAATTTTGTTAAAAACAGAGCTCTTGGTTATTCACCACAAAAAGCTTTCTTCTTTATCCAGCAGTTCAATTCAATTCATATTTTTAATAAAATGTTATATTTTCTTCATTTAGCACAACTGGCAGAGCGTGACAAAGGTTATGGATTTGATCCCCAGAGAACACACCTAATGATAAAATGCATACCTTGAATGAACTGTAAATTGCTTTGGATAAAAACATCTGCTAAACGCATAAATGTAAATGTAAGAAAAAAAGGGGGAATTGCTAAGGCAAGCTTCACTACTATTGCTTATATTTATGGTGTGGCTGACCAAAATATCATAGAGAACATGGCTGGGCCTGATTTGGGCCAGTAAGGAACCACCTACTGTAGAACACTCTTGCAACCACCTAGAACACCATAGAAACTGCATAACAATGTGCCAACAACCACTCAAAACTTCTTAAACAACTGTATAGCAATGCCCCTGCAACAACATCATAGTATCACTGGCAAGTTTTTTTTAAAACATCATGTTTTAAAGAAAATAAGTGTTTCTCTATTTGTTCCTTTTTTTATCACATTTGCAACACTGCAGAATATCTGATACTGATCTGCAAGTTGTCATTGTGTACGCTTGTGTGTGCCAGAGATGGATAAACCATAGCATCAGTGATTTCATCTCTTAGAGTTGGACATAACAACAGACGAATAGAAAAGCATGGGGTGTAATGCTTGTTTATCAGCCTGAGTCAACCTCTGCCAGTTTGAAGAAATTAAAACTTGAAGAGGCAAACAATTCAACACTACCATGTCTGCAGCCCTCTGTCAGGTATAACGTGAGAATATGTAAGGCACGTTTACAGTCTGACAAAGAAAATTTGAGAGGAAGCAGAGGGACACAACACATTGGAAATGTGCTCTGTTTTATGTTTAGAGCTTGGAGAACTATTGTTTTTTAATTACAGTACTCAAGGGACTCATTAACTAAACTACATGCAGACATAATCTTATATCTATATCTCCATTGCTTTGGCATTCGTTAAGAGTGTAGACATGAAGCATTTTTAAATTGGAGTTTTCTATAAAAAAGTAAAATAAAATTCCTTAATGGTTACTATATACTGTATAATATACAGTATACTGTATATATATACTATAGTGCATATACTATACATACAACTGGGTTTAACTGTTTTATGATATCTTATTATCTCTGCCTATAATTTTCTTCTGTATTCTGTAATTTTCTTCTATATTGCTCTCAGAGTTTATGTAGTCAAATGTCCTTAGACTTCAGTTTATATAATTTAGATATTAAATATTATCTAGTGTCTGTATTTATCTTTGTGTAAGAATTTTTGAGTCCAAAAACTATTTTAGGTTATGTAGTCTACTTTACAGTCAGATACTTCATACAACTGTTGTATTTATTTGGAGCTCTTTATCCAAACTCTAAAACCAAATGCTTTTTTAATGATCATACTTAATTACATTATTACTGTCCTAAATTTGTGCATACAATGATTTACAGTTTGAAATGCAGAGAAGACTCCTGCTCTGGGCTGAATCATTTTCATGCTTGCATTTCTTACATGACTACATAATTGTCTATGTTAAACACAATGGCTTTGAAGAGAGGCAGTGAGGCCTTTGAGAAATGGTCTTGGCCAGAACACAATTACGCTTGCTTGCTCGGCTTGACCAAATCCCTTTTAAATTTCAATCGTAGTGTGACAAAGTCAGAAAGAGAGCGAACATGCCAGTGAGGGCAAACGATGGGATAAATCTCATGTAATCTGACTATTGACTTTTTCACCTTGTGACGACTTTATCACTTTATACTGTATGACTGATCTCAATTCATCATTTCATGATACATATTCCTTGTTTTCTTTTCATTTTCAGAAGAAAGAATGGCTGTGTTTGACATGCCAGACTCAGAGAGCGGTGTCAGGGAGCTTAGGGGATATTCCTCCTTCTGTGCCACCATCCGTTGGATCTCCACGACTACCATGCCCAGCCAATCAACTGCAGCAGAGAGGGCCCAGTCAGCAAGCTACGCTGAGACCTATCGGTCCTCAGCAGCAAAAGCCACCTGGTGCCCAAGTAAGTGGTCCTTTCTCTCCAGTAAAACAAGGGGCACCACAGTCCAAGGGCCCCTCGCAACAGTTTTCTGGAACTAAGGCTGAGACACAAAAACAAAATCAAAGCATTAACAAGAAACAAGCTATGTCCAAAACAGAAAAAGAGGGGGACGTCAAAGCATCAACTAAAAAAGGAACACCGGATAAAAAAGATGAGAAGAAAAGTAGTGGCATGCAGAAATCTAAACAAGATGATGTGAGTGACCCTCTGTGTCCTCATCACCACTGTCTTTGTCTTTCATAACAAATCATGTTAACATTCTATGATGGGATTGTTCTATTTAAAATAATTTATCCAATGTTATCTTTACTCAAAGCCAGTTTAAAGTTAACAATCTCAGTTGCTAACATACTTTAATCACTATTTCCAGTGTTTGATGTTTACAAGTGCGCAGTGATGAATCAACTTCATTTATAAAGCACATTACCCATTACAAAGAATTGATGTCACCAAACAGTCCGATGTAACTATTTCTTGTAACAAAAAAAATTAAGAAATAGCATTTCCAACATCATCGTTTTTAATATGTGCATGCCTTTTTATTTACTACATTGTCCCATATAAATAATAACAACATAACTGTTAATCAAAAGTGTCACCAGGATTTATATTCACTTTTGGCCTCATCATCTCTTTAAGTTTTGCATGCTTATCGTAAGTACTGTGCTATTTGCACATTTTGTATATGGTGCTTTATAACCTTTAATGAGTTATGTTCTTTTTTTTTTATCTGTCAGTGTAATTAAAATATTTGTTGATCATATGAGACATGACCTAATGCAATCTCTTTTTACAGGATTCCAACAAGTCGAGCACGCAGAGCCTGAGTGATACAGGCTACTCCTCAGATGGGATATCCAGCTCCCAGAGCGAGATTACTGGATTGATCCAAGAGGACTCTATGAAGCTAAATGAGAGGGGAATCTCAGACAAACGCAGCCCTCCAAGTCCATCTGAGCTAACAAAATTAGAAAGCTCAATGCGACCTTTGTTGGAGTCACATACAGGAGTTGACCACCATCGTGATGTAAAGGACACTGCAGAGCAGAAGAGACCTCGATCTCTCACTATATCAAATGATCAGGAATTTGAGTCTGATGAAGAAGCATCAGATGAACTCAGCTGTAAATTAAGACATGACTATGTGGAAGACAGCAGTGAAAGTGGCCTTTCTCCATTACCAACCAGACAGAAAAAATCACAGAAAGATTTAACAGATGAAGAGTTCATGAGGAGACAGATTCTGGAGATGAGTGCAGATGAGGAAGATATGGCAGAGGTTGAGGGCCACTTAAAGACCAAAAAGAGCCATAAACACAGTGGAGATCTTGGAAAAGAGAGACGTCACCTCACACAGCAATCTAGCAGTTTTGAGGAAGACACTAAAAGCACTGATAGCTCATACAAGTCAGGTGAAGCAGATGACATGATGGCCTCACAAGGTGGTCTGAGACGATTTAAAACTATAGAGCTGAATAATACAAATAGTTACAATCGTGACATGGAACTCAGCACAGACCATGACCTCAGGGAGCCTGAGCTTGAGATGGAAAGCCTCACTGGGTCACCAGAAGAAAGATCAAGGGGGGAATACTCTTCAACCCTCCCAGCAACCACACCGAGTTATAATTCTGGAACTTCTCCCACCTCTGTGTCATCAATGGAAGATGACAGTGATAGCAGTCCTAGCAGAAGACAAAGGCTTGAGGAGGCAAAGCAGCAAAGGAAAGCAAGGCATCGATCGCATGGCCCACTATTGCCCACCATTGAGGACTCCTCAGAGGAAGATGAATTGCGAGAAGAGGAAGAACTTCTGCGAGAACAAGAAAAAATGAGAGACCTGGAGCAGCAAAGGATTCGCAGCACAGCCAGAAAAACTAAAAGGGACAAAGAGGAACTGAGGGCCCAGAGACGCAGAGAGAGGTCAAAGACGCCTCCTAGTAACCTCTCACCAATTGAAGATGCATCCCCAACTGAGGAGCTCAGACAAGCAGCTGAAATGGAAGAGCTTCATAGATCATCCTGCTCAGAATACTCTCCCTCCATGGATTCAGAGGCAGAAGGTTTTGAAATGGGTTCAAAGCTTTACAAGTCTGGCAGTGAATATAATCTACCTACATTTATGTCTTTGTACTCACCAACAGAGAAAACCTCTGCTGTCTCACCCTCTGCAGCAGATAAATCATTAAAAAGTGCTGAAGAGGTTTATGAGGAAATGATGCGGAAAGCAGAGTTGATGCAAAAGCAGCAGCAACAGACACAAGGAAGACAAGGACAACAGGAAAGAGTCCTTAAGTCAGACAGTAAACAATATTTAGATTCTGGAACAACTTCTTTGAGTCCAGGTACAAGTCCTACCCAGGTCTCAGCTCCAGTCACATTCTCTGGAAATGACCCTGCAGGAAGAGGGACACAAAGGGTACATGGTAGTCATTCACAACAAAGTCAAGTTAGAATGAGCACCCAAACCTCTAAAGTAGGCCACAGTACTGGTACCCCACAGTCTCAGATTAGGCAGCCTGCTCCTACACAGTCTCAAGGAAGACCTGGTGTTCAGGGTACAGCACAGGGTCAAGTGCCTGATCCTGGGGCATCCTCTTTAACATCAAAAATGTTCTCATATTTAAAAGGCTCAAGTCCTTCTACATCCCCTTCTACTTCCCCCTCACAAAGTCCCACTCATTCTCCTGTACCTACTTCCATGGTGTCAACCACTCCAACCTCTCAGATACCTCATAGAGCTGGAGCACCACGGCTTGCAAGACAGCAGTCCTCCCAAGATTCCCCTGTTATGGTGATTACATTGGAATCAGGAACCAGCAGTCAACCCACCAAACCAGTGACTGTGAATTCCTCCACTTCACCTTTATCCTCACCAACAAAAGACAGCCAACAGACAATTTATCATACTACAACAAAGTCGCCTAGATATCCACAGAAATATCCAGCCCACCCATCACCTCAACATAGGGCACAAATATCAGAGCGAGTTAATGTGGCTGTGAGCACTGCCACCTCTTCTGGTTCCACAAGCAGCGGATATATTCCTGTGGGAAACATATCCTTGTGTAGAATCTCCACAGTCCCTGGTACCTCAAGAGTTGTGGAGCAAAGCACAATTTCCCCTGGTAGTAATATAGTTGATCTTAGAACACCAGTGAAGCCTGCCCCAATCATCATGACAGACCATGGTATGGACCTAACATCTCTGGCTTCTGATACACGAAGGTACTCACTTGATGGAGAAACACCCCAAGGTTATCATACTGCTGTACAACCCCTTATCATGAACCTAAATGCACAGGCGCAACCTCAGGTAATGACAACTACACCAACAACAGTTAGTGTGACTGTGGCAGCATCAATGTTCATATCACAGCCAAAGCAACCAGTCGTTTATGGAGATCCATTGCAAAATAGAGTTGACTTTGGTCAAGGAGTTGGATCTGCAGTTTGTCTTACCCAGACCAGACCAGTGATCGCAGATCCATCCATTCCAAAAATTGATGCATGTCTAGAAAATCTAGGCATCCAACAGCAACAACTTCAGAAGCAGCAACAGAAGCTTCAGCATCAACAAGAGCTCCTTGAGCAACAGCTCCAGCAGCACCAGCAAAGTGCTTCTTTTGCTAGGTTTAACTTGGCTAATCAAGTACAACCAATATTGCTGAAAAAGGACTTGGTGGTAAGCCAGAGCACAGGTGGAGGTACGCAAACAGTGGTCAGTTCCATTCCTAAGATTTCTCCGCTGCCTCCACCACAGTCATCATGCTCTGCATCTTCCACCCCTACACTTGGTCATGACATATATGGCGGGGTGGCTTTGGAACTAAAGAATAAACCTGCTGTAATGAATCTCTCCACAGGGACGCCCCAAGTAATGATGGTGCAGTTGGATGAGAATAACGCTCAAGGAGGAACAGTGACTCAGGTTGTTAAAAGAGAGGAATCTCCCCCACCAGTAGAGGTCCTAGATCTTACAGGACAGATTAAACAAGAAAATCAGTTAGTTTGTTGTGATGTTGTATACAAGTTGCCATTTGCTGGTAGTTGTTCTGGTCCTTTTGCTCAGAGAAGTAAGACAACACACTCAGAGGCTCATTTATCTGCAGATCCATCTCAAGCTCCTGGGCAGCAAAGCCAACCTGGAACAAATGGCTACCAAACAGAAAATATACAAGGAGCAGCAGTTGAGCACAAAGCTTTTACCTTGCCTCCTCCAGGACGACTTCCACCATCAATGTCAGACAACAATCTAGCGTGTTCAGGTCTCCAATATTACCAGAGGAATGATGCTGGTGACCTAGCAGTGGATTTAAGCACTATGAAGCAAGCCTATGAAGCAGGATATTTGGGAATGGGCAACCAGTATGGATCTTATACAGATCTACGACATCAAGGAGGTGATTCAGCTCCACCATTACCTTTGCGACGATATGGTTCGATGTCCAATATCAATGCAGATTATGGTTATCCTTCTCGTGACCTTGGTGGTTTTCAAGAATCCAACCTTGCACAGTACAGTGCCACTACAGCCAGAGAGATTAGCAGAATGTGTGCTGCTCTTAACTCCATGGAGCAGTTTGGCAGTCGTTACACCAGTAATCCTGACCTTCTGCAGTACAGCGCTGAGAGAGGAGGCCCTGCAGCTAGACTTAACCTTCAACAAGGCCTAGCATCTATTAGAGCCAACCTATTGTATGGTCCTGATGGCAGACCCACAGTACACAATCAAACACTAACAAATCTAATCAATGCTAGACAAGCTAGCCTAAGATCTTTATATCCCTCTGCTGTAAGGACAGCTGATGGAATGATATACTCTACTATTAACACCCCAATAGCCTCCACCCTGCCAGTCACCACCCAGCCTGCCCCTGTCCTTAATCCCATGTTAAGAGGAGTATATGGACCTTACCCTTCAAGCAGTGTAACTGCTGTACCTCTGGCTAGCCTCACCAGGTTGCCTCAAGTCACCCCAAGAATGCCTCTTACTGCCCAAGGACCTTACAGATATCCTCCTCCAAATAGTTTTCCAGCAACAGTTCCAGACACTTCCTTGGGAAGTGTGCCACCAGCTAGTACCTTCCTGGATGCTCCAGTTTACCTGGGGAAGCCTGCAACACCTACCAGTGTGTCAACAAATGCATCAACAAAAACTGGTCAACCCGTTTCAAATTTAGGTATGCAAAGAGTACAACCAGCTCAGACTAGTGCTGTGCCAGTCCAATCAGTTGTAAATGAACAGGCTCCCTTGGCTCATATTTCAGTAGAAGGTACTACAGCACAACTCCAAATGCAAACACAGTCCCAACCTCAACCACAGTCATTAGTCAGAGGTCAGGAACAATCTCAAGCTCAATGCCAGCCTCAGACACAACCTCAAATTGTAAAAGTGCCACAAAAACAGGCCCAGGCAATTAGCAGAGTCTTTCCAGATATGGGTGCAAGTACAACTATTACCACATCTGCTAATATTGAGAAGGAAAAAGAGGAGGAACGATTGCACTTACAACAGGAGCAACTCTTGCAGCTTGAGCGAGAACGTGTTGAGTTGGAGAAACTGCGTCAGTTACGTCTACATGAGGAGTTGGAAAGGGACCGCTTAGAGCTCCAGAGGCACAGAGAGAAAGAACATATGCTCATGCAGCGGGAGATTCAAGAATTACAGAACATCAAACAGCAAGTTATTCATCAGCAGCAGGCTGAAAGAGAAACCCAGTTGGTGATGCAAAGAGAGCAGCTTGCACAGCAGAGGATGCAGCTGGACCAAATACAGTCCCTTCAACAACAGCTCCAGCAGCAGCTTGAAGAACAGAAGCGGCAGAAAACAGCAGCAATTGAAGCAGCAGCTGTGGCAGCAGCAGCAGAGGCGGCGGCTGCTTCAGCAACTGCTGCAGCAGCAGCTACAACAGTTCAAAGTGCCATTCAAGGTGTGACGGCTGGTGGAGCTACACCTCAAACGATCTCAATTATCTGTGATCAGAGTGGTAGAATTATTCCACAAGAGGGCCAGAGTGTGCAGATCTTGCCTTGTGCCGATGGGCAGGTGGTCCAGGCGGTGGTGTCCACAAGGCCTTTGCCCAGCTCTGCCTCAGAAATGTCTCTCAAGAATAACGAAGATAATGGAGATGGCCGGATTATGAAGAAACAAAACTCAATGCCCCGTTTGAGAAATGGGTCAGAGGATGAGTCAGTCAAGAGAATTGCAGATTGCAGTGTCCAAACTGATGATGAAGACATAGAGGACAAACTCGTATCTCGTCGCCGTAGAACTAGACGTATAGCTGACTGCAGCGTTCAGACAGATGAAGAGGACCAGGGTGAGTGGGACAGTCAACCAATACGTCGCAGACGTTCAAGATACTCCAAACACTCTGAGTCTAGTGCAGAGAATAAGATTGATGCATCCAAAGTATCTAGCATTGCCATTCAGACCACCAATGACTCCTCATGTCAAACTGAGTCAGACCAGTTGGGCAGAATATCTCCAGCCATACACATTACCATGGCTGAAACATCAAAGGTTGAACTACTTCACTACATATCTGCTCCAGAAAGAACCGTCAAGGGAGAGAGTTTGGCCTGTCAAACTGATCCAGAGGCACAATCCCAAGGAGTGGTTGCTCCTCAGCTGAGTGTTCCCACTACTGTTAGCCCCTATTCCACTAGTTTACAATTAGTTGGTGCCACTACAACAAAGTTTGAAAGAAGAAAGCCAGACCCATTAGATATTGGATACCAGAAGCAATCTCAGCAACAGAGTGAATCTCCATCCCGTCAGCCACCCAAATCTCCACAAGTGCTGTACTCTCCAGTGTCTCCATTGTCCCCCCATCGTATGTTGGAGACTTCCTTTGCCTCCAGTGAGAAACTTAACAAGGCACATGTAACTCCCCAACAAAAAGCATTCACTGCAGAGTCACCACAGAGACATCAGACTATTCCAAGGCCCATAAAGAGTGTTCAGCGATCCATGTCAGATCCTAAGCCTCTCAGCCCAACATCAGAGGACCCAGCCAAGACCAAATTCTCCCTATATCAAAACCAAGCCAGCCTAGGAAGCCAGGTATGTAACTGTATATTTGTTTCTTTTAAAAAAAAAAAACATTGAGTGTTTAGTACAATAGATTTTCTTGTTCATACACAATTCATAGAGAAGGTCCTTTTTTTTTTATATATATATATGTTAAATAAATACAACACAACCAAACCTAAAGTATATCCTAACCTCCACTTTACATTCTAGAAATCTTTTTTTTTTTTTTTTAAAAACATTGCATTAGTATAATTTTTTAATGAAATAGTTCACCCAAAAATGAAAATTCTGTCATCCTTTACTCACCCTCATGTTTTTCCAAGCCTGTATGGTAATTAATTATATTAATGGCAAATGTTTTTGAAACAAATAAGCACACTGAATTGCACTACTTGAAAAATAAAAAAGCATTGCATTAACAGTGCTTGCATTTTGGGGGGATACGGTTTCATATGGTTGTATATTTAAACTGAGAATATTTTAATTGAAAACATTTTGCACAAAATGTAATCATTAAAAATGCAATAATAAATATTCACCTTCCAATGTTAAGTTCCAAAATTTATATTTTTTTAAATGTCATTTTTTTATTTTATTATTCAACATAATATTTGATCTATCATATTTTACTTTGCAAATTCGTCTCTAAAATTTCAGTGTTTAAACTCTTCAACCCTGCTGACCTGCTGGCGGGTCCAAAAAGTGGTGCTATATTGTGCAAAGATTTACACTTTAAATGATAATGTCTCCGAATACATAAGTGAGACATACATTGTTGTATCATTATAGAATATAAACTTTTCATAGATAACCATCAATTCTGCATTTATGTTACATAAAATAACAAAATAAGGCCTGAAAACATTTGTGTTGCAAATCAGCGCCACCTAGAGGTCATGTGGTACAAATATTAATATGAATATAAAAGTCTTTCAAATAGCACTTTAATAGAAAAATCATATATCAAATGAAAGCTCTCATTCTCAAGTTCAGGAATGATTTCGGTAAGACATCAAAAACAAATGTCTCTTTTATGCATTGATCACTGCTGCTGTAAGCCCCAAATAGCTAAAAATTGTATATCTGCTTTTACCTTAGGACGTTTTCTAATCAATTAGCCATTTTTTTCTTGTCTGTGAAGCTGCTTGTGTGAATAATCCAATGTTATATTTCAGATGTCGAGAACAAAATATGCGGTCCAGCAGGAAAAGCATGCTAAACAAATCATCAGAAACATACAGTTTGTTTTTGACTATGGATGATAAAATTGTATACATTATTGCAAAGGGGGGGATCACAGCTTGCTAATGACATGCTTTTCAGATTTAACTTCTAGTCCTCTCAGAAGCTGAGATAATTGATGAAACAATGGGTGTGGTGCATGCACTGAAAATTAAACTGAATCTATATGGGCAAGCACATCTGTGAGGGCTAAAATACATTAGAGCGCCACCTACATTTCAGATCTGCACTTTGTGATGGAAGGTGATAGAGGAAAAATACTTTTTTCTTGAACTTGCTACCATCTAGCATAATAAAATAAGACTGTTTGGAGGGAGAAGGGGAACTGATGGGTCAAAAGCAGAATATATAATTTTAAATTACAAATTTAGGACAACAACAAAATATATATACAAAATTATATTCATCATAAGATTGTAAACATATACAATATTGTAGCAATTATCCACAGTATGTTTAAAATGCTGAGCTTTTAAATTTGAGTGTGAAAATGTGCAGGTGGCAGCCCAAAGATGGCCCAGAGTTGTCATAAAAGATTACATAATTTAGAGTAAATAGTTACAAATACGTATAAAATGACCAATCAGCACTGTACCGGACTTGTGACCATTTGCAGACTCCAATAAACAAACACAACTGCCAATGGGCTGATAGATCACAGTCAGCCCCCTCTGTATGCCTTGGAATGTAAAAGGTCTCTTTTCTTAAGGAAATGGAGGTTGTAACATAGAAATGTATTCCTTTTGTTCATTTTTAACCCTACAAATCGAACTTGGTTGAACTTGACAATAAAATAATTTTAAACAGTTTTTTCAGTGTTTAGAAGCATCAGAATATAACCACATTTGCTTCTACATATGGGGGCTAGTTCCAAAAAACAGTTCTGAGAAAGAGGAGTAAAGCAGATGTCCATACATTTATTCAATTTTACTAAGCTTTATCTTTATTACTGCTTAAAGCAACTGTTTCTTGCTTTATCGAGAGATTAAAGCAACAGTATCTTGCTTTAATTGATTAAAGGAATATTTATATTCAAAATGTATATAATATTTTTTAATACTCAAAAATACCTGGTTTAATTATCTAAAAAGCAGAGTTATATCCTCTCGGGTTGAGTGCAATGATTGGGGAAGAATTCACTGGTGACCAAATGTATATATCAAGATAAATGGCAGTATGAGTTTGAATTTGTTGGTCCTCATCTCATCATTTAATAATGTAAATGCAATCATCCTCATCATTTAAATGTAATATAAATAATTAAATATGTAAAAAAAAAAAAAAAAGATGAAAAAGTCATGGTGTCTACAACTGCATTCTGTTAATATACAGAAGGAAGAAAATGTTAAAACAATTAAAAAATAACCTCTTCAGACTTTAGTTGTGTACACTAACCATTAGCCTGAATACCTTGCAACTCCTCATTTTTCCTTATAAACCAGGAACATTTTGCCCTGACAATTGCCTTTGATATAAACTCAGATACTGTTGTAAATTAAAACAGAAGATGACACACATAGTAACGTGGCATGTCAAACTTAAGAAAATGACTCCATTGTTTATTGTCAATTTGCAATGGGAAATATAATGGAATGCATAAAACCTGTTGAATAATAAAGATGAAATAAATATATTGAACTGAACTTTGGATGTTGAATACATCAGCGTCTTTGCATGAAATGTTTTCATTTAAAATATTCACAGCTTAAATATACAACCATATGAAATTGCATCCACACAAACAAAATAAAAAGTGGACTGCAGTTAGCATGCAATTAGCATGCTTTTGTTTTCAAAGACATTTGTCATTAAAATATTTTCATATGTATGACTTTATTTTGCAGAAACCAACAGGAGATTTTAGGCAGCACGTTAATCACAGTCACCATTCACTTTCCATGCATCATTTTTTTACCTTACAATGAAGGTGAATGGTGACTGAGGCTCATTCTGCTTATCTTCTCTTTTTAATTGTTCCATGTAAGAAAGAAAGCCATATGGGATTAAAACAAAATTACTCTTTAACATATGTTTTCCTTGGCCATTGTGTCCTCATACACACACACACACGCACGCACACACACACGCACACACACACACACACACACACACACACACACACACACACAGAAAAACTGCTGTATCTGGAAAGTCTTTTGCTAGAGAGTGGCACAAAACTGGGTCAGCCCACTGTCTTCCAGCTTGTCAGCAGCTGGTCAGAGAGTCTTTCATTCTCAGTGTGATTTCTGTCTAAGGAATGAGCAGGCTTGTCGAACACCTTTCAAAAGCATTCAGAGACCTGAATACTAAAAGGAAGCTATTTTTTATTACTTTGTGTTTTCAACTGAATTTCCTCATGGATTCTCCATAACTTCACAATAGGTATGCAGAAGTCCTATTTCTTAATCAAATATTTTCTGTATATTTTATGTAATCTATTAAAACAAATACTTTGTGTAATAACTAATTCTATTTTAGCACTAATATATTTAGGTACAGTACAGCAAATCATTACAGTTAAATATTTTTTAGGCATGTATAATGCTACTGTAACCCGCACAAGAAGAGACAGTCACAATGTATGTCAAAACTGCGTTTATTTGCAGGCAAACAAAAGTACAGCACGGAAAATCCAGAGGGAGAATGGTCAGGGTAGCGTAGGGTCAAAAGCCGGGGAAACAAAGTCGAGTAAAGGGGCAAATCCGGGAGAGAGTGGTCAACAAGAGTGGGGAGGTCGAAGCCGGGAAACAGGATCAGAGTAGACGGGACTAGTGGGAGCAAAAGACAGGGGAACAAGGGGAGCTGGCAAGCTAAGAGGAGGACAAGAGGAGTTCAAAACTAGACGAGACTAGCGGGGGGCAAAGACACGGGAAACTAAATACAATAACCAACAGGAGTGAGACGAACGGGTTGTGAAATATATAGGGGCGAGTGCAGGTGTAAACAATGATAGGTGATGAGACGAGTGCAGGTGAAACTAATGTGCAGGAGTGCAGATGACGCAAGTGCAGGTGGTCATAATGTTCTGGGGGATTGGAAACGCGTGAGAAACTCGAGGAAGGGAGATTGCCTACGAGCATGTGAGCGAGTAGGAGCAAAGTGGGCGTGAGGGCTCGAGCGAGCAAAAAGAGCGTGAAAAGCTCGAGGGGGCGGAGCGAGCGTGCGAGCTTGAGGAGTGAGTGTGTGTGCGACGAAGCGGGGATGGGGCAGAGGAGCGGGGTTCGTGACAGTACTCCCCCCTCTAAAACGGACGGCTCCTGACGGCCGCGCTTGGTTACGAGGAAGTGGTGCTGGACGATCCCAACAAACAAAAAACCCTGAACAGACAACCCACAAAACACACAAACAAAATTGAGGGCAGTCCAAGGGGCACAGAGGGAAATGAGACAGTCCATGGGGTCAATGGGCAGTTTCAAGGCAAGGTCAGGGGGAACATAGCGGACAGGCGGGTGGTCGGGAGATCTAGGGGGCAGCCGTAGGGCAGAGACAGGGTCAGGGGGTCTGGAAGGCGACTGGAGGACAGGGACTGGGTCCGGGGGTCTGGAAGGTGACCACCGGACAGGAATAGGGTCCGGAGGCCAGGGAAGAGGCCACAGGACAGGGAGAGGGTCAGGAAGTCCGGGCTGAGTCGTGAAAGGTGGTGCCGTCAGAGGCGGCACTGTAGGCGGCTCTGGAGGTGGGGTTCTGGAAGGCTCTGGAGGTGGAGCCGAAGGAGGCTTTAGGGGGGAAGGCCTGGAAGGCTCAGGAAGTGGAGCCAATGGAGGTGGCGCCGTGGGAGGTCCCCGAGGCGACGACCTGGCAGGCTCTGTAGTCTCGGGGGGTAGAGCCGTAGGAGGCCCGAGAGGCGGAGCCATAGAAAGCTCTGGAGTCTTTGGGAGCAGAGCCGTGAGGGGCTCGGGAGATGGAGCCTTGGGAGGCTCGGGAGGCGGAGCCGTAGGAGGCTCGGGAGGCAGAGCCGTAGGAGGCTTGAGAGGCAGAGCCCTAGGAAGCTCTGGAGTCTCTGGGAGTAGAGCCGTGAGAGGCTCGGAGAAAAAGGTCGTGGAAGACTCGAGAGGCTCTAGAGGTGGGGCCCTGGAAGGCTCGAGAGGCTCGAGGGGGGGAGCCATGAAAGACTCGAGAGACGGAGCCCCGAGAGGCTCGGGAGGAGGAGGAGCCCTGGAAGACTCGAGAGACGAAGCCCTGAGAGGCTTGGAAGGGGGTGGAGCCCTGAAAGACTCGAAAGGAGAAGCCCTGAGAGGCTTGAGGGGAGGAGGAGCCCTGAGAGACTCGAGAGGGGAAGCCCTGAGAGGCTTGAGAGGGGGAGGAGCCCTGAGAGACTCGAGGGGCGAAGCCGTGAGAGGCTTAAGGGGTGGAGCCATGAAAGACTCGAGGGACGGAGCCCTGAGAGGCTCGAGGGGAGGAGGAGCCCTGAGAGGCTTGGGAGGAGGAGCCTTGGAAGGCTCGAGAAGAGGAGCCCTGGGAGGCTTGGGAGGAGGAGCCTTGAAAGCCCTGAGAGGCGGCGCTCTGGGAGGCTCGAGAGACTTGAAAGACAGAACCCTGGGGGGCTTGGGAGGTAGAGCTCTGGGGGGCTCGAGAGGAGGAGCCTTTGGAGGCTCGAGAGGAAGAGCCCTGAGAGACTCGAGGGGCGAAGCCGTGAGAGGCTTGAGGGGTGGAGCCATGAAAGACTCGAGGGACGGAGCCCTGAGAGGCTCGAGGGGAGGAGGAGCCCTGAGAGACTCGAGAGGCGAAGCCGTGAGAGGCTTAAGGGGTGGAGCCATGAAAGACTCGAGGGACGGAGCCCTGAAAAGACTCGAGAGGGGAAGCCCTGAGAGGCTTGGGAGGAGGAGCCTTGGAAGGCTCGAGAAGAGGAGCCCTGGGAGGCTTGGGAGGAGGAGCCTTGAAAGCCCTGAGAGGCGGCGCTCTGGGAGGCTCGAGAGACTTGAAAGACAGAACCCTGGGGGGCTTGGGAGGTAGAGCTCTGGGGGGCTCGAGAGGAGGAGCCTTTGGAGGCTCGAGAGGAAGAGCCCTGGGAGGCTTGAGCGGAGCCCTGGGAGGCTTGGGAGGAGGAGCCTTGGGAGACTCGAGAGGCGGAGGCCGCGAGGGCTCTGAGGGGCGAGCAGAGGCTGGCAGAGCCGTGGAAGACTCTGAGAGCGGAGCAGAACCCGGCAGAGCCGTGGAAGACTCTGGGGGCGGAGCAGAACCTGGCAGAGCCGTGGAAGACTCTGGGGGCGGAGCAGAACCCGGCAGAGCCGTGGAAGACTCTGGGGGCGGAGCAGAACCCGGCAGAGCCGTGGAAGACTCTGGGGGCGGAGCAGAACCCGGCAGAGCCGTGGAAGACCCTGGGGGCGGAGCAGTACCCGGCAGAGCCGTGGAAGACCCTGGGGGCGGAGCAGAACCCGGCAGAGCCGTGGAAGACTCTGGGGGCGGAGCAGAACCCAGCAGAGCCGTGGAAGACTCTGGGGGCGGAGCAGAACCCGGCAGAGCCGTGGAAGACTCTGGGGGCGGAGCAGAACCCGGCAGAGCCGTGGAAGACTCTGAGGGCGGAGCAGAAGGGAGATTGCCTACGAGCATGTGAGTTCAAAACTAGACGAGACTAGCGGGGGGCAAAGACACGGGAAACTAAATACAATAACCAACAGGAGTGAGACAAACGGGTTGTGAAATATATAGGAGCGAGTGCAGGTGTAAACAATGATAGGTGATGAGACGAGTGCAGGTGAAACTAATGTGCAGGAGTGCAGATGACGCAAGTGCAGGTGGTCATAATGTTCTGGGGGATTGGAAATGCGTGAGAAACTCGAGGAAGGGAGATTGCCTACGAGCATGTGAGCGAGTAGGAGCAAAGTGGGCGTGTACGTCATTTACTGTACAGAGGGGGGCATCATGGCAGTATGTTTATAATTGTTAAACTGAAATAACTGTGCTTAGGTGTAATGTAATGCAATGTAATGTATTAATAGTCTTCTAAACCCAAAAATGACAATTATGTTTTCATTTACTCACCCTCGTGTTCTTCTAAACCCTTTCTTCGGTGGAACACAAAATGAGATGTTAGGCAGAATGTTAGCCTCAAACACTATTCACTTTCATTGCATCTTTATTCTACAATAGTGCTTTCCAAAGTTGAGTATCCCTGCTTCAATGCATTGTATGTCCCCAAATTCCTCTATGGGATAAATAAAAACAATGAAAAGATAAATACTGTAATCTTGTTTTAAGTCTGTAGTAATGTCTTTAATAATTTATTGCACAATAAATAAAGCATGTTACAGATTAAATCACAGATTTTAGACATTTGGGAGTAATTCAGTAATTCTTCAGTTGGAGAATATGATATATCATTAGAAATACAATAACATCACATTTCTACATACAGGGGATAAAGCTGTAGTCTAAACTGATTTTGGTTGCATTTATACAGTCATATTAATGAATCTCTAACATATCTGCTCTCCAGATGTCTGCCTTGCAGCAGCAGAACGCAATGATGAGAAAGGTGAAGAGAACTCTCCCCAGCCCCCCTCCAGATGAGACACCTGTACCGATTGTAACTCCAGCAATGCCCCATGTATACAGCTCCCCTGGAGCATCCCAGAGGGTTTTGCCACGTCCTGCACAGGGTGCCATGAAGGCAGGATTGCTGAGTGAACTGAAAGCTGTGGAACAAGAGTCCACCAAGTTACGTAAACAGCAGGCAGAGTTAGAGGAGGAGGAGAAGGAAATTGATGCCAAGCTGCGTTGCTTGGAAATGGGCATCACCCAGCGCAAGGAAACTAGGGTTAATGATAGAAAGAGGCGAGAGTTGGTGTACTTGCGATACATGGGGGATACCCGTGACTACATGTCAGATAGTGAGCTGAACAATTTGCGACTAGCTGGGGTTGCATCAGGCACCTATGAAGAAAATATGCTGTTGTCACGCCCCGGTACAGCTCCTCTCAATCAGTTTACATCTGATTTGAATGCATCTCAGTACCCACCTACTTCATCATACATACCATATCAATATCCACAGACCCAGCCCACACCTTCACAACCACCCACTGCACCATACCAGCAGATTGGGTTTCAGCCATCACAGTACTCAACCTCTTCACAGCCCCAGCCTGGGACCTTCCAACCTCATCCTCCTCAACCCTCAGCTTACCAAACCCAGGGGCCATACCAGACTCATAGCTATGGTCAGTCTCCTTATGAGTCTGACCTTGGTTTGCAGCAGCCAAGTCACCAGGGCTTCCAACAACACACTGCACCTTTACCAGGCCAAACCCTACCTTATCCTAGCCAGGGCATGTCCTTTCAGCCCCAAGCTGACATGCTTTCTGTCCATCAAAGGCCAAGACAAACCTCGCTTGCTGATCTTGAACAGAAGCTACCCACAAACTATGAAGTGATCAGTAATCCTTCCATGCCAATAGCAACATCAGCGCAAGAGACTGGATTTAGTGGGGCGTATTCCTCACCACTGAACAATGCTTATGGTCAGTATCGCCCCTCTGACCAACCTATGAATGAACGAATCCCAAGTCCATCATCAGGGTATGTAACAGATGGTGTATATGCCACAAATCTAGAGCAAAATATCCCCAGAAATTATGTCATGATTGATGATATCAGTGAATTGACAAAAGAAAATATGGGGTCCTCTGACATGACGCGAGTAGGTTATGGAAGCGAGAATGGCCAACGTGGACCAACCTATGGAGATGGGTCCGAGAATTTATATGGAAGAAATACAAACACCTATCAGGGTGCAGTTGACAGCCATGGACATCCAAATGCAGTTGTGAGTGGTGGGTCTGGTTATTACTATGATGACTATAAGCATTCTTCACGCAGCAGTGGGGGAATGAGCAGCCAGAAGCACTCTTCAAAAAATTTAGCACCTGCTGTTTCGTCCAAGCGTAGCAAGCATAGGAAGCAGGGCATGGAGCAAAAAATCTCCAAGTTCTCTCCAATTGAAGAAGCTAGAGATGTAGAGTCTGATCTAGCCTCCTACACCATGACAACATCAACGGGTGGTAGCTGCACAGTTGTAACCAGGACGGGCGTAAAGAAGAGCTATGATCAGCAGAAGTACTATGGGTCAAGAGAAGCATTGGAAGAGGATGATCGTCTATATGGTTCTGGAAGATCAAGGTCCACAGGTTATGGAATGGATAAGATTTCCTCCAGAGACTCAGGTGGCTACCGAAGTAAGTCTTATGAGAGGGATGCCATGGAGCGTTCACAGAGAGGCACCTATGGTCGTAGTGGCCGTCCTTCTATGCGTACGCAGAACTCAGAGGAAGAGAGCCCTCTCAGTCCCGTTGGAAAGCCCATGGGTATTGGTCGTGGCTCTGTGCCAGATCCACATGATGGAAGAAATCAGTATGGCTCCAGCCATTCCTTACCAGATGTTCAGGACCATCATATGAGGGATATGCCTAAGAGTCATGTATATAAGCCGGATGACCCTTATCTTGCAGATGACATGCACTGTGCTGTTTCAGACAGTGAAGGTAACTGGTGCTGAATTACAAACTGCCTGTTAAACTATATCCGGCAATCACAAGTCTGCATGTCAATGATCTTGCCTTAAAGGCAGAGGGAAAGAAAAGTTTGGACTGCATGACAATGCATGAAACCATATATGCCTATTTTGCATGTACTGCACATGTGTTCTTTTATCTGTTTGAGATTATGTGTTTCAAGTGTCTGTACATGTCTATTGTTTGCTGCTGTTTCTTTCACTTTTCTGGATGTCTTCTTTCGGATTTGAGCATTTCGGTCCTTGCATGGCTTCAGTATGTTCAGGTCTTGATTTTTTGCTATTGGCACATGCAATAGCATAACATACTGACTTTCTGCTTAATTTCCCAAAAAGCCTATCATTTGGGTCAGGAGGAGACAGACTGGTTTGAAAAACCACGTGAAGCTCGGTCAGATCGCTCAAGACACCATGGGAGTGGAGGTCATTCATCCACTAGTCGGAGGAGCAATGTTAAGCACACTTACCATGATTATGATGAGCCCCCTGAGGAAGACCTGTGGCCTCAAGACGAATATGGTCATCAGCGGCATTCCTCGGCCACTTCATCTCGAGAACACCGTCACCATGGAAGCACCTCAGGAAGACATTCCTCTTCCCGACATTCCTCAGATGATCCCAGGTCATCACGTTCTTCACGGTCACATCCAAAAGATCCTTCCGCTCGTGGTGAGAGCCGCACTAGCTCATCCACCTCACAGAAAAGATCCTCAGATCCACGATCTGTTGGCCACCGTGACTCAGGAGAATACTCCCGTGATCCACCAGGCCACCACCATGGCTCCAGTGGACAACGGGGGGAGAGGCAACCAGGTCCATCCAGGAGGCAGGAGCCCTCTTCAGGTTCCAGGCAACAACATGGTCTAGGAGAGCAGCAGGCACCATCTCAGCAAGGACAGCAGCAGCGCCAGCAAGTGTCTGTCAAGCCGACACAGCCACCTGAGGGAGGTCAGCAAGGTCAACAACAACTGGGGCAAACAACCCGAACTCAGCTGCCACCACCACAGCAACCTGGACAACAGCAGGCGGTCACGATGGCAGTGACTCAGCCCACCACCACAGCTACAGGAACAGGAGCAGGTACAACTCAGCAGCAAACTAAGCCAGGTCAGGTTCCAGCACAGGCAAGACAACAGCCAGTAGGACCTCCCACTGCCCAGCCAGCTACTACTATGGTTTGTTTAAATTAATCTCTTGTTGCAGTAATATTGGCATTTAAGTTGTTCTTTAACCTGTTCTTTTAGGTGTGACTTTTAGTACATGAGAAATGTTTTAGAATGTATTTTAATATTTCCCATTAATTGGCTTCTACAGGCAAAACCTGACACAGCTGTGTCTGCTCCCGCACCAACTCCTGTAGTTGCTATTGGGTCAAAAGCCACACCACAGCCTGCAAAACCACCCCAGATTCCCACCACAGGAATCGGTAAGTGGAACTAACTCTGCTAACACAGAACACCTGAAATAGGTATTCTGAAACACAGAAAACAAATTTAGTTAAGTTCATGCTTTACTGTTTTCGGAAATTGAATCACTGACATAAAAGTATTAACTGTACTCATTAACCTCTTACACTCGGCGGCCCGGTACCAGGCCGAGTGGGGGTGCTGATCGTGAAAAAATATAAATAATATGGTATTACTCAATAACCAATTTCTTGATCTGCTCAAATTAGGTGTCGTTTTAAAGCTTAGACTCTTATCTTTACAATGAATACGGCTGATCTGACAAATCATCAAAGATTTGCAAATTTGTGATTCACGATAGTCATATTTAGAACCAGTAAAAAAAGATCACACAGCCATGTGTCATATTTGTTTTAAAAGGTCTTATTAGAAGATTAGAAGAATATAACGAGCACATTTTTTCCCTCAGAGACCAAACTGTAGTGAATATTACTGTGTTTTCTTCCAATTTTGAAAGGTTTTCTAAAAATGTATTTCATGCATTTGACCTTCTTTGCATTTAAATTTTTTTTTTTTTATAAGCTCTTACTTATGGGTATGTCATCTAAGCATGAAATACTTAAAAAATACCTTTAGGGTTTAAGACTCATCATTCCAACTCTTATGTCAGATATTTACAATGTAAGGACACGTTTGGTTGCCTCTATCATTTATTGCTCATAAATGTGAGTGCAAATATTGAATGTTTTTCAGTCTTCCATTTTGCTTAACCTTCATTCGAGTTTGAATCTTCTGCAAGTATCTACTTTTATACACCTACAATTTTTGTCCTATGAAAAAAGCTTGATTTCATCTATCTAATAGAGGTTGAATGTCAATGATGTAAGGCAGTTTTGTAGCACATCAGTTAACCTCTGAGGACTTTCTCTCTGCAGGTTCAAAAGCAGCACCCCGGCCAGGGGGGATAGGCAGCGCTGCACAACAGCCCGCCGAAGGGGAGAATGTTCTCACAAAGATGCTGCAGGGAGGAGCGGCAGAACAAGCTGGAAAATTAGGAGATGGTATGGAACTATGAAACATAAGCAAGCAAAAACTTTGGCAGCAGAGACAGAGACAGATGTTATAGAGAGTATGTGATGTGTCTTGGCTGAGGATAGTAATTAGTTGCTATTTAGCAGATGCTTCTCTTCCAGAACAGCTTTCAGTACAGTAATTTAAGGGTACCCTTGGGTTAAGTACAAAATGGTGGAGGTATGAGCAGGATTGTGATTTTACTAATTCTTTAAATTCTGAGTTTCTCCTACTTAGGATTGAATCTACAACCTTCGTGTTTGTAGGCCAGTTTTTTTGTTTGTTTTTTAGATTAATGCTGCCTATAATTTTTGTGTTGTCATTAATCCTCTGTATTTCGCTTTCCAATGTCTCATACAGCTGTATCTGCTCTTGGAAAGAAATTTACTTCGTTTTGGTGATCTGCTGACACTAAGGTGAGAAACCACTAGGTGCATTACCCTGCTGAAAAGTTATTAGAGCTAGTTTGGTGCCGGCATAATTGGTGGGCCAGCAAAGCCATGCTGTTTACACCAAAACTTGATGGTTGAAACTTTTTGGCGAAACTAGTAAAAAAAAGTCTGGTGGAGGCATCAGACACATTTGTTAGCTTTGAAATGATCGAAATGTGCTTTACTGTTTACTGTTACACAAGTTTCATAAGTTAATTATGCTGTTTTATGTGATTAATTGCTCTTCAGGTGTTAGTTGAGGGTGACTTGGAGGGTTAGAACTGGAAAAACCTACAAATCTGTTTCTGCCTTTTATCATCTTTAGCTGAAGGCGGGGTACACCTGAGGACACTTGTAAGTATTTGATTTTGCAGTTCTCTTTACTTTAGAACTCAACACATGTTCCTGGCTAATTTTACATCTGAGACAGCTATTGATGTCTGTTGTTACATTGTGTTTGCTATTAGCAGAAAGGATCAAAGAGCTTTGTAACCGTGTTATCTGTTTGTAGTCTTACTGCATTGTGGGAGATAAACAAGGAGAATTGATGCCTTAATTAGATTTTTGCATATATAATACATAGTTTCATATTAAGTGTAGATTAATGACTCACTGGACTCTGTGGGTTGGCAGTTCTCAGGCAAGTTGAAAAGAAATGTTAAGGAACAGATGCAGCAGAATGCCTGTGTCAGAATTAAAGAGTTTACTAATGTGTGTGAAATTAGCGTAAATAAGATTCTACCAATACATGATTAATTATAGCTGTTTATGCAAGGGTGTGAAAAATAGCCTTCTGAATAAAACAGCTGGTCTTAGTTGGTCTCCCAGTCTGGTCGGGCTGATTTTAGAGTAGGGGTGCACCTATACCACTTTTTCTCTTCTGATCCGATTCCGATATCGGAAAATCTCAGTATCGGTCGATACCTATCCCGATCCCATACCAGTGTTGTTTTTTTGCATAATCAGTTTAGAATATCTTTACATTATTGTGTGGAACTAATTGGGTGTACTCTTTAATATGTGAAGAAACACAAACCTCTAACTACACATTATTTCAATATAAATGTATAGCTTATAAAGAAACACTTTATTGTTAACTAGTATACTGGATAATGTAGCAGCAAAATTAATAGTAATTCCAGTATTCTAGTCTTCTGTAGAAAAGAAGCCATTTTATTTATTTTTTTGGCAAATTTATTTCAACTTGTATCTGGACTTCAGATCTCTTTTTTTGTTTAGTTATAAGGTGTCAGCTCACTTTTCATTCACACAGTTATTTTTGGAACCCATTCAACTTAAATATTATTATCATTTGTAAACAAATGATAATAATAATAATATGATAATAGTAATACATCTCAATTGTGCACCTTTAACTTTTAAACCCTCATGCTTTTATTTTGACATTCTAAACTCTCCAGGAAGACCTGTATGTGTCTGTTTGTAGGCAAGTTCACAGTATTTTAATTCAATTCTTATTCAAATTCTGGTAAAAAAGCACCTCCAGTGGCATTCTGAATGCATATTATAAGTGAACCGAACTTTTGAGCATCTACATCTGAGATGTTGTTTTTGAGTAGCGCTCAAATGTTGTGCATTAAGCCTAAAAGAGCCACAAGTGTGTGTGTAAACAGAGCAGCACCATTAACTGACGTGCTGGAGCTGCAAGTGTATTTTAGATATTTACTTATTAAACATCCTTTTGTGATTCACAGAGCTATCGTACGTCTTCAAGTGGCTTTGAATAAAATCCACGAGTCATATGACCAACTTTAATAGTGTTTTTATGGTTCTTTTATGTAATTTCTGGAACTTGACAGTAATGAAGATGACTAACACACAGTATCGGATTTGGATCGGGCATGTCGGTCCGATACCTGTTCCGTCTAAAAGCTTCGGTATCGGAGCAGATACCGATTCAGGTATTGGATCGGTGCATCCCTCTTTTAGAGGGGGTTTGTGCACTTTTCAGCTGGTTAGGCTGGGAGACCAGCTGTGTGATCTGCTAAACCAGTTGAGTATCAACTTGTCCAGACTAGGAGACTAGCTAGACCTGCTAAAGACCAGCTTGGCCTTGCTGAGAGACCATCTTGAACCATCTATGACCATTTTTAAACAGTTAAGACCAGCAAACCAGCTAAAGCTGGTTTAACGTGTTTTGTTTTCTGCGTTGTCAGCAGAAGAGAAGGCAAATTGTGGAAGCATTTGAGGGAGGGAAAGGTTTTGCATTTCATCTCAAAGTGAAGTTTGCTCAATTTATGAAGATAAACATTTTTACTGACACTTGTCTTAGTAGATAATGGACTACTAAGACAGGAACCAGTTATAATGTTTATCTCCATAAATGTGATGTAGCATAGCATTCCCCACATCTTGTTTTGAGGGTGTGTTTGCTCTTATAATGTCTGGATTTTAGTTACAAATGGCTCTTAAACTGTACTTGAAGGAAATTCCCTTAGAACTGTCCTGAACCGCTCGCTCTTTAGTTATGTCGAAGGTTAGAGCTCAGATTAGCTGACCCTGATCTGTGGCCAGTTGGATCTAACCTTTCACTCTTGAGCATGAGTAAATTGGGTCAGTCAACGTGAGCTAAAATTAGTAGGCAGATCAGCGAGCTTGGATTAGCATTAGGATCTGGCAAAAGGTCATTCATCTTTGGGCCGAAATATTCTGATGAGTCACTTTAAAGACTCACTCAGAAAAGCATGTGGCACAGTGCAATGTCAAAAAATTAAACAAGAAATTAAATTGAAATAGTAAGTGTTGCCTCTTCATAAAACAAAAACCACAGAGGAGCTAAGCAGGGAGATAACATTTGTGACTCCAAAGAGCAAACATTGTTAAAGAGCAAACATTGTTAAATTCCAAAACATGAGTATGAGTTGAAAAGTTTGTATAATGTAGACAATATCAGATGATTTATATTTTGGTCAACAACCAAAAAACACATACCAGCACAGGTGTTTTACCCTTATTGATGAGACATACACATTGCTCCCTTAGGTCACATGTAATTTATAACTTAAAGAGATATGACACAATTAACATTTAGTCTCCTACAGTAGGGATTAAATAAAAGAGTGATGTATGATGATTAGCTTTTAGGGGTGTAAAAATGCATCGATCGTGTTGCAGCGATCTATACAATTTATTTTAATGTATCGATTATGGAATTTAAAGGGTTAGTTCACCCAAAAATGTAAATTATCCCATAATTTACTCACCCTCCGGCCATCCTAGGTGTATTTGACTTTCTTCTTTCAGCCAAACACAATCAAAGTTATATTAAAAAATATCCTGGCTCTTCCAAGCTTTATAATCGTAATGAATGTTACCTAAGGCCAACAAACGCGCATCCGTCCATCAAAAAAGTAATCCATACGGCTCCAGGAGGTTAATAAAGGCCTTCTGAAGTGAAGCGATGTGTTTTTGTAAGAAAAATTTCCATATTTATAATTTTATAAACTATAATCACTGGTTTCCGGTAATGGCCGTCCATGCGTTCACTGGCTTCCTTTATCCTCTGCGCTTCCGCGCTCGTCACTTATCACCAGAGCTTACGCTACGCCTACTTCATACGCCGGAACTCGACTCTCTCGTGACAGCCATTACCGGAAGCCAATGATTATAGTTTATAAAATTATAAATATGGATATTTTTCTTACAAAAACAAATCGCTTCACTTAATAAGGCCTTTATTAACCTGTTATATAACATTTTCATAGTGAAGGTCACAGTAGGGAGTGAATTCAGACTGTTCTGAAGGGAACTAACCAGTTGATTACATTCACCAGTGATTGGTCAATGACACGTGGCAGCCGTGAAATTTTATATATATATATATATATATATACACACACACACACACACACACACATTTATTATACAATCCTGCATAAAAATGCAGTTCTCGTGAAAAAGCTTAATAAGGCATCTCTGTTTAGACCCAAAAAGAATAGGGAACTCACAGTTACAACATCTCGTGTTTCATAGTTTTTCATTATTTGACTGTAAAGCGGTTTAAGGGACAAGGAGAAGGCGAGAACCGACTTGACAATATAAATAATAGTATAATGATAAACTGAACGGAAAACACACAAACATAAACACAGAACAGCTACATGTCATTCTCTCTCTCTCGAACCGTCGTCACCGGCTGCCTTTATATCTCGCGCACCACCATCAGGCTGATTGGGGAGCAGGCGTGCGTTGTTCCAGCCTGGCCCTGCCCTCCTCCGCTCTACACTCCTCCCAACGTTTCCTCAAGCCGCATGACGTACAACCCCCCACCCCCCCCCCTCCGGGAAACAATATAGGCGAGGGGTAAAGGCCAACACGGAGCAACAGAGAGAGAGAGGAGAGAGAAAAAAGAAGAAAAAAATTCACTCACCGTTTCTCTGATGCGGCGTCACGTGGTCCCGATCACTTCTCCACCCTCTCAGGCAGACGGCAGCCGCTCCTCCCTGTGCGGACCGCAGTCAGACGGACCCCCAGTGGACAGAACGCCCTTCCACATTCTCGGTGACCCGTGGGGACTTTCCTCCACCCCTGGCAGCGGAACTACCGCTCCATGTGGTCGGGGGTTGCTTCCCTCCTCCCCTCGCGGATGGCGGTCCTCTCGACCCCTCCACGTTTTTGGTGGACGGCAGGGAACTCCTCCACCCCTGGCAGCGTCTCCATCACTCCAGGCAGTTGGGGAGTCCAGTCCCCACTCGCCTCGCGGACGGCGGCCGTTCCACGCATCCAGACAGTCGGGCTACTCCGCCCCCCCCGGCGCTCCCCTGGGTGGACGGCAGTGTTGAGGACGGGGCATCCCTCCTCCTTCCCGGGTTTCGGTACCAATGTAAAGCAGGTTAAGGGGCAAGGAGGAGGCAAGAACCGGCTTGACAATATAAATAATAGTTTAATGATAAACTGAACGGAAAATACACAAACATAAACACAGAGCAGCTGCATGTCATTCTCTCTCTCTCGAACCGTCATCACAGGCTGCCTTTATCCCTTGCGCACCACCATCAGGCTGATTGTGGACCGGGCGTGCATTGTTCCAGCCCGGCCCCGCCCTCCTCCAATCTACTCGATTTAAACATGGATCTTATCTGCCTGCACATGACATTTCATCTGTAATTATTGGTGCAATAAATCTTAATGTAATCTCTGACGCTTATTGAATCATACTCAGGGCGAATCGTTAATAACCTGTTAGCTCTGTATTGGGGAACTTTGTTGATGTGCAATAAAATTAGGTCCTAAAGCAGACTTCACCATAATCTAAAAAAACGTATGTACTGTATCTTCTCCTGATGATTTATCTGTGTCTTTGTGAGCATTGACTTTGTTGGAATAACATATTATCATACTATTTGCATAATATTTTGCATGAACATTATCTAATACGTATATATGCATGAAAAACCTTGCTAAAATGTCCAGTGTACAACAAAGAGGTCATCACTGACAGCACTGGGTTATGTACCTCACAATGCAATGTGTTCTACTTGAACTTCCATTTCCAGTGTGATGAATTCTCTTTTAATTGAAAGACAGGACATGCTTGTTTTACAGCCGCCATATTGAGCATTGCGATTTCTCCCTTTCATTCTGCTCCTGCTTATACTGCTTATACATGGTGACTGTTGTGGTCTCTGACTGTCAGTGGGAGTGGTGCATGTTTAGATCCAGAGAAAGTATCTGGGATAAAACAGGTTTAGGGGCTCTTAAAACCACAGCTAATCCGATTCTACTCTCAGCTTACTGTCCAATCCAAATCCCGTTCCATACATCAGCGAGATTTGCTATTGCACTCACAGTGAAAGGTGTAGGTGTGTCTTTCCAGTCACTATTCACTAACTAACAGAAAAAATGCTCTTTATCTATCTTTAAAACTTTGAGTAGATTTGCTACCTGATAGATGCTGCTCTCATGCGTAATGTGTATGAATTTAGCCATTTTGCACTACAGGTGAAACTCGAAAAATTAGAATATCGTGCAAAAGTTCATTAATTTCAGTAATTCAACTTAAAAGGTGAAACTAATATATTATATAGACTCATTACAAGCAAAGTAAGATATTTCAAGCCTTTATTTGATATCATTTTGATGATTATGGCTTACAGCTTATGAAAACCCCAAATTCAGAATCTCAGAAAATTAGAATATTACATGAAATCAATAAAAAAAAGGATTTTAAATACAGAAATGTTGGCCCTCTGAAAAGTATAATCATGCATATGTACTCAGTACTTGGTTTGGGCCCCTTTTGCATTAATTACTGCCTCAATGCGGCGTGGCATGGATGCTATCAGCCTGTGGCACTGCTGAGGTGTTATGGAAGACCAAGATGCTTCAATAGCGGCCTTCAGCTCTTCTGCATTGTTTGGTCTCATGTCTCTCATCTTTCTCTTGGCAATGCCCCATAGATTCTCTATGGGGTTCAGGTCAAGCGAGTTTGCTGGCCAATCAAGCACAGTAATACCATGGTCATTGAACCAGGTTTTGGTACTTTTGGCAGTGTGGGCAGGTGCCAAGTCCTGCTGGAAAATGAAGTCAGCATCTCCATAAAGCTTGTCTGCTGAAGGAAGCATGAAGTGCTCTAAAATGTCCCGGTAGACAGCTGCGTTGACTCTGGACTTAATAAAGCACAGTGGACCAACACCAGCCGATGACATGGCTCCCCAAACCAACACAGACTGTGGAAACTTCACACTGGACTTCAAGCATCTTGGATTGTGTGCCTCTCCATTCTTCCTCCAGACTGTGGGACCTTGGTTTCCAAATGAGATGCAAAATTTGCTCTCATCAGAAAAGAGGACTTCGGACCACTGAGCAACAGACCAGTTCTTTTTTTCTTTAGCCCAGGTAAGACGTTTGACATTTGAAGCCCATGTCCAGGACCCGTCTGTGTGTGGTGGCTCTTGATGCAGTAACTCCAGCCTCAGTCCACTCCTTGTGAAGCTCCCCACACATTTGAATGGCCTTTTCCTGACAATCCTCTCCAGGCTACGGTCATCCCTGCTGCTTGTGCACCTTTTTCTTCCACACTTTTCCCTTCCACTTAACTTTCTATTAATGTGCTTTGATACAGCACTTTGAGAACATCCAACTTCTTTTGCAATTACCTTTTGAGGCTTTCCCTCCTTGTGGAGGGTGTCAATGATGGTTTTCTGCACAACTGTCAGGTCAGCAGTCTTCCCCATGATTGTGAATTCAACTGAACCAGACTGAGAGACCATTTAAAGGCTCAGGAACCCTTTGCAGGTGTTTAGCTGATTAGAGTGTGACACTTTGAGCCTACAATACTGAACCTTTTCACAATATTCTAATTTTCTGAGATTCTGAATTTGGGGTTTTCATAAGCTGTAAGCCATAATCATCAAAATTATATCAAATAAAGGCTTGAAATATCTTACTTTGCTTGTAATGAGTCTATATAATATATTAGTTTCACCTTTTAAGTTGAATTACTGAAATTAATGAACTTTTGCACGATATTCTAATTTTTCGAGTTTCACCTGTATGTTGATCAGTACATTAATGTCAAAGGCTTACCTGAATTTCTTCTTGCGATATTTGCTATTTCTATATATTTTTAGTAACCGTATCAAATTCTTGTACAAAAGTTTTGCATGCCCATATCCTTCTGATCTTTGTGTTTGTTTCACTCAAGTACAAATAGCTTTTTCTGGTGTGATAAATTCAGCCACTTCTGCCCTCTAGTGTCTGAGATGGGTAGTTCATTGTATATCCCTCTTAATACAGTATAAGGGAACATTCCGGGTTCAATTTAAAGGATTACTTCACCCAAAAATGGAAATTCTCTCATCATTTACTCACCCTCATGCCATACCAGTTGTTTATGACTTTCTTTCTTCTGCAGAACAAAAGCAAAGATTTTTGGAAGAATATCTCTGCCCTGTAGGTCCATACAATGCAAGTGAATGGCAACCTAAACTTTGAAGCTCCAAAAGCAAATAAAGGCAGCATAAAAAAAGTAATCCATATGACTCCAGTCATTTAAATCATGTCTTCTTAAGCGATCTAATTGATTGTGGGTAAGAACAGAAAAAATATATCTCCTTTTTCACTGTACATTTTGACATCTGCAATCTCTAGGCATGATCATGATTTCAAGCTCGATTACACTTCCTAGTGCTGGACGCATAAGCAGAGTGCTAGATGGTACTAGATGTCGCCACCGATTGGATCGCTTCAGAAGACATTAATTAAAACCCTGGTGTTACATTTCTTCCTTCAGTGTACCATCAATATTAAGACCTGCATAGCTATGCCGCATGCAAGTTAAAAAATATAACATAAAAGTGTTACAGTTTTAAAATAATAATAATAATCATAATCATAAAGACCTGTTTATTATTTGAGCTGTAAGAAATTGAGGTGGGACTACTTTTGTGGGTGGATGAAATTCTGGTTATGATTAAAGTAATTCCTGTGAAGTTTGCTACATGTAAACTGTCCCTTTCAGGCATCCTTGCATGTATCATTCAAAAGTTACTAGGTTTACTGGAGTTACATGACCATGACTTTGAAAGATTGGACATAACTTTACACAAACAAGGTCAGTAAGTAATTCTATCACACTAGAATACTTAAAGCTTCTCTGCATATTTCTTTGGTTACAATTAAAAAAAGTATTTTGAGTGAGTACATACTGTAAAAAAAATCCACGTTTACAACCCTGTCCTTGTCTTACCCTGATTTACTGTGGTAAGCCTACAATAATGATTTTTAATTTGTGCTGTTGGGTCGGGTTTGGTGCAAAATCGTAAGTTCACGTCATCCGTCTTTGCGCGTTGAATGGAACATTACTCAGGGGATATTGTGTTTATTAGTCATGATGTGTTTAATAGGCTATGTTTTCTGGTGAACTTATTGTAACATGTTTACTTATATTCATGACTTCTGAGTATTTTATAACATTGCTGCAGTTTTGTGTCCCTGAGTGTGTGTGTATGCCGCTGTTTTCTCATTTCTTTTGCCTCAGTCACAGCAATGCACAAGTTGTTGTCACTTTTCATTGTCCTATAGCAGATTTTTTTTAAGTGTTCCATTTGGGATGATACTACACTTTGAAAATTCATACACATGGCTGAGTGCATAGTGTACATTGTAAGTGCATAGTGTATATTGTAAGTGCATAGTGTACATTGTAGGTGCATAGTGTACATTGTAAGTGCATAGTGTATATTGTAAGTGCATAGTGTACATTGTAATTGCATAGTGTACATTGTAAGTGCATAGTGTACATTGTAAGTGCATAGTGTACATTGTAATTGCATAGTGTACATTGTAAGTGCATAGTGTACATTGTAAGTGCATAGTGTGTAATTTAGTACACAGTCAAAGCTTTTAAAGATGAAGTGGAGATTAATGTAATCATGGAGTGTTTCTCTATAGATGAACATTATGTTTACTGCATTAAATGTGCTAGTGTGTACAACATGACACCAAGCATTGTTCCGGAATTGTCTCCCAGTTTAGAGGCGTGTTATTAACTGTATTCACACAGTGTGTTTTTATTTGACTTAATTTAGAATAAAATTAAGGCCTGAAATAGCTCAAGATCTACAACATAATTACATGTTAAAACCTTACAGGTAAAAGAGACAATCATCTTTTAGATACAGAAATCGCCTGTCAATCAACTCAAAAACGCGCATGCGCATTAGCTGAACCTACCTGGGCTGAAGAACCACAATTAATGACACCCTTATTGTCCGATTTTACTGCTGATTTTAAATATGTTCTTCGATCAAAATCTTGACCAACCGTTTTGGAGATATTGGTCTTTCCCCTTTCAAGTAGATAGGAGCTGTACTTTGAGCTGACCAGCTGCTTCTGTAAAATTATGGAGAGAATGGTCAATGACCATCTGGTGTGGATACTAGAATCTGAACATAAGATCAGTAAATTCCAATGCGGGTTTAGAAAAGGAAAAAGCGCAGTGGATCACCTTATTAGACTGTAATAATTTGTATGGGACAGCTTTATTAAAAAGGAACATGCCATAGCCATTTTCTTTGACCTAAAGAATGCTTATGATACCACTTGGAGATATGGCATCCATAAAGATTTTTTTTATTTCCAGTTTCTGTCTAACTACCCTGTCAAATTCACATATTCAAGAACTAGGGGTCCCTCAAGGAAGCCTTCTCGCAGTTACACTTTTCAGTATCAAAATATGTTTTGCAGTTTATATGTTGATGATCTGTGCATTTGTTACAGAGGGAAAAAATATTAATGTAATCGAATGACAAGTACAATTATGCATCAATAAGAGAAATGAATGGTCAATCATAAAAGGGTTTAAATGTTCTAAAACGAAGGCTGTTTGTATGCATTTTTGCATTTTACGGTCTCTACATCCTGAACCAGACCCCGGAGAACCCATCAAAGTCATTAAAGAACTTACATTTATAGGACTTGTGTTCGATTACAAACTTACCTTTATTCCACACATGAAAAGCCTGAGAAAAAATTATTTCAAGACAAAATCAAAATGGGGTGCTGAATTCACTGTACTTTTATGTCTTTATTGAGTACTAGTCAGATCCCGGCTAGACTATGCGTGCTTTGTTTATGGGTCAGCAAGAAAGTCCTACATTAAAATTCTGGACAACATACATCACCAAGGACTTCGACTGGCTTTAGGAGCATTCAGAACCTCTCCTGTTCAGAGTCTTTTCACAGAAGCCAGAGAACCTTAACTCCTGAACAGATGTTTGAAGTTGGCACTACAATATGCAGTGAAACTTAAGGCAAACAAAAGCAATCCAGCCTACCATACAGTTTTCACCCAGAACGATCTTACTTATATGAGGCCAGACCCAGATACATCAGACTTTTTGGAATGAGGATGAAACCTTATCTAGAGAACCTGGATATCAATTTGGACAACTTAACCCAAGCTTATGTTTGTCCTATTCCACCGTGGGATCTGAAAAGTCCAAATATCATTTTGACAATGACCCAACCCCAAAAAAACAGAGACACACCACATAATGAGTACCACCAGCAATTTTTAGATATAAGATGTGATTTCTCTCTTAATAAACCTGTTTTCACTGATGGATCAAAAGTAGATAACAAAGTTTCTGTATAAACAGTTATCGGAGATCAACGCTATGGAATCAGTATTCCTGGACAATGCTCCATCTTAACTGCTGAAGCTAGTGCTCTGTTTTTAGCCCTGGAACATTTCAAGAATGAACAAGGATGAATTTTTTTAATCTTCACAGACTCAAAATCTTGCCTTCAAGCTCTGAAATCTGTAAAGACTAGGTTAGATCCCATTATTTTGAGTATTTTAACTAAAGTAGACAACTTACATAAAGAAAACTTCAGTATCTTTTTCTGCTGGATCCCAGGTCATTTTGGACTGTCAGGCAATGAGAAAGCAAACATTGCGGCTAAAGAAGGCACCCTTTCTCTAGAAATCACAGAGTGTAGTTGTGTCAGGGCGGAGGGCGGGGCCGGGTTGTGATTATACACACCCGGTCCCTTATCAGGCTAATTAAGCCTCCGAGAGGGATAAAGGCCAATGGCAGATGGTGGTGCGACGAGAGAGAGATGTCCGTCATGTATGTGTGTGTCTTTTAAGTTTCTCATTAAAATATTATTTATATCATCAAGCCAGTTCTCGCCAGTTCTCCGATACACCGTAGCTTGTTCCTCAGCCACTCCTCCACCCTCTAACGGATGACAGCCGCGCCTCACGGGCGGATCGGAGGCAGACCTCCAGCCCCTGGCGGACGGAACACCCCGCCGTGTTCTTGGGGAACAGAAGGGATCTCCCCCACCCCTGGCAGCGGTTCTCCCACTCCAGGCGGTCGGGCACCTCTTCCACCCGGCAGATGGCCGCAGCTGCTCCGTTGGGGTGGACGGTAGTGGCGAGAACTCTACTACGGCGTATCCCTCCTCCTTCCCGGGTTTCAGCACCAGTGTAAAGCAGTCAATAGAAAGGAGGAGGCGAGAACCGTCTTGACGATATAAATAATATTTTAATGATAAACTTAAAAGACAAACACACACACACACACACACACACACACACACACAAACACATGACGGACATGTCCTAAAACCCTTACTAAACTCTTATATCTCTTACAGGTGCCAGATAGAATGGGACGAATGTAAAAACATTAAGCTTAATTAAATAAATCCCAGTATAACTAATAATCTTTTCTCTAACTTTGAAAATAGGCACAATCAAATTGTATATACTAGGTGTCGAAGATTTCATTCTAGACTGACACATGGATTTTTATTAAAATGTGAAGAACCTCCATCATGTCTTTCCTGTCAGAATATAATAAATATTAAGCACATTTTATTCAATCGCACTGCTTTTAATACTATTAGACAAAGGTTTTACTCAGAAACATGCTTGCGAGTTTCTGTCTATCATAAAACTAAAATTCCTTATTAAGTTTTATGTTTTTTGATACTTAATCTTTTCTCACCATGTGGATAGCCTTGTTGTTGACATGGCGCTAAATACAAATAAATAAATACTTGGCTACATGCACATTCTTACTTATGTGTTCCATGTGTTAACTTTTCCTTCTACAGTAAGGAATTTTTCTCTGATGCAGTGTTGACGCTTTCAGTTTCGCATTAGAACGGTTTGTCAGTCAAAAATCAAATTTTGTATAAATAAATATGTATCATGTATTTTGTGAGTTTTAAGCTGATCACCATTTACAGTTTATTATTTTTATTGTTAATGATCAGTCAATTCCATTCATTAATGCCAACGATTGTCGATTGAAAAATGTCTTAAAATTTGCAACCCTAATTGTAATATAAAAATAATGTGTTCTCAATTGAACTCATATCAGCTATAGGCAAAGCAAAGCAAAGCAAAGTTAGCTCAAACCATGAGATTCATACCCGCAGAGCAGTGCCAATACTCGCTTATAATGTTCCACCGCAAGTTGCTTGCAATTTTAGGTTTCAACCACAGAAGCCGCTAGAGAGCCCACAGTTTTGTAGTGCAGCTTTAACGTGTACAATGTTTAAATTTGGTTGCTTTACTTCTGAAAGAGTGTTTATTTCAATGTTCATTATACAGTAATAACGAGTCAAAATAACTGTTTGTGGTAATCAACATAATGTCACAAATATTGCCGATATGTTGCTTAACTTGGATTGAACCCTGGATATTCTGAGTGACAAATATTGCATTTGACCATACTGAAGATGTATCAAATATGGTTGTAAATGTCATTCTTTTATCTTTCCTCCAGATGTTTCACCTGACCTTGACGTATCAATGAAAACTTCTATCTATCAGATGACATCTGCACAACCTACCAACCATGGAGGCTGAAAATCTCTCTCAAAATGATTCCATAGTTGCTGATGAAGCGATTACATTTCCCAAAATGCCAAACTTCCTGTTCTTTTTGAGGTTTTTCCAGACAATTATATCTTCCCTTAAATAACACTTCTGTGCTCAGGTGTCCCTCCCTATTCTCTAAGCAGTGTGAAGAGGTAAGAGACAGCCACAGTTCTTAGATTTTTGCAGTCCTAATGAAGACGTCTACACCCAGACTCTTGGAGACAGTAGCAGTGAAGGAGAACGACTACCTTACAAAGGCTTCAAATGAACAATGCCTCTGTTATTCTCTTTAAAAAAAAAAAAATGTATGCTCGATTTCTAAGATCTTGACATTCCAATAAGGCGATGATTGACCCTCTCTATGAATGTTTTCGTTTCTTCCTTAACCTTTTTGTCATGTGTGTTAATGAATGCAAATGTGTAAACCGTGGACATGGAATGCACGTACAAAAAATATATATGTATACATATATGATATAAATATATATGAATCCATATCTAGACACCTTTTATAAGAGTCTCTAAGGGTGAAGCCATGTGCACCTTGCGTAAAAAGCTGGTACTTTAATGTAAAGGTAATAAATATTAGTCAAGTCCAGGGGTCAGTAATAGCAGAATGTTAGTCGTTTTATCAACCAGTAAGCCATTACCACTCTATTACAGAATTTCTTTAGTTTCTGGTTATTTTATTTTACATTATTATTTTTATTTATTAGTTTCATATACGTTTTGCCTAATTTTCTTTTAAATTAAGAGCCTTACTAATATTTTTTACTTGTATACCTCACATATTTTTTTAAAGTTCCATATCATCCTTACTTGATTTATTTTGCACAACTGTATACTGCTGAATATGTACAGTACATATCCCTCATTAACACTCTGCTAATGTAAGACATTGATTTGTGTGTTTATGGATTTATATTTCTGGTATTTGTTTAATGTTTGGTATTATTATAATTAATATTATTTATACTTCATTTTTTTCTCATCATTATTGGTAATCTAAAATAATGTATGCTTTGTTTTGTTTTTTATATTTTTTTTGTTGTTTCTTTTTTTAAGCAATAGCATGCTAATCTGTACAGAGAACAATAATTTTGTCGTTAAATGTGATCCACAGGCATTCAAATTCTACTATCACAGGTCTGTGACGCTTACCTGTGTCTTACGTAAACAGGTAAAATAAACTCTAAAAACCCCCAAGCAAACTACTCTATCACCATCTCCCACATACCTACAGATACATATTCCCAAAACCACATTTACCAGTACGCAGATACACCTAGGAAGAGGGTTTGAACTACTTTTAGATGTTCTATGCAATAATCCATGTAAAACCATTCTGCAACATCCCTTTCAGATGTGTACTTTCGATTCAGTTACGAATAGGGACATGTTTGTATTTATCTTGTGTGTATGAAACTATCAAAATACTAGATTGTTTTCATTTTATTTAAGTGGCATGTTTATGAAAGCCCTCGTCATCCCTAATTTTCAGGGAATCTGTTGCCAAAGGGTTTACTGTGTGGACTGTTGGTCTTGGGACATCCACCATCTCTGTTGCTTGCGGCATGAATTTGCTCAGCTCTCTTTGGCTCGTTATAGTACTGTCATTCTTGTCTGCAGTGTGATCGGGTGTTCAGCTGGGCACACAGCTTATGCACTCGTTATTCCGTCTCCTAACACAGGAAATGCTGTTTAGACCCGTATTCGGTTCAGGAATTCATGTGATCTGTTATTGCGTCCACGCTGAAATCAGAGTTCACATGGTTGTGTTCACATTTTCATATTCAACTAGTCTTTGTGCATTGGGTATCTTGTCATTGAAAGGTTCGCCAATGATCTGTGACCTTGACAAAGAAAACAGACATTTAATGGGAAATAATGAGAATTATTATAATAGTAGAAAACAGAGCTGTGCTGGTGAGATCTTAAAAACACGGCTAAATCTGAACATGAATATTTCCTAAAGTAAGTCTTCTATGTCACTGCACTGCAAAACAATTCGAAATAATTATTTTAGTCTTGTTTTTTAGTAAAAATATCTAAACATCCTTAAAACAAGATACATTTAATAGAGAAGCAAAATTATGGATGATAATAAGACTTGTTTTCAGAGAATATACAGTATCTTGAAATAAGTATGTTTTTCATGGAAATTCCGTAATAAAAGTTTGTACTACCTGAGCAATTTAGGCTTGAAGTTCATGTAACTTCATGTTTTACGAGCCGCGTCAGCAGTGGGCAGTCAGCGCCTCAACAAACCTCAAACCAAAGTTTAAAATAGCTGTAGACCATTATATCAGTTTTACCATTAATCTGTTTCGGTAGTTGATTTTTGGAACTAACAGTTAACGGCAAAAATCTATGCCGATAGTTCCTCTGAAAATTGCGTTTTTTAAATTGAAGCGAGAGCATGCAAATAACAATGTGACTATATAGATACATCCCTCACCAGCACAAACATTCTGTCTCCAACTTCATATTGTTAATAACAATAACATATAGGCTGTAAAAAGCTTAATTTGGTAAATATTAAATATAGAGCATTGGAATGGAGCCAAGTCTACATAATTTTAAAATAAGAGTCCCCATAGTGTTTTAGGCTTGTTTAGTGTTAAATGTCCCATGTTATGCACCCAATCTTCTTTTCTGATTATTATTGGGATTTTGGTTGAAACATTTAATAATCTGGGATTTTATTCATTTTAGACTCTGGCCTCCATGTCTGTGCTGACTAAGAAAATGTTTTAACATTCTATTAATTGATTTTAAAAACTATCGGCATAATAATCGGTTATCTGACTTTTCAACCACCTAAGTTATCGGTATCTACAAAATCCACTATCGATCAACCTTTAGTTTAAACTACTTTTAACTGGACACAATGTCCTAAAAATGTGCCGTTTAAAGGCATCATCTGACGCATTTGTACATAGACCGACCACCATAGGCGGAAATCGCGGGGGGGGTCAGGACCCCCCCATCTGAGGGTTGTCCCCCCCCTAAAATATCATTAAAATATGTGTATTGTAAATAATATAATGATATATTCTTAAAATAATGTTTATTGTCCCCCCCAACATGTTGATGAAATTTTCGCCCCTGCCGACCACGTAATTAAAAATAGCGCAGACGGAACGCAAGAGCGCGTTTTGTGAGAACAGGACAGATTGATGAACTCAAAATGGATTGATGTCAATTGTAGGTTGTTGTTCAATGATATGGGAATAAAACTAAAAATGTTTTGATTTCAAAAGCTACTTTTTTGTCTAATCAATGCTTTACTTGTCTGCCACAATAATGCAATACATTTTAGTCTGAATTATTATATTTATTTATAAGCCTATATATAATATTTATAATTATCTAAATTATTATATATTTTTTATATTAAATTCTTTATTTGGGGGACCTTTCTCAGCAGATATTGATATATGCGATTAATTGCAATTAATGTGATTAATTAATCGGAATGACATGTAAATAGCTATTTTAGACATTTTAATCCATTGACAGCCCTAAAATTAGCCTGGGTTTAGCATAAACCTCACTGAATTGTGTTGGATTTATGCTCAAAACAAGATAAAACACTTATTTCAAGATATAGTCTCTGAAAACAAGTATTCATTTATAATACAATTTTGCTTCTTGTTTGAGATATTTTTATTTGAAAACAAGACAAAGAAATCAGAAAGAAACCAGTGTTTTGGAAAATATTCAAGTAAACTAGCCATAAACGGCTAGAGATAATGTAGCATGAATTTCACCTCAATGCCATTCACATGAAAATCAGGGCATGCACGTTGAAAGCACAAATTGTTCATCACCATTTCCGTTTGGTGGGACCTCTCTCTTTTGAATGCATTTGGGTAGGTGCATTGGGTAGAGGCGAATATTTTCCTTTTTTATACTGAAATGCTGATTAGGCAATCAGAACTCTATACTGAAGAATGATAAATCTTCTTACATCACTGTAACCATGGAGATATACAATAACAAGTGCATGAGCCAAAGTTGCCACCACAACAGCTGGCCACAGTGATAGATAAAATACACAAACACAGACATATCCACACAAACAGGCATGTGCACGCACAAACACAGTTACAGACACACATACACAGACTAACTGTCGCTGTAAATACTGACTTTGGTTATTTTGTACAGTGTTTAAATATTATGAGTGAAATAATGGCCGTCTTGTGCAATTTCACGCCGGCCTTGCTGCCAACCTTTTGTGCTTTTGTGTATAAAAGAATAATGATGATTATTGTTATTATTATGAAAAAAAAAAAATCATTGTATATGTTGCTGGCTCTCAATGACTGTTGACTACAGTGGAGGGTGGGGGTGGGGGGTTGGGTGAATCTTTCAATTAGAAAAACATATGGTCTGTGTAGGTTTTCTATACATATTGTGTTTGTTAAAACTCAATTGAAAAATATTTAAGTGGCTTCCAACATGACTGTGCCAGAAGAGAGGGTTTAGAGTGAATAAACATATATGTATTACAAGTTAAATTGGGATTTGAAAAACTATGTAAAATAGGCAACCATAAAGAATAAATAAAAAAAGATACAATCTCACGACTGAAAAGATTCACTCACTGTTGAACTGTAAGTGCAATCAGCTAAATGTGAGTCCAGTATTCATTGTGAAATATTGTGTTCTTTTCAATGTATTCCTGTTAAAAAGATAAATTTTGGTGCATCATGTCATGTAATGTGATTATGAAAATAATGAACCTGCAATTTGTTTCCAGACTGGAGAAGAATAAAAACAAAAATTAAAATTGACATGGTGTCTTGTATTGGAAACCTCTTACTCATCTAGGTACTTTACTGTATGAAGAGATGTGGGGGAAATTGTATGTGTATTTCTCTTTCTCTCTTACTCAATATTTCTCCTATCTTAAAGAAAATATACAATATGGGGCCTGGGTAGCTCAGCGAGTACTGATGCTGATTATCACCCCTGGAGTCGGGAGTTCGAATCCAGGGTGTGCTGACTGACCCCAGCCAGGTCTCCTAAGCAACCAAATTAGCCTGGTCGCTAGGGAGGGGAGTCACATGGGGTAACCTCCTCGTGGTCACGATTAGTGGTTCTCGCTCTCAATGGGGCAAATGAGAGTTTTCCTCCACCACCTGGATTAAGGTGAGTAACCACGCCACCAAGAGGACCTACTAAGTAGTGGAAATTGGGCATTCCAAATTTGGAGAAAAGGGGATAAAAAAAGGTCATATAAACAATTTGATTAGTTTGGGGGTCAGTAAGGGGTACTGCACGACTGTATTTATAGATTTACTTCTAAATATGGTTAATGTGTACACCGGTCAAAAGTTTTGAAACACTTGACTGAAATGTTTCTCATGATCTTAAAAATATTTTGATCTGAAGGTGTATGCTTAAATGTATGAAATTAGTTTTATAGACAAAAATATAATTGTGCCACCATACTAATTTATTTCATTATAAAACTAAAATTTAATTAAAAAAAAAAGTTTTTGAAATTGATGACTTGGACCAAATAATAAAGAAAAACAGCCAAGTGCCCAACATAGATGGGAACTCCTTCAATACTGTTTAAAAAGCATCTCATGGTGATACCTCATGAAGTTGGTTGAGAAAATTTCAAGAGTTCATGTCTGCAAATTCTAGGCAAAGGCAGACTAGTTTGAAGATGCTAAAATATAACACAGTTTTGATCCATTTTGGATTTTGTTTAGTCACAACATGATTCCTTTAGTTCCATTTATGTTATTCCATAGCTTTGATGACTTAACTATTATTCTAACATGTGAAAATATATATATATAATAATGAGTAAGTGTTTCAAAACTTTTGACCAGTAGTGTATATTTAAGCTATATCACAGGAGCAAGAATGCTGTAAGATCCAATATCAGCACGGCTGCTCAAGACCGCAGGCGGATTGCCGTAGGTAACGTCAGCAGTGCTGATATAGGGCCATACATCACAATTGCGAGTGTGATATTGCTTATATACAACAGTCAGTGAACAAGTAAAAAAACAATGAGGAAAAACTAAAACATCAAAAACATCACTTCAGAACTAGTAACAACTGCTTGGGCTGTTACTAAAAATGTATTTATTAATAAAAAACAAGTATGTGTATGTATGAGAGAGAGAAAGGGAGAGTGAGAGCATTTGAGCGTGTGCAATTACCAATTGCCTGCGTCTGTGAGATGAACTGTAAAGCTATAGCTGTTTAACTCTATTCCTCATTTTAGTGTTAGTCAGCTTGTTGAAGTTTTCTCTGTGTAAAAAAATAGTCATCCGAGCGGGGTCCTCTCAGAGTATTTCACAGTAGCCGTTTCTCTGCCACATGTTAAATATTTTCAACAGAATTCTGCCTTCAGTGCTCTATAATACAGCAAACAGAAAATTGGAAAAAAGCATGTTTTTGCCCCATAGGCTAAACTTGACAAAAATGGCGCCATCTGGTGGAAAATATAAAAACATTACATTTTTGATGCCAGGGCTCCAAAATGAAAGCATAATAATTCATGATTTTATGCTTTAATGGCACTGGGATCAAATATTACAGTTTAAATGGGTTTTAGTGGGGACATTTTGTCCTGAAGGTCCTGAGTGTCACTATTTTGTGTACACATTGTGTATACATGATAGATGTATTTTGTATTGTATTTGTATTTAACTGAGGTTGAAATATCAAAATTCACCCAAAAATGCACACCTTCTGCAAAATTTATGCCGTTGGTATTGGCAAAATGACAAAAGAAAATTGAAAAAGAAAAAAATGTCCCGAAGGTCGCACAAGGGTTAAGAAAACTGGAAAGGGTTTTAACAAGGGTTAACTAAACTGAAAGCTTTAGCAAATTATTAAATTAATAATAAAAAGGGTAAGTTCTGACAAGACCTCTAGATGTCATTAGAGCATCATTTATCACTATGAGCTGCTTTTTCAGTCTGCATGATTTTGTGGAATTACTACACTGAAAAAAGGAAACAGTTCTACTAAAAACACTAAATCAGTACACTTGAAATCAACATGATACATGTATGTCTGAGATGAGAACATAATTATATTGCGTAATGTCCAAGTGATATTCAACAGACATCAAAAAGTGATATGATCACATTGCTATGAAATGTTCAAATGGATTTATACTTCTGGATTTAGAGTTCACTCAACGTGATTTTTACTGCTTGCTCAATTAACAAATTTAAAATGAGCTTATGCAAAACAATTATTTAGCATTTTGTCTAAAATTATTTTAATTTGTGTTGGGACCATGTGAATAATATTTGTTGCATCAATATATTGCTGAAACCGGGCAGCAGATTTCCAGTTCCCATCCTGCTTTGCATGGGACTGGATAGGGAGAGTCTATTTTAAAATTAAGTGATATTTTAATGTACTATATTTCTATGCAAAATTAAAGAAGTTGGAGATTTGTTAGTGTTAAATGTTCAGTTATGTTGGGATTTAGAGGAGTTTCTGCCATGTTGAGGTTGTCATTTTGGAGAAGAGGTTGAGGTTGGGTACATTACTAATGAAAATTCAGTGTGTATTGCTTTTCTCAAGTGAATATTAATGGATCATTCATATGATGATTTATTGGTGATCTGTAAACTCTCAGCAGTACAGTACAAACATATACATAATGCATTGTGAATATGCATATGTTGTTTGTTGCTACGTTCGCTCACAACAAGCTGCAAGGTTAAATAGAGTCATTTGAACAGATCAAATTTAACTTAGGTTAACTCAAATAATTTAGATTTTTGCTACACAAAGTATTTGAGAAGCGCTTACTTTTTAATTTCATATCAAAGAAATTAAATTTAATGGTGTGGAACCAATGTCCACAATTAAATTAAGTTAAACCAACACATTTTGTTCAGTATAGTGTTCTTTATTATTATTATTTTAATCATCTTTTCACACATGCAGAGACTATATCGCTTGATGTTGACAGTTTCTGTACCGTGAAGTTGCTAGTAGGCGTTTCTACCGCTGTTGCTCTAACGTTATTTGCGGACTGCACCTCTGGCCATATCTTTTGAAAATATGATTACAGATTAGGCATTTTGCTAATTTGACAAGGAATCAGTTTTCTTGTCTCTAAAAATGCACATCCTGCAGGGTAGAGTGTTTTTATATGAACTGCAGCAGTGTTCAGTGTGTCATAAAATCAATAAGACAAACAAACTATCAATGTACAAATTAAAATACCTCAGACTGTCAACAATTTCTTTTTCAAGCATCGTTTATATCCATGTTACAGACGAATCACATAAAACAGTGAAATTGCTCATTGAAAATTCCCTGTCTTGCCTGCACTCGACTGCATTATCTCACAGGAGACAGATGATGTGAACGCCACTCACACAATCTTCACTCCTATTGGTTGTCGCTCCTCATTTGCATCAAGTTAAACTTTTCTCAACTTTGTCGTGTCGCTCGCTACGCCCACATCAATTTGACAGAGGTCGCTGTCGCTCGTGTCGCCGGAAGTCGCCTGCTCTTATTGGTCTCAATCAGCTCCTTAGGTCGTGAATTAGTAGCCTACTGTAGCCCATAGATATTATGATGTCTATGCCGTAGCCTATATTGTGAACACGAATTCGGGCAAGTGTGTTAATCTAAAAGACTCTTATAACTCAATCACCCGAGACACGTTAATGAGCGCGCATTCAAGTGCAGCTGTTATTAATTATTAAGCATCATCGCTGTATAAATGTGTTACCTTCACAGCTTTCACACTCTCAACCGTAGTTAAGAGCGAGCTGGTATCAATATAATGACTTGGCTCGTAGCAGGTAACTTGCTTATAGTGGTCCGGGCTAACAAAGCTGAAGCACACGCTGTAGTCGTTGGTTGGTTTCAACCATGAACTCTGCTTTATTATTTTCAGCGGTAATGTTACACATTCACGGGCATACAAGGCACTTTTCTTTACAGCATTCAACTGGAACATAGCCTGCGTCACTGCTACGTTTGGACCGTAAAACTCAGACTGGGTCTGCTATACTTTTTCTTGTTTATCCTTTTGTATCCACCTGCCCACTGCGTCACATACGCATTCTTCCAAAAAAAAAAAACCTTAAAGGGGAAGCAGAGATGATAACACTACCCCCACTCTGGAGAATGATTAAACCTTTAACATATCTCCAGCATCATTACCCTGCAAACAGAAAAATATTAATTAGACAGTCACTATACAAACATCCCCAGCCATGACCCATGTTTCCAGTGCAGAAAGAGTTGCAAAGGTAATTCTAAGCAATAAACACTCCCAGGATGCTATAACAAAACTATGCGGCCCACTAGTATCCAAATTACTGACTGTTGATAGTAAACAATTATATTAACCCCATACCAACTTCACATTTTTAACCTCAACATAGTCAAGTTACTTTGGTAAAAATACAATACTGGAACTCTTTTGGTTTTAACAATACAGGAACTCTTTTGGTTTTAACAATACAGGAACTCTTTTGGTTTTGACAATACAGGAACTCTTTTGGTTTTGACAATATATGAACTCTTTTGGGTTTTAGTTTGAGGAGGGCAGCGATCCGCCTCCACCCAACCTCAAACAGATGCTCAGTGAACAACCCAATCACCAAACATGTCAGGAGCTCTGCGGACCCTCCGGGGTCGACGCTGAGGGGTGGAGTTCAAAAGAGGATGAGCAGCTTGCCCCCTGACCTCATCCAGTGAAGGCTCAACCATGTGGCAAGGTAGCTGGCTACTGCTCGGTGAAACCGCTGATGATGGTGGTAAAGAGAAAAGACCTGGAAGGGACCCCACCACAGGGTCCTTTGTCTCTGGTGATGTGCCCCAAAGGTCAAGAGGGCTGATATCAACTTCTGAAGAGCTAATGTCTGACAACGGGGTTGGCGCCTCCACTGGTGCCCACATTTCAGCCTCTTACAAAACCCAGTCGTTGTCTAGTGCTGTCCTGGAGTGGTAAGCTTTGAGTTTGTCATGATGAACAACTTTCATCTTCATTCTCGGGCCCCTTTTTATTTGGTAGACCAAATCGTCCAGTACACCCACCACGAAGTACGGACCCTCGTAAGAAGGGAGGAATTTCCTCACTTTATTCTTTACTCTTTTTGTGCCTTTGACCAGGAACCATACTGCATCACTGACATTGTATTGGACTCTGCAAACATTTTTGTCGTACTGTCGTTTGGCATGCTCGACAGATTTTCCCAGCGCCTCCCGGGCCAACTGGTGAGATAGCTCGAGCCGTTCCCTTAGCTGTACAACATAGGTTGACGGGGTAGCAGTGTTGTCTGGGTCAGGTGGCAACCCAGCAACAAGATCCACCGGCTCTGTAATTTCCCGTCCGAACAACATCATATTAGGCGTCAGGCCTGTGGAGCTGTGTTTGGTTGCACGGTAAGCCATGACTGCATATGGGGTCATAATGTCCCAGTCCCAATGACATCGTTCTGCAGTGGTGGCTAGAATTTTCTGCAGGGTGGCATTGAAACGCTCCACTTGGCCATCTGACTGTGGCCGAAACGGCGTGGTCTGTGTCTTGTCGATTCCCAGCAGCTCACACATTCCCTGGAACACAGCTGACTCGAAATTGGTACCTTGTTCGCTGTGCAGGCACTGTGGAGCTCCGTACCTACACACCCACTCAGAAACAATCTTTTCAGCCACTGTCTTTGCTTGTTCGTTGGGAACAGGATAGGCTTCCACCCATTTGGTGAAGTAGTCCTGTACCACTATTATGTAGCGGTTGCGCCTTTCAGTTTCATTTAATGGTCCCATTAAATCAACTGCGATCCATTCGAAGGGGGCACCAACTGGCACTGTGCCCATGGTGGCTTGAGGTGTTTTCTTGGGCCGGGCTTTCGCAGCACAATGGGTGCAAGTGCGACACCACAAAGTGACGTCATCTCTCATATTGTACCAGTAGTACCGGGCCTTGAGACATGCAAGGGCTCTTTCCCCTCCAAAATGGCCACCGACTGGACCATTGTGCAATTGTTCTATCACTGAGGCACGGTACTCTCGAGGCAGCAAGATCTGTGGATACTCTCAGCCATGTTGCACTGAATCCCTTTGTGCTGAAACTGGTTACTGAAGCTAGGCTCTGGCACTCTGCATGAGCACGACGTTCCGCAGGGTCTTCTGGAGAGCGCGTCCGCATTTTGGTGATGTCTCCCTGGGTGATGGATCACCTGGAAGTCGTACTCTGCCAGTTTCCCCAGCCAGCGAGCAAGCTGGCCCTCAGGCTCCCTCATCCGAGTCAACCAGCGTAGGCTGCTGTGGTCAGTACGTATGATGAATGATCTCCCTAGCAGATACTGCCGGAAATGAGAGGTAAACTCGACAGCTGCCAGAAGTTCTTGTCTGGTGGTGCAGTAGTTTTGCTCAGTGGCTGACAATCTCCTGCTCCCATAGGCGAGTACTCTCTCCTCACCTTCTTGCACTTGGGAAAGGACTGCTCCAATTCCCCAATCACTGGCGTCCGTGTCAAGGAGCAACTGGCCACTGTCAAGGGGATAACCCAGCACGGGTGCTGACGTCAGCCAGCTTTTCAGCTGTTCAAACGCCCCCTGGCACTCGTCCGTCCAGTTAAAGTGTGCATACTTTTTGGTCAGCTCGTGAAGGGGCTTGGCAACAGAGGCAAAATCTTTGACAAAGCGTCGGTAATACGAAGCCAGGCCGACAAACTGATGCACTTCAGCTACGTTTTGTGGTGTGGGCCACCCAGCCAACTTTTGGATCTTTTGGGGGTCGGTGGCGACACCTTTGGCGGAGACTATGTGCCCCAAGTAAGCCACTTGCTCTCAGAACAGGACACACTTTGAAGGTTTAAGTTTCAGATTGGCTGCGCGTAGTCTGCCAAACACTTGACTAAGCCGCTCCAACATTTCAGTTCCGTCCCGCCCCAGGACAATGATGTCATCGAGGTAGACCAAGCAGGTCTCCCACTGCAGCCCGGCCAGGACACGGTCCATGAGCCTCTGGAATGTGGCCGGCGCATTGCACAGTCCGAACGGCATCACATTCCATTCGAACAGGCCCTTACGGGTGCAGAACGCAGTGGCTTTTCGGGCTCTTGGTGTCAACTCCACCTGCCAGTACCCTGATGTTAAATCTAGCGCGCTGAAGTACCTGGCTGTGGACAGTGTGTCTAAGGTGTCCTGGATGTGGGGCAATGGATAAGCATGCTTTATGGTTCTCCCATTTAGGGGCCTGTAATCGACACATAATCGCAACGTCTGATCCTTCTTCCTCACCATGAATATTGGTGCAGCCCAGCTGCTGTTGCTGGGTCGAGCCACACCAGTGTCCAGGCTCTGCTGCACCTGCTGGTCTGCTGCAGTCTGTTTGTCCCTAGCCATCCGGCGCGGTTGCTGTTTCACAGGTGGACCAACGGTGGTGAGGATATCATGCTGCACGAGGCCAGTACATCCAAGGTCTGTGGGCCCTGTAGAGAAAACGTCACTGTAAGACCGTAGCAGGCTGGCCAACCTCGCCTGGTCGCCCTCGGGCAGATTAGCACAGCTCTCGTCATACAGGACCTGCAGGTGGCTGGGTAAAGAAGCACAAACAGAGTTAATAGGTTCAGGGGCTAATGAGGCCAGAGGCGGTTGGGACTCCACCTTCCCCACCACCGCGGCTGGCTGTAGAATCCCTGCCACAGCGCCCTTCTTCAAAATGACAGGTAAGGCACCAAGATTGAAAACTCTGATGGGAACGTTGGTGGACCGCTGTGTGCATACGATGATGTGAGCCACTAGGACGTGATGCTTTTCTATGAAACCCTTGGTTGGGCTCAGCATCAGGTCTCCCTCAGAGTAGTATGGCGCAGGTGGGCGGTGCCAGGCACTACATACTCACACCCCGACTCCAACACTGTTGTGCGGGCCACTCTGACAATGTGTACCCAGGGCTGATGGTTTTGGTTAAAACGAGGTACCTTTTCTCCGAAGAGGGTTATCTCACGGTTACCATAGTCCAGCTGGGCACTTGTCTGATGTAGGAAAGGGTGCCCCAGGATAACCTCGGTGTTCTCTGCTGTGTCAGCCATAATAAAGTTCACATTGATAGCCCTGCTCTCAACTTGTACTGGTAAGTTAACCTCCCCCAGAACTGCCAGCCCACTGGGCCCGATGCCCTGCAGGACCTGTGCGACAGATGGCTCTATTGGGGGTCTGGACTCTGCAGGAATAGAGTTAAAGAGATGGAGGGGCAACACATTCCTCCGCGCACCAGACTCAAGCAGAGCACACATTTCCAGTCCATATATCAATATTTTAACACACATGTCATCTCCCTGACTCGCAGTACAGGTGACCACTTTACCTGTGTCAGGTGCTGTGTTCTTGTTGACTGTCTGGCCTTGCTGTCTGGGTCGTCGGGGGGAAGGGCAGTTTCTCTGGATATGCCCTAGACCGGAGCAGTTGTGGCATTGAACATCCCCCATTGGCATTTTGACATTTGTGTCTCTCTTCTGGCGCCACTGCTGATTAAATCCTGGAGCCCTCTCTGGCGAGTTGACGGACCAAACCTCTATCCCCACTGGCTCCACAAAAGCTGGCCTGCTGTTATTTTCACGTACTACGGTGGCCCTAGCTCTCTGATTTACAAGACCGCGTTGGCCAGGCTGCATGAACTGTGTGACTGTTCTGGCAGCCCTCTTGGTGGTCTCGTAGCTGTGTGCGATGTCATATGCTCTGGATAGGGTGCGCGGCTGCTTTTCCAGTCATTTCTGCACCACCTCGGCGTCGGCCAGGGCGTTGGTGAAAACTCCACACTAATGGTGTCCTGCTCCAGCTCGGTACGGTCAGCATACACAATGGACACTTTCTCGTAGATGTCATCCCTTAATAGGTGCAGGGCTTCGTTCTGCCCCCTAACCCTCTGCCTCAGTTCAGTGCCGATGGCTGCTGCATGGTCGGACCGAGGCCTGTAGGCGGTCTCTATTTCAGCCACAATCCGCCGGTAGCTCCAGCGGTCAGACCTGGGGTTTTTATGGACGATAGCTCCAGCCGCGCCAGTCAGGCTGAATCTCAGTTGAATCGCCCTTGTCATTTCCGACCAATGGTTTGCCCTTGCACAGCTTTCGAACCGGTGAATAAAGTCTTTCCAAGAGCCCGTTCCATCAAAATGACCTGGCTTTAATATTGGAATTCTCTCTTGATATCCATAATGTTCATCATCACTAACGTCCACTATTTCAACATCCGGCGCTGTGCGTGATGACCGTGGGGTCAACTTGGCCCTTTCCACAGCTGACTGACCGTATTGATTACGTATTGATAATGGCGCGTTGGGCAACCGTTGGGGCGGGGCTATTTTCTAAACCGTGCGGTAAAACTGCTATGGGGCTGGCTGTCATATGCGTTGAACAGTCACAGGTTTGCTGATAAAAGTATGTGGGCTCACCATCTGTTGTATTCTGTGGTTCCACAGGCATTAGGAACGGGTTAGTCAACCGTGATGGCGGTGGTGTGGGGGGCAAAGCTAGGTTGAAAGACAGCATCCGGCCGTGAACAATAGCTCCGTCCGCGGCTAACGTTTACTCCATGCCAGCCGCGAATGGGTTAGTGCCGTCGGCATATCAGCCGTCCCCGTGATTATCTTGGTCCATATTAGTGTTCCTTATATCCATTAAAAATGGGTTGGAGCTTACGTTAGGGGTTTCCATCTCGACAGGCCTATTCATCCAAGCGCTAGCTTTAACTCTAGCCCCGAGCGCCGTCATTCTGCATCCGACGAAACTCCTTTTTTTTTTTTTTTTTAAATCCCGGACCAAGCCCCCAGTGTTACCTTCACAGCTTTCACGCTCTCAACCGTAGTTACGAGCGAGCTGGTATCAATATAATGACTTGGCTTGTAGGAGGTAACTTGCTTATAGTGGTCCAGGCTAACAAAGCTGAAGCACACGCTGTAGTCGTCCGTTGGTTTCAACCATGAACTCTGCTTTATTATTTTCAGCGGTAATGTTACACATTCACGGGCACACAAGGCACTTTTCTTAACAGCATTCAACTGGAACATAGCCTGCGTCACTGCTATGTTTGGACCGTAAAACTCAGACAGCGTCTGCTATACTTTTTCTTGTTTATCCTTTCGTATCCACCTGCCCACTGCGTCACACATACGCATTCTTCCAAAAAAAAAAACCTTAAAGGGGAAGCAGAGATGATAACAAATGACACTATCGTTCATTTTCGTTGAAGATATTCAAACGTAGTGCTATTATAACAGATAAATGACATAAAGAAATAAAAATAATTGTTTTTAAACACTTTCACTGTCATGCCTAGATAGCACATGATCTTTAAAGCATCAATTTAATTAACATCTGCTAAACATCTTACAAAGATCAGATTTACAAACATTCAAAATAATAAATGTCTCAAAGACATCTGCTGAATGTTTTATTGACATCTTAAAGGAATCGTCTTATATAAGTATTGCAGATGATCAAACAACCTAAAAACGATGTCTTTCAGATGTAAACACACACATCAAATAGATGTCTGGGTGATGTACTGGTGCTTTTTTTAATCTTTTCATCTGGAAAGCATCACAATCTAATAAACATCTGCTAAACACCTTACAAAGATCAGATTTACAAACATTCTAAATAATAAATGTCTCAAAGACATCTGCTGAATGATATCTGAGAGAAACGTCTTGTAGACATATTGCAGATGAGCAAACAGCCTAAAAATATGTCTTCCAGATGTAAACACACATATCAAATAGACGTCTGGGTGATGTACGTGTGCTATCAGGTTACAAACAACAGGCTTGTACTTCATATTTTTCCACTTGTGCTCATCATCGGACTTGAGAGACCATAGAAGACATGACAACGTTTCTTGTACGGGAACATAGTAAGCAATGATGCTCCCTGGTTTTGACGGTGCATTGTGGGATTTTTTAGGAAGCAAACATTTCAGTACGCTGGAACGATTTTGCGATTGAGACAGCCCTAAAAATGACCGACTCACTGATCAGTGCCCTGACTATTGAACAAGGGAGCAGACTGAGATGCACCTAATGAATAAGATGAGGTTGCTTTATCGCTGGAAGTCGCTGCATGCGTGTACAGGGCTTTACTCACAAAATAAAAATATTTTTTTGCCCTAGTAATTAAGTTCTTTACACAAAGTTCACAGACATTGAAGACAATTGATTTTTCTGGTCATCAGTGTCGCCCTTGTCTCACGCCTGTAAGAAATGATGGAAAAAAAATTATTTTGTGGGAAACAAAAGCTGGAATTGACCATTTATCTGCTCCCTTTTCCCTGTACAGAGTCATTGTACAACAATTTTAATGTAAAATAAGAACCTATACTTTATTACAATGGTATCTGTGTTTAAAGACAAATTAAACCATGTTATTTTATTCAAAAGAAACCAAGAAAATCAAAAGAGTGTGTATTTTATATATGTGAAGTGGGTGCTAAATCTTGGGCCCCAGCCAGTTTTGTTAACTGATCTTAATGGAGCTACATGGTGTTTGTGTAACTGCACATGTTTTCTTGTCCATGTACTGTCACACACTCACCATCAACATTTGCAAAAATCCCTCAGCCACAGGAACCTTATAAAAAGTATATGGTAAGGCATTATTCACCATACATCACCAAGGGACTAACAGTGCTGGTTGTTAGGTTGTCATGCACTGTTGAGTCATATGCACAGACTAATCAAGTTATTTTCGGTAAACTTCACAGGTCACGTTGTAATTAACATTTAATTAACAGAATAGTGCAGAGTTAGCTGCTATAAATGGCAATGTATTAACATTTCTTAATGGTTCTTTAAACTTCATCCTTTGCCATAAGTAAACAACACAATAGGAACATTGCTGCAATGGTTTTTCCGAAATCAATAGACTGTTTTGTACACTGCATTAAACAAAGACATTTTCTTTCATACCTCATGGTTCATTTTCACAATAACAATGAACATTATACAGTACTAATAACTTTGTGTTATGTCTTTGCTGTTGTGTAAAATTTTAAGCAGACAAATGAAACATTACATAAATTATCTCAACCAATATCAGATTTCTTGTCATATTTTTCCTTATATCTACTAGTCGCCACTTTTTTCTAATACTTTAGGACAACGTAATGACAGACCTCTAAGAATGACTGTCTCCAACCTAAAGCATCACGTCTGGAGGAAGAGCTAGAGGGGTAGTCTTTGAGTGGCACCCAGCCAATCACAAAGCACCAGAGGCATCAAAGCCAATTACAGCATGGGTCACATGACCACACTTGGCCGCTTATGATTGGCATGGCTACAGACGATGGGCAGCTCACCCGTCAACTTCATGCAAAGTTCTTAGATGTGACCTTCACTGAATTAATTTGGAGATCATTGGTTATTGCACTGTTATAATACACACGCACACATATATATATATATATAGAGAGAGAGAGAGAGAGAGAGAGAGAGAGTGTGTATTTGTAGCATACACTATATATATATACACTATATATATTATTGTACATATTACCAGCAAGATACACAGCCATTGTTCATTATACACAAGTCTAAGCCTGTATTATAGACTAAAACAAGTGATTATGCATTTTTGTCATTTAAATGTCAAAGAATAACCTCCCCTTGTCTTTCATCATCAAAGCTTAACCTCCATTTCGAGCTTACCAAGTGATCATGCGGTGTAATAAGAAATACATACATGTATGGGTGACAACGCCTCGTGTGGTCGACGAGTCTGTCATTTTTCTGTGCACTGGCCCTTTAAATCGCCTTCCTCTCTGGAGCTCATTTATGAGTTTTGGGGGGCGGAGTCTGTATACGTGTGTCCAATCAAAGCACAGGATGCTTACACTGGAGTGGATGCTGATGCTGATGGTGACCCGCACAGTGATGAAGCGGAGACGTCGTTGAAAAGGTAACTGACTCTTGAGAGACACGAGCTTTCGTTCATTCAAATTAGGTAGAGTTTATATTGAAGGATCGACATTAGGTCGGATTCATCGATGTGGGCTAATTATTTTACATTTGTAGGCTGGATAAATGAGCTTAAATCCGCATTTCTAGCAATATGAATGAGGTGAACCGTCGCGATGCTGTCTCAAATGCATTTGCGGTACTGTTTCTATTAATTAATTTGATTAAATATATGCAGTCTTTTATAATTGACTTAGGTTTTCTTTGGAAGGTTGGTGTGTTTTTCAATGGATGTTTTTGTATGCGGTCTAATAGTGTTCAGTCACCGCTTTGGCGTGTCGATGATAATATTTCGATTTTATTATAAGAAATTACATTTGTCATCATGTATATGTCTATTAATGTTGATCACACTTCTTTTTCTCTCAATTTAAGGGCATTTGATCTTCAAATGTATATCACATTTTGCCATTTTCCTCAGTGGATTCTTTACATTGAGGAAAAACATGGGCATGTATGAACTGCCAGCCTCGGTGTGATTTTTTGAGGGGATGATTGACATCTATGTAATCCAATCAGGAAACAGATGTTGCCCGCTCGGCCAGTGGTTGAAGGGTGGGGGAGGGCTGTCACATGCGGTTTCTGTCTGCCATCTTCAAAAGATCAAGTAATATATAGGTGTTTGAATTATGTAGGAAGAAATGTGTGTCTGTAAACCCATTATCACACTACGGGATATTATAGGATTTTTTTTATTGTTGTAACAATATGTACTAAAGGCACCAAAAATGGTCAGATAGTAAACAGGCAATTGCTACAAAATTCTGAAATCTTTCATTTTATAGATTATGATATAATATTATTTAGGAGTGACACATAGTAAAATGGGAATATATTAGGGAATTTTTAAATTGTGGTTCCCAGGTCTGGAATAGTCATAGAAATGAAAACAATCTTTTAAAGTCATGTAAATGTAGTGAATATATTTTTCTAAATTTTTCTAGCTTTAAAACATAATAAACTTATTATGTATGAAGTACAAGTGATCCACTGAATTTTTTTTTTGTTTGTAGACTGATATTTATAGATAGAGATACACTATATACTTAGGATATTATATAGATATTTTAGAATGGCAAGGACATTGTTAAACATAATGTAAAATGTATCTTGTATCCCAAGTGGAAATTAGGCTATTATCTTGGAACTCTGGGTGCACACCATGTACATAACATACATTTCTTTGTTAGACCACATTTCATGCAACAGATGTGTCGCTTTGCCAGTTTCTTCTTTTAACATGTCATGTTATTGAAGTCTGGGTAAATTGGCCATTTTGTCTATAAACACACTGTGTTCAGCATCAGAGTGGGTGGCGAAGAGTTGGAGGCAGCGGCTCGTGATGTACAACCTGCCACTTTGATTAAGCCATTTATGCTGGAGAGCAGCTGATTTGATATATTACTGACCAAAAAGGTTTTTCCATCATTCAGTTTTCTCAGGGGACATTGAGGCTATATTAATTAGTGGTTATTTTTAAGGAAAACATTACCATTGTTCATTCTTCAGTTTAGGGATTTTGACAAACTCCTATTCCAAAGTATTAAAGGAATAGTTCACCTAAAAATTTATATTGTTGAGAAGTCTTTATTTCTGCTGTGGAACACAAAAGGAGATGTTAGGCAGAATGACTGATAGGTTTTCTTTTGTAAACGTGTCTTTTTCCTTCCACGTTTTGGCCTTCTGTCAACACCGAGACGGCATGTTTGACGCCTAAAACGTAGCTTTTTTAAAAACGCTCTCCCAAGTGGATACATTTGTAAACACCATCTACACGTTGTAGTGTGGACAGGGGAAACAGAGATATCTGAAAACGATGACGTATTGTCATGTGATGCAGTCATGTGATCCATTCAACCCAAATCAATCAAGATGGTGGCCCATGTTGAAGCGGCATTGTTGTGCCTGCTATTCACTTTGATAGCATTGTTAAAGATAAATGTTACTTTGTACAACCTTCACATTGCATTATTTCAAAGGCGACAAAAAGTTTACTCAGAATTGCTGTCCAGCAATGAAACACAAGGACAATTGTGTTTCAGACAGTACATGGAAAGGCGATTTTTTTTTGTGTGTGCTGTAAGGGGTTTTAAGAGTTTTCATACCGTTCAGTGTGGATGAGCAACTTTTGGAAAATGCTTGAAAATGGCAATGTGGACAGAGAGCGTTTAGAAAACGAAAGAAGCATTTTCAAATATATCAGGATTAATGTTTACGTGGCCACAGTCCACATCCACACTTATCCATTTTCATTTGAAAACTTGAAAAATTTGAAAAAACATTTAGTTTCATAATGTCATAGTTTTCCGAAGTATGTGGTAATTGAAAGCGTTTTCGAAATGCTCAGTTTTAGGGATACCCTGATACAATTTTTTTTAGAAACTCGCCGATTTCGAGCCCAATACCTGTTTTTTTTGTTCATTTTATTTCGAGACTCCATATTAACAGATAATTTCAGTTTTATAATCAAAATTGTGTTTAAGAAAATTAATGAATTAAACTTGAATCAAATGAAAATATAACAATTAATTTTCAACATAATATTGTATAATTTTTTCAAATGAAGTTTTTATATACAGAACCTCAGAGCACAATCCAAATACAGCATTGGAGTTATATTTTGTCAAATAAAGTGCTGCATAACAGATAACAGAGATATTGCTTAAATATAATACAATAACCGGGATGTATTATTATTAGTAGTAGTAGTAGTAGTAGTGGTAATACAGTGAATATTAGACAAATTTACAATAGTGATATACTTCTGTTATAATTTTATCTTTGAAATTGAGCTTTTATTTTGACAGAGCTTTTACTTTGAAGTGTTTCTGTGTGATGACGGTAGCTTTTCAGTCTGAAAAGCCGGGCGCTACTTGACTCAAAGTGATGATTAAACTGCAAAATGTCATTAACGTAATGACATTCTTTCATCAGATGGTATCGGTTTTTGATATCAGAGCATTTTTACAAGCACAAGAACGAGTACATGAGTGTGGTATTGGACCGATTCCGATACCAGTACTGGTATAGGGACATCCCTACTCTGTTTTCGAGGGCAGAAAATGCCATTCTTGAGTGGAAGAGAGGTGCAAATGTAATAAATGTATTATTGTGGACGTAGCCTTCATCACCATTCACTTTCATTGCATTTTTACGAAAAATTAAGGCTAGAGTATACTTTGTTTTTGTGCGTGCTGTTATGTTTTGCACATGGTCGAATGTTCAGCCTTTCAAAGCAAACTATTTTCACAACAAGTGCATATGGACGCGTTTGGTGCATGTACACAACAATGGCTTTAAGAGACTCTTTAGTACATTTAACGGCAGACGCATGTGCAGGTGACCCACACAAATGCGGACAATCCGTGTTGACAAAAAACTAGGCTGAATGCGGACTGTCCACTTATGTGCTGATGACCAAATTTGACAAGTGGCATGCAAAAACCGAAGCATTGTTTGCCCTTAAGTCATTCTACCTAAAATTTATTTTTGTGTTTGACAAACTATTTCATTAAACTTCAGTATATAACTTGTCCTGCACTGTTTGTGCTATGGTCATGAAATAGCTGTGCTATAAACCTTTCTATGAGACTTAAAATGTTCGCTTGGATGACAAACAAATCTCATAGACTTACATTGAAGGAGGAACCCAAGCCATATCTAGGGAAAATAATATCATAGATGCTTGAGATGGGCTCTTTTGACTTGGATCAGTAAGGAACCACCTAAAATCCACCCAGAACACCCCAGAAACCACCAAGCAATGTGTTGTGAACCATTTAGAATGCCATAGCATCATAACAGAGTTTTACATGGGCAAGCACCAAATTGTCTTTCCATTTGGATGCAATCCTCTCAATTTTTTTTCGTTTTTACAGTATGGTGGGCTAAATATGGCCTCTGCCCGGAAACTTTGTCCTTTCTCTGGCACGGAAGTGCACAGATGACCTGACCATCTGCAGACCGCCTTCTTTGAATGTCAGCATAAATGTACATTTCTCACACTCTCTCACACTCATGAATGCCCACACATCCTCACTGCTTGGTCATACGAGTGAAAACAGGTGCGCTTCTCTTCATCAGCTCAGTCACTGTTACCATGGCAACGCTCTCCACAGCATCAGCGTCATCTCCATGAGCAGCTAGTGGTCTACACCTCTGAGAAAACTGCGGGGCACTTTTCATTTTGACTCGTCTTTCAGAAGAATACAAATGAGTGTTATCTTGAACTACCTTCTCTTGTGGTAACTTCAAAAAGAAACTCGTAGGAAGTTACATTTCACAGAATTGTAAAGGAATAAAATTACTTGCCGTCTCATTATTATTTTCTTTCCAATAAGCAATGTGAGTGTCTTTGCATGTTTGGTGGCTCTAGGCGATTGTGAATTAAAGAAAAGAATTGTTCCAGAGAATAGTCTGTGGCAAACAAGGCAATTGGTTGCAGCCATTGGTTGAAGTGTGTGTTATCTCTTGTCTGTTTTTCTCTTCTTTCTTTTTTCTTTTATCATCTTCTCTCATCTTTTATTCTTATCTCGTCTCTTCTCTTGTATAATATTATCTCATCTTGTCTCGTATGGTCTATTCTGGTATCATCTTATCTCATCTCATCTCATCTTTTTTCTCTTGTCTTTTAATTTCACTTCTCACCATTCTTTTCTTATGTTCTGTTCTCTTCCCTTTCCCTTCTTGTATTTTCTCTTCTCATTTATTTTTCTCTGTCTTTTTTCTCATCTTGTCTCTTGTCTTTTCCTCTCAGGATGCAGTAAATGCCCTTGTCAGTGGACAAGGAAGCAGTTTCTTGCAGTGCATCACAACCCTCCAACGGACAGTGTGTTCTCCATAGCTCCAAACCTCGTAAGATGTACGGCAGTGCGCGCGCTGTCAGCCACATCGAGGGCAGCCCTGCGCGCTCCCCAAGGCTGCCCCGTTCCCCTCGGTTGGGACACCGTCGGGCCAACAGTGGCAATTCGGGTGGCAAGACCTTATCTATGGAGAACATCCAGTCCCTCAATGCTGCCTATGCCACATCTGGCCCCATGTACTTGAGCGACCATGAAGGTCTCGGATTCACAGCTACTTACCCTAAAGGTACCATGACGCTCGGTCGGGCCGCAAGTCGAGCGATGTATGGCAGTCGGGTCACTGCTATGGGCAGTACCCCCAACATCACATCTGTGGGGCTTCCGCATGCCGACCTGTTGGCGTATGGCGATCTGGGCTCGCTGTCTATGCTCCACCACCAAGGGACACCATCAGCCCTGCTGCGCCAGGCAGTCAGGGGTGGAGGGGGAGAATTCTTGGAGCTCCAAGCGCAGCTACGAGACATGCAGAGGGAAAATGAGCTCCTTCGGAGAGAACTGGATGTGAAGGACAGCAAGTTGGGATCCTCCACCAACAGCATCAAGAGCTTCTGGAGTCCAGAGCTCAAGAAGGAGCGAGTGATGAGGAAAGAGGAGGCAGCTCGAACCTCCATCCTGAAAGAACAGATGCGGGTGACCCACGAGGAGAATCAGGTTAGGATGGTTACCTTGCATTACAGTTTGCTAAATAAAAAAATGAGCCTGCCTGCACTCGTGAATATAAAGGCATTATCCATTCACAATAGAAAAGCATAGCCCTCCTAGGTTCTTTTAAGCATCAGTGGGTTGAATACAGGTAAAGTGGGACACTTTTTGTATTTTCCAGAATATAAGTCTGTTTTTTTCATCATCTGTAAGGTGCTGTGACTTATAGTCTGAAGTGACTTATATAAATTATTTATGTCAGCCAGGCAAACACATGCACACCAAAACAGATGAAAACATCAGTCATAGAGACTGGGATAGCATTTAATTCCATTACTAAAAATCACCAATAAATTAATTCGAAACTAGTATTGGATGCCATGTATGATGTCATTTGGATCATGTTCAACAATCAACATAAATTACAAATTATTAGTAAGTCCCACTTTACCTGAATTCACCCTACATAGATGGTTTTCTAAGGAACCACAGAACCTAAAACTGTTCTCTATTGGCATAAAAAAAAAAAAAAAGGAAAAAAAAAACCTTAACACATTGAAGGGCATTTTCACATAAGGTTCTTTTGGAGCACTTGTTCCTGAAACTGGTACCAAACCGCTCGACCTGAGACCACCTGGCCGAGGTAGTTTCGATCTGATTTCAAACTAGCTTTTGAGTGGTTTGCTTGTGGTGAGAATGCAATCTGACTCAATGAACCAATCAATATCCCTATGATATCCATAAGCATACTTGAGGATCTGTGGTGAAGAAATCTGTAGGTCAACACGTTACTGTAATACATAACCAAAATTAGTAAATAGGCTTTTTGCCAAATATATTTTATACTGTATAATCACATTAAAAAGGTGGTGTTTAATAATTCCTTTGGTAAATTTTGTATGATTGCTTCTTTCTGTACAGACACAGGTAGGACGGTTTGAGCAATGTTTTGATGAATAAAAACAAGAAAGAAAACTAGTTAGGTGGCAAGAAATAAAACTAACATATCAGTTTTAATTTGAACCATTTTACATAACCTCACTCTATTTGCCATGTGTATGCCTTTGTGTGTGCAAAACAGAGAGAGAGAACGTGAGAGCTCTTTGACCATGAAAACAGGCACTTATCAATGTAGAAATAAAGCAATATCCATTCAAGTGATGGATTATTTTTATTTGTAGCTGAACCTCTGATGGGAATGCACATTCTTTACCATGTGGCAGTGTGACATAACCACACAACAAATAGAAGAAATGTATAGATGTCAGATACATTGGATTTGTAGTAATTTAATATTTTTTATACAGCTTTAGGTGTTCTAAAACTTAGTGAGATGCTGCATTTGAAGGCATCATATGCACACTACCATTGTGAAGGCTGTTCCAAAAGGTAGGCTGCGGCATCTAAGATGCTTAATTTTTGCCAAAAAGGAAGCAAAAACAATTTAACAATATAGTGCTTTATTTTCCAAACAAAGCCTTTCACAGTATAAAGACCGAAATTTACTAATATATCACCAATTCAAGAAACATTAAACATTTCCCAAATTCTAAGTGGGAGTGTGACTAATTGATAGAACTAGTCACCCCATAGGTTGCATATCTATTGCAACGGGCATTAAATCTCTTAAACTCTCAGCCTTCACAATTTTAATCTGCCGGTAGACTGTGGCTTTCCTACAGCAATCTTGAAGCCGCATTCATGATTCTTTGAACCTCACATGAAGAGCACTTGAAAAACAAATATATCTCATTCTGCATTTTGCCGATAGTTAAGACTTGACGTGCTTCTGTGGTAATTAAAATGTGCCTTACATGCTTCTGAAAAATACTTTATTTCTATCACAAGTCCCAGCTGGGCTTGTTTTGTACATCAAATATCATTAAGAGGTCCTTTCTCCATCATTTTATCATGGAAGTGCTGTTGTGTGTGTGTGTGTGTGTGTGTGTGTGTGTGTGTGTGTGTGTGTGTGTGCAGAGATTATTTTATTTACTGAGATAACAACCTCCGCAGCTCTATCATAGCAGAGACTGTATCTGTCAAGTAGCGTGGCAGTACCGCCCATAGAATGGCTATGGGACCGACACGTTTTGCCATCTTATGCTAAGCTTGTAGGCTCACCTTGGTAGAAGGGTTCTGGTGTGTGTCTGTTTGTGGTGTGTGCATCATTGTAATGACTCCGGGTGGACACATTACAAAGGTTCTGTCCTTCCCATCATGTGTTTATGTTTTATTAATGGTAAATACATTAATCATGATTAAGAAAAATGAACGTGTTAAGCTTTTTTAATTAATTGCATGTGTTAATGCGTTAAATCTGACAGCTCTAATTTGTATGCTTATTAGATTATCACGATTTTAGCTTACCAACATGCTAACGTCAAACTCTGTTGGAATGAAATGTGAGTCAAGTCTCATGTGCGTTTCGTACGAGGAGCGCTATTGGTATGACACACCAAGTTGCTGCCTGTGTTTCAATCCATTACTTAAGATGTTTAGGGTTGCCTTCTCCCATATTAGCCAGGACATCCTGTATAGACCCGGTCGACCAACTGTACGATGAAACACGGGTCAAATTTACAGTATTCTAGCCCAAAAATGCTCAAGGAGGACCAACCCCCCAAGGTCTTACGGCGAAACATCCCGCATTACAGTGCTCAAAATGCTCAATGTTTGCAACCCTAATGAGGTTCCATTTCAGTTGCCTTATAAGGCAGCTGCATATGTGAGCAGCTGACAGCAAGGCAGCTAGCTAAGCTTTGGAAAAGAGTTACATTTTAAGGCTAGTAATTGAATAATTTCACTACTAGGTTAGATTCTGGCAGTAAAGGCTTTCCACACCCTACAGATTCGGTTGACGTTAGTTAAGGGCTATGACTAGTTTATGAGTTCCTGTGTTGACAAGGTTGCTCATCCTGCCTCTAGGTTTGGTTTCATCAGTGGCTATGTTCTTTTCTTCTTCTTCGTTCTGCCTCTCATTCAACCGTAGAGTCATGCTCTCTCTCACTCTTTTTTTCCACCCACTATCATGCTCTTCACGTCTCTCCACAGCTGATTTCCTCTTTTAGTCGTCTTCTGGGTGGCACTTCTGGAAAGAGGCATTTATAATCATTAATATTTCATCATTTAATCAGATGCGGTACCATTTCAATAGACAAACCAAAGCCACACATACTAAAATACGCTTTATTTGTGTATCTAAAATCTGATTGGATGAGCTACAGTAAATTCAAAGATATTATAGAATAACTGATACACGCACACTAAGAATTCTATATTAATGTGCAAAGCTGCTATATTTCATGGCAACCATAGACAGCCTAGAGTTAGGCTATGAACAATACTACTTGGTTGAACAATTGTTTCTAGTGATTACAAATGATAATACATTTGATTATTTATTGAACAATGGTTTCTTTAATCATTTAGCTGTTTCCAGTTAAAGGAATAGCTCATCCAAAAATGTATATACCTAATCATTCAAGACTGATCTCACAGTGAAATCAGTGACAGTAGGACAAAAGTTCCCCTTCTGTCACTCACTCAACGTTGTGTCGAATGTAGTGACACAAGGGATCTTTCTTGAGAGCCTTGCATACCTCTGAACTTGAGAAAAGGCCAATGAGAAATTGGCAGACAGAATTAGCATGTCCTTCCCCCGGACATATGGATATAAAGGGAAACAGGCATGCGTCTGTCAGTCAGTTTTTTTCTTTGGAGCTGAGCGGTTGTGCAGCAGCAAGCTGATTCTCACTACTGTTCCACTCACCTCTATAGCAGAGCATTGCTGTTTGATCTATGGCGTGTTACCAGCGGCTTTCTCCCTCTCTGCACACTGTGCAGTCCACGCCCCTGGGTGCTTCGACAGTGCTTCTGTTAAAAAAGTGCACACTTCTATAATAGATTATTTTCCCTCTAAAAGAGTTTATTTTCACAGACTCGCATCTTTTTAAAGATGCCATTCCGCCCCTGTGTAGTTCCTGGATGCCGTTGATTGCCGAATGGTGAATGGTTCATGTACTCACTGCAAGAATATGACCATGGCAACGTTGCGGTTGCGGCTTTCATTTCTCAAAGTCCCCACGAACCACCCACCCCCCGGCACGCTCACTTGCTTCCGTCCGGGCTCGAGGTGAGTGCGGCTCGCCTCATAGCCAGCCCGTGTTCTCCCTTGAGCCCCCTGAGTTGGATGATGACGTCGCCGCTGCATTGGAGAGTGTTCAGGTGACTGACGCAGAAGACTCGACTGGGCTGCCACCTTCGGATCAGCACGCCCATTCTGAGGCTGAAGAGTCTGAAGTTTGCAGCCAATCTTGGACTTGCAAGTTCTCAACCTGGCTTTAAACAAACTCCAGTTCAAAATGCTCACGCAGAAACAGATTTTAACCTGCATTCGGCATCAAGATTGGTTTGCGGTGGTAGACCTGAAGGACTCATACTTCCACTTTTTCCTCGACACCTACCCTTCCTGCTGTTCGCGTTCGACGGCCAGGTGTATCAGTCCTCCCCTTCGGCCTGTCCCTGTCCCTTCACAGTCTTCACGAAGGTCGAAGAGGCAGCCCTTGCCCTGCTAAAGGAAGTGGGCCCCTTGCAGGTTTGAGCACACTCAACAGAATGAGAGTGTGGCATCCTCATGGGCACTGGCCAAATGGCACCTCCCTAGCAGACATCTGCAGAGCAGCGGGCTGGGCAACACCCAATACCTTTGCGAGATTCTACAATCTCAGGATTGAGTCGGCCTCGTCCCGTGTTTTGTCAGGTTCAAGCCGGTAGAACTCTGTAATACGGAACAGCCGACCGGCGTGTTCCGCTTGCACCTAGCGCCCTGCACCAAAGTGATCCAGTACGCTCTCTCTCTCCCATGTTAGCCACTAAGCTCTCGCTTCCTGGATGTTCTTCATCCCTAGTCTTCTGGCCTGCGAATTCAGTGGAGGAATTTGCTGCCGGACCCACTACGAGCCGCAAGTGCTCTGTTTTTTAGCCCCACAGGTGTAGGGCTCCACAGGCCTAATTCCCTCTTCATGCAACTCTCTGTGATGTATTTTCCGCGGAATGGTCCCTTTGTCGGCGGACCCGCGTCTCCCTTGGGTAGTCCCTCTGCCCCCGGTCGCTGTGTTTGTAGAGCTCCTCCCTCATCAGGTAGGACCTACCACCGCGCCACTTCCACGTGTGGCTTGACAATCCATGTGACGTATTGGCCACATGTCACCTCCCCCCAGTCTGGGCAGGATGTGGTCTCCGCAGTGTCTTTTCCCCCTGAAAGAATAGGAACGGAAAATATTGCCTTCCCCGATGCATTTCATAGCGTTAACGCTTTATGCTCTATGATGAGAAACATAGAGAGAGAAAAGGCCGTGGCTGGACGTCTTGATCCCATGATAGTCATGTCGCTGTTCCCCCTTTAGGGTTGCTGGGATCCTAAGGTCTGTATATGACACCTTTTTCTGGGGTTGTTGGGGAGGGTTACGTGCGGCTGATACAGTTGCTTCTAGCAAGCAGTAGCTGGCTTGCACCTGTGTCAGCAGTTCACGTAACATGGTCTAGTGCATGGCATTTTTAAATGGGACCCCTTGTGGCACAACAATCGACACAATGTAGAGTGAGTGACAGAAGGGGAACGTCATGGTTACTGTTGTAACCTCCATTCTCTGATGGAGGGAAAGAGACGTCATGTCCCCCTTGGCACGTCACTAGACCTACCACTGTAAACGGCCGTACCTTATTCTCGGCTCCAGTGCAAAAACCTGACTGACAGACGCATGCCCACTTCCCTTTATACCCATACGTCCGGGGGCGGGACATACAAATTCTTTCTGCCAATTTCTCATTGGCCTTTTCTCAACTTCAGAGGTATGCGAGGCTCTCAAGAAAGACCCCTTGTGTCACTACATTCAACACAACATCTCGTTCCCTCCATCAGTGATCGGAGGTAACAACAGTAACCATGACGTTCTTCAGCTGAAATCGGTCTGTGCTTACTGAAATTTGAATTCACTGAAGCTGGAATTGTTGTTAAACATGCATGAGCTCCGGTTTCTGGGTGAAATGTCAACAGAGTTGCGCCAAAAGCGACTTGTTAAGCAAGTTATTTTTAGTTGTAAATAATTTAAAACAGTCAACAGGAATGCATATTTTATTAACACCTTAACCCAAACCCCAACCCTAAACTTAATCGTCAGCGGAGTAAAAATGTAATTTTAGAGAGAAAATGCAACATCTGAATTGTGCTCATCATTGATTAGGTGGAGGCAATTTCTTCCTGGTTTCTCTGAGGCTGCTCATAGTAACGGTTTTCAAATGTTTGTGGACTGGGGAATTTTGTTTTCTCACACTCTCACCCCTTCTTCTCTCTTGTCATCTCTTTCTCTCTGTCCATCCCTGTTCTCTCTTTCTCTTGGAGAGTAGAGTTGTGGCCTAGTTAAATCAGCACGCTGCACAAGGCCTGAAGACGCTGGCATGTTCAAGGACAAATGCTTGTCTCAGAGACTTTGTCTTTCTCCATCCGATTCCTTGTCTTCCCTGCTTTCCTTTCACTCTCTTCCCTATGCTTCTCTCTCTCTCTCTCTCTCTCTCTCTCTCTGTCTCCTGTGTCTGCTGTTCTCTCTATTTCTTTCTCTCTGTCAACGATCTCTCTTTTTGTCTTCTTCTCTGTCACATATTCCCACTCCGTGTTTCTCCCTCTTTCTCTCTCTCATCCTGTGTCCTTTCTGTCCATCTTGTTCTTCGTTACCCTACATCTTCCTCTCCATCCATCCTCTAAGACACCATATGGCATTTTCATACATATTATGGATGACATATGGATCATGTTTATGATAAAATCCATATATAAATAGCCTTGCTTTAGCATTCAGTTCTTACACCAATTCTGAGAGTTGCATTTTATTGACTCAAAATATTAAGTGTAATTTAGAGCTGTCACTATTATGAATTTTGGCATAATTGTGATTATGATGATTATTTGTCCGTTTCACGACTATTCATTGCCATACAACTTGTCATGCTTTTGTCATAGGTGTATTTGTTAACCTTAATAAGTCATTTATTCATATTTTACTTTTACATGAATTATTTTGAGGCTTTAAAAATGTTTGAATGACATTAAAATAAATATTTTAAATATCAAAATATTTCAAAATACTATACATATCGTGTCTCTTTTCTCTTTACCTATTGTTGGTCGACTTTAGTCTTGGTCCATTTTGAATGTACACTGTTGTTGTTGGATCTAAGCCAACCTGAATAGCTATTATATTATATTCATGTGTACAATAATACAAATATTTACAGTATTTTCAAAAATTTTCACTTACACACATTACTCTAAGCTCTCCAATTAAACCCACAAGCCCTTATTTCACAAAAAAAAAATAACCACAGCTAGATCAAGTAACCACGGTCATTATTTAATAATCGCGACAGGCCTAGCGTATCACTTTTAAAATTCTCAGATCCCAGCTTTTTGTCTCCCAATATGCAGAGTAAACTCTATTCATATCACTGCAATTTCTTGGTGAAATGATCTTTGCAGAATCTTTCATCAGGATCCTAATACTTCTTAAAGTCATCTTTTAGAATTCCTGAAGGCAAACAAAACCAGCTAAGACCAGTCTGTGAGTAAACGCACCTGCTTTGCGAAACTCTATCCATTCTGTTGTTCTAATCATTTATCAAGGTAAGTGCTGTTGATAATGATCTACACTGTGTAGTTAAGACCGGTCCACAAGTAAACATACCTACTCTGCTCTCATGCCGCTCTATCCATTGAGCCATGCTGATAATTGGTGCGTAAAGTGACATTTTGTTTAGCTTTTGGAGCAAGCAAAACAAGCTCCAAACAATATGGTTAGGATGACAAGGGAAGGCTCATTAATATTCATGAGGAAAGCACAGACTGATTGGTCAGTGAGATGTTCTGTTCACCTGCCATCCTACGTTTCATAAATTACCTCACGGGCCACAGGGCCATGAGTTTTACACCTGTTATTTTAACGTTTGCATTACATAATCAACTACATGTACATGCTTGTTCGAGTGTGATCAAGTTGCACTAATGCTCAACTGATTACGTTTTGCATTTGCGATGGACCAGGGTACGAGTCTTGAATGTACACAAGTCGACTCGTGAGCTGGAATTGTCTCAGAAACATACAAAATGTCGATGTTGCTTTAGCTGTTGCATTTTTCATCTCACATTTGCTTTTATGACAATATATTTTTGGTTTAGGTTTAAGGTTTAGGTTAGGAGGTCAGTTTTGTTGATTTAAAACTCAAATGAACATTAACCTTACTTGCCATTCAGTGGACATTTCACCTTGGACCTGCCAGGATATATGTTAGGAGGACCAATATTATTTAGCAAAACTAGGAATTTGAGAACAGGTTCGTTTTCGTGAATCTGTTTAAAAAGTGATTATTTTTGCAATAATACTACTGAATCCTCCAGCACCTGCCTGCAAGATGGGGAATTGCACTCCACAAATTGCTTTCACCACTATTTTTTTGGGGCCTGTAAAAATGAAAGATATTCTGTATTTATTTCCTGTACTGTAGAAATGTACACGGATAAAAATCAACCACCCTAACGAGGATCCAGCTGACTTAAAATTGGCTTCTGCCTGTGAATTATTTATATAACTATCACATTTTTTGTCTGAAACCCCACATAGGGATTCAGGTTGTGAGTCTAAATGAAATTTGTGAAAATGAAAACCAAAGAGTTTCATATTTAAACTTAATTGCGACACCAAAGAGTGTAGCAATAAAGGAAAAACAAATGCATAAATTAGCAGCCGTGTGGTGGCTTCATATCAGAAGGGAATGGATTTCTTATTAAAACAAATGAAATAATTATGAAAAATACATGGCACTATTGCCAGAGAACCTGTTTAAGTAAGCGCAAAAAAAAAAAAAAAAACTAAAGATTGGGAAGAAGTTCATTATCAACAGATGAGTTTGTGCACATAAGACAAATTAACACTGAAGTGGCTTATGAATGCAACGTGAATGCAGTTGCCAAATCAAGTGCATGAAATGGACCAAACATGCCTGAATAACAGGACAAAATCATACTATCTTGGTTTAACAAAATAAATTCTATATATAATAAAACAACGCTGCATAAGAGAACAGGAATTCAATGCAGGTATGATGAGATAATTAGTAAAGTGTCTGATTATTCTATACACTGATAAGTGTATTATTATTGTGTGTGTGTGTGTGTTTGTGTGTGTGTATGTGTGCAGCAGACTGAAAACAGGAGAGATGTTAGCTGAGCTGTATGTACAAGTCTAGTGATGTCATGTTCACTGTTGTCTTTTGTTTTTGTGCTGTTATTTTGAAGTTTAGTTTAGTTCCTGTTTCCTGTTTTGGTTTTTGTAGTCCTTTTGTAGGTTATTTTGTTCTGTCATGTTCACTGTTTTCTTTTGTTTTGTGCTGTTATTTTTAAGTTTAGTTTAGTTCCTGTTTGGTTGTTGTAGTCCTCTGTAGTTTCTTTTTATTATTGGTGTTCCCCTGATTGGTTCTCCTTCCTGATTGTTTCCTCCAGGAGTCCCTCATTCCCTTGTTTGTTCCTTCCTGTATTTAAACCTGGTTCTTTGTTCAGTCAGGGTCGATCGTTCTGTCACGACTGTGAAGTCAGGAGAAGGCAGACGGGAGGTGCGGATTCAAATGCAGCTTTATTGGGCAAGCATATAAACAAACAAACTCAGGAACAAATGAAAAGTCCATGATGGGAAAAAATAAACTAAATGAGGGAAAACATAAAGGGGCTAAACAGGCTGGGGAAACATCCATAAAAGACAGGGAAACCTCGAACGAACACAGAGAATATGACGAACATGCAACAAAACATCAACATTCAACAACGATCGACAATGACTGAACAAAGAACCAGGTTTAAATACAGGAAGGAACAAACAAGGGAATGAGGGACACCTGGAGGAAACAGGGAAGCAGAACCAATCAGGGGAACACCAATAATAAAAATAAACTACAGAGGACTACAACAACCAAACAGGAAACAGGAACTAAACTAAACTTCAAAATAACAGCACAAAACAAAAGACAACAGTGAACATGACAGAATAAAATAACCTACAAAAGGACTACAAAAACCAAAACAGGAACTAAACTAAACTTCAAAATAACAGCACAAAAACAAAAGACAACAGTGAACATGACAAGTGACAAATGCTCCAAGAAACTTGGAACATCCTATCTGCCAACAACCAATAAAAACTGTGTCCAGGAGAATTGGTGCTGTTTTAAAGGCAAAGGTGGTCACAAGCTTTTTATGTTTACTAGACTTTGTTTGACATTAAGTGATAAATGAAAACTATTTATGTCATTATTTTTTAAGACATCCTCATATATGTACAGTTGAAGTCAGAAGTTTACATACACCTTAGCCAAATACATTTAAACTCAGTTTTTCACAATTCCTGACATTTAATCATAGAAACATTCCCTGCCTTTGGTCAGTTAGGATCGCTACTTTATTTTAAGAATGGAAATGCCAGAATAATAATAGAGAGAATTATTTATTTAAGCTTTTATTTCTTTCATCACATTCCCAGTGAGTCAGAAGTTTACATACACTTTGTTAGTGTTTGGAATCATTGCCTTTAAATTGTTTAACATGGGTTAAACTTTTTGGATAGCGTTCCACAAGCTTCTCACAATAAGTTGCTGGAATTTTGGCCAGAACTGGTGTAACTGAGTCAGGTTTGTAGGCCTCCTTGCTCGCACGTGCTTTTTCAGTTCTGCCCACAATTTTTCAGATTGAGGTCAGGGCTTTGTGATGGCTACTCCAATACCTTGACTTTGTTGTCCTTAAGCCATTTTGCCACAACATTGTAAGTATGCTTAGGATCATTGTCCATTTGGAAGACCCATTTGTGACTGAGCTTTAAATTCCTGGCTGATGTTTTAAGATGTTTCTTCAATATGTGTAAATTCAATGGTACAGGTGATATCATACAGAAGAGAAGCAGAACTAACTTATTTATGCAGGCATTGATGAGCGGGTGAATTGAGTGCTGGTGTGGTGAATTAGAAATCAGGTGATGAGGAGCGGAGTGCTGAGGGAGGTGCAGAGCCCGAGGGAGACAATGACAAAGTTTTCACACATACCTGAGTTCAATGGAAAAACAGCATGTGCACAGCCAATGAATTCAGATATAGACCCTTTGCTTCTTTCCATGGTCTGAAATCCTCAGGGATAAAATATTCACTCCACACCCTCCAATATTTGAGAGAATGTAGGGGTGTACTGATATCCAGGTTCAGCGCGATAAGCCAGAGCTTCAATCGCTCATGATCATGTATAGGCAATCGATGAAAAGTTAATATTTTTCTTGTTGTGCATTTTCTTTGGGGTTTCTGAAGGTTGAAGCATCAAGGATACACTTGCTAAAGGACCATTTTGAACAATACACTTATACAAATAAGCAAATATTTGTCGTTAAAAAGTAGTGATGCACCGAAAATTCAGGATGCACTTGGCCGAAAACCGAGAATTATAATTTTTTCTTTATTTTATAATTGCATTAATATGATACTTTTTCATTCATTTTATGAATTCATTCATCTGAATTGAAAAACTACAAACCAATAAAAGTTTCACACTTTTATTGAAAGTAACGCACCAAAATTGGACAGAAAATATATTAAAACATTATTAAATATATTATTCTTTATTCAGTTCTTTAACATTCAAATTTAACAGATTTTTTTTTACCAATTATCCAAATAATGTAACGTTCTAGAAAACTATAATGATATGCAAACAGCAGTCAAGTAATGAACTTAGCAGCTCTAGTATGGCATCTTGCAAATACAAAAAGTTTAAATATGCCACACAGATTTAATGAAAACATCAAGAGGATATGAGCGTGAAGCAATCGTCTGTGTTCCGCATCTGCTTTCGGGTCCTTGGATAACATATAACGTGTGAGTAAGGGCAGCCGGTGGAATTTCTGGTGCCCCCCTAGGGAGTTTGTGAATTGGTGAATTGGTGCCTGTGGCAGGGCGGAGGGCGGGGCCGGGTCGTGATCCTACACACCCGGTCCCGTATTAGGCTAATCAAGCCTCCCGAGAGGGATAAAGGTCGACTGCAGAGGATCGTGCGGGAGAGAGTGATAGTTTACGTTCATGTCCTTCATGTGTGTGTTTGTCTTTTGTATACATTTTGACTGTGTAGTATGCGTATAGGGAGCGGCATTGAAGTATTTCCACACGACTGACATCGGCTTTTGCTTGGTAGCACCGTGATTATGGCTAGATCGATCGAGAGTGAAACCTAAGCAATAAGGGGCGGGGAGGCATATTTTTTCGGCTCATATTTTCGGTCTTTTTTCTCTTTCAACTAAAACAAAAAATTTAATTTTCGGCCGAACATTTTTGGTGGCCGAAATTTCGGTGCATCCCTATTAAAAAGTATATAAGTATTGTTTTGTTTCTAAAAATAATCAATCGTTTGGGTTCAGAAGAACTTAAATTGTCGACTGGAGTCGTGTGGATTATTTTGATGCACCCTAAATATGCATTTTGGACCATCAAAAAATTAACTTAATTTTTTTGAAGGAGGCCTGAAATGAAATCCTAAAAATCTTAAATTCTGTTTTGATGAAGAAAGAAACTCAGATACATCTTGGATTAAATTATCAGCAATTAAAAATTTTTGGGTGAACTATTCCTTTACGGTCAATATTAGGTCATAAATGGCAAAAAAAGAAGCAGCTTTCTCTAGAAACACATCAGTCAATCATTGTTTTGAGGAATGAAGGCTATACAATGCTTGAAACTGCCCAAAAATGGAAGATTTCATACATCCAGAGATGAGATAATACATTTTAGTAACATTTAGAAACAATGTGCTGGGAAATACAGTACGTCTTAATAAACAATGTGAAAAACAGCATAAAATTATCTGAGAAATAAGAGCTTTGGCTCTGTACTGCATAGAGATACGCATGGACTTCAATCATCATTGAAGGATTCACTTGAGGCCATTCACTCCTTAGGAGTATAACTGTCACCTATAGTACAATATACATCATTCATAGGAAATGCATTGCATAGCAATAGGTGTGAATTATCTAGGAATGCATTGAATTGTAGCTCTTCACTGCATACAGAAATGCTGGAGAAATGTGCTGGGAAATACAGTTCGTCTTAATGTGAAAATCAATGTGAAAAACAGCATAAAATGATCTGAGAAATAAGAGCTTTGGCTCAGTACTGCATGCAGATATGCAAGAGAAATGGACTTGCAATCATTACTGAAGGATACATTTGAGGCCATTCGCTCCTTAGGAGTATGACTGCCCCCTGCTGTACAATATACGCCAATAATGCTAAGAGCAAGCCAGATGCTTTGCAAGATATTTATGAATGAGTTGGGACGCGCCGCATGATCCGCCGACATTACGTGAGATTTCCGGCCAGAGAATATGGCCGTGAATGTGGGCGGAGAGAAGCCGGTTAATGGCATCTGCCCGTTTACCACATGTCTCCGCTTGTACGATAACTTGGGGACAAAGCTGAGCTTTATCACCAAGTTATCTACTAGCCAAATGTGTGTGCGAGTATGTTCCCCTTCTGTCGCTCTCTCCACGTTGTGTCAGAGAAGCGACACTAGGGGTCTCTCTTGAGCTGTGATATTCACCTCTAAACTATGAAAAAAGGCCAATGAGAGTTGGCAACCAGTATTTGCATGTCCCGCCCCTGGACATACGGGTATTTAAGCGGCACAAATATGGGAGTTTCAGAAAATTTCTTAGGAGCCGATGGTCATGTCTGCAACTGCTGCGTGTACACACCGAGTTCCTGCTATCCCTCTGCTGCATGCTGTTGGATTCTACGCCGCACAACAGCGGCTTTCTCCTGTTTGCATGGCTGTGCACTTCCTGCCCCTGAGCGCTTCGACAGTGCAGATAATAAAGATCTCTTACGAGTTCTTTTTTTCATAAAAGAGTGATTTTATTTAAAAGAGTAATTTTAAACACACCGAGGTTGCGTTTGTGAATGGTTCGTGTTCTCATTGCGAGAACATGACCATAATAACGTTGCTCGTTGACTCCCGACCCCGCTCGAGGTGGCGGTGACTCGCCTCACAGCCAGTCTGCCTACCCTCTTGCGATGGAAGCAGACGAGTTCGCTGCGACATCGGAGGGCATGGGATTTGATGCCGAGGACTCCTCTGGGCTGCTGCCTTCGGGCTTGCACTCCCAGGAAGAGGCCGATGCACAGATGTCCGATATGCTTTCCCGGGCGGCCAACAGCGTGGGCTTGGACTGGAACCCTCCATCCTCCCCACAGCCATCACGGCTGGACGACTGGTTCTTGGGTGTTGGGCGCCGCTCACAGCCTCCCCCCCCCCCCCCCGGTTCCATTCTTCCCGGAGGTGCATGATGAGCTGACGTCTTCGTGGAGAGCACCCCTCTCCACTCGGCGCACCGCCACCTGCTCATCCGCCCTCGCCACCCTGTCTCACAGACTCCATCGAGGACCCGGAAGGCTCCCAGGCGCTCCTGAGACAATGGACCCAGAGTGCAAGAAGTTAGCTCCAGAGGTGGTAAGACCGCTCCGTCCCCCGGTGGAGGGCCGGGAGGAGAATCCTTTGTTTTTTCATTTGCCGCACCCCTCAACAGGGGCTGCGGTACCCAAATTCTCAATAAAAGAGCTATTTCCTTTACCTCTGGGTCACATGGCTCGCAAATGCCATTCACATGGCACTCTGCTTTCAGGCCTTCAGGAAACAGTCCCGGCTTCCTGGATGCGGTGCCCCCGCCCTCAGCCCCACGACTGTTCCCCGGCTGGCCGGTTCAGACGAGTCCAGAGGACGCCAGTGTCGGACCTCCTAGTCAGTCACGAACCCGCCCCCCGCCAGGTGCGCGGAGCAAGATAAGTGCTTTGATTTTGCTCGCGGCACCAGAGCCTCGGGATGCCACGTTGCCGCCTGGCGCCGCGTTACCTGTTCCGCACCGCTGCGAAGCCCCGCCGGGTACGTCCAAAATTCTCGTCCCCTTGGTGCCCCTAGCACAGAGCTTAGAGGCGTGGCTTTCACTGCCCAACCCCTTGCGATGGCTGCACCGGACCATTCGACTTGGTTACGCAATTCAGTTTGCCAGGTCTCTGCCCCCCTTCGTGGCCGTTCATTTCTCCGCAGTGCACTACAGACACGCTCAGTCCCTTTTAATCAAGGACGCGATAGAGCCTGTCCCTCCAACCAAAACGAAGAAGGGTTTCTACAGCCCTTACTTCGTTGTACCCAAGAAAAGCGGTGGCGTACGACCAATCTTGGACTTGCGAGTTCTCAATTGGACTTGTCCAAACTCCCGTTCAAAATGCTCACCCAGAAACAAATTCTATCTGGCGTCCGGCATCTAGATTGGTTCGCAGCGATGGACCTGAAGGACGCGTACTTCCACGTCTCGATTCTCCCTCGACATCGACCCTTTCTGCATTTCAAGTTCGACGGCCAGGCATATCAGTACAAAGTCCTCCCCTTCGGCCTGTCTCTGTCCCCTCGCGTCTTCATAAAGGTCGCAGAGGCGGCTCTTGCCCCGCTCCGAGGAGCTGGCATACGCATACTCAATTACCTCGACGATTGGCTCATTCTGGCCTCCTCGCGGGAATTACTATGCGCACACAGAGACCAGGTGCTCAAGCACCTCGGCCGTTTAGGGTTTCAGGTCAACTGGGAGAAGAGCAAGCTCCAGAAGAGCAAGTCCCCGGTCCAGAGCATCTCTTTTCTCGGTTTGGAGTTAGACTCAGTCTCAATGACAGCACGTCTCTCCAACGAGCGGGCTCAGTCAGTGCTGGAATGCCTCGCTTCCTTCAAGCCAGGCACCGTGGTCCCTTTAAAACATTTCCAACAGCTCCTGGGGCATATGGCATCCTCCGCGGCAGCCGAGCCACTGGGGTTGATGCATATGAGACCACTTCAGCACTGGCTCCAGACTCGAGTTCCGAGACTAGCCTGGCGCCGCGGCACGCACAAGGTGAAAGTTACCACTACCTGCCGCCAAGCCTTCAAACCCTGGACAGACCTCTGCTTTCTAAGGGCAGGAGTGCCCTTGCAGCAGGTGTCCTGACGTGTTCTGGTTACAACCGACGCTTCCAAGCTGGGTTGGAGCACCGTGTGCAATGGGCGCGCAGCCGCAGGCCGGTGGAACCGAGGCCCGCTGCGCTGGCACATCAACTGCACATCAACCGCCAAGGAGCAAGTCACTCTGGTGGCCCCCTACTGGCCCACCCGGACGTGGTTCTCGGATCTCACGCTCCTCACGACAGCCCCTCCCTGGCAAATTCCCCTGAGGAAGGATTTTCTTTCTCAGGGACAGGGCACGCTCTGGCATCCGCACCCAGACCTCTGGAACCTCCACGTCTGGCCCCTGGGCGGGACGTGGAAGAGCTAGCCGGCCTACCACCGGCCGTCATAGACACTATCAACCAAGCCAGAGCCCCTTCGACCAGGCATCTTTACGCCCTAAAGTGGCGTCTGTTCACAGACTGGTGTTTTTCACGAGCCGAAGACCCACAGAAGTGCGTGGTTAGGTCAGTGCTCATGGTTCTACAGGAGAGGCTGGAGAGGAGGCTGGAGAGGAGGCTGTCCCCCTCCCGGGAGGAGGCAGACCCAGCCCTTTCACTGCTGTGTCCAGTACGTGCTTTACGTATTTATCTGGACCGCACACAGAGCACTAGACGCTCTGAGCAGCTCTTCGTCTGCTTCTGGGGGACAGCAGAAATGGAACGCTGTCTCCAAGCAGAGACTCGCCCACTGGGTTGTCGACGCCATTTCCTTGGCTTATCACACCCAGGCTGTGTCCCCCCCCCTTGCGGGTCCGAGCTCACTCCACCAGGAGTGTTGCGTCCTCGTGGGCACTGGCTAGGGGCACCGCCCTAGCAGACATCTGTAGAGCAGCGGGCTGAGCAACACCTAACACTTTTGCAAGATTCTATAATCTCCGAGTTGAGTCAGTATCGTCCCGTGTTTTCTCAGGTCCGAGCCCGTAGAACTCGGTAGCACGCTGACGATCTGACCGGGTGAACCGCTTGCACCTAGCGCCCTTTCCCCCTAACCAAGGGAAAACAGTGCGCCTCTGTTCCCAGGAGATCCCATTTTTTGGGCCGCTGGTTGACTCCTCCCTAGCCCTCGCGGGTCCGCAATTCAGACCCAAACCACTGCGGGTACCGCAAGCTACCCTGTACTGGTATAGGTGCTCCACAGGTAAGGCCTCCTGTTCGGATTCCCCCTGTGTGTAATGCCACGGTACTGTCCCCTCACGAGTTGACTCCCGTGTCTCCCTTAGGCAGTTACAGCTGCCTCGGTCGCCGTGCTGTATGCTTCCCCCCTCTACGAGGCTGGATCAACCACCGCACCAACTTTTCCACATAGGTCCTAAGTTAGGCCATCTGATGTATTTGCCACTAAAATTTGCCTCCCCTCCCGGGTAGGTGTGGCCTCCGCAGGGTCTTCTCCACCCTGAATGTGGGCTAAGACCCCCTTCCCTCAATGTGTGTAAGGGCCCCGGCCATAGTTGCTCTATGCAAGAAACATAGAGAGAAAAGAGGCCCAGCCCGTGTTGGCGGCCATCACCTTGTTCCCCCCTCCAGGATAAGTAGTCTGATGGCTTAAATGGGGCATTAGGGAAGGGTACGTGCAGCCTGATACAGTTGGTCGTTCTGCACGTAAGAATACCTGCTCACTCCTGTATCAGCAGTTCACGTACACGGCTCAGCGCATGGCACTTTTTAAGTGGACCCCTAGTGTCACTTCTCTGACACAACATGGAGAGAGCGACAGAAGGGGAACATCTAGGTTACCTATGTAACCTCCGTTCCCTGATGGAGGGAACGAGACGTTGTGTCTCCCCTGCCACGTCACTGAGCCGAGCCACTGTTGTGGCCGGACCATTTCCGGCTCCTCAGAAAAATCCTGAATAAACTCCCATATTTGCGCTGCTTAAATAACCGTATGTCCGGGGGGACATGCAAATACTGGTTGCCAACTCTCATTGGCCTTTTTTCATAGTTCAGAGGTGAATATCGGCGCTCAAGAGAGACCCCTAGTGTCGCTTCTCTGACACAACGTCTCGTTCCCTCCATCAGGGAATGGAGGTTACATACGTAACCTAGACGTTTTTGAGGGGACATGTGTGTGTGTGGTTAGTACTAGAGCAAGAGACAGAATAAAGTGGCGGCACCAAACCTGGTTTTGCGATTGTGGGAGAGAAAGCAGCAGATTATCACTCAGAGATACGGTGAACAGCTTGTAAACCGTCCCACGGTCTTTGGTTCTTTAATGGATAAACTCAGTGTGCAGGTCTCATCCGCGATGTTACATTAATACCTTGAGAATTATTAGCAACAATGAGCGGACTCAGCGGTCCGTAAACTGTAAAAGCAATAACCTTTATACACAAGAATAACACACAATAATATTCTATTTCTGCCCTGACGTAAACCTCTTACTTAGATCGTGTGAGGACGAATGTGGAATGTGTGTTCATCCGTCGTTTGACTCCGACTCGGTTCCTCGAGGCTCAGGTGATGACGGGAGGCTGTTTCCTCACTCTGTAGGCGGGCGGTATGGCTGCTGATTCTCGGCGGGCTGGCAGAGATTTCAGTGACGTGGACTTGGTTGAAGAGGGAAGAGAAATCTTCTTTCTTCACTTCTGCAGGGAAACGGATAAAGATGCAGATTGCTCGGCGATCAGTTAGAGTGTTCGGTGGAACACAGAGTAATCTCAACTCGTCCAGCGAGATGGAGATTGTATGGCCACAGTTTCAAGAATGTTACTTCCTTGTGCAATGAGGCTACACCTGAGAGCAGCGATGAGTTGCGTCTACGCACGGTACGCAAAGTCGCTGACAGCGATGCCCAAAAGGATCTCAGAGGTATTTCTACTCCCGATGACATCATGGTTGAGGGGCATTCTGTTGTGCACCTCATCCAATAGGAGTTGAGAGTGTAAGATCCTATGGAATTTCACACATAGGTGTAAAGTGACCAAGGCTTCTTGGGATTTTTTGTCTGTTTTTGACTCCCTTTGTTTGATTTTGGCATGGTTTTTATCAGTAAGATTTATGACTGTGCGTGTAGGCCTAAGTCAGGCTTTACGGCTGTGTTAGGCCTGCCTTTGTCTTATATCTGAATACATTAGGCCCAACAGAAGAAAGGAGAGACGCTGCACTGGCTTTGTAGCAGTGGTGACTAGACACAACTAGCATCAGATGCATGTCATCGCATGCTGTTTCACACCCCATCTCTTGGCCATGTGATCCTGTTGTGAGCCTGGACGTGGGCAACTGTTAGGTGGGCTGTGGTGAAGAAGATTGTGTACAAGTTGAGCTTTCGTTATCACACCATGACACGCCAAGTCAAACTAAAACAAATACACAATAAACAACAATTTATTACAAATAATTTATTACAAATTATATTTTCACGTTAACACATTTAGTTGTGTGAGAGAAAATGTGTGAGTTTAATTGAAAAATGACATACATTTTTAGAATTTTCTTTCCTTGAATACCAGTATGCACTCAATCTGGCTTGGCATAGAAGTTTGTGTAATGCCTAATGATCCATGTTATCCCAGTATGACTTGAGCATATTGTGCACTAAAATGTAAGCAAAAACCTTTTGTACAAAGGAGTTTATATGGTAAATGTCACAAATTTGCTTATATTTGATTAGAGACTCAGACTGACCAGAAATTGTTCTGGTCAGTGGGTTGAGAAAAATTGGTATTGATCGAAATATACAGAACAACCCCTTGATCCTAATCTAGTTCTTCTAGACCAATGTCCTCTTGGATTAGAGAAGATTTTTCCTTTTCCCTTGGAGAAGGTGTTAATAGATTGGCTTTGATGAATGAATTCTTGCCAGCGTTTGTGGATAGATCTGTTGGGAGGATTGTGCTTTGTGCTAAAATGGCTCTTTGTAGTTCAGTTCTCAGCTTGTAGAGATGAATGCTTGTGAGAATGTCCTCAGGTGTTGTGGGCTAGTTTATCTTCTGAGCGAAGAGCTGAGATGTGTGTGACGGCTTAGTTCAAACAGGGAGCAAAAATCATATTTTTTGGCATATCTGACTCAAATCTGTTTCAAATCTGATCCAAACCACTTCCATATGTGTTTTAAAATCGGATTAAAATCATATGTTGTAAATATGTAAAATCATATCTCAGTCTGAATGATCAGATCAGATTAGTGTTGTGGGTAGGGACATGACACGACAAAGCCCTGGTGAGTTTTCAGCTACCACTTTAAGTTTTTTCCTCCCTCATTCTCTCGATCACCTCCTCCATTTCTATAACTCTTTTTTTCTGCCCTCTTGCTCAGCACTCTCAATTTCCCAGCCCCTCGGGTGTCTGAAAGAAAGCCAATACAAAAAGGATTAGTGGGGGCTGACTTGTTTTTTTATTTTTTATATTAATGAGATATGATGGTCAGTGTTTAAACATGATAGTATTGAGAATAATAATAATGTTTACATTTTCAGCTTGACTGGGAAATCTAATGGAAAGACTACATTTAGATTGTGAATTTAATATTTTAAATTAATAACTTAAGTTGTCTTTTCTGTCATAATTGTTTAGAAGATACAATCCCTAAAAGATAAAACAGCAACATTTGAACCCCCCCTGTTCAAACCCCACCATGAATTGTTGTTACTATGGTAATTCCATGATGATCTTTAAAATTTACCCTGCTGACAAAACTGCTTAAACCAGCCTAAAAAGGTTTGCAGTTCTTAGGTGGCCATCAAGCTGGTTTCCATTGGATCTCATTATGTATGCAAAATTTTAATGTTTTACATTTGGATAGTCGCTGAAATGTAAAATATTGATGTATTGACAGTATCTAAAATGTACAAATGTTTTCGTATTTACAGCTTTAGTAACATCAAATATTTAGGAATCCTTTATATTATAAATATATTTGTATAGTTACATTTTATAGATATTTTAAAAACCTTAATCGTACCCACCACTTTTAAACAATATAAAAATGTAATTTGTAGATACATTTACAGTGACAATAATTTAAGTCTAACTATAGGTATATGTATATTGTTATCATTCATTACAATTGTACTGTATATATCAGTATATCTACCATCTGATTGCATCCACTGGACCATGGTATCGCCATAGTACTTTTTTCAAGTAAACAAGTAAATTTTAAGATTAGCACAATGTTAACATGTCCAAACTGGTCGCTGAGTCCATTTTTAATAATTAGCATATAAGCTGACATTTCATGCTATCATAAGTCATCTAATGTCATACATCCAGAATATTAGCATTTAAATGAATATGCTTAATTTAGCCAGACATGACGTTTAGATGTGCAGTTGTTGGCCTCTGATTTAGAGGTCTGTAGACGCTTGCGGGTCTCTACGCCAGCTGACCATGCATTTTCATTCAAAACTCAACCATCCAGTCAGCGCATAAAAGCTAAACCAGCCCAAAAAGTCTAATCATCTACCCCCCCCCCCAATGTATAAGGGAGTGCCTGAGAAAAAATATGACAGTATTTGATGTGTGATATTTACAGTTCTGCTCTTGTGAGGGTAAAGAAACTGCTGTCTGTAAAAACTGCAAAAAGTTATCTTACTAAAATATAAAGATTTTTTACACTACTTTGTTTTCATATATTTAAGAAATAGTGTTAGCCATGTGGTGAATATTGTTGAAGTCATGCACATTTGTATTTACACTAGCAATTACATGAAAAGTATTTGGTGGCAGAATTTAAATTTAAGCTAGCACATAAGCTGTTACTGTCTTTGAAATTAATGGTTCAACAAATATAAGCAGACCAAATTATTCTTTTGAACCAGATCTTTTTCTTGAATCACCCGAAAAGAACTGAGGGTTTGAACTCAGGAGGTTAGGTTAGCAGTTTCAATCAGAGCTCACAACTGGGAGTACAGACATTTCAAAATAAGAGTCCCATGTGTATTTCAGGCATCTTTACAGTTAATCGTCCTGTATTGTGTACCACTTTTTTTTCTCCTGGTAATTATTGATTGGGATTGGATTAGCACAATAAACTGCATCTGGGATTTCATTCAATTTGCACTCTTGTTGTCTCTTTGTCTAGCCATCTGGTAACAGTAAAAGGTAATATTGTAAAATAATTTATATACTGGACACACACACACACACACACACACACACACAAACACACACACACACATATATATGTATATATGGAATCAAGCTTTTGAGACTTAGGACAATTGAGGGACTTGTTCACAACTATTACACAAGGTGAAAACATTCAACAAACAACTATATGCATACTATACAAATCTCTTATATTGTATAAATTATGAAAGGGTTGTGAACATTTATGAGGCAAAAGGGAACGCAAACTTATCTTCTCAACTATGTACTTTATACGTTTATTAAACCTCAGATTAGATTCAGCTGTCTTTTCTTCGGCTTTCTATCTTGTTTCTGAACAGCAATCTAAATCGAGCAATTCTGTGATTTGGCAACTAAAAACAGCCATTTGGCTCCTTAATGTTTCAGTTTAGAAGCCAATGGCTCCGTAGTCATTTTTTTTAGCCTGGAGCCCTGTGTAACAGGAGCCAGCTGGAAGATAGCTGTGCAGTGTGTAAACCTCACTCCCCTGACATCAAGAGGGGCACTAGCGACTGATGCTAGAGGCTGTAGCCTTTAGCCTCCTTGTTAGAGCACCTGCCTCCCACGCCGGAGACGTTAGTTCGAGTCCTGTATGGAGTGGGTAGAACAAGAGCGTCACAATGGTGCTGTGACCCGGATGGGAGTGAGGTTTAGGGGGGTGAGTGTAACGGGAGCCAGCTGGTAGATAGCTGTGCAGTGTGTAAACCTCACTCTCCTGACCTCAAGAGGGGCACTAGCGACTGATGCTAGAGGTTGTAGCCTTTAGCCTCCTTGTTAGAGCACCTGCCTCCCACGCCGGATACGTTGGTTCGAGTCCCGTATGGAGCGGGTAGAACAAGAGCGTCACACCTGCATGTTACAAACTTAATGGAAATAAACTTTCACTTCAAGCATTCAGAGCTATCTTAAACTATGCAAATGAGTAAAATGCAAACAAATATTTTGGTACTTAATTTTTTTTCATTTAGGCCACGTCCAATGCTTTTGCTTAAAAATGCCTTGATTTTTGCTATGTTCACACTTCTCATAACACTTGAACAGCATTTTCTTCGATCTTCCTATTATTGACTGGTTGGGTATCGCAAAAGTACCTCACAATATGTTACACATCGTGATACATTTGTCATGATTACAATATCATAATTGGATTGCATAATTGCTGGAGACTAAGCATGGCCATGAGAGTTCAGTTTCAATCTCTCGCGCAACATAGAAGCGACTCTGACCACAATAAAGACGGTTTCAGAATTTGCACTTATTCATTAGTTAAATTCATTAGTGAACTGTTGGACATGATATGAATGCACAAATAAGTCAATAAAAATATTGGTACATGGATCTAATGTGTTGATACAATATCCTAAGTATTGCGTTCAAATCAACTGCTAAAAAATAAAACCCTTTTTTTTTTTTTCTTAAATTCATTGTCATTTAGAGCAGCAAATAACCATTTTTTTTTAGGGAAAAATGTGTCCGGAGGGAATAAGCAAAACAATACTAAGTAATATATGAGTGTAGAATTGATAGCCGTTTTAGTAGCCACACTTCATATGATTAACGAAACAACGTGTCTCAGTGTTTGTGTGTGTAGTTGTGTATGAACATTGACTACAGTTAACTCAGCACAGATTGTGGTAATTGGTCTTCAGTATGTAATGTTGAGCACTCCCATCATTCTGTCAGGCAAATGTGTGAAGAGTTTGGTGGTTCCTAAAGACCAAGCATCCTCATTCTTAATTTTACTTACTCATTTTATCTCACTTTTCATTCTTCCCCTCCATTCCATTCACAAGTGAACCAAATCTTTTTATCATGTCCATGTAGAAGCTAGAGACTAGTAAGCATTGGGTTAAATCATTACAGTTCACAATATGATGATCAACAAACATTGGTCTCATTCATGATACACGATCAGGACAAATTATTTATGCAAATGTTCATATTCAATACAAAACGACCATTTAAATAAGAATGTGGCCCAAAAAGAATGTCCAAAAAACATATATTACATCATATTACAATAGGACCATGTCCAAACAGCTATGGTATGGTACAGTACATGGTGGTATGTTTTTTGTGATGATAGGTAAAGCATATATCATAGTACTTAATGATTACCGTCGGACATGTCCAAAAAAGCATGGTAGTACCATGTTTAAAAAGCTACAGTATGGTATTGCTGTGGTACTTTTTGGTACTTTTTGCTTGTAAAGGTTAAAGCTTAGATGTGTTAATCCATCTGTTTATCCATCTGTCATTATTTACTCACCCTCTTTTTAAATTATTATTTAGTTTATCTTCACACTTCTTTTTGCATAATAATGACCAATCACATTGGAGGTTGTGTCATGACGTCATGAGGTTTGGTCACGAGATGCTCAAGAACTAATTAGGTTTGATGTTATTGATGGTTCGCCATATTTGATTTGGGTGCTGCAACCATGGAATTAATTTATGATTTGATTTGAAAGTGCATAATTACTAAAAATTGCTTCATAAGACCTTTAAAAAAGTGGTTGAGCAGTAGTAATTACTTATATGTGGTTTTATGTTTAGTTGTTTTGTCCTTTTAGTAGCTTGACAGCCCAAAGTCACTTTCGCTTTCATTATATGGCAAAAGAAATAAAATAAATCTGTTCCAAGGAAAATAGAAAATCATATGGGCTTGCAGTAGGCATGCAACGACACAAATTTCACAAAATGATACAATACGATGAAAAAGCCTCATGATATGATATATATATATATATATATATATATATATATATATATATATATATATATATATATATATATATATATATATATAAAAGGGTGCCAACAACAACTTATTCAAGGATTCTACATAAATGTATTTTAAATCTTAAAGGAGCATTATGTAACATTGACAGCAAGTGTTTAAAATAGGTACTGCAGTCCAAATTCTAAATATTGGAGAGAGTTGTTTCCTCCGCCCCCTCGTCCCCAGACTCGAAGCTCATTCGGGTTGCCAGGTTGAGGACACACAACAGGAATGAGTAAACTGACAATGGCAAGCCACGAGCTTTACACTTTAAGTTGATCAGCTAATGTATACATTTGCAATGTTTTTATTGTTTGCAAATTATAAACCAGCTCATGTGGATTTTTTTATAACAATGTTAGCTAGATGTATTGCTGGCTTCCATGACTGCAGCACGCTGAATTTGCCCACTAACTTGTTTAAAATCTGGCAACCCAGTGATGTCTTTTGGGAAATGGGCAGTGGGCGGATCACACAGGCCAAAACACAAACAGAAATTCTGCCCAGAATGGACATTTCAAAGTAGAATATACTGGCCTTAGCATTGTTTACGGAGAAGCCAGTATTTCAACTTAGCATGTTTCCTAAATCTCTGATAACATAATAGGATACTTTTATGCTTTAGTACAGTAAATATATACATATTGCACCTTTAAGTGACACAACAATGTCTGACATTGGCAACATAAACCAGAGCTCTATAATAAAGTAACTTAAACAACAGCACTGCATTTATCAGCAGATTGTTATGAGGAAAAAAAAACTTTTCATGTAATTTTAATTTGAATAGCACTTTTCACAATGCAAATCATTTCAAAGCAAATTTGTAGAAAATCCTGCCTTAAAGTCTTAAAGCCCCCTGTGAGCAAAGCTTAAGATAGACTCCTAGCAATAGTTAGTAGAAAACTCCTTTCAATAATCTTGAGAGAAAACCTGATCTCTGGCTTTACGTTTTATTTACACAGTACAATATTATTTAGAGGTTTGTGCAAAAACCGATCGCACACATCATTTTTTTGCCCTCTTCCCCTGGTTTCACTTTGCATCTTACCACCTTATCCAATGCGGGCAAGAGATGTGCTCATGGCCGTTTACATTTCAACATCAAAAGCACAGAATAATAAGTCTCATGTAACCTTGTCTTTCTTACATTGTTGTTGTTTTTTTTTAAAGCTGGTTTTTGATAGTTATGAGCATCTTGGTGAGCATGTGATCACGCTCAGTGTCAGCTGGGAGAGACTGACTTTTAACTACATCTTGCTGATGCTGTTTCTGCCTCACAAATCCACAGATTTGCACGATGATGTCAGTGTAAATAAAATGGCATGTTTGATGTACTTTAGCACCGGGACAGAGTTTGCCATCAGTCTTCTAGCTCTCAACTCGCCTATGTGGCTAGTTGCTCTGTTTTCCTGTGAGAACTCAGTGCCTCCTCTCCGGGGAGGAGACTGTTTCACAAATCGTAATGCTGCTTTGCTTGGTTTTAATCACACTTGCAGTATGTATTTATGTAATTATTGTACGTATTGTATGTTATCTAATATATAGCGCCATCTCATATGGTAAAATACAATACAATATTTTTTGTACAACCATAGTTTGGAGCCACATTACAGTGAGTAAATAACAGGAACATTTTATTTTTGGCTGAACTATCCCTTTAAACACACACACATGGAATGTAAAGGAATGAATGCACAGAGTAATTTTTCCAAAAATGTCAAATTGATGAAAAAAAAAAAAAAAAGCTTCTCTTTGCTGTATGATGCTGAAACATTTGCATTGGTGATTGGTGGTAATTAGTGATGAGAGAGTGAGGAAGTGATGCTGGCTGCCTCGGGAATATTCCCACTGCCAGCCCTTCTCCGAGGGATGACACTCTCTCCCTTTATCACTCGCTGCCGTATGGAACACATATTCATGATTGTCCATGCTTCAGTGCATCCGAGAGTTCATTACACACACATACGGACGTACACAACAAGAAAGGATTAGTACAACACTTCTAAATGACTCAGCTAATTTTTATCAAACCTCATGGTCTTAAATGCAGAGAAAACCCTACATGCATACCAACAGGATTGGGGAATAACACAGTCGTAGGACTGGGCGAAATGGCAACAAACATTATATCTTAATATTTTTCACCCTACTGTATTGTTTATCTTCAATATACAGTATATCTTGGTAATTATGTATTTGCTCTCAAATGGCTCAAAAGTGATTCTTTTTAAATCACAGGAACTATCATTTCATTCAAACAGCCATTGTAGCCAAAAATAATAGAATCAGTATTTTATTCAATATTTTTGGCTAATTCATTGTCTCAGCTCGTGGAAATTCCATAAAGGCTTACAGCAATTTTAAATAAAAATGTATTTAAAAATAACAAAGGCATGTTTCTCCACAGTTTTTCACTAAATGCACATAAGGGAGAATGAGATCTAATATTTTTTATGCACTCTTTTTACTAAAACATTTTTTGTGAAAAAACAAAGTGTGCAAAATGTACTCCTTATTTTTTTGGAACCCAGTTGAAAATTGTGTAATACAAAATTATTACTGTGGGACCAACTCAAATTTATTATTGTAATATAATAATAAATTATAATTTTAAGAATTAGATTTGTTTTATATAAGAGTAAGATATTTTTGTTTAGTTTACTTTTATTTTAATACTGAAAGTGCAGTGTGTATTTGAGCACTCTCTGGTGAAACACTGTGATCTCATCCTTTTCTGTTATACTGCGCCAACTTTGTAGATTTGTATAATAACTTGTAGCAGTTACTAATGTTTGGAATTGTGTGAATACTTGAACATGCACTACAATGCATGTGAACTGCTCTAGAAACACTTAAAGGGCACCTATTATGGCATTTAAAATGTTCCTAATATTGTTTTGGGAGTCCCCAACAACAGTTTTACATGCATGCAATGACAAAAAACACTTTTGTTGTCTTATAATATGCATTTATGTTTACCGGATTTGCTCACCGACTCCCAAATGATTCGTTCAACGACTCATTTTTCCAAACCCCTCCTTTGCGTGACGCTAATCTGCGGTGATTGGTCAGATGACCCAGTCAGTTGTGATTGGTGTACTCTGTGCAGAGATTGTCGGAAACGGAACGCCCATCACCGCTTTGTAGTAAAAAAATCAAAATCAGAGAAGGAATTTGAGTTGATTTATGTTAGCGATCATAGCCCAAAGTTCGGTGGTAAACACACAATCAGTTATTGTTTGCGTTAGCCCAACGCATAAACATATTGGTAAAGCACTGCATTACTACAAGTTATTGCTCTATTCTTTATGACAACTCCAATAACATCGACATACATTTCACATATTTCAAAAAAATTGACATTGGAGACCTAGAAGCTCTGAGCGTAACTTACACAACACACACAAATACTTATTAAGCATGCTAAAAAACACATAAAAGCAACAATTATTAATAATACTTACAGGTTGTGATTCGGAGGAGGAAGCTGATGCAAATAAACTTGGTACTGAACCTTCCTTCAGTATCAACCGGCTCGCGAATCCACACTTGAAAGCATTCATGTTCGTAAAGCAATCGTCATTAAAATGACACATTTTACAAGGTTCGGGCTATACTTGTGTGGTATAGTTGTAAATATAAACTCTAGCCACTGATTCTTCACATGCTCGTCCTTGGGCAGTGAAAAAAAGGTCGCTTTTGATATGCACTTCAGAACACAGCGTCTTGTTGTTGACATGATGTTTTCAAGTTTTCCCTGGTGTCTGCGCGCGCAGTGAGTGGGTGCGGCCAATTTGATAATTTTTCGTCTTGACGTCACAACGAAAAGGAAAATGACTCATTGGAAATATGATTCATTACATTGACTCAGAGTCGACTCCTACTTTTGAGAGACAATAACTTTTTTTACGGTGAACTTTCATATATAAAACTTTGCAGGATGTTTTTGTTCACTTAAATCTGTTACACACTACATGAAAGGTAATTTTCAAAATTCCATAATAGGTGCCCTTTAAAACACAAGCTCCACATGTGCACAGAACAGTACATCAACCGTTTATTCAGAAGTGCACACAGACCATGTTTACCAGTCTTTAATTGCATCCTTTTGCAGTTTGATAATCAAATATAACCATATTTGCATTTTTTTATTTTTTATTTTCATTAATTGTGCAGGATCACAAAATTAGTCTACTGATGCACTCTTTATGAAACTAAATAGCCAAATAAAAAGCACATTAAATTCATTGTGATATTCATGATATTGCTTAATTTTATATCGTCAGCAAAATCATCTGGATTACATAATGAATATTCAATATATCGCCCAGCCCTATGTAGTTGCCCTACATGTAATTGCATTAGAAATTACACAATATGAGTAACTATTCCATTATAGTCACAATCAGTGGATATTTTTACAGTTTTTTATTTTAGTCCATTATTTACTTTTGCAAAAAATTTCCTTTAAATTTCATCATGATTTATTTTAATTTATATAATTTTAGCCAATTTTACTATGATTAAAATGGAATATAATTACAGTATAGACAATATAACATTTTAGTTGACTATAATGTTGAAAATGACAAAAAATTACAATAATGAAAATGCAAAACTTTTTGAAAAATGCATAAAACATTTAATTATTAAAACATGTCTCAAACAGGAGTCACGTGACACCATACGAAGGTCAGACATTTAAACTACGAGCTCTGTGCACTTTGCTAATTTTTATATTACGTCATAAACTGGTGAGATCGATACACCCTGCTACATACCTGTTCTTTGAAGTCAACCATGGGCTCTGGAGATATTAAAAGACACTTGTATGCTCAAGCTGGTGCCTCGAATGGGCCCGCAGACCAAGGACTCGGTTTGGACGGTGCGGTGGGAGAAATCAAAAGGTAACTGGTGAGCATGTCTGTGGTGCTGATGAAAGTTGTTGCTTACTTATCTAACTGATCTCGCTGTAATACATTGATCGATTACTGCAATGGAAACAAAATTCTCTGAGTTGGTTACAAGAATCGGGGATGTCGAGAGACGGATCGATTATCTGGAGTCATCGAAGATTGCAGCGTGTTTTGGAAAACTTCAGGATTTGGAGAATCGTAGCCGGTCAAATTGTTGGAATTCCTGAGCATGAAGAAGGCAGAGATATGGTGAAATTCCTAGACGAGCTCTTTCAGTGTCTGCTCGACATAACAGGCCACAAGATGGAAATCGGCCACAAGCTGGAAATCGAGCAAGCTTACAGAGTTCCGGCTCACAGATCAGCTGAGGGAGACAGGCCCCGTTCAATTCTGGCGAAATTTCTGAGATCATCCGATAAAGATCTAGTGTTGCGCGAGGAGCAAAAGAAAGCTTCCTTGGAAGAATCACAGCATTTTCTTGTTCCCAGATTTAGCGAATTTGACAAGAAAGAAATGTGATAGATTCAAGGAATGCAAGAATATATTTACATGCCCACAACAAGCATTGTCTTTCATAGAGACAATTGGGTGAGTAAGCCATTTGGTGACTTTCATATGGCCCCAAAGTGAGCTGATACATTCTCTTGACTGTCTGAGGAAACTGGGTGCCATTTTTGTTTCTTTTTGTGTTGCTTCTGCCTAGCAGCTCAAGATGTTTTGTGGAATAACACTCCTTCAAGAAACTTTTGCATTGACAAAGGGTCATTTTGCACCCACCAAGTTGAGAATAGATACTAAGGTTAGCTGCAAAATATTTACATACCAACAATAAGTGATGTCTTTCATAAAGTCAATGGACTGAGGAAGTCCTGGTGTGTTTTGTCACATGCCTCAAAGTTAGCTGTCTCACTGAACATCACACTTTACTGTACAAGTAAGCTGGGTGCCTTTTTTGTTTCTTTTTGTGCTGGTTCCACCTAGCGGCTGGGGTTTGTTTTGTGGAATAACACTCCTTTGGGACAGTTGTGGATGAATCTACACATTCTTTGTGTTTATTCTGCATATTAGCTGGAGTTTGTTTTATAGATTATTTTCTGTTATGTAATTCTGTCTCACAAAATTTGTACAGATACACCGGATTGAGCAATCTGATGGCAAAGTTGTCACGGGGACTCTAGTAGGCATACATGGACTGTTTGAGTTTAGAGGGATGGACGCCAGTTGGCGTTGTCATGAGTAGGGTTAATGCGCACATTTGAGTTTTTTTGGTTTGGGGGAAACTTTGGGGTTTGATTGTTGCACTAAAGGGGAATGTGGTCTTTATCATTTAAATTTTGACACACAGCCTATTTTTTTCTAATATATCAAAATGTCAAATGTTAATATGAATGGATTGTCTCCATTTAGAATGTGAATGGGTTGGGGCACCCCATAAAAAGAAGGAAGGTTATTTTTTTTTCTTAAACGTAAGAAATATGATATTGTGTTTCTTCAATAAATACATTTTCCCCGTAGGAAGCTGAAAATTTTGGGAAGATATGGGCTGGACATCCTTACTTTAGTGCTGGCTCAAGTAAGAGCAGGGGAGTCGTTGCATTGATTAGTAAACATCTACAATTCAAATGTCTCAAACTGATTAAAGACAAATTAGGAAGAATCTAGGAAGAAGTGAATTTCTGGGGCAAAGGTTGAATTTGGCTAATATTTACGCACCTAACGCTGATGATCAGGACTTTTTTTTATAGATCTTGAAGGGAAGTTGCAAGCAGCTGGCACCCATCATGATATAATATTGGGAGGAGACTTTAATCTATTGAAGTCCTTGATCATAGTGATGTAAAAGTGTCTAAGCCCCCTAGAGCAACACTTACGCTTCACAGGACTATACATTTTTTTTATCAGTCCGTAAGATTTATTCTAGATTTTTTTATATATCTAAGTCCCTCATTTCATCTGTTGTGGATTGCTCAATTGGAAACATCTTGGTTTTAGATCATGCCCTGGTGTGTTTAGAGGTGTTGCCACATACAGAGAAAAATAAATCATAGAGTTGGCGCTTTAATATATCCCTTTTGCAAAATCCTGATTTTCAACAAATAGTATCCTATGTGGGCATGGCTTGGGAGGCACTTAAGGTGGTTCTTAGGGGTCGGATTATACTGTATGCCTCATTCATCAAAAAATCCAAAGCACGACAACTTGTGGACCTCAACCATTGATATTGATAATGCTTTTAAAGATTTCTATCTTGATCTTTATGGTTCCAATTCTTCATCTACTGATGAAGATATTAGAAACTTTGTGGATCCTCTAGATCTCCCTAAACTGATGTCTGAGTAAAATTTTTTTCTTGATTCTGAGATAACCTTTTAGGAGCTTGACGTGGTAATTAAGGCCTTACCTACATTATCTTTTTAAGATTTTGGAAATATACGGGTTTGGGAGTACCTTTGTTGGATGCATTAGGTTACTTTATAGACACACGGTAATGGCCATACAAAAAAATTGATTAATTAAAATTGATTTTACTCTGGATAGGGGCACCGGCAGGGTTGCCCTCTTTCCCCATTATAGTTCTGTCTTGCCCTGGAACCATTAGCAGCCACGATAAGAAAGGAAGATGATTTTCCAGGGGCGATGGCGGGATGGGTGGCACATAAGCTTTTGCTTTACACAGATTATATTGTATTACTCATCTCCAACCCCACCAGTTCTCTGCCTTGCCTCCACAGAATTATTCATTCCTTTTCTAAGTTCTTGTGATACAGAGTTAATTGGTGTAAATGCGAAGTTTTGGCTCTGCCAGCGTACTGCCCGGTAACAGCTTTTCAGCCGGGCACTTTTCAGTGGTCCTTACAGGGATTTAAGTATTTGGGTATTTTATTTCCAGAAAATTTGTGTGATTCAGTTAGTCCATTTTGACCCTTTTATAAAAAAATTTGAGCGATGTGGTTAGGTGGGCTACACTGCATTTATCTATGATTGGGAAGGTTAATGTTATAAAAATGTATTGTATTCCAAAATTCAACTACCTACTACTATCAAACAATTTGATCAAACAATTTGATAGTATTTCTAAATCCTTTAGCTGGAATGGTAAATGTCATCAGATGCATTTTAATAAGTTACAAAGGCCAATTGACAAAGGTGGGTTAGGACTCCCCAAGATTATGTTTTACTATTATTCTTTTGGACTCAGACATTTTGTACATTGGTCACGTCCACCTGAGAGAGCCCCTCTCTGGCTCTTTATTGAACAGGTGGTCCTTGCCCCTATCTAGCCATTGCTTTCTACCAAGCTGTTTGGAGAAGTAAAGTCACATCCTATTATCTCGCACATCACGCACAATCGCATGCTCAATTAAGACATTTACCTGAGCATTGCCGCAAGTATTTGGTTAAACCCTAAATTGTGCATTAACAAGTCCCCTTTCTGCTGGACAGAATGGATTGAGAAGGGTGTTACTATGCTGGGTGACCAGTATGAAAATGGAGCTTTGAGATCCTTTGAAAATATTATACAGTGGTTTGGGATTCCCAGATATCAATTCTTCAGGTACTTACAGCTGCGCCATCCACTTTGTACCACTTTTGGGTGTATTGCGCAGCCCTCTAAAGTGGCAGACACACTTGAGATGGTGCTTGCTGCTTTTGGAAAGGGTAACGAGGCTTCAGTGTACTATTCCTGGCTAATTAATTGTCTAGGGGATGGGGTTTTAACATCTCTTAAGACGTTATGGGAGAAAGACTTGAAAGAAAGACTTGAATATAGTACTGGAGGATGAGGAATTGGGTAGGATTTATAAAAATGTCAAGTCTATGTCTAGGGATGCAAGGGTACGCCTCATTCAATTTAATATTCTGCATAATTATTATTGGACTCCCTCTAGATTGAATAGGCTTGGCCTTAAAGACACACCTACTTGCTTGCAATGCCAGTTGGAGGATGGTGACATTTTTGGTTCTGTACTAAGATTCAAGAATTTTGGTCAAGGGTTCAGTTATGTCTGTGAGGTCTTGGGCACTCAAATGTTATTCTGCCCCAGGCTTTGTGTTTTGGGTGATGGGGCGGGCATTAATGTAGGGGAAAAACATATGAAAAACTGGGTCCTTACCAGCGTGATGATCGGCAGGAGGGTGATTCTTGGTGGATGGAATTCAGCTGGTGCACCCTCATTTCATGAGTGGTGCACAGAGTTGGGCAAAGTGGCTGCTTTCGAGGAGATGTCGTATAGACGGCTGGCAGCTTGGATACTTGTAGCAGATAGTGAGGCACTTATTTGGCCTTCCTGGAGGGTTTCTGTGGAGGAGCAATGGAGAGGGACAGTTTAGATATGGTATGTGTAATTAATTCATGTGTGGATTTCTTTTTCTTTTTTGTGGGTTGATTTTTCTTGTCATCGAGTGTTTATATTTGTGTCTGTGTTGTTTAGTGACTAACCGCTTAATGTTGGGTTGGGGTTGCATATGTTAATAAAGGTTGATTCCTTGTTTTCATGTGGTGTTTGTGCTAATGTGAGTTTGGAATAAATAAAACTTGTTAATGACAAAAAAATGTTTTATCCAACCTACACTCACCTAAAGGATTATTAGGAACACCATACTAATACTGTGTTTGACCTACTTTCGCCTTCAGAACTGGCTTAATTCTACGTGGCATTGATTCAACAAGGTGCTGAAAGCATTCTTTAGAAATGTTGGCCCATATTGATAGGATAGCATCTTGCAGTTGATGGAGATTTGTGGGATGCACATCCAGGGCACGAAGCTCCCGTTCCACCACATCCCAAAGATGCTCTATTGGGTTGAGATCTGGTTACTGTGGGGGCCATTTTAGTACAGTGAACTCATTGTCATGTTCAAGAAACCAATTTGAAATGATTCGAGCTTTGTGACATGGTGCATTATCCTGCTGGAAGTAGCCATCAGAGGATGGGTACATGGTGGCCATAAAGGGATGGACATTGTCAGAAACAATGCTCAGGTAGGCTGTGGCATTTAAACGATGCCCAATTGGCAATAAGGGGCCTAAAGTGTGCCAAGAAAACATCCCCCACACCATTACACCACCACCACCAGCCTGCACAGTGGTAACAAGGCATGATGGATCCATGTTCTCATTCTGTTTACGCCAAATTCTGACTCTACCATCTGAATGTCTCAACAGAAATCGAGACTCATCAGACCAGGCAACATTTTTCCAGTCTTCAACTGTCCAATTTTGGTGAGCTCTTGCAAATTGTAGCCTCTTTTTCCTATTTGTAGTGGAGATGAGTGGTACCCGGTGGGGTCTTCTGCTGTTGTAGCCCATCCACCTCAAGGTTGTGCGTGTTGTGGCTTCACAAATGCTTTGCTGCATACCTCGGTTGTAATGATTTGTTATTTCAGGCAAAGTTGCTCTTCTATCAGCTTGAATCAGTCGGCCCATTCTCCTCTGACCTCTAGCATCAACAAGGCATTTTCGCCCACAGGACTGCCACATACTGGATGTTTTTCATTTTCACACCATTCTTTGTAAACCCTAGAAATGGTTGTGCATGAAAATCCCAGTAACTGAGCAGATTGTGAAATACTCAGACCGGCCCGTCTGGCACCAACAACCATGCCACGCTCAAAATTGCTTAAATCACCTTTCTTTCCCATTCTGACATTCAGTTTGGAGTTCAGTAGATTGTCTTGACCAGGACCACACCCCTAAATGCATTGAAGCAACTGCCATGTGATTGGTTGATTAGATAATTGCATTAATGAGAAATTGAACAGGTGTTCCTAATAATCCTTTAGGTGAGTGTATATATGTGTGTTCAAGTTCACAAGTTCATTCCCTTTATGCATGCTAAAAAAAAACATTATTCATTTATATTTATATCTTGCAGTATTGTTTATTTGCTTGTCATACTTTCGTCAACAGTATGTTTTAATTAACATATTGTTTAAATGTATCAATTGAGTAGGTAGGCCTGTTATTGCATGAAAATATTAGCAAATAGCAATCAACAGACTTTTAGTAAAGCACTGACGAAGACTTAACGTAAACAAAACTGCACACACATGAACACTGCTCTGTATGTCTCTCTCTCTCTCTTTGATGTCCCTGGCTCCTCTTTTTATCTCTCTCCCACTGATTGGTCAACTCAGCGCCGGGTATGCATCCTCTCAGCCCGGCCACACCCTCCTCCTTGTCACAATGTTGAACAGAAGAATACACAACAAAGTCTTTTAGGAAAATGTTTTGTATTTATGGAGTTCAGGGAGGGTTGGTTCATAATAATAATAAAAAAATAATACTGTTGCTATGTTAATTATTAAGGATTATGTCTTATTTGACGTTATGCAAACTAACACAAACAGTTGATAAGTAGATTGCTGATTATGCGCTATGGATTTGTACATCATCACAGTTACTGAACCAATAATTGAAATATAAATGAAATCTGTCATGAAATCTGTATCTTATGTGTCCAAATAACTTTTTGGGCCACTTTAAATCTAGACATAAGGAAGGAGTTTCTTCTGGCCAACATTCTGCATCCTGAGGCTTGTGCGAACTGTTGTAATCATACAAATGGATTGTTTCCTCTAAATCGTTGCCAACCAAGACCGATTATTGATTCAAGATGGAAAGAGTCGTCAAAGAGGATGAGGAATTGGGAAGGAGACAGATAGACAAATGTCCTTACTGAAGACTGCCCAGTCTGCGGAAGGTTAGGGGTTAGAGCTAGTCAAGTGAAGTCAATCATTTTTATTTGTTTAGCGCTTTAACAGAAAATGAAACTGTAATATCTATAAAGTCTGAATATAATGCCAATATTAGTTATTTGTCTGCAGTGCAGTCATGTTTTGTTTATTTTTATTATCCCCTTTTTTTCCAATTTGGAATGTCCATTTCCCACTACTTAGTAGGTCCTTATGGTGGTGCAGTTACTCACCTCAATCCGTGTGGCAGATGACACGTGACACCGCAGACACTCCACATGTGGAGGCTATGCTACTCTCTACAATCCACACACAACTTACCACGCGCCCCATTGAGAGAGAGAACCACTAATCACGACCACGAGGAGGTTACCCCATGTGACTCTACCCTCCCTAACAACCGGGCCAATATGGTATGCTTAGGAGACCTGGGTGGAGTCACTCAGCACACCCTGGATTCAAACTCACAACTCCAGGGGTGGTAGTCAGCGTCAATACTCGCAAGCTACCCAGGCCCCCTGCAAGTCATGGTTTAAAATTTGTAAACTAAGTAAGTGTAAGGGCCAGTGTTTAAACAAATATTTTGTATGAACTGTAAGATTAATGACTAATGTCTTTCAAGTCCTTCCTTGATTTACTGCAGAGGTTCACATAGATGCAATTATCCTTTGTTAGTTGGCTGATGAAGGCTTTTATTGGCAATTAATTGATAGTCTATGTATTCCATTTCAAGAGTGTAATCCATCAACAAACAAAGATGACGCAGGCAAAGATCAATGAGGTGCATTGCATTTGAAATGGGCATTTCGGTGAGGTTTGGTGGGCTTCATCCTAAGTCCAAGGTTCAGGCAGTGGCATATGAAGTATCTGATGTCTTACAGTTGGAGTTGGCATCAGTTCATCCTCTGAAGTCCACTGTAAAAGACTGAAGTAGTATGCCTGACTAGACTTAAACTGAGCGAGTGTGACTGCATCCTGAACAGTGTTAGGGAGGCTATTCCATAGTTTTGGAGCCAAATAGGAAAAGGATCTACCTCCTTTTGTGGATTTTGATATACTAGGATCTATTGAAAGGCCTAAATTTTGTGATCGTAATGACCGTGATAGAATATAGCGTGGTAGAATATCACTTAAGTACTCTGGAGATAGAACATTCAAATCTTTGTTTGTAGTTAACAGAATCTTAAAATGAATACGAAATTTAACTGGTAGCCAATGTAATGATGATAAAATTGGGCTAATATGATCATATTTCTTTGGTTCAGCACTTGAATCAGTTGAAGTTAATTTATTGAATTCAATAAAAAAATAAAAAGGTCACCCAAAATACTTGTTTAGAGCAATTGAAAGAATACAGTAACCAATGTAAACTTGAGGGCTTTAAGCTAATACAGAAGTGCTTTTCCAACAAAAAATTAATAAAAATTTAAAATAAAAATTAACAGCGACAGTGGGAGCCAGCAGCCTGTCATGGCGTCCTTCCTGAACCAACAGAATTGAACATTTATGTTGAAAACACATAGTCTTAGCTTACTGAAAAAAGTGCATCTTTTAATTCTTCATTCACATAAAAATAACAACAACATATAGTAGTAATACACTCTGCCACTCACCTTTTTCTTAAACTCAAAAATAAAATTCAAGTAGAAGTGTACAAGAGCAAAATAATGCATTCTGATGTCTAGCATTCAATAAAAAAATAAAAAGGTCACCCAGCCACCCTTTCTTAGAGCTATTGAAAGAATACAGTAACTATTGTAAACTTGGGGGCTTTAAGCTAATACAGAAAGTGCTTTTCCAACAAAAAATAAATAATGAAAATAAACATTCAGAATTCAACATTTATGTTGAACATACTGAAAAAAAGCATCTTCATTCACATGCAAATAACAACTTACACTCTGACACTTTCCTTTCACCTTAAGAATACTGTGAGTGTGTGCGTGCGTGCGCCTCTTCAGGTGCTGGTGCATTGCCGTGTTGCTAGAATGGAAGGCCATCTCCATTTTGCAAAGACGACATATCACGGAATTGTTTCCTTTAATGTAAAATAATTCCCATATTTTAGAGGAACGAGTGGCCTTGCACTTCTGATAGTCTGAGGAGCCACTCGTGTTGCTACTACTCTCTGGCGCCGCCATTTTTGTTTTGAGTCCGACGAATCGACGCGCATATTTTGCGTCGACATAATCGATGACGTCGACGCGTTGTCCCAGCCCTACTTCTAGTACCTTTGTTTTGTCGGAATTGAGTAGAAGGAAATTTCTGGCCATCCAATCTTTGATTTCATTTATACATTCTGCTAATTTGGACATAGTTGGGAAGACACTACCTTTTCTAGTATTTTCAACATAAATGAGAGATTTGAAATCAGTCTATAATTAGCCAATTTGCCAGGATCAAGCTGTGGCTTCTTAATAAGCGGTTTGAAAATTGCAATTTTAAAGTTTCTTGGAACATGTCCTAAGGAGAGCGAGGAGTTAATAATATTAAGAAGAGGTTCTGAGATTACAGGGAATACCTCTTTTAAATGTTTTGTTGGTACTGAATCTAACATACATGTTGTGGCTTTTGTATTTTTGATAAGTTTTGTTTGCTCTTCATGACCTATGACAGTGAAAGATTGAAGGTGCTTGTTAGGAAAATTATGAGACTGCTTTCTGAGGTGCTCTGACAGTTGATTGCATAATTAAAATGTTATTTCTGATGATTTCTATTTTATCAGTAAAGAAATTCAAGTAATTTGTAATGTGCTGCGACGTAATATCTGGTTCAGTCGAGGCTTTATTCCTAACCAATTTAGCCACAGTACTAAACAAACAACTTAAATTGTTGTGGTTATTTTCTGTGAGTTTGTTAAAATATGTTGACCTGGCAGCTTTTATAGCCTAATTGTAGCTACAGACACTATCCTTCCATGCACCGTGAAATACCTCTAACTTTGTATTCTTCCACTTGCTCCATTTTCCAAGCTCTCTCTGAGATCCTTGAACCATGGTGCGGGGCTTTTTTCTTAAATTATCTTTAATCAAAGGGGGGGGGGCGCCACACTATCAAGAGTGCTAGAGAAGATGTATTTATATTTTCTGTTATTACATCAAGTTCTTCTAGACTTTTTGGCTTACTGAGTATGTGAGAAAATTCTGGAAGATTATAGTGAAGCTATCTTTACTGGTCAAAAGAATAGTTCTACCTGAACACTAGCATGGTGTAGATTGAGTGACATTAGCTGATCACAGCAAACAAGAGACAATGTAATGATCTGAGATATCACTCTGCGGTACGATTTCTATAGTATCAACATCAATTCCATTTGACAGAATTAAATCTAGCATATGTTTATTCAAACAATAATTTGTGTATGTGTTTTTCATATCTAAGTGTGTACAAGTGTGTTGCTGTATGCATGTGTGCATTCTATGATAAATGTGCATGTTTGTTTGATTTGTTGTTTTTTTCATATCTGAGTGTGTACAAGTGTGTTGCTGTGTGCATGTGTGCATTCTATGATAAATGTGCATGTTTGTTTGATTTGTTGTGTGTTTGCAGTTGTGCGTGAATGTGTGTGTGTGTGTGTGTGTGTGTGTGTTTAAGCCGTCTGAATTAATTTGCTAATGTGCCTGTAGTAAAGGCAGACGAATCCCTGCAGCTGCGTTAGATTCTTTAAGAAATAATGAGTGCAGACAGAGCAAACTATCAGCACTTACTCCAAAAAGACCAGTTAGCCACAATTTTCATCATTCCCTATGTGAAATAAACAGTCATACAACATCCTTGGTTTATATCAGTCAGATTAAAGACATATTATAACTGGTATTTAAACAATATTTCCATATTTCTATACATCCATAGTTTGAAACATAATAATTTATTTGCAATAACACCATATTAGTATCTCACAAAACCTCTCAAGAATATGTGCAGGTAATATTTGACCACAAAATCAAAAGAAAGAAATAGGACATTTTATGTTGCTCAATGAAAATTTTGCCTATTTTAGGACAATGTTGGACCTAATTTCATAACAATTTAGCACATTTCTCCCACAAAACGTCTTACTATAATGCAAAAAACAAGTACTCGATGTTTTTATTATGTATATTCGGCTCCATGTGGAAAGAATGTATAATGGCAGAAGTGTAGCAGCCCAAAACGGCATTTCTTACATAAGACAGTAGCCATTGATCTGGAAGTAAGACAGGCTGGCACAAGCCAGCTCACAGTTCCCTGTGTTGCAGAAACAGCACTGCCCTCTTCTGGTCAAAATAAGCCATTACAATTCCATGATACTAAAAAAAAACAACTACACATGGTGCCGAAGGACATTGTATTTGTCCCCTGTTTAAAATCTGATCTCTTGCCAGAAGTCATTTCCACACTTCCACTATGACTTCCTTTGCACTTTCATTGAACTTTCCATCATGTTATGCTTTTTTTACTATTTATGAGATAGTGTGTATTCTGTATACTGTAATAAGATAAGATCAATCAGACATGTTTCTTAGCCAAAAAGTGCAGCCTTTACCTAGTGTAATTGACAAATTTTTAACAAATTAATGGCCTAAATATCTTTTAATTGCATGGAAATCATAAGCCCTATTCGGATGGCAATTGATTCTCAGGGTGGCCTCTGTAAAAGTACATTTGCATGGCTCCTCTGTGATAAAACGTATGCAATAGGATGACAATTAAATCATGGGGGACAAGCGAGACTATTTGTCAGTCAATCCACAAACTCTGTATTTCAGAGGACAGGGGTCAGGAAATTGGTGGGGGAAATTAAACCTTTTATAGGTGCACTCAGTAACTTTTGTCTTTGTGTTATCTTGGACTTACACTGACACCTAGCAGCTTGGATGCAACATAATTTAAAATCAATAGATTTCAGTTTCAAATGCCATTGTAGAAATAGTATTCATAGTCAGCTATGATTACTTTAATCAATGAGTGATAGTTTCAAATATCAGGACAGTTACTGAGATTAAGCGAGTAGTATTTGTCTGGTCATGTGATTCTAAAATGGCAGCCCCCATGTGCGGACCCTCTCCATGTAGAATAAAACAGGTTTTATAAGGTTACTGATCTGACTTTAGTCTTCATTTTAATGTGAGAGGTCATGACTTCCTACATATATTGCAAAATTACAATTCATGTCTTTAGGAGTTCAATTTTTTTAATGTGAAAAAAAATTACTGAGTGCACCTTTAAATAAGGTAGACGTGGACTTGGCCACTTTTATAGGAGTAGTCGACCTGTATAAACTAGTAGTCATGCAAGCCCTATGTATAAATGTATATAGTACACATTTCTATATTCAAATGTTATATATTACAACTTTATTATATGTTGCTGCCATAATAATGGCCCATTTCAAAAGTTTACATGATCTGGCTCTTGTTTTCCGTTTCTTTCTACTTTTCTTCCCACTGACTGTGGTGAAGTGGCAGTGAAATTTTATTATTGTGAATTATTTCAAAAAATGTTGTTACACAATCCTCCATTGATAGTACATTATCGCCATTTCCAAAAGGACTTTTGGATTATAAACTTGGAGATGTGGATTCAAACAGTAACTAATTTACCACACAACCTTGGTGTTTGCCAAAAAAGTTATTTTCTTGTGGGAGGCAGGTAAAAAACACAGACATTTTGGATTCGGGGGGGCAATAAAATCATGTAAAATCCTGGAAGTACCTCACGTCCCCATGTAAAATAATTACCGTCTGAATAGGACTATAGAGTTTTTTTTTACCAGGGCCGGATCTAGGGGGATGCTCTTGTGGGGCTGGGGTTCCCATTATTTGTGTAAGATGATAAACGTCTTTAGAATAAGCCAGTCAAAATGGGTAGATTTTTGCCCATTTGTCAGATTTTGCGTTACATGTAAACACTTTTACCGGTGTTCTTACCGGCTTATCCAATGTACCCAAGTGCTATGCGCATGCCTATTTACAGTTTGACGTCACAAGCAGAGAATAGCTTGATTATTTAAAATCTCAAGTAAATCCAGATTTCTTGCTTTTTGGATTTTTTAAATAAAATGGGCTCAATGTAAGAAACTCATGTTTACATGTAGGGCTGCCACTAACAATTATTTTGATAATTGGCTAATCTAATGATTATTAAAACGAAAATTTGACTATTCAGGCGATTATTGCATCAATTAATCATCAAGTCTTAACCGACTATTCAGCTTGTGTCTGACTTTAAAGGTTGAATTAAACATGCTTGCTAACAATAAAGAGGATAAAATCATCTTTTACAAATACATCTAAATGACATTCACTGAATTAAAGTAAAAAAATACTATTTATTAAGTTTAATTCAGCAAAAAAGAAATCACTGCAAAAAATCCTATTGCTATCAAGTGTTTTTGTCTTGTTTTCCATTTAAAATTGTCTAAAAATCCTTAAAACAAGATACATTTACTTGAGAAGTAACATATAAGATATTAAGGCTTGCTTTAAGAGAATGTATCTTAAATATAAGTGTAATTTGTATATAAGTGTTTTTTACACTTGGTAATACTTCTGCAAGTGCTATACATTATATGTAAATATATATGTATTTATAAATATACATATATATATGTATTTATAAATATACATAAATATATGTATATATAAATATACTTATATTCATACGGCACAACTAGCTGAACTGTGTTATGCGGACTGGCGGTGCGAGACGGGCAGACCGTTGCGCACCCGGCCATCACATAACGTCCCCCAATGCTCTTATGAGCGTCGTACAGTCCCCTGCACCTTGGTGACAAGTCGACTGCCCAAAAATGGGGACCCAAAAGGAATAAAATCCTGCAGCTGGACGCTATATAGCGTCCACATCGGGGGGGTGTCACTCCCAAGGGGAAGACACCGCGGAGACCACAACCTGCCTGAAGGGGAGGAAATTGTGTGGAAATACATCACATGGTCTTACTGCAGCATTATCGTACATGGAGAAGTCCAGCGATCGTGGCCATCAGAAGCGGAGCGATAACGACCGCAACCAGGAATTATACACAGACGGAAAGGCATCTTTAAAAAGACGCTCCGTCAGTGCCACTTAGATAGGAAATATATTCTTTTAGTAGGAAGAATATACTCTTTTAGCTGTTAATGCACCCAGGGGCATTCTCTGCACACCACCGTTGCAAGAGGGGGAGAAACCACTGGAATGCGCCATAAATCCAACAGCTTTGGCTCTTCAGAGGTGAATGGATCGGCAGAGGAATTCAGCTCTCTGAACACAACTGCTCGGCTCTGAAGACAAAATCTGAATGAGTGGTTGCGAGCCAGCTCCTTTTGGTGTGCAAATTCCACTCACCAATTCCCATTGGCCTTTTCTCAAATATCAGAGGTGTTTGGGGCTCCCAAGGGCGACCCCTAGTGTCACTACATCGACACAACTTCGGCTGAGTGACAGATAGGGAACTGCATATTGCCAATTTGCATCATGATAAGAAATGCACAGTGACACATATTATGATTCTATAAGTCGCGAACCATCACGTTACAATCTAGCTGCAGCAAGTGCGTGTGCGCACTTGGGGGACGAGCGTCCCCGCAACATAGTGTGCATCAGCTGGGTGCAGTTACAATCTCTCCCCCTTAGATCGGGACACTTTGCGCAACACATAGTAGAGGCACTGACCGCACAGAGAAATGCCAGTTTCGGAGTTTGTAGTTATTTACATGTCCTGCTTCCTTATTATTTGAATCTAAGCAATCAAATATGCATCAAATATAACTGCATTAAATATGTAACACCTTGGTGTTTCCTTTAAAGACACTCGACACGCAAGTTTTGCTTAAGCAGAGCGGCAGCTCCATCTCTGCATATTACACAACGAGAGTGCTTCAGTATTTACTTATTTGATATTTTTGTATAATTCTCTCATACTTTGTGATCTACATCACCTGAAGCTGTTTGGAAAGTTTGTCATAACATTTTATTTCTGGGTTGTCTTTTATTATTGTTTCTTTAGATGATAAATACATGTTCAGCACAAAATATTTCCATTACTATAAACCTCAGCTTCTCTAACTTTAAAAAATAACAACATATATTAATTCTGAAACTTGGGAAATAATGCCCAAAGTGTCTTCTTTCAAAAAATACTACAACTGTGTCCATACTCCAAAGGGTCCAGTAAATACATCTATTTAAGCTCAAGTATGTCATTTTCATGGTTTGTGCTCAAAAAGGGGGCACATATCAACAGGTTGAAGTCAAAACATAAACAGACATGCGCACAACACTTGCCACATTAAATCAGCCCTTAAGAATGCTTGTAAAGGTGTTTACATGTGACATGAAATCGGAGTAAGTGGCAGAAATCTAAGTCTGTTGATCAGTTTCTGCTCAAACAGTTTATGACCTTACCCCAATAAAGGAACATTTAAGGCATTTTCATGACCTTACACATTGTCTGCTTATTAAGCATAATCGATTTAGAACATGCATGTAAACCCGCTTATTTGCTGCCTTCATGTGCTATCGCAATTATCCGACTTGCCACTTCTGAAGTGGTAATTACGAGTTCATTGTGTTCAGCGGTGCATTAACACACAGGCTTACACGGGCTGAAGCCCACAGCTCCCAGGGGGCCCAGCTTGTGACATCCTCCACCCCATTTTCCCCAATCTATGTTCATCTATGTTTAGACTGCTCTGCGTCTAAACACGGAGATGGTGCTGCAACCGTGAAAGGTGTCCGTGTAGTGCATGTACATTAATTCATATTTCTTGAGGAACCTTTATTTTGACACCATAATACATATTATTCCACTTCAATACATATTACGGAGTAATCCTGCTGACGATAATGGAGTTTTGGTCAAATACATGCCATTTTCACAGTGCACATTTTTTTTTTTATAGAATGGTCATTCAATACAGAAACTGTACTCACCTCTGCCATGTTGTGAGTTTACATCTTCTCCCAACTCGGAAACTCGGATATCAAAATTTTCACAGTTGCAATTACAACTTGAGGTGGTGTTTGTTTTTACGATAATTCAGAAGGCACATGATGGCAGCAAAAGTCCTCCCAAAAACTGGATTATGCATATTAATGGAACATCTCAACATCATTATTGTTTGTAAATGGATTATATAATTGATTTATTTTTGCCCTTTGTCATTGCTCTGTCCATCTTTTTCTGCTGTTTTGGGTTTTGATGTCGTTCTGCACTCACTCTCTTGCGTTATTTTCATTGTCTCTTTTTTGTTGTCCCCCACAATCATGCAGCACCTGTTGGACGCCAGGAGAACAAAGGTTTGTTGTCATGTTCACCACCGCTAACATGTGTAGAACGTGGTATTGCACAGCCAGCGTGAAGTGTGTCCCCGATCTTTACACAGATACAGATTTTACCCTAATCCTTATCCCTGGATTCTGATCTTCTGGGTTTTCTTTGGTTTTCCAAGCTACTAGGGGTGCACAGCATATATTGCATATACTGTTTATACCAGTATTAGCATTTTTGTAATTATTGGGATTTGTCTGATTAGGACAGATTTTGAAGGCAGAAACATTAGAGCCTATTTTACTGTGTAAGCTTTTTTGGTTTTCAGTTATCCATCTTTTCTACTCTACATTATGGTTTATCATTTATCCAGAAAAATTCTTAAGTTGATCTGTTGTGTGAATGCTGTGAATTTATTTTACCTTCTATAGAGCCTCTAAGAGGACAGGGAGTGAAATTATTTTCTGAAATATTTTTGCATTCTCTCACAAAACGTTTTACGTTCCCTCAATAAGCTTTACATTTCCTGACAATCGCTTTATCCCTTCCTTATGAAAATTAACCATGGTTTTACTACAGTTAGCATATCTTAAATATGACATTTGTAGTAAAACTACAGAAATATTACAGGACAATCTAAAATACAGAAATAAAATAATAACTATTGCCAAAAAAATATTTACTACAGTTAACCCAATTCCTACAAAAAATACATGCAAAACCATTGCGAGTGAATGCAAAGCTATTTCAGAAAGTAATTCCCTCCCTGTCCTCTAAGGGGCTACGTAGTCAACAGACACAACATTCAATTATGATTACTTTATCAGACAAAAATGAATCAGTGCATCCCTTCTAGCTACTGATCTGAATCCTAAATTTCAATATTTATAATAATATTTGAATGGATCAGATCATTATTTAAGGACAACCTCAATATCTATCATTTTCCCTTATCTAATCCATGTTCCTTCAGGATAAGTTAAGAGAGGCCTTAAATTGCTGTTTATTATTTCATACCCAGAATTCTGACCTATAGCATACCTGAGATATTCAAATGAAATTGTGTGTTTTGTTTGTGATAGCACAAGGAACTGAGTGATCGAAATTTCCTGAGACGAGTGTGGGTTATCTGATCCAGTTTCACTTAGTGTAATGGGCCCATATACTCTCTCATTCTGCCAAAGGCACTGTATGTGCCACTTACTGTAGACTAGAAAACGGCATTATCTTGTGACTATTTCTAGCATTATCCTTATTGTCATTAACCTTATTTTATGTTATTAGTTAGTGTTTCCTCAAGAGAAATAGATGTGGTGCAACCTTATCGTTTCCTCACTGTATCCTTTCCTAGAATAGACCTCACTGTGGTTTCCAACTGTATCATGTTCATTTGGATTTGTTTACTGCAATTAATTGTTTGCTGAATTGGGCAACTTTGTTATGATATGTCCATTTTGGTTTTCTCTTGATCTGGTCTGTAATCAGATTAAATATTCACTCACTTAAAATGTATTATATTTGGTTATATATCAATGCAACTCAGATGGCTTGTTGGTCAACAATTGTTAACAATGAACATATTTAGTTGTAACACCATATTCAAACCAGGTACGAAGAGACAATGCAACTAGCAATACATCATATCTGATACACATTAAAAATATGTAATTCTGAATGTAGAGGTTAGATAAAGATTACCTTTCTGCCGTTATTTATACACATTCATGTCGTTCCAAACACATATGACTTTTTGTTCTCAAGTGAGATGTTTATGCAGAACGTCCTAGGTGATATTTTCCATAGAATGAAAGTTAATTGAGACAGACTCTGTCAAGCTCCAAAAATAAATTAAAAGTTGTCCCTATGACTGGTGGCTATATTCCAAGTCTTCTGAAGCTGTACAGTAGTTTTGTGTAAGAAACAGTTCATGTCAAAATTTTATATGTTTTATACTAATAATCTTCCCTTCCGACATAGCTTTAATTCTGTTCTGCGGAAGAAAGGAAGTTAAAGGGGTATGGAACGACATGAGGGTGAGTAAATGATAACAGAATTTTCAATGTTGTTTTTCGATATTGAAAAATTATTTGCACAGTAAAATTATTTGACACTGGAAATTTGTCGTGTCGCACCTGGTTTAGAAAGATGGAATACGTTTATACATAACAAGATCACAGTGGGGTCTACATACGTTTTTGTCCAGATCTTCTAACCTGATTTCCCGATCTCTAAAAACATGTTCTGAATGGGTCTGGTTGAGATCACCCTTTGACAATGTATAAATAATATCCTAAAGCCTTTCATTTCTCATATGCTTTCATTCCCCATCACAGCACCTCCAGTTAACCATCCAGGCCCTGCAGGATGAGTTGCGTACACAACGTGACCTAAACCATCTCCTCCAGCAGGAGAGCGGCTCGCGGGTCAGCGGCGGCGAGCACTTCACCTCCATTGAGCTGACCGAAGAGAACTTCCGCAGGCTGCAAGCCGAACACGACCGGCAGGCCAAGGAGCTCTTTCTTCTGAGGAAGACCCTAGAAGAAATGGAGCTGAGGATCGAGACGCAGAAGCAGACGCTGGGAGCCAGAGACGAGTCCATCAAGAAGCTGTTGGAGATGTTGCAGAGTAAAGGGCTGCCCCCAGGTTCAGGGAGAGCATCGGATGAGGAAGAACAAGAGCGAGCCAGACGTATTGCAGAGGCTGAAGCTCAGCTCGGCCATCTAGAGGTCATATTAGACCAGAAAGATAAGGAGAACATCCATCTGAGAGAGGTATCGGGCTCTACTCTATCTGTCCAACTTCATTTAGTTTAGCACCTAAAAAACTTTTGACAAATATATTAAAAAAATTATATACAACTTATGAACTATCTCTATTGTAACCCCAAATTTGAATGAAAGCATCTGCTAAATGAATAATTTACAATAATTACAATTTGTAAATAATACATGACATGGCGATAAATTAATACATTTAATTGCAATTAATCACATTTCAAGATATACTGCGAAAATACCTAAATTTAAATAATTATTAATAATTCAGATATTCAGATTGAAATGTAGTGCATTATAATTTTGTACCATCTGATATAGTTTTTAATGTACTATTATAGTCCTAGTCATCCATACTATGTCATACATTATGTGTTTATGTTGATTTAATTCTGATTCTTTAAATATATTAGATATTTAAATATGATTCTCAATCTTAAGAATTTGTATTAATACAATTATTAAATTCAAGTATTAAACATAAACAAATGAGACAATTTATGTTTTAAATCATTAGAAAAACCATAAAAATACCTGAAAAAATTAATAAATCACCTGAGTAAAAAAAGATACTACAGAATAGCACAAAATGACTTTCAGAACTAGGATGTTTCATTGCTCTCAGATTTTAGGGTTTGATTCAGGGATCATTTAGGGTTATGATTGTTTTTTTTAAGTGGATTTTAAAGACACTAAATACTACTGCTGTCAATTTAACACATACATTTATAGCGATTAATTATATTAACAAATAACGCGCTAAGAAAAATAACACGATTAATCGTGTGACATCCATAAATTCCCTATTATAGAAATAGTACACCCAAAAAATATCTCTCATAATTTGCTCACCCTCATGCCTTCTCATATGTGTATGACTTATTGGAAAATATCTCTCCAGTAGGGTTGCTCCGATACCAAAATTTTGGCTTTGGTACGATAACAGCCCTGGTACCTCGTTATCGATACCAAATCAATACTTAGGCAACAAATAAAAGCCTCAGATTTTTGATGAAATTACACAGAAAATATCTTGATTAAAAGAACTGCATAAATTCTAACAGATACAAAATCTGTGTTTTACATTTACATTTTTTTATTTAATTAAACCATGTTAAATGGTTTCATTAAATGTTGTGATATATACAGTACATGCAGCTTTAATCAAATGAAAATATAATAATTAATTATTAACACAAAAATATGAAATTAAAATTATTGGTAAAATAAAGTGCTGGACATAAGAGCTTTACAGTATTAATGGAAACATTCATTAAACAACATTTACCTCAGACACAAGGCTGCTATGGCTGAATCACAACATGCTGATATTCAGTACACTTTTGTGATATTGCATACAAATAATAATAATAATAATAATACAACCATTTATTATTATACTTCTGTTATTATGAGTATTATTGCTACTTTTGGAATATATTTTTTTTTACACTAGTTATGTCTTCAATGTCACACATCCAGTTGAGTAGAGCTTTCATTTTAGCGGGACTTTTATTTTGAAATATTTTTGAGTTCTTCCTTGTTTCACAGGTTAGTTATATCAAGCTTCCCATTAATGCTGTAATAATCCTGTCATGACTCAAGAGCTTAAATCTCTGAGCTGCACCGGAGAAGGACATTTGAGTTTTCTCAACCATTTTAACACTAAATACACTTCTTCAAAATCAAGGACCAGCAGCGTGTTGCATTTGTGTGTGTGTGTGTGAAGGAGATAAAGCAAAGCACTACACTTTCATTCATTTTGAAGCGCTCTGCTGTTTAATGATCACACTTGGCTATGGATTTTTTTACATTTTATTTACAAATTGTCAATGATTTCATCTCAAAACTTTCACATCTCATAACAGTTTGCTAATGGCATCATATTGTAAAATGGTACTGAAATTAGCAACAAGATGATATCGTAAAAAAAATTTTTTGGCATCACAGTACCGATTTACCATGCAACCCTACTCTCCAGGTCAATTCAATGCAAGTAAATGTTGATAAAAAATTTGAAGCTCCAAAAAACACATAAAGGAAGCTTGAAAGTAAACAACATGACTCTTTTTAAGTGAACTAATTGACCAAAAATTACCAAAATATAACTTTTTTAAAATCTTGACAGCAGTCTCTAGGCACGATAATGATTTCAAGCTCTAGTACACTTCCTAGTTCTTGATGGATGCGCAGAGCACTAGATAGTGCTAGAAAGCTAAATTGTTGATGTCAAAATTTATTGTGAAAAATGAGTTACATTTTGGTCTGTTCTCACCTAAAACCGATTGAATTGGTTCAGAAGATATGGATTAAAACACTGGAGTCATAGGAATTGCTTTTTTGCTGCTTTTATGTGCTTTTTGGAGCTTTAAAGTTTTAATCACCATTAACTTGCATTGCATGGACCTACAGATATTCTTCTTCTTGTTTGTGTACTGCAAAAGAAAGTAAGTCATACACATCTGGGATGGCATGAGGGTGAGTAAATAATGAGAATATTCTCATTTTTGTGTGAACTAACCCTTTAAAGGAATATTCCGGGTTCAATACAAGTTAAGCTCAATCGAAAGCATTTGTGGCATAATATTGTTTACCACAAAAATGTATTTTGATTTGTCCCTCCTTTTCTGTAAAAAAAGTCAGTTTTGAACCATTTAAATACTCACTATTTCAAAACTATAGCCACAAGACAAAGAATATGTGTGTAAACATGATTTTAGTGTGATAAAATAACTTACAAATCTTTTCTGTGTAAAGTGAAGATTGCAGTACCGCCTTGATTTTTTTTGCAATTAGCATTCAGCAGGGGGCAGTCAGCGCAATTTCAGCTATACTGGCACACATACAGAGAGACTTTGCACAGTAGGGCGGGTTATTGCTCTCAAATACAGCTGGACTGAGCACAAACAGAATGTAGGGGTCTCGAGATGAGTTTTAATGAAGTCGTCCTAAAAATGTGCCGTCAAATAGACCTTTTTCACAGCAACGGCATACTTGATTTTTGATGTGGAACAAGGCAGTGAGGGCAGGGGTGTTGCACAAATTAAATTGCTGTTGAACTATTTTAAGGCCCCCTAAACAATTTGGGTTTGAGGTAATATATAGAAGTTTTTTTTATCTACCAGTGCAATATTATTTATAAGTAATCCACAACTTTTTATTTTCAAACACAAATATTCTTTACATCTTACCCCATAAGATCTCTGAAATGAGTGGAGCGTTTCGTTGTTTAATCTATCGCAATATTCCTCACAGTTTAAGCAAGTCTTAACTTACTATTGAAATTTACACGGTCCAAAATTAACTTTCAACATTCAGCTAATGATATTATTTCTAATTAATTTATTATAAATATACAAATTTCTTACTAGCCATTATACTGAATTGTTCCTTATTTTTAATTGTTAATATTTTGGTGGCGTAATGTGAGGAATATTCTATATGTATCTCATGGAGTTCCAGAGAAAGCAACATTTAGGCTTCATAGATAAACATCTAAGGGTTATTTATGTTTCAAGGCAGATGTTTCCTTTAACTGACAGTTTGAATCAAGCATGTCACTATATTTAGCAAGAGTCAGATTTTTGTTTTCAAAGTTCAAAGTAAAGCATGTGATACAGTTGCTAATAATGTAACCGGCCAACTTTATGAACTCACCAGGTAATATTTTCTTGCATTTGGCACATTTTAAGTGTTAATTTTGAACCTGTTTACATGGATATCTAACAGATATTTACACTAGTTATACACTTATAGTCTTCAATTTAACATATCCAGTTGAATAGAGCTTTCATTTTAGCAGGACATTTATTTTGACAGACGTTGAGTTCTCTAGTTATAGCAAGCTTCCCATTAAGGCTGTAGTAGCTACCTTGACATATATGGCTAACATCCTCTGTAAGCAACTCTTAAATTGTCTACTACCTCTGGCTCTTCCTCCACTGCTTTCTCTTTTGAAAGTCTGATGCTGCCACAGTGAATAGGGTCTATGCTTTACACATCTGCCACAATAATGTAATGTATTTCAATAATCTTAAACACATAGAGTATTTATTACTTTACCTGTACCTATACATTGTATTGTAATTATATACATAGAATTTTCTTTGGGGAGTAAATGTGAATATTTTGTTTAATTTCATTAATTAATTGGCCCATCATGTTATTAAAAAGCAAATGAGATAAGCAAGTCCACATTTGTTTTATTACAGGATGATAGCTTCATGTGTCATTGTTGTTCATGTGTTCATTGTTGTTATGTTGATTATAATCTTGATTTCTCCCAGGAGCTTCATCGTAGGAACCAGCTTCACCTGGACCCTGGCAAAACTAAAGCCCTTCAAACTATCATAGAGATGAAGGTAAATATCTATTTATCTCTCTCTGTAACAGGGAAAGGAGGAGGCGAGAACTGGACGAAGTTCGAACTAAACAAAAAGACACAAACATAAACACATACAGGGCAGCTGCCCGTTGCTCTTTCTCTCTCTCGAACTGCCGCCTCCGGTGGCCTTTATCCCTCTTGTCGGCTTGATTAGCCCGATTAGGGGCCCGGGCATCCATCATCGCAGCCCGGCCCCGCCCTCCTCCTTGCAACACTCTCTCTCTCTCTCTCTCTCTCTCTCTCTCTCTCTCTCTCTCTCTCTATCTGTCTGCCAGTCTGTCTCTATCTCTCTCTCTCTCTGTCTGTCAGTCTATCTGTCTGTCTATAAATCTATCTATCTATTTATTAGAGGTAGACCGAAATATCTTTTTTACCGATAGTTCCAATACTAGTTCCATCGGTTATCTGCATAAGTCTCTGCCGATAGTTGCCAATAGTTTTTTTTATTACTCCTCATCAATAAACCTCATCTTGTGAAATATATATATATATATAGGGGCTATAGTCTTAAGATGTTTCTTAAAAGCATTTTTCTTAAGATGGTTATTTTTATCTTCAGCTTTAATGTATCAATAGGAAAAATACAATTTTAGACTCCCAAACATTACATTTGCAAATAGAAAAGATTAGAACAGAAGAACAGCGTGCTCTGCAAGAGATTGCATTGCCCCCACAGAGCCCACCACTGAACATCGAGTCAGTCTGGGATTACATGAAGAGACAGAAGAAGCAATTGAGCCTAAATAGATAGAAGAACTGTGGTGAATTCTCCATGAAGCTTGGTAAATCCTTTATGCCAAAAACCAAGAAACACTGTGTCCAGGTGTACCTAGGAGAATTGGTGTTGTTTTAAAGGCAAAGGTGGTCATACTAAATATTGATTTAGCTTTTTTATGTTTACTGGACTTTGTATGATGTTAATTGATAGATGGCATTATTTTTGAAGACATCCTCACAATGCAACATTTTTCACAAGTGCCTAAAACTTTTGCACAGTACTGTATAGGCTATACAAAGCTTCATTTGGTAACTACTTACATATACTTACACAGTATAGAACATTGTAACAGATCTAAATCCATGGTTTTTCTAGTTATTATTGGAACTTTGAATGCACACTAAACTGCTTTTGGGATTTTATTCATTTTGGACTCTTGGTCTGTGCCTGTACATACATGCTTAAATGGTGCATTCGAATTTTGGATGTGTGCCAAGCACTGACGATGACTTCAGATCACTCGCATTGCTAAAAAAAAGGCTAGACACAGATGCTTTTTAAAGTTGTTTTAAATCAGACACAGTATCTAAAAACAGTGCTCTTGCAAGAGATGCTAAATAAGTAAAAACAAAGTGAAACAAAGACGTTTGTCTCGCGTGTATTTATGTAGCCTGGCATGGGAGGTGGGTGTGCTAATGAGGAGGCTAAAGACTATAGCCCCTAGCGTCAGTTGCTAGTGCATCTCTTGAGGCCAGGGGAGTGAGGTTACACACTGCACAGCCACCTACCAGCTGGCTACCATTACATTTAAATCGAAAAACAAAATGGATGGTTGCAAAGGCGTTTGCAACTCATAAATGTTTATACATTAGAAAAAAACTTTTCTTAAACGAAGGCAGTGTCATTCGTGAATTAAATAATTTGTATTTATTTTAGGATTATAAAACAAAAATATACAGTATTGGATCTCACTTTATACAGGATGAATAATTGTTATTTGTTAAATCCATGGTTAAACCCTGCTGTAAATATAAAGAGCACATGCACAACATATTATCTTTTGATGCATATAAAGTCCAAGTTCACTTTATGCTGCTTTAAAAATATAATGGAAAAACAAAGTGGGCACATGGTATCTACTAATTTAATAATTAACCACAGTCCTACGATTAACCACGATTGCATACAATTCGTACATATTACATTTTAGGGAATATAAATCAAGCAGCAATACTGAAAAAGAGAAAAACCAGTCACTGCTCTTTTCTGGCTGATTTAATACGCCTGTAACGAATGCAGGAGTGAAGGCAGACGAGGAGGTGCCGATCCAAAAGCAGGTTCTTTATTATAAATCAAAGTGAGGGCAAACAAACAGGAACAAAGAAATATCCACGAGGGGAAAACATGAACAACATCCACAGGCAGGAGAAACAACCATAACATTCACGTACAACAACATTCGAGGACCGACAAGGGAATGAAGGAACAAACAGGGTTTAAATACACAAGGACAAGGGTAACAAGGCCAATCAACAAACAGAACTCTGAAACAGGATAACGAGATAATTAACTAAAACCAATGACAAACAAGAACTGAATCAAGGTAATCAACCAATGAACCAATAAAACCCAGATACAAAACATGGAGGGAAAACAGGATGTGACAAAACTAGGAACTGAACAGGAACTTTCAAAATAAAAAGTACACAAAAGAACAAAGGACAACAATGAACATGACAGAATCTCCCTCTCAAAAGGATCGGATTCCAGACGATCCTGAAACAAAAACCCACAAAAACATCATAAGGGCACCAGGGGCAAACAGACAGTCCAAGTGGGCACATGGGCAGACAGAGACCAGGGGGGCACAATGGGCAGGCTGGAAGTCCAGGGGGGCGCAGAGGGCAAGACAGGCAGGTCACGGAGGTGCAAGGGGCAGACAGAAGTCCAAGGGGGCACAGAGGGCTGGCAGGAAGTCCAAGGGGGAAATGAGACAGTCCACGGGGGCACAAATGGAGATGAGACAGTCCACGGGGCCCATTAGGCAGCCCCGGGGGGCACAAAGGGACAGGGGGCCAGGGAGGTATCGACCGGGCAAGGATAGGTCTGGGGGACCGGGGAGGAGGCCACTGGACAGGGACTGGGTCAGGGGGCCTGGGAGGAGGCCACCGGACAGGGGCAGGTTCAGGAGGAGGCCACAGGACGGGAACTGGGTCAGGGGGCCTGGGAGGAGGCCACAGGATAGGGGCCGGGTCAGGAGGCCTGGGAGACGGCCACAGGATGGGAACAGGGTCAGGAGGCCTGGGAGGAGGCCACAGGACGGGAACAGGTCTAGGAGGCCTGGGAGGCGGCCACAGGACGGGGACAGGTTTAGATGGCCCGGGGGCTGGCCATAAGGCAAGGGCCGGCTCAGGGGGCCTAGGAGGAGGCCACAGGATAGAGGCCGATCTAGGTGGCATAGGAGATGGCCATGGGGCAAGGACCGGTTCAGGGGGCCTGGGAGCTGGCCACAGGGCAAGGATAGGTTCAGGAGGCCTGGGGGTTGACCACGGGATGTGGGTAGGTTTGGGGGACCTGGGTGGTGGCCGCCAGATAGGGACCAGTGGAGCCGCGTGAGGCGGAGCCAAGGAGGACTTGGGAGGCTGCGTCGAAGGAGGCGTAGGCAGGACCGTGGGGGGCTTAGGAGGCTGAGCCATAGGAGGCGGAGCCCTGGAAGGCTCGAGAGACTTGAGGGGTGGAGCACTGGAAGGCTCGGGATACGAGAGACGGAGCCCTGGAAGGCTCGGGAGACTTGAGAGGCGGAGCCCTAGGAGGCTCGGGAGGAGGAGCCCTGGAAGGCTTGAGAGGCGGAGCCCTGGAAGGCTCAAGAGGCTTGAGAGGCGGAGCACTGGAAGGCTCAAGAGGCTTGAGAGGCGGAGCACTGGAAGGCTCGAGAGGCTTGAGAGGTGGAGCTCTGGGAAGCTCGGGATGCTCGGTAGGCGGGGCTCGGGAAACTCGGAAGGCGGAGCTCTGGAAAGCTCGAGAGACTTGAGGGGGAGCCCTGGGAGGCTCAGGGACGGTCGAGGCTACAGGCGCTGGCTCAGGGACGGTCGAGGCTACAGGCGCTGGCTCAGGGACGGTCGAGGCTACAGGCGCTGGCTCTGGCTCGCTCACCGTGACATGCGCGGGCTCTGGCTCGCTCACCGTGACATGCGCGGGCTCTGGCTCGCTCACCGTGACATGCGCGGGCTCTGGCTCGCTCACCGTGACATCGCGGCTCTGGCTCGCTCACCGTGACATGCGCGAACCGGGAGGCAGAAGCCCGTCTTCTCACCCTCCTCCGGGCAGACGAAGTGGACCGTGCAGGCTCGATGACGGCAACAGGCGTGGGGGTTTGCACACTGACCGTAGGGGCTGGCATGACAGGGAGAGCTAGGGACGACTGGAGTCACCGCCGTGGGAGGGGAGGCAGGATCCTCATCCACAACATCCACAGTAAGTGGCGAGCCGCATACCAGCAGCGTCTCCGCCACAAAATCACAGAGCGTCCAGCCGCGTGTCGCCGGTGGCAACCGCTCCTTCAGTGAGGGGTTCAGGTTACCCCAGAAGAAAACCACCAAGGCCGAGTCCAGGAAGTCGGAGATGTTTGCCAGCTCAAGGAAGTCACGGATGTGGTCCTCCATCGGTCAGTCCTCTTGCTTTAGGCAAAGCAGCTGGTAGTACGCTTGCTGAACCGCTGGATCCGCTGGTCGGTCGTTCTGTAACGAATGCAGGAGTGAAGGCAGACGAGGAGGTGCGGATCCAAAAGCAGGTTCTTTATTATAAATCAAAGTGAGGGCAAACAAACAGGAACAAAGAAATATCCACAAGGGGAAAACAACAGGAACAGGAACAGGAACAGGAACAGGAACAGGAACAGGAACAGGAACAGGAACAGGAACAGGAACAGGAACAGGAACAGGAACCAACCATAACATTCACGTACAACAACATTCAACGACCGACAAGGGAATGAAGGAACAAACAGGGTTTAAATACACAAGGACAAGGGTAACAAGGCCAATCAACAAACAGAACTCTGAAACAGGATAACGAGATAATTAACTAAAACCAATGACAAACAAGAACTGAATCAAGGTAATCAACCAATGAACCAATAAAACCCAGATACAAAACATGGAGGGAAAACAGGATGTGACAAAACTAGGAACTGAACAGGAATTTTCAAAATAAAAGTACACAAAAGAACAAAGGACAACAATGAACATGACAACACCCTTTAAAATGGAAGACAAAATTAGGATTAGATATTGCTAATTTTAATTTACAGACCTACATTTTGATAGCATTAAATCAGAACCCTATTAATGTATCACATCTACTGTAGTCTTATAATCATTCCATAGAGACAACTTAAGAACAATTATGAATTTCACTTTTACCTGTATTTCCTAGTACCAGTCCATGTTTTCATTATTGCAATAAACGACTCGAACAATCTTTAAAGTAGAAAAGATTGTGATTTTCTGTGTCGGTTGTGTCACTCAGATCCAGATTAATTTGAAAAGTGCAAATTTGTGCGTATGCAAGATTCTGCGCCACCACACATGTTTTATCACTTGTAGAGGCATATTTGATGACTTGATAAATTATCAAATGCTTAGTAAAGTACAGATCTGAAATTATGCTGTTGTATTGTTGTGTTTTAGTATAGAAACTCTCGCTGTTTATTTTGCAATGGTTAACAATGGCTGTAAGATAACCTTCATTATCATTTGTAATAAGTCAAATATTTCTCTGTTAGAACATTTGTCATTGAACATCTTCAAATAATGCCTTAATATTTTTTCTATCTATCTATCTATCTATCTATCTATCTATCTATCTATCTATCTATCTATCTATCTATCTATCTGTCTGTCTGTCTGTCTGTCTGTCTGTCTGTCTGTCTGTCTATCTATCGTCTGTCTGTCTGTCTATCTGTCGTCTGTCTGTCTGTCGTCTGTCTGTCTGTCTGTCTACTAACCCATCCATCCATCCATCTATCTAGTATGCCATGTAGTGGTTGCTCATGAAGAACAATAGCAAACAAAATATGAACAAAATGGATCAGGGAGACAAGAGAAGTGTTTGATGGCAGAGCCACTGCAGTATGCTGCTCAATGGCAGAATGGAGCATTAAGTGGGTTTGTGCATTAAGAGACAGAGAGCGACTCCTGCCAACAGTAGCATTACACATGACTCTAAAAATAAAACATGACCTCATGCGCGGCACGCACACACCACCTGGGTCCTCACTGATTGGAGCTCATTTTTACCCAGAGTTCACCTCTGCTTCCATGTGACACGAAATCACAATCGACTCTCATTTAAGTGCAACACAGGTCCTAACCTGTACATTTTGGCACATCCATTGGATTTATAAATCTTTGAGCTAAACCGATGTCTTACCAAAAAAGCTTTCAATTCTCTATATGCTTTTCAAATCCACCTGTTCAGAACTGGTTTCCATAGTGCCTCATTGGTAGTGTTCTCTCGCCCCATTGGCTGAGCTAGGATGCTGATTCTGGTGCCATGGGAACAGGTGGCATTGTTTACAACACAGAGAGCACGAATGCAGGCGTGGGAGAGGATGACAGAGAAAGAGAGAAATATGAGCTGTTTGCTTATGCATTGAAGATGGATATTATCCTGCATACAGCCACAAGGTATAATATTACAAACTTATATTTGCCAAAACAAATAGCATATTTTGTTCTAAGCCTTAAAATATTAATGATATGCCTATGCTACAATTGTTTTTATTAATCAGTATTTTTGTCATTCCACTATACAAACCTAAACAAGCAAAATTGATTAAAATATATTAGGATTTGTTGTCAGAGGATATATCTCGAGTCAAAAAAAAAAAAAAAATATATATATATATATATATATATATATATATATATATATATATATTGTATATATTGAGTTTAACGCTTAAAACATGACAAAAAAAAGTACTCGTACAAATTTTTTTTAGACGTGATTAGATCTAGGGAATTGACTCAATGTGTACATACTTGCGAAATGGGATGTTCATTTTCAGATGCCTTGTGTGAAAATGGTGCCGATTGATGTCTGTTCAAACAAAAGAGAGAGATGAGAGAGAGAGAGAGAGAGAGAGAGAGAACTACTGGGAAGGGCGGGTTACCAGAGAGCACATACGAGAAAGAACAGTAAACCTTCTCTTATGGCTGAATGGGAGATGGACCAAAGCTAATGCCAAAGACGTTGTATTATTTATTTAAAAAACTGAAGAAGCTGCAACGCTGCAACTCTCAGACTTGCAGTCCACAGGCTGGGCAGATGCACGCACGCTGTTCTCTCCTTCCCAGAACGTCTCTCTGCCGTGCTGGATGTGTGCTCAGTACTACCAAATGGTGATTACATGCTGATCCATTAGCATGAGAGAGACAGATTCAACTTTGGCTATGCAGCATACTGCAGATGCTCACTCGCATTGCTTTAAGACATTACAGTTTCGCATGTCCTGTCTCCCTGTCTTCCTCTTGATTTGATTGCGCCTGTCTGTTGGGAATTTACTTTGACATGCTTCAAGCTTTAGAATCCACCACAAGTTATTCTAGCTTAATATAATGGAATACAGCATTGCTAATTTTTACACTAAATTGTTTATCCAGGACACCAAAATCGCGTCACTGGAACGCAACATTCGGGACCTGGAGGATGAGATTCAGATGTTAAAGACGAATGGATTGCTAAACACAGAGGACCGCGAGGAAGAGATCAAACAGATGGAGGTCTACAAGAATCACTCCAAGTTTATGAAGACCAAGGTAAAGTTCCTCTTTAGTGAACAAAAAATTATAAGCAGAAGTTCTCATATGTACACAAGTAATTGATAAAGTCTGTGACCTTATTGGTATCGGTTATCGGTAGTATTATTTCAGTTATTTGTTCAGTATAATATCAGTATATTAAACAATGTAATTTAAAGCATATGATTTCACTTGGTGTGAACAATTTTTTGTTTAAAACAGGCAAAGCAGTATAGATGTATAATATCAGACATCATATCGGATATTGGCTACTATATCAATATCAAATAACTATTTATCGGCTATTGGTTTTGGACTAAACTCCAATGTCAGTGCATAGCTAGGTTAAATAGTCATTTGATCATCTAGAAATTATTTTCTTTCACATATACAGTAAACAATTTTTAGTGTATTTGAGCACAAGACATCCTGTCTCATGGATTGGTAATGATAGGTTTGCTGAGTAATGCTAGAAGCAACATCATTGAAATAGGATCTGAGTAACAATTTCTCATGACTGTGCTGATAATGTTTCCTGTCAAAACACATCAGTCTTTTCGGTCTAGAATTAGCATATTATAATTTCTTAACCCACAAACTAAATCTCAATCTGCATACTTTTCAAGAAGTACTTACAGCATTGGCAGTGTAAAACAATCTGTACTTTATCTGCACTGTTACTTACATACGTCGCCAGTATTGTGTCATAAAATTGCATCTAGAAATGTCACAAACCACTGCCTCTTGGAGTCGTGGGCAATATTAGACCAAAGTGTATACACAGATGCATACATCGAAAACACAGCACAAATTGTACGCCATTGGGGAATCTTTGACACACTGTTATCAATGGACTGTAATTCGAGACAAACTAGTCCTAATCGCTCATACTATATAAAAATGATTGAATTGGGATTGTGTCTTTGTTCTTTTGAGGTGATCTTTAATAATATTGTGGGGCAGATTTACTAAAAGGTTGCGCCACTTCGCAAGTGTTATTTCAGAGCAAATACCTGCGTCTTATTCACTAACTACCCACAATCAAGTTTAGCGGGCGCAATCAACGCTGAAATAAGTGCTGTGCCTTCATTATTTATCAGTCATTGCTATTCCTTTCCGTGCAAACACACCTCCTTTCTATGTAAATTAGTCTCATTAAAGATGCCGCTTCATGTACAAACTGCGCAAAGTGCCGCAGTTTGCAATTTACATAGCGCTATTACCGCCAAATGATAGTAGGCTGTAAAATGAATTTTATTTAAAAGCGATAGTTTCAGCAGTAATGAATCAAATACTCATCAAATGATGTTGAAGAGTGTTGTAACCTGGCATATATCCAGAAGCATAAGTTCTGCATGTTTAAGAAACGATCCAGGTGTCTGGATTAATGTGATGTTGTTCAGTTCCGGCAGGGTGGGTCAAATACGATGGTCTGCTCAGAGTTGGACCGCAAGATTAGAATTACGCTTGCAAATTGGTTGCCTGATCTGCATAATTCCTTTAGTGAATCTGGTGCTAAATGAGCGTAGATTAGAGCATGCAAAAAACAGCACTTTTAGCGGGCGCAATACATTTTTTGTGAATCTGCCCTTCTCTGTTATGGTTTGTCTGATTTGCTCCATCAAGACAACATCTTTAACACTTTCATGGCTTGCTTCTTGATTGAAAAGTTTACATTGTCATCTATTTGGCTCTTGTAATTTGTACTGTCATTGGTTAGTGCAGGTTGATTTTTGTGCATATGCGCATGGTATTTCCATATGCATATGGACTGACTTTACTGTATCTAACATGCTTGTAAGGCAGCTGGGGGGTGTTCTGTGATATTTATAGAACTCATTTAATCAATAATAGATATGGTTAATGTACACTCACCTAAAGGATTATTAGGAACACCAAACTAATACTGTGTTTGACCCCCTTTCGCCTTCAGAACTGCCTTAATTCTACGTGGCATTGATTCAACAAGGTGCTGAAAGCATTCTTTAGAAATGTTGGCCCATATTGATAGGATAGCATCTTGCAGTTGATGGAGATTTGTGGGATGCACATCCAGAGCACGAAGCTCCCGTTCCACCACATCCCAAAGATGCTCTATTGGGTTGAGATCTGGTGACTGTGGGGGCCATTTTAGTACAGTGAACTCATTGTCATGGTCAAGAAACCAATTTGAAATGATTCGAACTTTGTGACGGTGCATTATCCTGCTGGAAGTAGCCATCAGAGGATGGGTACATGGTGGCCATAAAGTGATGGACATGGTCAGAAACAATGCTCAGGTAGGCCGTGGCATTTAAACGATGCCCAGTTGGCACTAAGGGGCCTAAAGTGTGCCAAGAAAACATCCCCCACACCATTACACCACCACCACCAGCCTGCACAGTGGTAACAAGGCATGATGGATCCATGTTCTCATTCTGTTTACGCCAAATTCTGACTCTACCATCTGAATGTCTCAACAGAAATCGAGACTCATCAGACTAGGCAACATTTTTCCAGTCTTCAACTGTCCAATTTTGGTGAGCTCTTGCAAATTGTAGCCTCTTTTTCCTATTTGTAGTGGAGATGAGTGGTACCCGGTGGGGTCTTCTGCTGTTGTAGCCCATCTGCCTCAAGGTTGTGCGTGTTGTGGCTTCACAAATGCTTTGCTGCATACCTCGGTTGTAACAAGTGGTTATTTCAGGCAAAGTTGCTCTTCTATCAGCTTGAATCAGTCGGCCCATTCTCCTCTGACCTCTAGCATCAACAAGGCATTTTCGCCCACAGGACTGCCGCATACTGGATGTTTTTCCCTTTTCACACCATTCTTTTTAAACCCTAGAAATGGTTGTGCGTGAAAATCCCAGTAACTGAGCAGATTGTGAAATACTCAGACCGGCCCGTCTGGCACCAACAACCATGCCACGCTCAAAATTGCTTAAATCACCTTTCTTTCCCATTCTGACATTCAGTTTGGAGTTCAGGAGATTGTCTTGACCAGGACCACACCCCTAAATGCATTGAAGCAACTGCCATGTGATTGGTTGATTAGATAATTGCATTAATGAGAAATTGAACAGGTGTTCCTAATAATCCTTTAGGTGAGTGTATATTAAATAGGGATTGCGTTCTAAAATCTATATTTTATGCGAGGAGAGTACAGATGTAGCATACTCCCTTACCGGTTTTAATTTAACAGTTAGTTTAGTTTTGTTGTACAGAGTATAAAATTCTGCGGTTTATAACACTTTATGCACTAAAACGTGCTAATTCCTTCTAGTTACTAAAATGGACTTAAAGTCTGACTTAAAACTGAAGTGTGTAATTTCTGCATGAGTACCGTCACCAAATAGAAATGCAAAAGTAATTCATATTTTCAAATAAACATGAACCTTGTTTTACATTGATTGGTTAAACAGATAGTCCCACCCCAGATCCACGCCATTGGTTGAGCCAATGTGGTTGTGCGGGCTTGTTGGGATGCTCATGGAATGTTTTCATAGAGCCATAGTGTTACACTTTTAGTGGGAAATCAACCTATAAATGGCTTACTTAGAGTATTTTTGTCTCTACATATTAAGCTGGAATATGAGAAATTATTTTAACGTCACAAAAATTACACACTTCAGATTTAAGGTGTTATCCAAATAACAGAAAACGCTCTGTCTCTCTTGTCTTTCTCGATACGTTTTAGATCGACCAGTTAAAGCAAGAGCTTTCGAAAAAAGAGTCTGAGCTATTGGCTCTGCAAACAAAGCTGGAAACTCTGAACAACCAGAATTCAGACTGCAAACAGCATATTGAAGTGCTTAAAGAGTCTCTCACTGCCAAAGAGCAACGTGCTGCCATTCTACAAACAGAGGTAACATAATCTATCTAATATATAATTTCTTTTTTTTCCCAAAGGAACCATCATTTCAACCAAATGAACATTGTTGCAAGCTAAAACAGTAAAATTATATATAAAAATAAGACATGTTTTTCATACTGTTTTACTAAAACGTTTTAATATGAAAAATTAGACATGTTCGTGAATATTTCTCAGTGATGCCACAAACAAATTGATTAATCAGAGTTTTAAAATGATTGTTCACACTGTGACTGTGTTTGGTCAGGTGGACGCTCTTAGACTGCGTCTGGAGGAGAAGGAGTCGTTCCTTAATAAGAAGACGAAGCAACTACAAGACCTGACGGAGGAGAAAGGAACACTCGCAGGGGAGATCAGAGATATAAAAGACATGCTAGAAGTTAAAGAACGCAAGATCAACGTCCTTCAAAAGAAGGTAACTCACAGAGAAGTTAAAGGTTAGACACCAGGTCAAAAGGTCAGTCATAGAGGTATAACGCTTACAGTAAATGTGAGAAACTTATTTGTGATGTGTGCACTGGTGACTGTTAACAGCTGTCAATTTTCCATCATCAGGCCAAACTTTTCTGAGCACGATGAGTAACTGGAGTTCTAGTAGCAGTTCCACTTGAACACGGTTCGGTACGATTGCAAACCCTTCCACACATAGATTTCTCTGCACAGTTAGCTAACCAAATAAAACCATAACCGTGTCAACGTGCGGTACAGACCAGCATGATTCAGCAATGCTAGGCCTGCCTACATAGAGCATTTCAAATAAGTTGCATATGAAGTTTAATTTCGGTTAGCAGGTTAGCCTAGAAGGTAGCTGCCTTTGTAGGCAGTATGTTGACGTCTTTCATTCCATCTCAGTAATCTTCTTTCAACACAGCTATTTCATCTTTTCATTTTCTTTTTCTCTCTCTTCTTCTATAACCACATGCTTTAGTGGCTCCATGCACTGTTTTCATGTTGTCCAGTAACTGGAAAAAAGCCACAATCTGCTTCAAACTCGATTTAACCTCTGATCTCTTGCTTTCTGTGCTGGTGTGGTAGCACATCTATTTTAGATGATATTTTAAAATCAAATATGAAATACTTTATTAATATGATGATGGACCTGATAAGAAGTAGAACTACTCTTTGCCTTCAAAACCACTTCACTTCTTTTTCAAACCATGTCATGCAGTTCTTGAAAAGTGTGTAATGGGATATTCCATCATTCATGAAGAAGAACAAGCATCAAGTTCTTTTACGGATGGAGGAAGTGAAAATCTAGCCCATTATCTGACCATACAAAGCAATCATCAGATACAAATATTCCCATGAGACGACCGATCATACCATTAGTGGCCAACCTCCATGTTTCACAGTCAGCAATGGACAATGTTGGCTGAAACCCCATTTCTTGGTGTAAAACAAGGTGAAAGATAAACCATCTGAATGTTTTAAGGCAGGGGTGCCCAATACGTCGATCGCGATCTACCAGTCGATCACAAAGGCAATGCTGGTAGATCGCACAAAATTTAAATGTACTTTTTACGTTAAATTTTAATAAAAATAAATATAATGTCTTTCCTTCTTTTAGTTTCTGTCTGACTTGCACTTGACGAGTAAATATTGACCAGGCGAGGTTTTGTTTATTCAGTTGCCATGACAACTAGGTTTGCGCATACGCGCCTTCCAAAGACTTCTGAGAACAGAGCGCGAAATTGTGACGCTACTGCCCGGATTAGGCAAAACTGTCTGATTTCATTAAGTGCAAGTCATCAGAATAAGGTAAATGCCCTGGCTATTGTAATCTATTGTGCTGTAGGTGTTTTGCGTTTAGTTTTAAAACTATATCAATATCAAATTATATCAACATTGAACATTGTTATATATTTTTTTATTAATTAGAAGATGAATTCCATGTAGGGATACATGCAGTAGTCCCAACAAGCATTTTCTTATTTTAAATGAAACTGTGTTTTTTAGTTGGTAGATCTTATTGAGTTGGTCATTTAAAAGTAGATCATCACACAAAAAAGTGTGGGCACCCCTGTTTTAAGGGGTGATTAAACTACACTTCACATGCCATTTACTCCCATTCAAACGCTTCCGAATGCAGGAGACCGGAAAAGTTTGGTAAACTCTGATATGCAAATCTGGATGCCGAGAAGACGTGTGACAAATAGGAGATCGAAACGTCACGCACTGGCCTCTTAGCTCAGTTTAAAGTATACATATTTCAAAGCTGTGTTTTCTTATTCTTTCTGGAAAGTGAGTAGATGATAAATTCTTAAATTTTTTATATATATTATTTGTTATTTTTTAAAACCAGAAGCCCTCATGCGTGACATCATATTCTGGTCCGTTGCGATGTCCGAAATAATTTAGCATGCTCGAAGCCCAATGCAACTGGGGCTTTATCTGTTTATAAGGTGTATGGCTCTTACACCAACAGATTATCCATCTTTTCTAAGACGACCTTGAAATAATGTTACTGTTTAAATGAAACTTTCCACGTACAGCAGTGTGAAGTATCCATCAAACCCTGTCAGTAAACTCTTGTGACAACTGTTCACCATTGCCAATGTAATTTGTCAGTTTTTGAAATTTGCAGTTGTTCTTTTGATTTTCGATTGTTATAAATGTAGAAAATGTGGCTTCTTTTGTGACTGATGCAACTGTAGTTTAGACACTGGCTATTTTTCATATTTGTAACTTAGTGATTTGCCTCATATATACTCCATTGTGAAAAAGGCCCAGCAGAGGTTGAACTTCCTTCGCCAGTTGAGAAAGTTCAACCTGCCACAGATGCTGCTGCTGTTCTAAGCGTTCTGGCCGACGCTTCAGAAGGCAACTGGTAGTACACATGTGGAAAGAAGCCATGTAGGTATGTCCTACCCGGAGGGGAGGTGCTGTACAAATGCGCGGCTAGGGAGGTTTGCCATCATGGAAACTGTACCATGGAATATACATCACATGGGTTTATGCACCTACCCCAGTTCAGGGCATACCAGCGCAAGTACTGGGCCTGGCTTGGAATTTCTCAGCTGAACTCGCCTGAGGAGGAAAGACATCCAGGGTTCACCGGTCTCGGGAACTCACATGGGGGAAAAAGTGCACGGCTCTGGGAGCTGCTGGGAGCATCTAAAGCTCTCTGTGCGGTCCAAGTAGGCAAAGCGTGTACTGGACACAGCAATGACAAGGCTGGGTCTGCCTCCTCCCAGGGCAGCGCTTGCAGGCTCACCACCTGGTCCCTAAAGGGAGTAGTGGGAACCTTGGGCAGATAGCCCGGTTGGGGTCCTAAGACCACTTGAGAGTATGCCGGGCCGAACTCCAGGCACGTATCACCGACAGGGAACACCTGCAGGTCCTTAACCCTCTTGATGGAAGTGAGCGTAGTCAGGAGGGCCGTCTTCAGGGAGAGGGCCTTTAGTTCAACTGACTCTAAGGGCTCAAACGGGTCTTTCCGTAGGCCCAGCAGGACCACGGAGAGACCCCACGAGGGCACAAGGTGCGGTCTAGGAGGATTCAACCTTCTAGCGCCTCTAAGGAACCTGATGATCAGGTGTTTCCCTAAGGGCTTACTGTCCACTGCATTGTGTTTTGCCACTATAGTGGCCACGTACACCTTCAAGGTGGAGGGGTACAGCCGCTCCTCCAACCTCTCCTGCAAGAAGGAAAGCACTGACCCTACTGCTTATCTCTGGGGGTCTTCACCTCGGGAAGAACACCAATTGGAGAATAAATGCCACTTCAAGGCATATAACTTCCTCATATAGGGAGCCCTGGCCTGAGTGATAGTGTCTACCGCCGGTTGTACCACCACCTGTGGTAGTCCACTTAGGTCTTCCGCGTCCCTTCCAGGGGCCAGACGTGGAGATTCCAGAAGTCTGTTCATGGGTGCCAGATGGTGCACCTTCCCTGAGAAAGGAGGTCCTTCCTCAGAGGAACTCGCCAGGGAGGGGAGGTCGCGAGGAGTGTGAGCTCCGAGAACCAAGTCTGGGTGGGCCAGAAAGGCAATTTTAAAAAGACGCATTCTGTCAGTGCTGACTCTTTTAGAGGAATATTTCTCTTTTAGATATACTCTATTAGTGTGCTGTCGAAGCACCCAGGGGCATTCTCTGCATTTGTCTATGCGAGAGGGGGAGATCCCGCTGCAATGCACTGTATATCCAACAACTTAAAAGCTCTTTTGAGGTGAATAGAAAAGCAGTGAAGCACATAGACAACGCTTGGCTCCGAAGAAGAAATCTGAATGAGTCATTGCAAGCTGGCTCCTTTTATACCCATGTGTCTGGGGGAGTGGCATCCAAATTCCACTCGTCAATTTTCATTTCCTTTTCTCAAATATCAGAGGTGTTTGGGTCTCCCAAGTGCGACCCCTAGTGTCACTACATCGACTCAATGTTGAGTGAGTGACAGATAGGGAACAACTAGACACATGATAAATCCACACAGTTTTCTCTTCTTTCTCTCTTAGATTGAGAATCTTCAGGAGCAGCTGAGGGATAAAGATAAACAGCTGGGTAATCTGAAGGACAGGGTGAAATCTCTCCAGACGGACTCCAGCAACACAGATACTGCTCTTGCCACACTGGAGGAAGCACTGTCTGAGAAGGTAGATGATCAAAAACAATTCCAAATCAGAAATGGAAATAAAAGCTTTACTTCAAGATTTAGGTTTTTGGTGAGCGTGGCCAGATGTAGGCATGGGCATGGGTGGGCTGAGCCCACCTAATCAATCGTTATTAGATATATGTTTTTAAATATTAGTTTGGAAATATATATATTTTTTTTATATGTGTATTGGTTAAAAGAAATTTGGGGCGGGTTATGTGTTGCAAACATTGAGGATGGATTTTTGGAAATCTGTAGTATATTTCTATTTTTGTCATTGGCCGAAAGCAACAACACACTCAAGAAGCGGCTGGTGCAAACCAGAGAGTCAGAGATGTCACACGAGTGAGAATGGTTATACATATTTATGGCTTATGTTAATGTACCACAGGCACCCTCTTCCCGCTCATCAAATATCTCCCTCCACCTCAGCTCCCCAAAATCATGCTGCGGGTGTTACTGGACCTGAATTGTACAGCATCATACCCGCCAATATTAGCTGATGGTACCATTTGCGGCAGTTACTGGATACTATGTTTTGTTGAAAGTTCGGTGTCACTGAGAGATGCTGTCTTCACCTTGCGTCTAACATCTCTTTTATATACATATTTTTACAGTGCTGTGATAGTTTGTTGTTTTTTTGTAATTATGCTTTAAACTACTCTGTTTTTTTCCATGAAAATAACCTTTGGTGCTGATATGGCATTACTTTCCATCCATCTATTTAATTATTTTGATGTGGATTTTGTAGTTACTGCATTTTCACATAAAGTTTTCTCTGAATTTTAGCTTATGAGCCAAACTTGTCTGTCACAGGACAGATCATAGTCTAAAAGACCTGATTTCAGTCATAACTCAATTTAGCATTTTGCTTTTGAAGGGCAGTATAATGGCTAATTGCATTTCTATTTAACCAGTTAATCAGAAAAGTCAAAGAGAACTAATCTTTATCATTTAATATATAATTACTTCTTTAATTCGTCTTTTCAATACAACAGCAGCTGATACTTAATGTTTAAAAAATTTGTCCATGTTGTTCATGCATCATATTCCAAGTCTTCTGAAGGCAAACTATAGATTTTGATGAGAAACAAGGTTTTCACTAAAAAAGGACAATTTTGGTTTGTTTCTCACCAAAAACGAATCAAATGCCTTTTTAGAAGAATATGTCATAAGTCACATGGACTACTTGCAAGTTTACTTAATTCATGCCATTTATTTTATTTTATTTTATTTACTATTTATATATTTTTTTTAACTTTTTACCTTAAAAATATTTAACAAACAGTCACATTTATCTTCGCACAGCAAAATTCTGCTGGCAAACTACAGTCATCTTAATAGGAATCTGAGCGATTGTGAATTTCACGTGATGGGCTGCTGGTGGCGAAGAATTTCCCCTCATGGATTTCGCATGGAGTTCAAGTTTGGTGAACTTTTACAGGCTACCTTGACCAATAAGAAGTTGCTTGGATTGTCAGTGACCTCTGTTTGGGCGCTACTTTGTACACAGCTACACTGAATATTCACAATGGACAAGGATATGATATTAGTGGCGAGTTTCTTTTTAACTTCACTCTCCCAGATTATAAATTGCATCATTTAAAAAAGGCTTGCCTTAATAAAGTATTTTCACTGGTAGTGGTATTGACTGCTCAAAGTTCTGTATTGTCTTTATTTGCTGGTTAAGAAGAAAAATGCACGAGAAGTATGAGTGTTGGAGAAGTTGAAATCGTTTCAGCATGCTCAGTTAGCCATGAGTGCAGGCTAAATGAAGAGTTTTTTTGTCACAGGAGCGAATTATCGAACGCCTGAAAGACCAGCGAGAGAGAGAGGACCGAGAGAGACTGGAAGAGGTGGACACGTATAAAAAAGAGAATAAAGACTTGAAAGAGAGGGTGAACTCTTTACAGTTGGAGCTAACAGAGAAAGAGGTACGACTGCTTTAATTTGCTGTGCATGTGTTCCTGTAGCTCAACTGGTAGAGCATGGCACAAGCAATGCCCAAGATCATGGGTTTGATTTCTAGGGAATGTATAAACTGATAAAATGTATACCGTAAATACACTTTAAGTCGCTTTGGATAAAAGCGTCTGCCAAATGCATAAATGTAAATGCGTGAGTGCTTGGCCGGACTGTCAGCTCTCCTCTTGTCTACCTCCTCCTCCAGTCGAGTCTCATAGATTTAAAGGAACACGCCTCGTCGCTGGCCTCATCTGGTCTCAAGAAAGACTCCAAACTCAAGTCCCTTGAGATTGCAATCGAGCAGAAAAAGGAGGAATGCAATAAACTGGAGACACAGTTACAAAAGGTCAGATTTTCTCTCGTAACATTTTTACTTGTTATATTGGTCCATGTTGACAAAGCCAATTAGTTAGTTGATTTTTGGCCACTTTGGGATTACTGCATCGTCCAATAACCATGCACTACATGCACTAGATGGATGTTTTTGATGGTTGTGCCATGTCTTGCTGTTTTTTCAGTGTCTTATGCAGGAGCGCAGCATTTTTTAGATGCCATGTCAAGTTAAAAAGAACTTCAACAAAATGTGTTTTAATGCAACTGCGTTCTGCTCTATTCATTGCGCTATTCTATTAGTTGGCCACTCACTTTAGGGGACGTTCACACTGAATGTGTTTTTGTTTCTGTCTGCGCAAATTTGTTTTATATTTTTTGTATAAAATGCACTAATTGGGCTACTTTGACTGTTGCTCCACATCTCGCTTTTTCCAGTGTCTCATGCCAAGATTTTTGACGCCTTGTCAAGTAAATAAAACTTTTAAAAATGCATTTCAGTATAGTTGCATTCTGTTCTATTGCGTCTAGCGTATTTTAGTGCAAGAATGAGTTCAGTCTGTACGGCTCACTTGGGCATCATTGGAAATTTATTCAAAAATGTGTTTCAATGTGTTTTTTTTTTTTTGTCAGCATTAGAGTGTTCTGAATATTAAGTCTGAATGTTTAGAATGCTCTTTAGGATGGTGGATCACATGTTCAAGGTTTTGAAACACAGCCAGGTTGTTCTTATGTTCTTAAATTACTCTCTGGTCATTTGAATTCTCCTGTGTAAATCATTATCATTAACCTGAAAGAAGAGCTAATGATAAGGCTTGTGTTGTTTTCTTTATCCTTCTTCTCCTCATTTCCCATAATTCCCTCCTTTGCAATGTAGCAAGCAGAGCAGCTGTTCAGTCACATGAACAATCTTGTAAGTGTTTCTCTGGATCTGTATACAAAACATTGAAATCATGAGGACACTACACAATCAGTTTTATTCTTTTAGCTCTACTGTAGTTAAACTTTCTTTAAATTAAATTGTTTTTTCAATGAAGAGATTTACAGTAGGCTATATGGAATTGTTGACTGTGCTGCTTTGGAGACCTATATTTGTAATCCATGGTCTGATGAATGTGAATTAAAGGTGCATCTGGTGATTAATGAAATTTAACTGTATGCATATTAGTTTCAGCATTTTTTGTAAGTGTGGGAGATATCAAAAGTGAAAGATGTGGGAGTGTAGTTATTGTTATTGTAGTACTACTACTTGCCTGCAGGGGGAGGAGTTACAAATGTTCTTTATGGACCAGGTTTGATTGATAATGATCTGAAGTATTTCAATTATGTAAATAATTTACAATAAATGTGGCTTTCAGTTTGGCAAAAATTTTAATGTGAGCATGATTTATGGTTTGTAAAATAATAAGTTAGGGTGGGGTTATATATATATATATAAATACACACACACACACACACACACACACACACACACACACACACACACACACACACACACACACAACACACATTATAAAATTCTGTAAGATGTCAGGCAAATGTTTTTTAATTATAATAATTCCAATTCATTCATAAAATTCCTCCTTAGTCCTGTGCATTTCTCAAATCATTTACATAATTTTACTTATGCAATCACACAACCTGTATAATATCTTTAGCCTAATTTTAAATTAGCTTTTTTTATTATAAACATTATACATTTATCAGCAATACTGAGAAAAGCACCCAAACCAACAAAATAAAACTGTCAGCAGTGTTCAGAAATAAACACTGTATTGTTTCCTCATGCTTCCAATGATGAACATAAATTTGTTTCCTTGAAATAGAATACCCAGATGCATATATTTGGCTATTTGAAAGCAATCACATTGCAAAGTATCTTACCATAGAACCATGGAGCAATAATCCACACTGCCCTATTATTGCATGTTGCATTGCATGCTCCTTGGTCTTTTGTGTTTAATTCCACCCTTGTCATGCAAACATTTCAGGAATCTAGAATTTCAGCTTCAGTAGTGTTCACCTTTGTAACACTTGTTTTGAAGTTTGTTTATGGCTGTTTTTTCAACTTTGCACTGTGGATTTCTAGAAAGTAAAGTCATGTTAAAATGTTTTTCATATGGTATTTTTATATATATATATATATATATTTCAACTAACAATGTCCAACAGTTTATAAACATGCATCACATGTATATCCTAATTGTTTTTTTTTGTTTGTTTGTTTTTTTTTTAAGTCATGAAAATTCACACTACATTGTCATTTTCACCATATCACAATTGGAAAATTACTGATGTACATTATTTTTTAATATTAATTTTTTGCATTTTTGCAATAAAATGGCTGCATCCTTTGTCTTTCTAATGCTAATTTCAAAGCTAACATTTAATGTATCCTAAATACACACAATTAAATAATTTAGCAACATTTTTACCTTGATGTTTACCTTAATTTTTCTTTCTCTCTTCAAACATCACATGTCATATTTCATCTCAAGCGTGCTCTTCGCTGACGCTTTTGCTGATTTGGTTAACAAGTACACTAACGTTTAGAAAACATTTATTAGGAGCAAAATTGTTTGGTGTGTTGTGTTTTTTTTTAATTGATAGAAATCATTTCCACATAATAAATATTGAAATTGTTTGTTTATTTCACTCTTTGTGTATATTATCCTAGTTTTAAACATGTAAAAATTCTTTTAATGGAATTTCATAGTTTAATTTTAAAAGTATGGGTCTAGGATCTATTCATATAAGGCATTTAAAAAGTATCAAAAATAAATGATAAGGGCCGGGTTAAAAGATTGTAGGTCTATTTTAATATGATTGTATAACAGAAAGAAAAAAGGTTAAATATATTTTATTTTAATAAAAATCATCCCCTCAAACAAAAGTTGAGGAAACGCCTTATATGGAGTCCTTTAGAGGACATTTTATTTTTTTCTGAAATAGTTTGCATTCCCTTGCAATACATTTACGGTGGTTTTACTACAGTAACCATATTTCAACCATGAGATTTGTAGTGTAACCATAGTCATAATACGGGAAAACAACAACTATGGTAATAAAAATTATTTTGTGGTTATTATGGTTTTACTATACAAATACCATAGTTTAACTGGTTTACTATAGTGATATTGTAGACTGTAGTAACCATAGTTTTTGGTGAAAACCATGGTTTTACTATAATAATATTGTAGTAACTATGAAAAGTAAGTTACTATGGTTTTACTATAAATATTGAAGTAAAACCATAATAACCACAAAATTATAATATTTATTACTATAGTTTTCATTTTCCTGTATTATTACTATGGTATTACTATAAATAGCAATGTTAAAATATGATTGCTATAGTAAAACCATGGTAACTTATTGTGAATGCAAAACGCCCCGGCTATGTACGTAACCTCGGTTCCCTGAGATGAGGGGAACGAGACATTTGTCCCTAAGTCAGAAAATTCAGAGGAATGGTGTTTGCACACCCGCTTTTATAGCTGACAGCTTCACGCCTGAAAGGGTGGGGCTCAAACACCATAGCCAACATTTTAATTGTCGTTATTGTAGGGAAGTTTCAACTAGGTTGTGTAGAAGGACACTTCCCATATGCGTCAGCTTAGTGACGCAATGTCAATTATCATCTAGTGCATTGAGTCATAAGGGAACCTATTGCAAGGGAATGCAATCTATTGTGAGGGCATGCAAAACTATTTCAGAAAAAAAAAATTCTGCCATGTCCTCTGAGGGGCTTTGTACTCATACCGTGGCTCTTTTTAAAGTTTTTCCATGGTCATGCATTGTGCACTTGTTTTTAAACATGCTAATGAAAGTATCAAGAAAGCTTGCAATATTTTTTATATCTAAGCAATTCTGTTTTTGTCATTCCAATTATTTTATTTTAACATTAACTTTCTTATTCAGTTTTCACTTTAAACCTGGAAGTATTTCTGAATTCCTTTTATTGATGTTGTGTTTTTCGGCCTGTTTCCATGGCAATGCCTTTTCATGATCTTCATACAGAAAGCCCATGAGGTGGAGGTACAGCAGAGCTCACGTGGGAACCCTGAGTATGTGGACCGGGTCAGGCTGCTGGAGAAGGAAGTGTCCTTCTACAAAGAGGAGTCCAGCAAATCCCAGACTGAGGTGGAAAGGTTACTGGAGATACTGAGAGAGGTGGAGACAGAGAAAAATGACAAGGATAAGAAGATCGCAGAACTGGAGAGGTGAGAAAGGACGGCACTTATTTACCTTTTAATACTGTTGATTTTGGAAATATACCAATTACCATTTTAATTAGATATACTTTACTAATCAAAAGTTTGGACACAATTGACTGAATGTATAAAGTATTTCTCATGATCTTAAATAACTTTTGATCCAAAGGCCTACGCTTAAATGCTTACAATTACGTTTATAGAAAAGACAAACAGCCTATATTGCATTTTGTTTTTGACACAATTCAAATTGTAAATAAAAATAATGTTTTTTAACTGAAGGAAAAGCAGCCAGCAAGTGCCCAGCATAAATGCACTAGGTATACATCATAATTTTAATGACTGGAAAATAGTAGTAAAAAAGAAACCGTAGGTGCATCCAAACCTTTAATAGTGTAATGGTCAAATACATTTTTACTCTGGAAAATGAAAAACTTTACTCTGACTTTACTATGAACAGTGTCTGAATTTTGCCACACAAGGACCAGTTTTTAGATTTACTGTACACAATCAGTCAACAGTTTGTACTGTACCAACTAATATCAAATTCTGTGAGAGTATAACATTAAACTGATGTCGAGGGCCGTTTTGCTATTGATGCAGAATAAACCAGGCTGTACTCTGAGATATGTTGTCAATAATGCATCTTCTAGCAGTGAAAAATGATGACGATTGCAAATATTTTAGCTGTTTCCCTATAATCATGCATTCATAAGCTCATCAGTATTCTGTGTTTCTTACATGTTCTGAATATTAATATTGAGCTTTTTGAAGTGGTTGTTAATAGGCTCGACAGATCAGTGTGTGTGTGTGTGTGTGTGTGTGTGTGTGTGTGTGTGTGTGTGTGTGTGTGTGTGTGTGTGTGTGTGTGTGTGTTTGGCATTTTCATTTACAACTGCAATTTTTCTTTACTTTTCTTCTAAATTCTTGGAATTTTTCATTCAGTACTCCATCTAAATATTGGATGCATTCTAGTCTTGTATGGTCAGGTTTCACATGATCCTCAATGGGCTTTCACACTGACTGTGATTTCTAGTGGCAAAGTAAACAAAGATTATAATTTTCTATTAAAGATGGTGAGTTGAGGCGTCATGGGTGACAACAACTTTTGGCAATAAATGCAATACAGTCAACAGGAATGCATATTTTATGATCTGTACACCCCTAACCCAAGCCTGAGCAATTTCACTGTTTGATGCAATTCTGCCTAAATACGGCATCAAATACGGTAAAATGTATGTAAAATAAAATAACTGAAATACTGAGATTGGAGGTGTAGGTTAGAGCTACTTTGACTTATAAAAAGCACTCAAACATTTTGATTTTGCCATTTACAAGAATCATCTGCTGACGTGGAACATACCTCACAAAAAAGAGGTCTCAGAACACCTACAATCAAGAACTGTTGCTTTGCATAAAGCTGTAAAGGGTTACAAAGATATTTTGAAGAGCTTATATATTCATCTGTCCTTAGTTAGACAAATTGTCTATACATAAACGGAAATGATTTAGTACTGTGGCTACTCTCCCTAGAAGTGGCCATCCAGCCAAGATGATTCAAAGGGGACATGGCAGAATGCTCAATGAGGTAAAAAAGAACCCTAGAGTGACAGCTAAAGACTTTGGATAATTGGAACTGGTTAACGTCTCTGTTCATTGCTATACAGAAAAAACTTAACCGGCAAGGTGTCCATGGCAGGACATCACGAAGGAAGCCGCAGCTTTCAAATAAAAACTTTGCTCCACGCCTAAAGTTTGCCTGCTACTGGGAAAATGTTTTGTGGCTGACAAAACTAAGGTTGAATACTTTGGGAGGAACACAGCACTATGTATGGTAAAAAGAGAACCGCAAACTAACAAGAAAACATCATCCAGACAATGAAGTACAGTGGAAGGAGCATCATGATTTGGGGCTGCTTCGGGGCCTGAACTACTTGCCATCATTGATGGAAGAATTAATTCCCACGTTTATCAAGATACCCTACAGAATAATATTAGCATGGCTGAGCACCAGCTGAAGCTCAGTAGAAGTTGGGTGATACAGCAGGACAATGACCCTAAACATCCACTGCAGAATGGCTTCAAAAAAAGAAAATACACCTTTTGGATTGGCTCAGTCAGAGCCCAGAACTCAATAGAGATGCTGTGGAATGATCTCAAGAAAGCCATTCACTCCAGACATTCTTAGAATATGTCTGAGCTGTAGCAATTCTTTAAGGAAGAATGGTCCAAACTTTCTTCAGAATGTAATCCAAAGCGACTGGAAATGCATGGTTGAAGTTATTGCTGCCAGAGGAGGGTTCATATACTAAACACAATTCCAAAGGGTTCACATCATTTTTCTTGCCATTGTATAATTATTTATCTTGTGCATGATATGATGCAATGCTGCAGATTCTATACAAACACTTTGCCCTCCGGAATTAATTTGTAGGGGACGAAAACTTGATTTGTTGTCAAAACTGAATGGCATCTTATTTTTACTTTCAATACACTGGGTAGTACATTGCATTTGCCAGTTGTACAGCCCACCAATATCTTCAAGCATCCAGCAATAGGAATGGCCACTACAGGCAAAAATACAGTGACACAGTATTGTTATGACAATACAGTGGTCCTCCAGTGATAAAATCGCTGTCAGTGTGAACTGCCCTTAATATTTTTGAGCATCAGACAATCAGGTCAGATTTCTCATAGAATCTCCTGCTCTTGCTCAAAGTGTTGTTGGTTTTTCTCAGTTGCTTTTTCATGCTTTTGGGGTTATTGTTGTTTGAGTAACTAAATGTGTTTCTGTTGTTTTTTGCCGTCTCATCAACTCTTTCTCTGTTCTGTCTGTTGGGCTTCCTCTTTATCCGACCTCTTTCTCTTCCTCTTGTTTTCCATGTCCTTCATCTTCTGTCATGAAACACTTGTTACTTTTTTCATAATTATCTATCTATCTATCTATCTATCTATCTATCTATCTATCTATCTATCTATCTATCTATCTATCTATCTGTCTGTCTGTCTGTCTGTCTGTCTGTCTGTCTGTCTGTCTGTCTGTCTGTCTGTCTGTCTGTCTGTCTGTCTATCTAAACTCACCCCATCCCTGCACAACTCCTTCCATAACTTCATAACTCCTTCACTCTGGCCCAGTCCACCTCCCCCCTCTGTGTCTGCTGCACGCCCCTCGTCCCGCCCTGGTGGCAGAGCCCACTCTGACCCTCTCCCCTCTGTGTCCGCTGCCCCTCAGCAGATTGGGGGCATGGTTTGGGACTTCCTGGGAAAGTGAGTGCTCTGTCCTGGCACCACAGCTTGGCTGCATTTATCTGTCTGCATTTTCTAGCCTCTCTGTCCCCGTTGCATGGTTGTCGTCATCCACTGATTTTTAGATGAGACATGTCCCCTACAATATTCAGATTAATGGTCAACCAAAATAGGTTTTGCAATGGCCAATATTTTAACTATTTAATTTGTTCCTCCACTCCTGACTATGTGGTTACAGACCATATATCATATGCCAATTGTTTTCATATGTAAAAATTAGTGGATGGAAACATGTCAGAAATTAAGTACCAAGTAAAATTTGTGCATTATGTGTTTTGTGGCTCTGTATGCTGTTTATTGTGCATGTTGAAGTGTATGGCTCTGTTCCAAACTCTGATGAGTGTCCTCCCTGTCTACACAGGCAGCTACCTTCTACAGCAGTATCTTAACAAAAATGGAAGCTTATACATGACTGATTACAAAAGATTTTCATGAGCAGCAACTCGTGTTAACTGTCACTCACGTACATTACACAAATATTGCTCCTCATGTGAAGTGCACTCAACAATGAACACAGTTAATTCATTAGCATACTCTTGAACAGTTCGATATTTGCATGTTACTAAGCTAATACCTCTAATGAGCACTAAAAATACATAGCACACACAAATTTTGTCTAAAATTTGTATAGTTACATAATGTATAATTTCCGGCAATTCTGTATGTCATCTTGGATGAGCTTGTAACGATGCATTTGGTAGGCTGCAGAAGTCCCGGTTTACCCGGGACATGTTCCAGTGTCCCAACGATTCTCTTAAAAATGTAATTATGTCCTGGTTTCAGCTGTTAGGCTCACTGATTTGTTTTCTTTGAAATTAAATATCCTCAATGTCCATCTAGCTATCGTCTCTGGTATAGGTTTTAGAGAAAGAATGCTTTTTCTTTGCCATTGCGCTTTGATTTGCTGCTACTTTGTTTGAGTACTTTTGCAAATCAGCTTACAATGTATCTGGTTACACTTATAATGTTATCACTTGAGATGGATTAATTTTTTGTTCGATAAGAAGAAATGTGCATAAACTATGATGGAAACACATTTACTGAATAAACCCTTATTAGTAATACGTGATGTGCATCAAAAAAGTAATGTGACTGAATAATTCATTCATAACTGGACTAACCAGAGGACCAACCATTGCATCAGAAATGTTGCTGAAAATCCAAAGCCTATAAAGAGTTTGAACTTAAACTGTGCCGAAGAGCAGGTTTATTGACACATTTGACAAATATATAGGAGGAAGTGGCCCAATTAAGCCCACCCAAATTTAAATTTTACATGTTTTTTTTATATAAATGTTAACAGCCTTCCAAAAAATTAGTATTAAATCAAAGATTGATCTCTCATCTAAACACTCATGTTTTTTGATAAACGGACAACATTAAGTTTCTTTATTTAACTGGAAACGTGAAAAGTCTGGAGTGGGCTTATTAGGAACATGTGTACCATTTAAGCCCACATATGTTCTTAATAAGCCACCTATTCTTTTAAAATTTAAATGCTTCACATTGTACTAAATAAACACCTCGGTTTTGATTTATTTTTGTAGATTTAGACCTCAAACATCATAACCAGTAAATTACATCTTTAATTTCAGAATTTGGCAGTCCTAATAGTTTTTTTATCTGTCTTTTACAACATAGTGCATGTTTGTTATTGTTGTTTAAACAAATACAATTATTATTCAGCTTTTAAGATTTGAGGAAACAGGCTTTTCAAAGGCACTGTTCCTTATAAACCCACATGAAAGTTATATTTCTGGATTATAATTACAGACAGAGCACTAAATCTTGTTTGAGCTCAAGAAGCTTCTTAAATACTTGCCAAGCTTCTTAAAAATACTATCTTTGTGAGCATCACTCAGGCAGTGTCACGCGCTAGCTCCAGAAACTCATGAAATCCATCTTTTCAAATACAAAGTATTGTTGTTAAATACAAAGAAAATAAATAATATCAAGTATCATTTGGTATATTAATCTCTTAATTTAATTTGTTTTATCATTCCTCACCTGGTTTGTTCATCTGGCCGAGTCCGCAAAATAATTAGCTATAAATTAAAATGATTGTGCTATATTATTAAAAAAAGCATATTTACAGATGGGGACCATTTGCACCAATAAAACAAGCATATTGTGTCCATTACTCCCACCCACATTAGATTTGGGCCAATAGAAACTCTTATATGATTATGACACATCACGTCAATCTGTCATGAATCACTCACTTCACTCAGGAAAAACAAAACTCTCTTCACTCAGGGCACAACAAACCGTTCCTGCTGCTGCTTACCTTGGCCTATTACCTAGCTAAGACTAAACTAGCTAAATTGAGAAAATATAGCTACAATTAATTCGAGTTTGGTTTGAGAACAGCGACAGGAGACCAAAATGCGTCATGTGTCTTCAGGTGCTAACGAACGAAGCCATGAAGCCTGCCAAGCTAAAATGGCATCTGATTACAAAGCACCCAGTACATATTGGTAAAACAAAATAATCTTTCTGTTGAGAGAGCGAGGAATACATCTACCAGAAAAAAGCGGATGGTGAACCTGGCCACAGAAGGCTTCTTAATTGGTGGCTCAAACGTTTGCCACACACAATTGCACAAGAACACATACTTCCAGAGGTGGTTGAAATGTGTGAAGTTATGCTTAGTGCAGAGGCAGCTCATAAACTGAAAGCTATACCTCTCTCAAATGACACCATGAGGAGGAGAATTAAAGAACTCTTGGCTGACATTCAGTCACAGCTACTTGATAGATTGCATTCCTGTAAGCAATTTTCTATTCAGTTGGACGAATCAACAGACATTGCCAGTGAGGCTCAGTTGATTGTTTTGGTCCACTATCCATGGGAAGTGAAGATTTTGGATGACTTTCTGTTCTGCAAGGAGGTGCCTGGCAGGAAAACGGGTGAGGAAATATTTAGACTCCTGTATGCTTTCATGACTGAAGCGGGACTGAGCTGATTTATAGCGCAGATAAAGGTTGAAGCCCGAAGATTATGGCTATGCACTGTATGCTGCGTCGGCTGGCGCTCACATCCAAAGGCATGATGGAACCAGGCCTTGACTCTGTTTTGAACACAGCTGTCACTGCAGTTAAATTTGTGAACTCAAGGGCACTGCAGTCACGTTTGTTTGGACAACTTTGAAGGGAGATGGATGCTGGGAATGACACACAGCTATATCACACAGAAGTACGATGGCTGTCTCGTGGTAAAATTTTGCAGCTTGTGTTTGAGCTACGCAGTGAGATGTCAGAATTTATGAGAGTGGACAAACCCGACATAGCAGAGTTTTTTTCCGACCCGGAGCATGTAGCCAAATTGGCAAATCTTGCTGATGTATTTATCTTGCTCAACAGACTAAACCTCTCAATCCAAGGAGGCTATGCATCTATCCTGGAAATCAGAGACATAATCACCACCTTCATGAAGAAAACAGAGCTATGGAGAAGAAGGATACAAGACGGAGTAAAAGACATGTTCCCCCAACTGACTGAGTTTCTACACACAAACAACCTGTCTGTGGCTATTGTGAGAGAGGTAGCCACCTCTCACCTCACTGCACTGAGCAAGCACTTCAGCTCATACTTCTCAGATGTGATTGCACATATGCCTGGGACTGGGTGTAGGATCCCTTTGCCCCAGCTGCAACAACAAGTGGCCTTACTGGAAAGGCCGAAGCGGAGCTGTTGGACTTATCCTGCGATAGGACATTGAAGACCCGATTCCAGAAGATGTCTCATTAAGACTTTTGGCCCTCCCTCTAACATGAGGATCCTGAACTCACTGCTGAGGCCATGAGAATATTGCTCCCCTTTCCTACCACTTGAGTAGTGTGAGTCATCATTCTCCACTTTGGCTGCAATGAAGACTTAAGTACAGGGCTCGTTTGGATGTGGAGAATGATCTTAGAGTCTGCCTGTCATCCATCACTCCAAGAATAAACTGTTGTGAGAGAGAGGCTGACCCATCTCATTAGTTTAGGTTAGCTCATCATGTGAGTTATTGTGAATTATGAGATAAGAATGTGATATAGCATAATGCAAATATTTCAATTAAAAAAATCTGAATAGGCTAAATTATTATGTTATGTTAACTTCTGTTATGATTTGTTCATGGTTCATATTCATGAGTTGTTGTTTGTTCTGCCAATGATTTGAAAAAAGGAGCAATAAGTTAATTATTATATAAGTTGAAGCACTTACTGAAAGTAACCTTAAACTAGTAATTTTGAATGTTTGGGTTTATTAGAACTAGGCCAGTCTTGCTACAGTTGATTTTATGAAAGCTTTTAAGATCAATTACTTGAAAAGTATTCAACAGGCTCTGAATAAAATGACCCTCTGTTTGAAATATATAAGTGGTATTAACATGACAACTGTTTGAAGTATTTAGGTTGAAAAGTTTTAGAATACAAATAGTTCCAATGGCATCTAAGAGTACAAATGGTAGTAAGAATATGCTTAATCAGTGTTTCGATTATGAGGGGGGTCCTTGGAAAATGTTTTCCCCTGTAGGGGGTCCCTGGCCCCAAAACGTTTGAGAGCCCCTGTCTGCATGCTCTAAACCATGAGTATTTTATTAATAAAAGAGTCACAGTGGCTGCAATTTCTTTGGAAGTGACTATTATGTACTTTTGAACACATGGAATGGAAATATGTCTTCCTTTGCTTATTATTTTTGCATAATAATATATTTCGCATACATTTCATTCGCAAATTGGATGGAAACATAGGTAAGGATGTCGCGTGCTTATCACTCACCTCCAGAGATTGAGAGGCTAGTATGTTGCCTTTCTGTCTGTCTAGCTATCGTTCATTTAGAGTGGGCCTATGATGCCTTAAAATGTTGCCTGGGAAGGCAGCTCACTAGATTTTGGAACGTAGCTTCTGTGTACTTTAACCAGATTGCATGTTTCTTTTTAACTTTATACTGGTTTTGTGATGTGTATTTTGTGCTGTGTAAATATGTTGTTTCTCTGCTTTATGTTAAAACTAAGTTAGTACTATGTTAGCACTTTTCTTTTCCACATTGTGTGTTGTAATATATGTGATAACTTCTCACTTGGTATATCTATCGTGTTGATGTAGGCATGGCGACATGTTGATGTGTAGACATACTTAAAAAAGACACCATGATTAAAAAGTTAGTTCACCCAAAAATTACATTTGTCATTTACTCACAGACTAAAATTGAAAATCTTCTCATAACAACTTAACGCTTTTAAATCTCATTTGCAATCACTTATTTTCAAATCTGTTGCATCAAGGCACGCTGTGCCAGGTTTCATGGCAAAAAATGTCAAATGAGTTTGGAACAACATGAGAGTTATGTAATAGGGAAGAGAGTGAGTAAATGATGACAGAATTTTCATTTTTGGGTTAACTATTCCCTTAAACCCTAAAATTATACTTAAAAAAATAGCTTTTCATATGGATTTGTTAACTAAAGCCAATGAAATTCCTAAGAAAAAGATTAGTAAATCTTGGTGTATTTTAATCCACTGTGATTTGATCATCTCTTATATGACATCTCAACATAACCCGCAGTCATAACATAACACTACTTTACACTTCTGTGCTTTTTGTATTTGCCGCTTGGTGTTGGTGGCAAATAAGGGCTCTCTTAAAGTGGAAACCCTTTTCTTGTCCCTAGAACACCCATTTCACATGCTAATCTGCATCTTCTCTCCCATTGACCAATCATATCGCTGCTAACTTACACCCCTCCCTTCAGCTTCTCCACCTTTTAAAACATCTCCCTGCAATCTTTCCTCACTGCTCCGTTCTCCCCTCTTCTGAATGGTTCCTCTCCATCCCCACCCACATTGGCCTGAAACTTCCCCAAATGGCCATCTTGCCGGCCTGCATGAGATGTTCCACAGCACTGCAGGCCCTGTTCTTCTCTGTGAATAAGCTGGGTTCTTTAGGTAGGGCTTTACTACTTAGCAAAGTCTGGTGTTCCTCAAGTGTGTAGGTTTGCACCTTTATGCCTGAGCGCTCTTGCCCCATTTACCCCATGTGCCCTTCCTCACGTAGCTCGGCTGGTTGGGTTGCTGCATGTTGGCGCTTTCACAGGCCTATGCAGAGCTGGACTAAGTGGTATTCCACTGACAGTGATGATCTGACATGATAGTGTCATGCATCTTGCATTGTTGACCTCAGGATCCATTCTGAACTGATCCTTGTTTCTCAGACCCTGTTTACACCTACTATATAAGGGGTTAGAGGACAAAACATACTCTACCAAATATGTGAACACAGATGCTTCTTGCTACGCAAGCTTGATTTCCTTCGTTGTTGCATTCCAAAATCTATCAGACCACAATTCATAACACAACGCAAGTATGTTGCATTCTCAACGTTGTTGCATTCTCAGCGTTGCTGCAAGGGGTGCTATAGTGGACATTAGTGTGAACTGTCTGCTTCTACGGTGAGTTTTCTCTTTCAAGCCAACCACTGTCATGGCGGAGCAACAGTTTGAAGACAGTATTGCTGAGCAAGTAAGGTGAAGTCAATATATGTATAGCAACTTCATAACACATCCAGTTTATAGGCACAGACTTTTGAAGGTATCTCTATTGCCCCCTTTATTACTGAGGTTTTTTACCTGCACAGTAACACAAGAATGCATTAAGCATGTTCAAAGGAACCACACGTTAGCAACATGCATTTTCAACTCCCTCTAAATGTGGTAGTTTTGGAACATTTCCACTTGTGATTGGATCTCCCAAGCCAGATCTTAATATCAGGTGTAAACGGGCTCTCACACTTTCCAATTGTTTTCTGCACTATTTTAGCAAATTCTAAAGTTTTCTTAATTTTACTTCCTACCTTCATTCTTGGCCTCTTCCGGTTTGCTGTTTTGTGGCTTCCTTCCTTCCTGTTCCTGCCTTTCCTGCTTCCTTCCTCCTTACTCTTCCTCCACTCCTCAACCACCAGTCTTGGTCCCAGGTAAGTAGGGTGTTCCTTAAGTGTTAACCTGTGAAATAAGACCATCTCAACTCTCAAAAATTAATCTCTCTAACCCTGCAAGGCATTCTGATCAATAACCAAGCCTGTAAGAAATGTTTCTTCTGTGTCTCACCGTAAGATCATAATTGTCTCTCATCTGTGTCTCATGTTTCTCACATTTGCACATGTATCATTGTCATGGTTTAGCAGCCTAGTAGTGTGTGTCATTTCATGATGATGTTGTTCTTGTTTTATATTTGTGCTATCTAGTACAGTGGCCCCAAAAAGTATTTGGAAACTTAAGCCACACTTAAAAGTATGAATGTCATTGTATTAGATAACAAATATTAAACAAAGTGGCATCTGCAAGCAAATTATGCTAGAACTTTTCTCAGATCTAACTTCACTTTTCTAAACCATTTTTGCTGGTCACAAGGTGATTTTTACTAGATTTATGAAATCGGTTCCCCTCAAGTTCACACAAGTGTCCTTGCAGAGTAATCACAGATGTCAATTATTGCTTATGGACAAGTTCCAGTTATTTTTGACAACAAAAAAGTGTCCAAATATTTTTAAATGAAATGTTAATCTAGAAAAGTGTCCTTGCTTTATCATCTTTAAAATAAATGGCACTTGCGTTAACATTTTGTTATCTAATGTTGAAATTTGTACATGTTTATATGTGGATAAAGTTTCCAAATGCTTTTTAGGGGACAGTTATTATTAGGTATTAGGCTATAGGTTTAGGTATAAAAAAAAGAACTATTCAGGTGACACTCTGTTTGTTTTCAAAGGCAAAACAAGGATCAAAATAAGAAGGGCCCAGGCATCAAGCTTGGCCCTCAGATGGACAAAAAAGGCACTGGGAACATCTTGCAAGATCAACGCAAGGATAATCCAATGGACAATCCAAAGGTGTGTATATGTCATTTATACCTGTGAATGGATGATATCTTTAGATTTCCTTTCTAAGAGAACACTTAAAATATTACAAGATTTCCAACAATGGGGACTAAAAGGTTTTCTGGTTCTTGCACCTGTTTTTCTCACTCTCCCAGATGGAAGAGTTGATGAATGTTTTGGAGAAAACAAGGCAGGAGTTGGACGCCACCAAACAGCGTCTGTCTTCCACCCAGCAGTCCCTAACCGAGCGAGACGGCCATTTGACTAACCTCAGACAGGAACGTAGAAAACAACTTGAGGAGATCTTAGAGATGAAGTGAGAATTGTGCGATCTTCTCTCTGTTCTTGCGATTACACTCTTCTTCTTGTAATAATTGATACCTAGTAAGTTTCTTTCTTGAAAGCTGCTCAGTGTACATGCCTACACATCTCACAGTGCCTGTTCTTCTCAGACAACAGGCTCTGCTCGCCGCTATTAGTGAAAAGGATGCTAACATCGCTCTGTTGGAGCTGTCCTCCTCCAATAAGAAGAAGACTCAAGAGGAGGTTCTGGCCCTGAAGAGAGAAAAGGATAGACTTATGCATCAACTCAAGCAACAGGTCAGCAAATATCAAAACTCTAAAGCCCATTTATTGACATAATCAAGTATCAAGTAATGTAGGGTTAAGGTTATCTGTTTTGTCCAAATTATGGTATGGTACTTCCATAGATTTTGGAAATTAATCAAAGTAGTACTTTACTATGAATGTTGTAGCTGCCTTTATAATTGTCATTTAAGTACTTAAAGGTAAAGTAACCATTTGGTTAAATGTTTAAGGTCCTTTTTCATATGTGCTCCTCATTATTTTGTCCCATTCCCACATGCATAGTAGCTATTTTGTAGCATAAAGTGACCATATATCAAATAGCAATCACTTGAGCAAAGACATTTTTAGAAGAAATGCCAGACAAAGTATGGGCTGCATTGTGCCAAACACACCACACATGTACTTCCTTCCTCGAAGATGAAACAAGTTTGGGTGGAAAAATCTTGTACGCTTCTTTATTACACACAAAATAAAGAGTTAGCAATTATCCATCCAACATCCATGCTGGAGGATGTATGGGCATGTATATGTTGATAATTTTCATTTATTTTGGAGTTGCCCAAAAATAACCTTAATATGATTTTAGGACACAAGATCCAGAGGAATGCTGAACTGTACCTTGGGAATATCTCAAATGATGTGTTGAAGGAGGATGTGTACCTTGTCAATATATTTGTTTTTGCTTGTAAAAAGTCCATTACTAGAAATTGGAACATGCCAGAACCCCCTTAACATGTCCAATGGATATAACTTGTCAAATAAATTTACTATATGGAATACGGACATTACATTTAAGGCTTAAAAATCTTTTATTTAAAAGTATTTGGGTGAAATGGAGATTGTATGTAAGTGAAGATACAAACTAATTTTTGCAAGTCTGTAATTCTATACATTTGAATGAATGAGGATACCTCATACGTGAACTTATTAGTTCTGTTTAAAACATTTTTTGTTGTAAACTGATAATAAAAAAGACAGCACTATAACAATTAGTAGCAATTCTCACAAATCTTTGTAAAATTTAGTATCTACTTCTTCATCAGAAGACCTTGTTAACATGAATTTATTTCTCTGCTGTTTTTGCACCCTAACTTTAAGATATTGTGTAGAAGTTAGCCAATCATATTGGTTGTTATTAGTTAAACCACAACCATGGTTCTGTTGTATTTATTCCATACACTTATTTGATCCATTTAGACACAGAACAGGATGAAACTGATTACCGACAACTATGAGGACGACCATTACCATCTTCACGCTCCACCCCCCCACATGCCACAACCCCTCCACCCTCAACCACAACCCCAGCCACCCTTCCCACAAGGCCCACACCCCCACCAGCCCCCTTACCCACACGCACCCCATCACCAACACCCCCAGCCTCCAACCCACCACCCACAACACCAACAACAACCCCCCCAGCCACAATATCCCCACCCGCAGCACCTCCAGCACCCTCAACCGCCCGGTCCACACCCACCCAGAGCCCAACAGCCACACCCTCAACACCCTCAACACCCTCATCCTGGGCTCCCTCCACAGCAGCATCCACACCCCCAGCACCCGCACGGGCACCCGCCTCAGCAGGGCCCCTACCCTCAGCCCCTCCCACACCAGCAGCAGCACCCCCATCATCCCCCACACCCTGGCCCTCAGGGCCCACACCCACGACACCCTCCACCTCCACACCATCGAGGTCCAGGCCGTGGACCGCCCCATCCTGGACACCGACCTGCCCCAGACCAGGTCTGTATGGTAACCAACTAAACTTTATTGTTTTGCTGTAGTTGCAATTAACATAATTGGTCTGAATTTAATACAATCTAATTCATATATATTTTTTATTTTAATTCAATTTAAAATCTGGCTCTGTCTGTTATGCACTCACTGAGCAATTTATTAGGAACACTATACTTATATAGGTATAAGGGCTTCCCTTTGATCTCAAACCAGCCTCAATTTTTAATGGCATGGATTTCACAAGATGCTGGAAACATTCCTCTGAGGTTATGGTCCATGTTGACATGATTGAATCACGCAATTTCTGCACATTTGTCAGCTGCACATTCATGCTGCAAATCTACTGTTCTACCACATCCCAAAGGTGATTGTGACAGGGTGGAGGGTGGGGCTGGGTTGTAATTTTACACACCCGGCCCCTTATCAGGCTAATCAAGCCTCCAAGAGGGATAAAGGCAGACTGCGGACGGTGGTGCAACAGAGAGAGAACGTTTAAAGGCAGCTGTCCATCCTATGTGTTTGTGTCTTTTGGTTTATTTCTTCATTAAACTATTATTTATATTGTCAAGCCGGTTCTCACCTCCTCCTTTCCATTTCACTGGTGCCAAAACCTTGGAAGGAGGAGGGATACGCCATAGTGGAGTTCTCGCCACTACCATCCACCCCAACATAGCAGCCACGGCCATCTTCCGGGGGCCGGAGGAGCCCGGCTGCCTGGAAGCGGAGGAATGGCCGCCGACCGCGAGGGGAGAAGGGGCTCACTGCCGACCGTCTGGAGTGGGAGAACCGCTGCCAGGGGAAGGGGAGACCCCTTCTCTTCCCCGAGAACGCGGCAGGGCGTACCGTCTACCAGGGGCTTGAGGACTGCCTCCGATCCGCCCGGGAGGCACGGCTGTTGTCGTGGGTGGAGGAGTGGCCGAGGACCAAGATATGGCGTATCGGAGAACCAGCGAGTAATTGTTTTTTTTATTTCTCTCTCTCTCTCTCCTCTCTCCCACTGCCCACACCCACAACAACAACCACCCCAGCCACAAAAGCGTTGGCCTTTTCCCTCTCTTTTAAATTGTAAAGTTTTTTTGGGGGGGGTACTGCACTGTTACAGGGAGCACACCCTATTTTTCATTATCGTTTCCTCACTTTGTCCCCTCCCTGATTCAGGAAGGCGGGGATGACCTGCCAGCAGATGGGGCATAAAGGCACGCCCTCCCCAGGGAAAGGGGGGTACGCTGGCCTGAGAGAACAAGGGAGGAAGTGTGACAGGGTGGAGGACAGGGCCGGGTTTATTTCTTCATTAAACTATTGTGTATATTGTCATGCCGATTCTAGCCTCCTCCTTTCCATTGAACTGCTTTACAGTGTTATATTGGATTCAGATCTGGAGACTGGGAAGGCCAGTGAAAAACAGTGAACTCATTGTCATGTTCATCAAACCAGAGATTACTTTTGCTTTGTGACATGGTGCATTATGATGCTGGAAGTAGCCATTAGAAGATGGGTAAATTGTGGCCATGAAGGGATGCACATTGTCAGCAACAACACTCAAATAGTCTATGACATTCAAGCGGTGCTTGATTGGTATAAACAGGCCCAAAATGTGCCAAGAAAACATTTCCCAAACATTAAACCACCGCCACCAGCCTGGACTGTTGACACAAGGCAGGTTGTGTCCATGGATTCATGCTGTTGCCGCCAAATATTGACCCTACAATCTGTGCACCTCAGCAAAAATCTAGATTCATCAGATCAGGCTATCTTTTTCCAGTCTTCAACTGTCCAATTTTGGTGAGCCTGTGCCCACTGCAGCCTCAGCTTTTTGTTCTTGGCTGACAGAAGTGGAACCCGACATGGTGTTCTGCTGTTGTAGCACATCCGCCTCAAGGTTCGACGTATTGTGCATTCTGAGATGCTATTCTGCTCACCACAATTGTACAGAGGGGTTATCTGAGTTACCATAGCCTTTCTGTCAGCTCGAACCAGTCTTGCCATTCTCCGTTGACCTCTCTCATCAACAAGACGTTTCTGTCCACACAACAGCCGCTCATTGGATGTGTTTTTTTGGCACCATTCTTAGTAAACTCAAGAGACTGTGATGTGTGAAAATCCCAGGAGATCAGTAGTTACAGAAATACTCAAACCAGCCCTTCTGGCACCAACAATCATGCCACAATCAAAATCACTGAGATCACATTTTCCCCATTCTGATGGTTGATATGAACATTAACTGTAGCTCCTGACCCCTATCTGCATGATTTTATGCATTGCACTGCTGCAACACAATTGGCTGATTATATAATCGCATGAATATGTAGGTGTACACGTGTTCCTAATAAAGTGCTCTGTGAGTGTATATCTGTTTTCTGACCCTCTACAATGTGAACTAACTGTGACCAGCTGTGAACTAAAAGCAATTAATTCATGTTAGAACCTAATTTGCATGGTCTTTTCTTTTTTGTTTCTTTGCGCATTTCAGAAAATTGAATTTTCTAAATATCAGGCAATTTATCAGCATAAGTCTGCCACAAATTTTGATGTTGCAACTCTAAACATGTGATGTGAATAAGTGTGAATGAGATTTGAGAGCTACGCCAGAAGACAAGATTCAAGTATTGATGCAGTAATACTGTTAGAAATAGAATCTCTATATATCGATATAGGATTAAATTGGCGCAGCCAATATTATTTTAATTGGATAATATTTAATACGAATTTAATGGATAATATTTATTTTTCCTCAACAACCTGCTCTTTCACCTTTAACTCATCTAATTCTTCTCATTTCATGCTGACCTCAAAGGATGATGAAGAAGGAATTTGGGCTTAACCATTTTCAAACCAAAGCAATGATGTTGTTTTATGGGGTGAGATCCGTAATTGACTGGTGTCTATTTCCGGTTAGTTGTTTTACAAAAACAATAGTCTGATGATTTCTCTTCTTATAATTTTCCTCCTTCTTGTCTCCTTCTATAATAGACAATTCAATCACTAATGGAGGAACACAGCCATGCATATAAAATTATACATTGTCCTCTCGGCCAGTCTTTATCTACAATCAGTTTCATTCTTTTGAGTGGGGCCCCATTTATTAGAGGTGGAGCATTAGTGTGAGTGGAAGGGGTAAAGCTGGAGATGACCATCTGAGCAGGTAAAAGTACTTAAAAAAAAAAAAAAAGCACTTATATTACTATTAAATAAAGCTCTCAAAGTTGATTCTTTTTAACCATGTTTTGTTTTTGCAGATGATTAAAAAACATAAATGGACAGGAGGACTGGGCTATAGAGCAGTCCCTTTCTGGTGCAGTCCTTTTTCAAAAGACATTTGCCTTGAAGACTTCCATGCTCAATCATCATTAGATAAGAGACATGCTCAGCGGAAGCTGCTCGTATCCTGGTTGCCACATGCTACTAGTGTATGCATCTATCTGGCCCCTCCCATTCTCCATCTAGCCCCACCCACTCTCGTATAGCTCCACCTCTTCCATGAGGCAACAAGTCAATCTGCACAATTGACAGCACTCATTAAAGCCTTGATTCTTCATTTGCCAGCAGGCTAAGCAGCATTGGATATTTCTCAGCTATATTTTGCTTATGTAATTTAAAGAATTATTTGTGAAAGAATGCTATTCTAAAGTGATCTTTGATTTTCAACCATTTTTCAGCCACATTTGCATTTGCTCTAATTTTGACTGCCTTCAATTATTTTGGTTTTATTACATATGCTATACACAAATATGCTTCGGTTTTGTTTGTATGCATCATGGATTGAATTAGGAGGTATGCATGTCAATTCTGTGCCACATTTTTTTCTCCATTGTTGGCTATTTAGTGTGTATTGAAACTTATAATCATTAAGAGGAAGGTGGTTTCAGTCAAATCTTTGAGATACCTCAGTTAATTAGCAGAGGTTGTCTACATTATGCAGACTATTTTTCATGACATTTCTGTCCTCCTAACTTTCCAGTAATATAACACTCATAACATATACATGCTACCCAGATCTGCCCTTTCATTTTTGCTTGAGCTCCACTCCAAACCCCAAGCCTGGTCTGCATGCAAGTTATCATGCACCTATCCACCTCCAACAGGGATCGTTTCAAATGGTGCTTCAACTGGTGCTCAGTCCCAAAAGAGATGAAGACAGCCATGGCTATAATCTGCAGTGTATTAGATTTCTGCTAATCTATGGATGTCAACTATTCAGACTGTCTGTACTTGTGTCTGCAATTGTGCAAGTCATTGTACAAGTTCTTTAGAATTCTTCAGAAGATAATCAAGAGGTTTTCCCAACTTACTGGTCTGTAGTTTTATGTCCCACCGATCAGGTAGATGTAGAATGTCCCACAGCTTATGGTAGTGCTTGGTTAGACCTCTGTTTGCAGGGCCACTCCATCTTGAGTATCCCATAAAAGGAGTGTCTTTCCTTCTTTAACTAATTACCCCACCAGGTATTGGCGGAGCTACCACCATGAGATACCACGCCAAACCCAAACTTCTCATAGTGTCACAACATGGTGGCGAGTGCCTATTTATATATAGATAGTAGATATAAACATAGAGAAATAATAGATAATAAAGTGTGTCAGCTCTGGTCAGACAATTGTGTCAGATATCCAAGGAAACTTTCTGTTTTTTTATGTGTGTTATCAACATCTGTTTGGCCCTCACAGTGCTCACATTGCAAGATCTTGGCACTTGGGTCTATGCAAAATAACAAACAAATGACAACTGTATTTTTGCAGTGGTTCTGCCAACTCTTGAACTAACAAAACTACACAATGGCGGGGGAATTTATTTAATCTTTAGCAAGAAAAAAACTAGTATAGAATACTGTATGTTCCACCGTCCTTGCAAGAACAAAAAAACTAAATAACAAACAACAATGAGATTTGTATGAAACGTCTTCAACATTATGGACTGAAACCTGAAATTAAGTGTGAGAAGCATTCTCAACATTGTTGAAGTAGAAAAAATTACATTGAGATGGCTGAGATATTGTTAACAGACTATTTACGTTGTCTTAAATGTCATTTCACTGCTGTAGTCCGTAGTTGTAGAGTTCTCGTTAGGACTTTGGCAAAGTCGTCCATAATATGGCCAAGATCTGACTGTTAATTTTGAACTGTTTGTGCTTCCATGTTGCATTTAACACTCTTGCTTTTCAAATGCCTTTACTCTGGTTCCAGAACCTGACTAGTCTCTGTTCTGGAATGTTCAGAGTTGTCCTTACATTGCTTAAGCTCTGAAATATTCCTATGTTGCATTTTAGAACATTTAGCTGTTGTGGTTCTATACAGTTGCAGAATATCTTCACTGTTTGATCCGTTGGATGTTTTTGAGTCTCGTTTTGCTAATGGCAATTCAGTGTCAAACACAAGAAGAGTGTTTGAGCTGATATTCTAACCCTGTGTCCTAACTAGGTACAATGCGATAAAGTGACAAGTAAGATATTACATCTATGTTAATCTGAGTTTTTATCCAAGCCAGCAGCGAGAAGCGATGGGCAATGGGAGTTGGCTGTGATTTTGTTGTCACTTATCAGTTTCACACATAAAGAAACATACTTTATGCTAGTACGCATTCGCAGATGTGAACACTTGGCCAACGCATTTCCAATGTGCGGAGCACTTGGCCAATGCATTGCCATCATGCAGTTTGTTTCATTCTGTGGCAGTAACAATCCTCAGTACTCCAGGCGATAGAGTAATCTTCTAAAGTCTTTGGACTCATTCAACTGGATGTGTTATTCGGGTAAGTTGCAATAAATATGTTGACTTCAACTTACTTGCCAAGCAATATTCTCTTCAAACTGTTGCTTTGCCATGACAGTGGTTGGATTGAAAGAAAAAACTATCTATAGAAGCAAATAGTTCACATTAATGTCCGTGATAGCGCCCCTTGTGGAATCATTGAGAATGCAACGTGTCCTTGCGTTGTGTTGTAAATTGAGGTTTAACACACTTTGGAACACCAGAATGCAGGAAGTCGAGCTTGTGTAGCTACTGTAGAAAGGTCTACATTCATGTACGTTCAATATGCTGAATATACCGAAATATATTTTACACAAGTGCATGTACGCAGACGCTTCTAGCTACACAAGTTCGATTTCATGTGTTGTTTGTTTTATTTGTGTTAAGTATGTTTCTGGCTTTTTGTGTGGACAGGCAAATTGTAGCATCACCCCTTGTTAGGACACGGTATGTTAATGTTGTATCTGTCTGTTGTGCAAATCTATAATTGTCTATTAGACACAGCAAGAGGACAAAAAACATCGAATCTCAGTCCTCCTTTTTCAGGACCTTTTACTATTGAATACTTGAAGTAGGTGTGATCTCCTACCTTGGGAAAAGATATATTATGTAGAACAAAGAAAAAAGATATGTTGAAATATGTGGTGATGATGCATGATTATTTACATTATGTGCCAACTCTGGGCTGTTGTGAAGACTTAATAAGATATAATATAATTAATGTGGAAGAACGAGTTTCAGCCCTGTAGGGTCTTTAAAACTCTGACTTATGGGACTCTGGTTTAAGCAAAGGTCCAAAATAAAGAGAACAAAATGAAGAAGATCTCTCTATATATTTATATTTGTTGTGTGCCAGTCGCATTGTTTATTTTATTTCATGATGTCAAAAAATGCAAACCTCTGGATGATACAAACCACTGTGACAAATGCCAGAAAAAATAAGAATATTCTAAGAAAATGTTGTTACTTTTTTATGATGTTTATGTTATGTTTTTTTATGGTTCATGCTTTTTTTCAAAATGTCAGTTTGGGATTGTAAGATTTGTACATTAAATTTGTGTTTCATTTTATTTTCTGTACAGCAGTGAAAACAAGTCTGATTTGAGTGTCAGCATGCTGAATGATACAGTGTGAACACAGGGTTCATTTCCCCATGATGCATCAGTCTGCATCATGATGGTGTAATGTGTTTGAGAATGGTGTATCCTCACTCGCGGCTCCCACCCACCTCCAGCGGATTGCCCGTGCAACAAAATAGACATGTTCGCATGTATTTGGGGTGCAGATATGAGATGCTGTGTGGGATATGCTTGCATGATTGTGACTGTGTATGCAATTGTAGGTTTGTAAAAGTGTGTGAATGCTGTGTGTGTTTAACTGCAGAAAGATAGAGAGGGGGAGAGGTGTTCAGTGTGAAATCTGTGTCATGTTCAATGTTTTCAAACCCTGTTGGGCTTAACTCGGAGTCCACCTTGAACCTCCCTGATATTTGCTATTGTACGTGTTGTAACCCCAAATATTCTTGAGTGTCAGTTGGCTTGTTTATATCCATTCAATAAAAGTGACTTTCTTTCTGAGATATACTCTTATTTTATTTACTTAAATACAAATCATTAAAAAACAAAAGTGTTTCACAGTGCCCTGATGCAAATACACATTATATCGGTATATTATTACATGGAATTTGTTAGTACTTGGGCTGTTGCTTTAACACATAAATTCAGTGCAATTAATTATTACAAATAATAAGCAGGAAACCGATGGAGTGCGTACTCCAGGTAGGAAAGGAGGTATTGCCCCAAGTGAAGTAGTTGAAGTACCTCGGGGTCTTGTTCATGAGTGAGGGGACAATGGAGCAGGAGGTTGGCCGGAGAATCGGGGCAGTGAGGGGCGGTATTGCACTCGCTCTTTCGTACTGTTTTCACGAAAAGAGAGCTGAGGCGGAAGGCAAAGCTCTCGATCTACCGGTCAATTTTTGTTCCTACCCTCACCTATTGTCATGAAGGCTGGGTCATGACTGAAAGAACTAGGTCACGAGTACAAGCGGCCGAAATGGGCTTCCTCAGAAGGGTGGCGGGCTTCTCCCTTAGAGATAGGGTGAGGAGCTCAGTCATCCGTGAGGAGCTCGGAGTAGAGCCGCTGCTCCTTTGCATCGAAAGGAGTCAGTTGAGGTGGTTTGGGCATCTGGTAAGGATGCCCCCTGGCCGCCTCCCTAGGGAGGTGTTTCAGGCATGTCCAGCTGGGAGGAGGCCTAGGGGAATACCCAGGATTAGGTGGAGAGATTACATCTCCACACTGGCCTGGGAGCGCCTCTGGGTCCCCCAGTCAGAGCTGGTTAATGTGGCTCGTGATAGGGAAGTTTGGGGCCCCCTGCTGGAGCAGCTGCCCCCGCGATCCGACTTCGGATAAGTGGTTGAAGATGGATGGATGGATAATTATTACAAATAACACATTAAAAATGAACACAATTAATCATGCCTCCAGACTGTAATAAGGAATATTCCTTCCATCAGAGCAATTTAAGCTTGAAGTACTGTACCACCTTATTGCTTTTACAAGTCTCAGTCAGTAAGGAACAGTAAGCACGGTGTTCTTAAAACTATGTTTATGATGCGACGCAACCAATGTGAGACGCATGTGTACATACTGTAGACACATTCTTAGAAAAGTCCTCGAACAGATTGACGAGTTCAAATTGCTAAATATATTGCTGTTAACCGTAGGCCAATGATAGGCTTCTGTTAAATTATATGGAAAAAAACAAGACCGTGACATCTAAAGCTATTTTCTGTAATGTAATTTTTTAATCGCCTGCCACAACAATGTAATGTCACTCCTAACAATGTAATCACTCCTAACAAGCCCACATGTCAAGGTCTGGGTAGATTAGATGGTAAGCGAACAATCGGTTCCCATAGTTAACATGTTGAATGCAGGAGAAATGGGCAGGATTAAAGACCTGAGCAACTTTGACAAGGGTCATATTGTTATGGCCAGACGACTGGGTCAGAGCATCTCTGAAACGGCAAGGGTTGTGGGGTTCTCTCGGTCAGCAATGGTGAGTGGGTACCTTCCGACAGTGGTCCAAGGAGGGACAAACCGATGTGCAAGAACAATGAAGGCTTTCCTGTCTGGTCTGAACCGACAGAAGGTTTACTGTGGCACAAGTCACAGAATATTTTAATCATGGTTATGGGAGGAATATGTCACAATACACAGTACTTCGCACCCTGCTGCGTATGGGGCTGCGTAGCGAAAGCGCCTACAATGGGCATGCAAGCATCAGAACTGGACCTTGGAGCAGTGGGAGAAAGTCACTTGGTCCGATGTGTCCTGTTTTCTTTTACATTGCATTTACAGCTGTGTATGTGTGCACCGTTTATCGGGGGAAGTGATGGCACCAGGATGCACTGTGGGAAGACGACAAGCCGGTGGAGGGAGTCAGATGATCTGGGCAATGTTTTGCTGGGAACCCTGGGTCCGGTCATTCATGTGAACATATATTTGACACGTGCCACCTACCTAAACATCGTTGCAGACCAGATACGCCCCTTCATGGCAATGGTTATCTCTGATGGCAGTGGCCTATTTCAGCAGCCACACTGCACACATTGTTCGATTGGAATGGTTTGAGTAACATGATGAAAAGTTCAAGGTGTTGCCCTGGCCACCAGATTCCCCAGATCTCAATTTGATTTCCAACAAGTCCGATCCACAGAAGCTCCACCACACAACTTACAGGACTTGAAGTATCTGCTGCTAATGTCTTGATGCCAGATACCACAGTACATCAGGGGTCTTGTAGAATTTTGTAGAGTCCATGCATGTAGAGTCAGTACTGCTTTTGGCAGCACATGGAGGACCAACAGCATATTAGCTAGTCATAATGTTTTGATATCAATATCAATACATATATACAGTGGGGAGAACAAGTATTTGATACACTGCTGATTTTGCAGGTTTTCCTACTTACAAAGCATGTAGAGGTCTGTAATTTGTATCATAGGTGCACTTCAACTGTGAGAGATGGAATCTAAAACAAAAATCCAGAAAATCACATTGTATGATTTTTAAATAATTAGCATTTTATTGCATGACATAATTATTTGATACATCAGAAAAGCAGAACTTAATATTTGGTACAGAAACCTTTGTTTGCAATTATAGAGATCATGCGTTTCCTGTAGTTCTTGACCAGGTTTGCACACACTGCAGCAGGGATTTTGGCCCGCTCCTCCATACAGACCTTCTCCAGATCCTTCAGGTTTCAGGGCTGTCGTTGGGCAATACGGACTTTCAGCTCCCTGCAAAGATTTTCTATTGGGTTCAGGTCCTTAGTTGCCCTGGCTGTGTTTCGGGTCGTTGTCATGCTGGAAGACCCAGCCACGACCCATCTTCAATGCTCTTACTGAGAGGTTGTTGGACAAGATCTCGCAATACACGGCCCCATCCATCCTCCCCTGAATACGGTGCAGTCGTCCTGTCCCCTTTGCAGAAAAGCATACCCAAAGAATTATGTTTCCACCTCCATGCTTCATGGTTGGGATGGTGTTCTTGGGGTTGTACTCATCCTTCTTCCTCCAAACATGGCGAGTGGAGTTTAGACCAAAAAGCTCTATTTTTGTCTCATCAGACCACATGATCTTCTCCCATTCATCCTCTGGATCATCCAGATGGTCATTGGCAAACTTAAGATGGGCCTGGACATGCGCTGGCTTGAGCAGGGGGATCTTGCGTGCGCTGCAGGATTTTAATCCATGACGGCGTAGTGTGTTACTAATGGTTTTCTTTGAGACTATGGTCCCAGCTCTCTTCAGGTCATTGACCAGGTCCTGCCGTGTAGTTCTGGGCTGATCCCTCACCTTCCTCATGATCATTGATGCCCCACGAGGTGAGATCTTGCATGGAACCCCAGACCGAGGGAGATTGACCGTCATCTTGAACTTCTTCCATTTTCTAATATTTCCGCCAACAGTTGTTGCCTTCTCACCAAGCTGCTTGTCTATTGTCCTGTAGCCCATCCCAGCCTTGTGCAGGTCTACAATTTTATCCCTGATGTCCTTACACAGCTATCTGGTCTCTGATGTCCTTACACAGCTCTCTGGTCTCTGTTTGATTGAGTGTGTGGACAGGTGTCTTTTATACAGGTAACGAGTTCAAACAGGTGCAGTTAATACAGGTAATGAGTGGAGAACAGGAGGGCTTCTTAAAGAAAAACTAACAGGTCTATGAGAGCCAGAATTCTTACTGGTTGGTAGGTGATCAAATATTTATGTCATGCAATAAAATGCTAATTAATTATTTAAAAATCATACAATGTGATTTTCTGGATTTTTGTTTTAGATTCCATCTCTCACAGTTGAAGTGCACCTATGATACAAATTACAGACCTCTACATTCTTTGTAAGTAGGAAAACCTGCAAAATCAGCAGTGTATCAAATACTTGTTCTCCCCACTGTATATTTAATTGTTTAAATATCATTCTAATGATTTAATCATATATTTAATTATTTTTATTTTGGGGCCTTTTGCTGCAAATATAAATGTATGTGAATAATTGCAATTAATTATATTAATTAATCAGCATAAAATGTCATTATTTCAGTTAAATTTTAACTGATTGACAGCCCTTGTTAGTATGCAGTTACGTGGGGAAAATTCTGTTAGTTTTAGTCTTTTTTATAACAGAATGTATTAACAGATTGTATATATTCTTTGTTGTTGTTTTTATATTATTTTAATAATGGTTCCATTGACACCAAACCTTTAACAATATTGTAAATGCACAAGTGCAAATGGGATTTGAGAGTTGCAACAGAGGGGACGTTTTCAGAGAAAGACAAATTCAATTTAATTCTGCTCAAACAATACAAGTTGTATGCACAACGTTTCTTTGTAAAACTGTACATTTTTGTCCTCTTCTGAGTTTGACAATTTGTGTCAATCCTTTCTTCATTTAGCATACTGACTTTTTCCATGTGTCAATTCAGTTTCAAGTGCCAACATATGGCCATTTTGCAGTGCAATAAAGGGCCACAAAAATTATATATATATATATATATATATATATAGACTATTTAAAAACAAAAGCATTGCAAATAACATTACAAGTCTGTTGCAGGCTTCTTTGTGCTTATCTCCCTCTTATGAGAGTGTCCATCACTCGATCAATCTTATCAGAGAGCCAGTATCCAGCCATGGCAGCCACTGCACCCATGAAGATAGAGGTAAACACCAGGTCCCCTTTAGCCATCAATGTGGCCAATACACACAGCACCACACCAAAGAACATTTGCTGCAGAACCTTGATTTCATCTTCCTGAATGTCATCAAAAAGACCCCTTTCTTCACCAGCTGAGGAGAGAGATAGCAAGAGGTCAATAAAACCAGAACACTTTGGAAGCTCTATAAACACACACGTATGTGAAAGCAACGCGTGAAAATACATTTAAAAAAAAATTATTTGAATAACAATGACCAGTCACAGTTCCGGCTAGGAAACATTGTGCATGCAGATCTCATAATACTTGTATAACTTTTGTGTAAATGATGTCTCTCTCTGTAACCAGAGATCAAAAAGAATGTGATGTCAAAAGCACAGCGGGAGCGATGTTTTGGGCATGTTGGGGCTTGTCCAGAATTTGGCCCACTGGGTCCAAATTTAGGTGGAAATACATTACAAATTAACAAAGGGAGGTGAGGGGTTGAAAAAAATAAGGGCTTCAGCAGAAAAGGAAAGTTGTTTCAGAAGCAGAGCAAGTTATTACATTTTGATGACCAGCGATGGGCAATAGCTTTGGTATAAATAGCTAAGCTATTAGATCAACTTCATTTCAGTCATGATAACTATCTGAAAGATTTAGCATGTTAATGTAGGCATGACATACTGTATTGACCGGATTTGGGTCTTGATGGACTAGATCCGCTATGCTGCTGCAGAGCAAGTACAGAGACTTACTACTCCTAGAACACACACAGACATGCCCAGTTAAGCATGAAGACTGCAGCACAATTGTACAAAACACGAGACATGCTGCATCGAGCATGTAGAACATGCTGCTGCACAAGTAGACATAAATACAATCCCAATCTAACAAATCTACACAGGTGCAGCTGGGAAAGAGGAGGGTTTCAGAGATAAACTCTCACACGTCCTACTGTGAAACCGGCTTTTCTGCAAAACTGAGCAAACTGCAAATGTACACAAGTTGACTGGCTACCTTATTACATGTCAAAGGACCTGTCAGCTTACACCATGCCAGACGATTTGCTTAACATATCACGTGAATGAGCCGATCAGCTAACAGATAACAAGAATTAATCAGCTTGCGCAATGTAGAGATTCATGCCTGAACATTAGTCATTTCAGTTATGGCAACTCTTGGAAAGATTTTGGAAAGCTGCCACAGCAGAGCAAGAATGAAAACTTGCTATAGCTAGAACTATAGCATACACAGACATGCTGAGTTAAGCATGTGGACATGCAGCTGCACAATCAGACAAACCTGTGTTTACCACCAAAACTTGTGTGCTGCTGCTGATCCAAAAAGCCATGTGCATAGAGTGTATGCTAGCCAAGTGTGCCTTGGCCAGCTTGCGTCTCTCTCCTATTTTTTAATTAGGAATGCAATGATCCGAATCCTAGAATGGTTAATTTAGATACTGATGGCTTTAACCGTATTAGTTATCGGTCCGACAAGCCTGATCCAAATCTGATACTGTGTTACGATGCGATAGTACTTTATTTATGCTTGTTACAGTCAAAGCTCCAAAAATGGCAGTAAAGAACCATACAAGCACAATTAATGTAGTCCATATTACTTTTATTTGTGCATTTTATTTAAAGTCTCTTGATGAAATACGATAGCTTTGTGCATCTCAAAAGATTGCATTTAATATATATATATATATGTGCAGCACACTTAAATGAGGGTTGCTCTGTTGTGTCACACACACACTCACAAACATGCGTGGGCTGATGACATGCTGCCGTTTTCAGCTCTCATATTGTCACGCAACATGTGAGCGCTCCACACAAACTACATCTCAGAAGTAGATGATCAATAGTTCAGATTGATAATAACATGCATTGAGATCGGAACCGGAGGATCAATTAACCAGATTTTAAATGTAAATCGTGTTAAACTACTGTGAACTAGCCCACACACAGACACTAGAAGGTCAACGTCTTCCAGGATTTTCAGTCAAAATAAAGGTACCAGGGTTTTAAAGTTAAGAAATTACAAATTAAATAAATTACAATTGTATATTAAAATTCTAATATTTATTATTGTTGTTATCAATAATAATAAAACAATGATTATGAAATATGTATGATTATTTTATTACATTACAATAATATTGAAATTGACTGGGTTCCAAAAAAATAACTTGATTGATAAGTGGACTGATCTCCTATTACAGTGGTCCTCAACTGATTTTGCTTCGGGACCCAGAGTCTATATTGGACATCAAGTGACGACCCACCATTTGCATAGTTTTGTCAAGTATAAAGGCATGTATCAATTGACATTATTTTTGTTGTGTATGTAAATAACAAAAATATGTTTTCTCTCCCCCCTTTCAAAAGTTGACGAGCAAATGTATATATATGAGCCTATTATATTTAAATGCATTTCCTAATATCAAACATCATTCAAGCAGAACATACATTACACAGGAGGAAAACTGTCAAGAATTTGTCCATAAGTCTTGGAGGTCTAGACTTTGAAGCCCTTCTATTTATAGTGCAAGGTGGAAATGAACCCAGCTACAGAATGTCCAGATACTATCCAGACATGAAACGAATGTTAATGCAAGGTGTAAATGGGGCCAATTTGTACCTGGACCAAGAAAGCCCTGGGCATATTTAACTAGTGATTTAGGCCATCTATTATGTGGATTTATTTAAAATAATGACTTAAAATAGTGATGTATGCCAGGCCAGATATGGCTATGGGTAACCTTGTTAAAGACATTCTACTATGTGTCATGGTCAAAAGCAAACTTTAACGTGCAAGGTGCTGAAAAAAAGCACCAGCACCCACCTGAGCAAATAACATTTTCAGATAAAAATTCTTGCAACACTTATTAGGCTTATCTGCAAAACTAAGCAATTTAAATGTTAGGCAACGAGAGAGTACAAGACTTGATTTGCTTCCCAATTACATGTAGAAGGACCAACGGTTTTATATTACACTATGCAAGCTGATTGTCTTAACATATCACATGTGAGCAGCAGATCAGCTAATAGATAACAAGTTCAAAGAACCTATAAACTTGTGCCATGTAGAGTTTCATGCCTAAACTTAAGCCATTTTTCAGTAGTGAGGTGGTATCTTCACTATTTTTTAAATCAGGTAGCTTTTTCAGTAGTGAAACTATTTTAGAAAAATGGTAGCAGGGTAGCATTTACATTAAGCCATGTTTCCAGCAGTTGGTTTTTGAATCAGAACTAAAATGTCCGAGTTACAAATGAATCACTCTTCGTTTTTTAAATCGTTTTTTTTTTTCCAATGAATTTGTCACACAGGATAGCAAAACTGTCTAATTCAGTTTTGTGATTCCATCTGAATGACTCAGACAGAGTCGTTTGGAGCATATTCTCGCTCAAAGACATGCTCAAGGTAAAATTTTAAAGAAAATGCTGGTTGCAGTGGATATTTATCAATTAATGGAAACCAAACCTGCGAATGTGTCCTATTGTTTGCTAGTAATAAAGAAGGTCTATATTGAGTGCACAGCTTGTCAACAACTTACTGCAACAAAAACTTTTTACAACCAAAAAGAATATCAAAACACTTAGTAGCCTACATGAAAATGACCATGTTTTTTGGCCATGCACCCTGGCACCTTGTAAATACAATGGTATAGGAATATGGTAATCATACACATACTGACCTCTTTATTAGGAACACTATGGTCCTAGTAATGTATCCAACATGGTCTTCTGCTGTTGTAGTCTATCTGCGTCAAGTTATGGCGTGTTGTGCATTCCGAGATGCTATTCTGCTCACCACAATTGTACAGAGTGATTATCTGAGTTACCGTAGCCTTTCATTCAGCTCGAACCAATCTGGCCATTCTCCACTGACCTCACTCATCAACAAGGCATTTCCATCCACAGAATGCTGACTGGATGTTTTTTTTTTTGTTTGTTTTTGTAACATTCTGAGTAAACTCTTAAGACTGTTGTGTGTGAAAATCCCAGGACATCAGCAGTTACAGAAATATTCAAACAAGCCCACAAACAACCATGCCACAGTCGATAGCACTAAGATAAAAACATTTCCTGTGATGCTCCTGACCTGTATCTGTAAGATTTTATGCATTGCACTGCTGCCACATGATTGGCTGATTCGATAAAAACATGGATAAGTAGGTGTTTTCTTTTAAGTATTTTGAAGCACCATGTGAATACAAAATGGTACATAAACATGATAACTGTCATGTTTATTCTGTTGGTTACTGTATTTCATGTCTTTTATTATGAAAAGTTTAGTTCCTGTTTCCCTAGTCATGTGATGTCCTGTTTTCACACACACATTCCTGTGTTTGTGTGTGTCAGTCCAGTCTCTGAGTATTGAGGAGTCTGATGGCTTGGGGGAAGAAGCTGTTACACAGGCTGGCCGTGAGGGCCCGAATGCTTCGGTACCTCTTGCCAGATGGCAGGAGGGTGAAGAGTTTGTGTGAGGGGTGTGTGGTGTCATCCACAATGCTGGTTGCTTTGCGGATGCAGCGTTTTGTGTAAATGTCTTTGATGGAGGGAAGAGAGAACCCGATGATTGTCTCAGCTGTCTTCACTATCCTCTGCAGGGCTTTTGCGGTGCAAGTCCCAAACCAGGCAGTGATGCAGCTGCTCAGGATGCTCTCAATAGTCCCTCTATAGAATGTAGTGAGGATGGGGGGTGGGAGATGTGCTTTTCTCAGCCTTCGAAGAAAGTAGAGACGCTGCTGGGCTTTCTTGGTAGTAGAGCTGGTGTTGAGGGACCAGGTGAGGTCCTCTGCCAGGTGAACACCAATTTGGTGCTCTTGACGATCTCCACAGAGGAGCCGTCGATGTTCAGCGGAGAGTGGTCACTCTGTGCTCTCCTAAAGTCAACAACCATCTCTTGTCCACCCTTGTGTGTTTTGTCCACACTGAGAGACAGGTTGTTGGCTCTTCACCAGTCCATTAGCCGCTGCACCTCCTCTCTGTATGCTGACTAGTCATTCTTGCTGATGAGACCCACCACGGTCGGCGAACTTGATGATGTGGTTCGAGCTGTGCATTGCTGCACAGCCGTGAGTCAGCAGAGTGAACAGCAGTGGACTGAGCACACAGCCCTGGGGGGCCCCAGTGCTCAGTGTGGTGGACTGACTGAGGTCTCCCAGTCAGGAAGTCCAGGATCCAGATACAGAGGGAGGTGTCCAGGCCCAGTAGGTTCAGGTTTCGAATCAGGTGCTGAGGAATGATTGTGTTGAATGCTGCGCTGAAGTCTATGAACAGCATTCGAATGTATGAGTCCTTTTTATCTAGGTGGGTGAGGGCCAGATGGAGGGTGGTGAAGATGGCAGCGTCTGTTGAACGGTTGGGACAATACGTGATCTGTAGTGGGTCTAGTGAGGTGGGAAGCTTGGTCTTAATGTGCCTCATGACAAGCCTCTCAAAGCACTTCATGATGATGGGTGTGAGTGCAACAAGATGGTTGTCATTGAGGCAGGACACTGAAGACTTCTTTGGCATGTCATGGCGACCGAGCCAGAGTTTCACGGTCCAGGCCCACCTCTGCTCCAGGGTCCAGGCCCGCCTCCGCTCCATGGTCCAGGCCCTCCACTACTCCACCTTGGTCCTCAGCCACATCTACATTTATTCTGTTGGTTCATGTTTTTCATGTCTTTTATTATGAAAAGTTTAGTTCCTGTTTCCCTAGTCATGTGATGTCCTGTTTTCACTCCATGTTCATGTGTCTTGTTTTCATTGGTTTATTGTCTTGTTAACTTGTTATGTAATTGGTTCATGTTTCCTTGTTATATTGTTTTCAGTCTTGTATTTTCATTGGTGGTACCCATGTCAGTATTTATAGCTCTTTGTCACGTTCCTGTGTTGTCTGCCCTATGTTCTCTGTTTCACCCATCACGTTTATGTCATGTTTCTGTGTTGTCTGCTCCGTGTCTTCCATTTCACCCGTCACCGATCCCATTCCATGTCACGTTTTCCCTGTTGTCCGCCCTGAGTCTCACTGTATGTGTGTAAAACTACAATTCCCACAATCCCTGGCCTCTCTCACTGCCTGCACTCTTCATTGTTCTCACCTGTGTCTCGTTTAGTCTTCATTGTGTTTGTGTATTTAACCCTGTTTGTTCCTCCTTTCCCCTGTCGGTCTTTGTTGTATGTAGATGCCGGTTTCCCATGTTTCCGTCTTTGTTTTCGCCGCAGTTATCCCCGTGTATGCCTTCCGTGTTATGTTAACCCTTTGTTTGCCTTTCGTGTTTTGTTTACCTTTTCCCATCGTGGATGTTTCCTTTTGTTCTTGTTATTTTGTGTTGCCCTTTTATTTAAATAAACCTGCTGCGTTTAGATCCTCGTCCTGTGTCTACTTCCACAACGTCATAACACTCTTATGTTTGCCTTTGTCTTTGTCGAGTATTGTCAATGTAATGTCATTTCATGTTAAGTCTAAATCAAGTTTAAGTCTAAGTCGTTTATGTTGTTATGTTTTGGATTCACATTTTGGATACATCACTTATGTAAATAAACTGCACTTGGGTTCACTTCATCATCATATTCCTCTGCTCCTGTGTCCTGCCTGCCAGAAACATTACAATAACTATATATTAAAGTACTATGGTATGACAACCTGAAACCATCAGATATAGGTTTGCGGAATTTGACCAGAACAACAGAAGCTTCCAAAATTCAGAGAAATACTTCTAGTACATACAGAAATTAAACAGCTGCAAGACACTGAATTACAGGACAATATAAATAGTATATGTTCAAAGAATTGGTATAGGACTGTGCAAAGGAAAGTATGTGCAAAAAGGTATGGGTTTGCAGAGGTAGTGGTATAAATATGAATAATAAATATAAGAATAGTAATGCTGCATATTAAACACATGGATGTGTGTCACTAACATGTAAAATGGAATATGTTTTTTTGCTTGCACATATATTTAATATTGCACCATACTATACACCTGAATAAAGTATACTTGTATTGCACTATAATATACTGTACCATGGCTTTGATAAATGTCATTTGAATAGGACTTTTAGATGCATTGTCTATGACAGTATGCTCTGTGCATTTTAGCATGTATCTTGTAGTGTAGCAAGCTACTTTCTCTAAAGTATAGCTTTTAACTAAGCTTAAACTTGTCCTCATTAAAAAAAAGTTTAACTCCTACAGACATGAATTGTAATTTTGCAATTTATGTAGTAAATCATGACCACTCACATTAAAATGAAGACTCCAGTCATATCAGTCATATCAGTAACCTTACAAAAGCTGTTTTATTCTACATGGAGGTGTTCCGCACATGGGGGCTGCCATGTTACAATCACATGACCAGACGAATACTACTCACTTAATCTCAGTAACTGTCCTGATATTTGACACTTTCACTCTTGATTAAAGTCATCATGGTTGACTGTGAATTTCTACAATGGCATCTGAAACTAATAACTATTGATTTTAAATTATGCTGCATCCAAGCCGCTAGGTGTCAATGTAAGTCCAAGATGACACAAAGACAAACGTTAATGAGTGCACCCTTAACTTGTTTTTATGTTTAGTTGGTAGCTTAGCTAGCCACATTTTCTGATTTATGACAGATTACAAAGACAATCTTTTTTCTTGAGAATAATGTGCACTCATGAATTGTGCTCAATAAGACCAAGAACATATATTGAGAAAGTAAATAAGGTCAATTTTGATTTCATGTTGATTTAAAAGTGTAATATTTTACAGTTTCACTTTCGTTTAACATCATATGGGTCATATGACACTACTGTTACATGCAATACAGGTTTTAGCCACACTTGGACCAATGTGATACATTTTCCTCATGTTATGTAACAAGAACATTACACTGCATGGGTTACACAATACTGATCCTTTTGGGACAGATCTGTTTAATTCAATGTTTGTAAATTTAAAACCTCTGCACACAGATTAGATATCTGTTATTTAATATCTCAGTTTGGGACTCAAATTATATTTCCAGCTCACCTTCTGGTTGGTTCCTCTCACAGGTGCTGTCTTTGCGTGTGTACCCCTCTGCACACTGACACTGATAGGACCCCTCTGTGTTGACACAGAAGACATTGAGACCAGGACAGGCCAATACCTCTTCACTGCATTCATCAATATCTGCAGGAGAAACAGGCTAGACATAATGTGCATATAAAACCTGAAAAAACAAAACAACACAAAACCTGAGAGCCTAGTCTAGATTGACAACAAGATAAAAAAAATAAAAATGTATATGACTTAGTAGGAGGTTGATTAATATTATTATTCTTGTTAACATTCTTAAAGGGACAGTCTAGTCACAAAAATTATCTTACACCTAGGGCTGGGTGATATATTAAATATTCACAATATTATCACAATAATTTTGCTGGCAATATAAAATTATGCAATATCATGGACATAATGTGCTTTTTATTTGGCCATTAAGTTTCATATAAAGCGCATCATTAGACTAATTTCACTAACCTTCTGGGCAGCATACATAATCAAAATAACACCAAAATGGCAATATGTTCATATTTGATTATAAAATTGCAATGCACTGCAATAAAAGACAGATAAACATGGTCTGTGTGTGCTTCAGAATGGGTGACAGGCTGGTCTGTGCACTCGCGGGACATGTTTTCACTACTTTTAGAGCACATCACATGCATTGTGAAAGAAATAAAGTACTGAATGTTCAAACATCGGGGCAATTCCAAACTTAAGAAACTGCTACAAATTATTATACCATTCAACAAAGGCAGCACAGTCTAACAGAAAAGGAGTGGACAATAGCGCTTCACCAGATACAGTGCATTGTAAACTAAACACTGCACATTCTGTGCCAAAATAAAAGCTCAATGTGAAGTGTCAAAATAAAAGCTCCAGGCGAAATGTCAAAATAAAAGCTCCAGGTTAAGGTGTAAATAGGATGTTTGTGATTGTTTGTTCTCAAATTGAAGAAAACTGAAGAAAACTGGTTGAACTTCCATCCAAAACCTTTAATTAATATAAAGCCTAAAGGGGTTTCCAGAAAGCAGAAAGTAGCTCAAAAGTGAGTATTATGAATTCTCTAACCATACCACAAAGTTTCTGGCCTTCAACATGACTAATTATTATTTATTTATTTTTTGTAATGGCAACTTAAACCATAGTGCAGATTCATAACATCAACATTCAGAATGGGGAAAAATTTGATCTCAGTGATTTAGACCATTGCATGATTGTTGGTCCAGACGGGCTGATTTAAGTATTTCTGTAACTGCTGATCTCCTGGGATTTTCACGCACAACAGTCACTAGACTTTAGTTAGAATGGTGCAAAAAAACTAAAAACATCCAATGAGCAGCAGTTCTGCTTATAGAATTGCATTTTTGATGAGAGAGGTCAATGGAGAATGGCCAGACTGGTTCGAGCTGACAGAAAGGCTTAACTCAAATAATCCCTCTGTACAATTGTAGTAAGCAGAATAGCATCTCAGAATTCATAACACATCAAACCTTGAGGCGGATGGCCTACAACAGCAGCAGGATCATAATAAAGTGTTCCTTATAAAGTGCTCAGTGAGTATATACATATAATATTATTCAAAAACCTTAGGACTAGATAAATAATGTTCTTCCATACTAAGACCATGTTCATTTTATTCATTTTGTACTCCTGGATCATATTTGTGTGGTTCCTCATGTGAAATGATTGGAAAAACTCTATAATAATTACAAGATTGGACTAAAACTCACCTAAACATCTCATCCCTGATGATCTGTATCCTACAGCACATTTCTTACAGTGGGCAGCTCCTCCACCCATACAGCCAGTACAAGCCTTGTCACATCCTGATACAAAGGACATAGAGAAATCAGTATTAATATTATTTAATATTAAAGTGATGTTTTAATATTAAAACAATTTAATCCAAATGGTGCCAAAAACAAAAAAACATCCAGGGAGCAGCAGATCTGTGGGCGGAAAGGCCTTGTTGATGAGAGAGGTCAACAGAGAATGGTCAGACTGGTTAAAATGTTCACTTACAGTAAGCACAACAGCACCACAGACTATCAAACTGTCATGACATTTGAAATATTCATGAATGTAACTGTTTACTTAAGGTTTTGCAATCAGATCCAGGTGTTTTTAACTGCCCCATCCTTCAGTAACAGTTCTTTTGCTAATCTTGAATCATATTATGACTGGTTCACCAGAAATCCACTTTGATATGAGCCGAAAAAACATACAATCCAGGATGAAATATGATGAAGAAACATCCACATGATGCACATACATAGTCCAAAGCACGGTGTGAACTAGACGCACACACATTCAGTATTATCCTGCACTGAAATGCACATCACTGGAAACACGTCAAAATGTCCATCTAGTGCACGTTTACAGACACCAACAATTAAAATAGAACAGATGAGCGTGAGAACGCACCGAGGACACATTTGTGTTCAAAACAGCAAGAGGCAGAGCAGCTAAATGAAAAAGGGTCTCCTTTTCAGAGCTGTACCTTTACAACGTGTCTTTTAAAAGTGCCCCAAGATACATGACAAGTGCCAAAGATGTCTGTGTAGTGCATGTTTATATAAACAATAATACAAAATAGTCCAGATGTGGAAACCGATGGAGTGCGTACTCCAGGTAGGGAAGGAGGTATTGCCCCAAGTGAAGGAGTTCAAGTACCTCGGGGTCTTGTTCACGAGTGAGGGGACAATGAAGCGGGAGGTTGGCCGGAGAATCGGGGCAGTGGGGGCGGTATTGCACTCGCTCTATCGCACCGTTGTCACAAAGAGAGAGCTGAGCCGAAAGGCAAAGCTCTCGATCTACCGGTCAATTTTTGTTCCTACCCTCACCTATGGTCATGAAGGCTGGGTCATGACCGAAAGAACTAGGTCACGAGTACAAGCGGCCGAAATGGGCTTCCTCAGAAGGGTGGCGGGCTTCTCCCTTAGAGATAGGGTGAGGAGCTCAGTCATCCGTGAGGAGCTCGGAGTAGAGCCGCTGCTCCTTTGCATCGAAAGGAGTCAGTTGAGGTGGTTTGGGCATCTGGTAAGGTTGCCCCCTGGCCGCCTCCCTAGGGAGGTGTTTCAGGCACGTCCAGCTGGGAGGAGGCCTTGGGGAAGACCCAGGATTAGGTGGAGAGATTACATCTCCACACTGGCCTGGGAACGCCTCAGGGTCCCCCAGTCAGAGCTGGTTAATGTGGCTCGGGATAGAGAAGTTTGGGGCCCCCTGCTGGAGCAGCTGCCCCCGTGACCTGACTTCGGATAAGCGGTTGAAGATGGATGGATAGAGTCCAGATGTGTCCCCTTTGGTGTTCAGGAATAGTTAGGCCACACTAGGGTGTGATGTAAAGTAGGCATTGATGTTTTTTCGCTGTAGATGCGGTCATGAATTAATGGGCCCCCAAATAGCGAAGGGATGTTGGTAAAGTAGAGAAAGAGGCATTTTTGCAGCTTAGATTCAATAAATGCTTTTATTAAGTTTTGAGTTCTGAAATAGAATGAACTCTTATATGTCAAAATATAAAGAACATTTTGTTAGTCTGAAACCACCATTCAGTTTCAATGCATCTTTTCTCCATACAATGAAAGTGAATGGTGACTGAGGCTTTCATTCTGCGTAACAGCTCACTTTGAGTAACACAGAAGAAAGACAGAGTATGGGTTTGGAGCAACATGTAGGTGACTAAATAATGATGACATTTTCAGGTAATAAAATACCTCTGGGAATAAATCACACTGACCTCTGCACTCAAAAGATCCATGGTTGTTCAAGCAGTATGTGTTATAAGGGCAATTACCCAGTTCAGTACCACATTCGTCAATATCTGTCAGAATAGAAATACAGGTAGTTCTTATTCCAGAACCAAATGAACCATGAGGTGAATCAAGTTTATACTCAGTCTGTTCATCTGACTTACCCACACACATGTTGTCGTGGAGGGTGAATCCTGTGTGACATTGCAAGCACTGGTCTTTCTCTATTCCCCCACATGTTTTACAGTTATCTGAGCAGTTCTGGCACAAAATTGGATGTAAACAGGCAAAGCAGAGCACAGCAGACAGGAAGGACATCTGAGAGCTGGACATTACTCTATGCATACAAATGGAACCCTTCAAAATGGGGGGTAATTTGAACCCTTGGTTGCTACAAAGATTGCTGTTAGAAGATCTGGAAAGAACATAAAAAAGGAGAAAATTCAAAATATAATTTGTATTCTTAAAATCAAATTCATGTAATTTAAGAAAAGAAGAAAGGATTTTAATGTGCGTTGTTTATCATATTAGCTCAATATGAGTTGCCCAGCTCCCATGAGAGCTGCTTTGCAAATTAAAATAAATCAGGTCACTGCACTTATGAAGCTAGTTTTAAAACTAAACTGTTTGTGCTTCCACCTTTTTAGTTTCTTTAATTTCTCTTAAAATTTTACAGCCTAAAATGCACATTTAACTTATACATTTAATTGTACATATCTAGTATTGTACATTGGGCATTTATATAATTTATTATTTGCATGCACTGTGTACGTTTATGCTTTAAAATGCTTTTAAAGAAAGAAATTATGTTATTTACTTATTTACTAGTATTTAAGTCAACATACAGCCGTGGCCAATAGTGACATACATTTTGTGTTTTGCAAAGTTTTCTGCTTCAGTTGTTGTGGTGTTGATTTACATTGTTTTTAAATAATTGCAAAAAGCTTCATTGGCCAAAAAAAATAACTTTATCACCAAAACATTGGCCCTGGCACAAAATGACCAGCTAACATAATTTCACTAATCATATCAGCAGCACCTGGGAAAGTGTGAACGAGTACTAGTCAGGTGAAATCACTATCATTCTGATTGGATTACAAGAGCAGACTGATTGCTATAAAAAGAGGGAAGAAGTGTTTCCAATCATTGTGTTCTTGTTAGCAATGATTACCTCTAAAGAAAGACGTGCAACCATCATCGCTTTGTATCAAAATGTCCTCACGTGAGAAGAAATTGCTGCAAACAATATTGCATCTGAAAGAACCATTTACCAGATCATCAAGAACTTCAAGGAGAGAGGATCAACTGCAGTGACGAAGGCTTCAGGACGTCCCAGAGTGTCCAGCAAGTGCCAGGACCATCTCCTCCTGAGGAGTCAGCTACGGAATCGTGTCACCACCAGTGCAGAGCTTGCTCAATATTGGCAGCAGGTTGGTGTGAGTGCATCTGAACGCACAGTAAGGCGAAGACTGAAGGGAAACAAAGAAGCCACTTCTTTCTAAGAAAATCATCAAGGACAAACTGAAATTCTGCAGGAAGTACAAGTAGTGGACAGCAGAAGACTGGTGCAAAGTTATTTTCTCTGATGAAGCCCCCTTCCGACTGTTTGGGACATCTGGAAAATCGATAGTCTGGAGAAGAAAAGGTGAACGCTACCATGAGTCCTGTGTCATGCCAACAGTGAAGCATCCTGAGACCATCCATGTGTGGGGTTGCTTTTCATCCAAGGGAGTGGGCTCTCTCACAATTCTGCCCAAAAACACTGCCGTGAATAAAGAATGGTATCAAAACGTCCTGCAAGAGCAACTTCTCCCAACGATCCAGGAGCAATTTGGTGATGATCCGTGCATATTCCAGCATGACGGAGCACCATGTCACAAGGCAAGAGTGATAATGAAGTGGATTAGAGATCATTACATTGAAATTTTGGATCCGTGGTCAGGCAACTTCCTGGATCTTAATCCCATAGAGAACCTGTGGTCAACCCTCAAAACGTGAGTGGACAAGCAGAAGCCCACAAATTGTGATCAACTCAGAGCACTAATAAGTCAAGAATGGATCGCCATCAGTCAGGATTTGGCCCAGGAGCTGATATTCAGCATGCCAAAGCGAAATGCAGAGGTTATGTAACAAGGGCCAACACTGTAAATATTGACTCTGCATATGAATGTTTTTGCCAATAAAAGCCTTTCAAACTTATGAAATGCTTATCATTGTTTTCCAGTATACCATAGAAACATGTGAAAAAATAATCTACAAATACTGAAGCAGCAAACTTTGCAAAACACAAAGTGTATGTCTCTGCCAATACTTTTGGCTACGGCTGTACTTTAGAAGTATTTATGTCAATATTCACAAACAATCTTTATATATAAAATTATATATGTAAGCTACATCTATAAACTAAATAGTATTTGTTACAATCATGGAAGTAAATTATTATATAAAGTTATATACTATACATGTAATTGTAATTATGTTACGACTGCTAAATTAATAAAAAATAAAAAAGGGGTGATATGAAAAAATATTTTAGAACTATTTCCTTTTTTATATATATTTTCTTATTTAAATATATCTATCTATATAGATAGATATATATATTAAGATGTAGGCCTATGCATTTTTAACTAAGTTAAATTAATACAAATATTAAGGTTTTGTTTACATATTAAGGTTTATATTTTATTTAGAAAAAGATTACTCATTTCAATTTTATAGAATTTTGTTACGATATTGAAATGCGTAGTTGTATATCATATCTTACACAGGAAAGTGAAATAAGCAGAACCACTGCAGTGTATTAGTAAAGTAGCCTCCCTAATATTAGTAGTTTGCAAAAGTTCGACATGGATTTTTAAATGACTCACAAATAGGCAAGAGTGCTGGTTGGAGTGTCAATGAACCAGTTTCTTGATTTATTTTCGGTTTCCAACGAAGATTCACTCCACCGCATATCACGTTTTACCAAATAGGAATCCTACTATTGCGGAGGCGTACCTCATGAATATCAAGTACGATAATTCCGTTGGTTGCTGTTCTACGGTAAAGGTTTGGCTAAACAAATGTAATAAGGTCCTCGCACCGTGGCAACCTTTCAAAGGCGATCGGCTGGCTCATGAAAAGTCAAGTCTTTACCAGAATAGTTTCGCTGAGTTCCGCTCACTGGGAGGCACATGCACGGGTTTAGAACTGTTTCATGAGAGGTGTATTCCTCTAGGGGGCGCTTGGGGGCTAATAGAGACAAATACTCTATACAAAAGTAGATATAAGAAAAAATGTCTCATTCAGTAGTCGCATATTATTGTGATTAGTCCATATTGACCGGAGAAATTTAAAGGGCCGTTCACTCCGAACGAACGCGTCCTTGCACTAAATAAATAACAAAAATAAAAAATGCCATTACAAACGCACCATTCCACCCACAATATTTATATCATGATTACTCTGCAACCACTCCCACCCCCCTCTAAATGTCTCTATATTACATCCATCTCATGTACAACACAAATCACAATCATCAAATTCAATAAACGGTATATTGTAGTACAACCAGAACATTTTAAATAAATTTTACATTTACATAAAAAATTTGTCATACTGTATGTACATTATATGCAGGCCTTAAGTCATAATACATTTGCAAAGTCAGTGAATTATTTACATAACAAAATTACAAACTAAAATGAAAAGGTGAAGTCAAAAATAACTTTTTCCCCAACATCCAAATATATTAGTATTTACAATATCTTTACACATATTGATGTTCCATGGAACTTGCTCTGTAGTTGTTGTTTTTTTATTTAATGCGATGCCACCTTCAATGGCAATTGAAAATATAAAATATAATAGGGAAATCAACTATCCAACTAACTTTAACTATAAAAAACATCTTAATAAGAAGTTTAAGGTCCATAATAAGAACAATTTTAACGCTGTATTGTGATTGTTATTACCTGTAGTCATCCTTTGGTATATCATTTCACCTTTTTTCCTTCATACTTTAGAAAAATATGCAGACTTCCTTCTTAAAAGCCACACTACTCTGATTTGAGCCTGGTATATATCATGTCAGGTAATACTATAATGGTACTATACAATATTACCATATTCAAGTACCATGACATAAACATGGTACTCCAAGGTACTTTAAAACAATACCACCAGCATAGTGCCACTATGGTACATAATTAAAACAAAAAATAATTCATGGTATTATCAAGGTACTATGTCAAAACAACAACAACAAAAAAAGACATGTTACTATTTGGTACTTTTTGGATAGTACATTCTGCACATAGTTGTGATTCAGGGTCTTGATTTGACTACCAGTTCTAGCAGGACGACTTGAGTGAAATTTAAGATGACATTTATTTGATGAATAGAAAACATAAATGTAATTTCTCTCTTTGGCGTAAGCCCCGTCTGGCAGTCCGAAGAGGTTGTACTCGGAACCATCATTTCCTGCCGGAGATAGGAGGCAGGGGCGAGGAGCCTCCCCCGTGCTAGATGGGACTCAACTGGTGGTGGTGGGGTGGGGTGGGGTGGTGGACTGAAACAGCAATGTGATAGATTGTGTGCAGACTTATGGCTTACATGCGATTGGCTAGGAGTTACCTAGCTAATGGTGCGATGATGTACAACTGTGCTTATATTTCTGGCCAAGAACCACCCACTCACTCATGATGACATGTAAGTGCTCTACAACTGTTCAGTTTTTAAAAAAAACATCTCCTCAATGTCTTCTGCGTCTAGGCTGAGTGAATCTATCAATTCAGGCCTCGCCCTCTTCCCCTTACAAACGTTCTTTATTCCTTGAGCCAACTTCCTCCGTGCCCTCTTCATCCACCACATCGTCTTCAACTTTCCCTTCACACTGTTCGGTCTTTCCAAACACAGCTCTGTAAGTAGTCCCTGACTCTGTGAAGGGAGTTTATAGAGTGGCAGGCCCTTGAACAACTTTGGCATTTTATAATCTTCATAGTTCAGATTTTCTAACTGCACAAGAACGAACCGCTGTGCAACACCACCCTTCTGGCGATCAGCTAAAATGCAGTCTAGGGCTGCACCTAGCATATCTGAGGAGTGTACGATAGGGTTGCTGTGGTTCCAGTACAATTCAGCTCGCTGCAGTGTTGATGGAGAAAGCATCAGAAGAGCTTTGCCGCCGTGTTTCTGTATGTGACCGAGCTTGGAATGGAGCCAAGGCGTTGGGCCCAGAGAACTGAGCTCTGCCTGGTTCCAAAGGTCAAGAGACAAATGGAAACCCAGCTCAGAAAGCAATTGTCCCAGCTTGCATACCAAACGCGTTTGCCATGGGTCGGCGGCAGAGTAATGCAGCAACAGCACCTGCCCCATCATGTCTAGAGAGAAAGAAAAAGGAGTGTATGAGATTATCATGAATTCACCCCAAAAAAAAACTCTGTCATCGTTTACTCACCCTCATGTCATTCCAAAACTGTAAGACTTAATTTTCTTCCATGAAATATAAAAAACAGATATTTTGCAGAGTGACTAATACTCTTTCCCGTACGGCAACAATGAATGGATCCAAGGGCTGTTGAGTTTGCGTTTGCATTTGTACAGAACCCCTTAGAGAAAAGGGAGGAATACATGCTGCATTTGCTTTGCAAGATGCTCATGCATTAAGTGGCAAAGGCTGTACTGTGTACTTCACATTAGGTCTACAGATAATGTACAACAGCGCTAAAAACAAGTTGAATTAATTAATAATTATATGTAGTTATTTGAAATAAACAGGTCAAGTCCACATTACTTAAATCAAATGGTTTTGCAAACTGTTTGATCTGTGATTAAAGTTAAAAAATTTACATTTATATCAATGTAACTTGAGTCAAGGCAGAAAGATAACACAAAAAATTAAGATAATACAACGTAAATTCTTTCCCTGAGAAAAAATAACTTTTTTTAGGGTAATGAGTTTCCATAAAATGTTTAAGTTAAATGGACATTTCTGGGCTTACAGTAATTTTCGTAAGGGTTAGTATGGTTTTGTTGAAGTAACCATTGTTGAAATATGGTATTTGCAGTAAAAGTATAAGCACAAGGGGGTTTAAAAATTATACTTGCACCACACAAATTAACCATGGTGTTACTAGTAAAATTCCAGTAACCATGTATTTTTTGGCAGAATAATCATTTTTATTACTATAGTTTTGGTTTTCCAGTATTATTACTATTATATTGATACAAATAATGTGATGGTTACTGTAGTAAAACCAATGATTTGCCAGGTAACGCATTCCCTAACTGTTCCCTAAGGTGCGCTGTATGTGTTTGTTTGCATTCAATTCAAACAAGACATATCAAGATATGCCATGCCAGGTTTAACATTAGTGACCTCAAATGTCATTAGACTATTTCTCATGACCGTTTGCTGTTTTAATGTACAGAAATGTAAATAAGATTTGACAGCTACTGTAAAGAGGAAGATTTTAAGTGGATAACACCACATTATTGTCTGTTTCTCACACAAAGCTATTGTATGAATTCAGAGGACTTGGAATATAGTGCGTAACTCCAATTGACCACTTTTATGTTACTTTTATGGTGCTTTTTTGTCATTTTTGGAGCTTGATAGCAACAGTTTACATTCACTTTTGTTGTATGGAAAATGTTAGACATTCTGTCAAAATATATTTGTTTGGATACCATAAAAGAATGTTGTACAGGTTTGGAATTACATTAGGGCCGGTTAATGATGACAGAATTGATCTTTTGGTGTGAAATAGTCCTATGCTAAAAAAGTCTCTTAATACACATTAATTACTATAAATAAGACCACTGTTGCCATTACAGTACCTTTAGAATGATGTGTTCTGTCCCATTCACTAAGTGACCCTGTAGGAGCACAACAACATAAAATTGCATCAGTAAATTAGTAAGGTTTTCTATAATACATCTGTAACCAGAGCCATAAAAAGACATTTGCATGGTTCTTTCCAGTGTACAAAGAAAAAAATGAAAGAACTTGAATAATTGATCATGGGTGAGATAAATTGAATAAATGCACTCTACACAGATCAGCACAAAAATATGAACCATCGAAAGAGGCACATGAATAGGCCCATTGAGATGCAAAAAGGACACAGATTCAGCATGGTCAATATCTCAAAATTGCAGACAAAAACATCAACTGTCCTTCTGAATTTCACATTCATTCAGGGCATGAATGTATAAAGTGTTTTTCAGTGAAATGGCTAATCTAGATTGTTCATTTATCAATCTCTAGCGAAAAAGAAAAAAGGTTTCAATATATACGTGTGCATATATACAGTATGTGTATGTGTGTACATATATATATATATATATATAGAGAGAGAGAGAGAGAGAGAGAGAGAGAAAGACTTATTTTGTACAATTGTTTCTCAAAATTTTAAACAGAATATTTAATGTTCAAAATATTTCCATTGAAAAAGCTGTTGGTAGATTTTGGGTCTAAAGCAAGGGAATACTCACATTTGAGTTTGTTCACAAGTAGAAGGATTCCGAAAATAGCCAGAAAAACAATAAACAGCGGCAGAAAAACGAGAAGGCTCCAGAACTGCCGTTCCACTGAAAAAAAAACATTGTATGCAATGATAAAGCAACCGGTAACAATCTTCACAATTCTACTTAGCACAGCAAATGTTAGTTTTGAGATAGTATTGTGTATCCTAACCCATTAGTCATTGTGATCAAATAACAATGTAAGGCTGCTTTAGACAGGATAGTATTTAAAATGTTATATTAGTATATTAATACAGGATAGATAACATTACAGCATATAACATGTTTTCCCTAAACACACACTTACAGGGATGTTGGCAGTAGTAGTGCAGAATCTTTCCATCCACTTGAAGCTAAAGACAAACAAAAAGACAATGAATAATGTTTGCCATGTTCATGTTTGTTCTAAATTACACCAAATAAATTGGGGGAAAAGAGAGATAGTATCACACCATCACACAGAGTTGCTGGTGATTCCGTGAAGTGATATTCACAAATTTTCCGGATGCCTACAGAAAACAAATGGGAGAAAATTATTTAAGCATAAAGGTTTTTGGTTTTTTTTCTAAAAATTCAGAATACGAGATCTTTGTCCAAGTAGATTTCATATTTTAATTTCATGCAAACTAAAATGAAATGGTAACCCTTTACTATAAGGTTCTGTTTGTTAAAGGGGTCATATAATGCCATTTTTGTACAAGTTAATATGAATCTTTAGGGTCTAAATGAAAACTTTGTAATATACTTTTATTAAAAATTCTCATTAGTATTTTAAGAAAACACTAATTTTACCTGCTCAAAAACAGCTCTATTTTGAGCACGCCGTTTCAGTGCATATGACTTTAAATGATAATGAGCTTTGGTCACCCCGCCCCTCCGTTCTGGAGTTATTCTCCGTATAACTGTTTTTTTGACATTACTTCTTAATCAGTAACATACAAGTAAACCAGGTGTAACTTAGTGTTACCATGTTAACTGTAACACCTGCGTACACAGTTTTTAATAACACAATAACCATAACGCGTTGTTCATTATAAACGTGGGATTATGAATTATATTGAGAACATCGTAACGTTATGGAAAACATGCCGTAATGTGTGTAAACATTAGCCACATTCATTGTGAAGCGTGCAAGCGATTTGCAAAGATTAATATAAAGGTTAATAAAACGTTACACTTACTTCTTCTGGAGGTGCAGAGGGAATATAAATAGTTGGTACCGAATCTTTTTTCAGCAGCAGCTTCTTAGCAAAACCAGCTTTATACTGACCCTCGTTTATAAAGCAGTCTGGTGAAAAATGATTCGCGCAAACATGAACGCATTGACGTGCCTCGTGGGGAATATTCCCATCGTAAACAAAACTCAGCCACTGCGTCTTCAGCGGTTCAAATTTAGGAACATCAAAATGACTGCTGTGTTCGTTATTACACCGAAGAACAGAACACCACAATCGCTTAGGCGCCATTCTGCTCCAGTGTATCAACAATGATGACGGACTATGATTGACAGGTCGCTCACGAGCGAGGGCGGGTCTGTGTTGAAACACTGCTGTCAATCAACAATCCTGGGAGGGGCATCCGACCGTGTGACGTCACACGGTCGAACGGCTCGATTTGAGGCAGGGGAAAATATATAAGGAGATTAAAACAAAAACACTGGATGGATTTTTATCATAATAGGATGGTTGTGTACAGGCACAGCCAACACACATTTCAGTACAATCAACTTGAAAAAGTGCATGTACCATTATATGACCCCTTTAACATTAGTTAATGCATAAGGTATTATGAACTAACAATGTATTTTTTTATAATAATAATTCCTTACATTTATATTGCACTTTTCTAGGCATTCAAAGAGCTTTACTTGCTATTGATGGAGAGGAGAGTAGAGTGATGTAGCCAATTCAGGGATGGAGATTATTATGGGGCCATGATAGATATGGGCCAATGGGGGGAATTTGGCCAGGACAACGGGGTTATACCCCTACTCTTTATGAGAATTGCCTTGGGATTTTTAATGACCACAGAGAGTCAGGGCCTCAGAATTAACATCTCATCTGAAAGACGGTGCTTTTTTACAGGATAGTATCACTATACTGGGGCATTAGGACCCAAACAGACCACAGAGTGAGCATCCCCTGCTGGCCTCCCTAATACCAATTCCAGCAGCAACCTTAGTTTCCCCAGGAGGTCACCCATCCAGGTACTGGCCAGGCTCAAACCTGCTTAGCTTTAGTGGGCAAACAGGCAAGAGTTGCAGGGTGATATAGCCGCTATTATTAATATTATTTCATAAAAGTTATATTGTTCATTGTTAGTTCATCTTAGATCATAATGTAATAAATAATGTTAACTTAAAAATCTATTTTAAAAATGTATTACTACCAAGATTAATAAATGCTGTTAAAGATTTGTTCATTGTTAGTTCATGTTAAAGTTGTTAACTAAGAAATGGAACCTTATTGTAAAGTTACCAATGAAACCATGAGAGATCGAAGTACAGTTCATTCAACCTTTGCATCGGTTTTTCAGACAGCATGACATTAAGGTCTTAAAGTCTGAGACCAATAGTGAAAATGCTTCTATTTTGCAGTCTTTTCTAATCTACAAATACAAAATATTTAATTACAAATTACATTATAAGCATAACAATTTGACTAAAATTTGTACATTTAGTATTTGGACTGTCAACATGATCACGCTTGAATTCGACATGCCGCTTCCGAATGTTCAGGTACCATGAAATTGACACCATTCACTCTAAAATGTTTTTTTTATTTTTTACATTTTTTAAATATTTTATAGTTAGGTTTTAGGTTTTGGTTTGGGCTAATAAAATATTAATTCCTGTTGACACATAATTTTCAACTAAATTTCACCTCAACAACACGTCCAGCTTCGGCCACTGGGAGCAGTAGATCGATTTTTTTATAAGCACAGTCAGAAATGCCGCCAATTGCTTTAATGACATGTAGTTGATTTTTCTAAATCCTATAAAAAAAAAAAAATTCCAGGTTTGAATAAATAAACAATGTGGTCTCAGACTTTTGGATCCAACATAAAAAAAAATCTCAAGTTTCCAATAGACAAGAAAACATGTTTAGTGAAAATTAGACAAATTATTTTTGGCATTTTTTTGCTGATTTTGAGAGACAATCTGTTGAAATCTACAGAAGGGATTTAGGCACAGTCAAATTTTTACTAGCTACTCTTATTAGTAGCTGAAAGCATCATAAACGTTTCCAAAATATTGAATACACAAACATGCAAAGGTTGGGGAATGTGTACAACTTTATAGCTGTCCACACACTGCTGTATATTTACCCATAGAGCTGTGATATTTTCTTCCCAATTTGTTTTATTACAGCACTGCTGTCTGAATCCATCAACCTCTCTGCATTGTCCATCTGCCTCCACCTGACATGGCCATAGCTCAGCTTTGAGTCTGCAGGGTGCTGTTAAATTCCAGCTCAGCACTGGCTGACCATTATATGTCTTGGTGTGTTCCACGGACACTGACATGTTGTCCAGGACATTTTGTCTGAATTCTGCATGTGTAAAGACATTGGGAACATAAATCAACATGGTGTTGCAAGTTCTCTAGGTCTCTGATTACACTCTTTAAAACTACATATTTAAATAAAAAAATAAAAAATAATTTTATGGTGCTTGCTGCGCAATTCTCTGCTACAATGCTAGGGTGTTCTGGGTGGTTACAAGGGGATTGGTAGATGGTTACTAGGGTGTTCTGTATGGTTTCTAGACAGTTGCTTACACCTACAAACACCACTAATAAAGGTTCTTCAATGGCTCTTTGCAGTACCATACGCTCAGTAAATAACTTATCAAGAACTATTCTGAGAACTGGGTTCTTGAGTTGCTTTATATTCTTTTGGAAAGTTGGAAACATTTTACATTAATGTTCCCTTAGTTAAGGGTTTATAAAGTGTTCATTAATGACTAATAGGTCATTTACAAATGCATTATAAATCACTGATATTCAATTATAACAACATGAATAAAAATACTTTCATGTCACATTTGCCAAATAGTGTGCATTTAACTTAAATGTTATAAATGCTTAATAAATACACTTATTCATGCTTATATTAATAATAAAAAAAATTAAATAAAATGCTCTAATTCAAGATTAATGCAGCAAAAAATTGACAATTGTAGTGAGATTAAAAAGAAGGATTATGTAATCCATAACCCTTGGGTTAATGCCACATTCCACTTTTTTTTTTCTTTTCTTTTTTTTTCTTAATTACAGTAATGTCTCACGAATGACTCACTGGTGTCGCTTTCATTGTCACATTGATATCATAAGAATGTTGCTTCTCCAAATGGTTTCTCAACATACCTCGTCCTACAGTTCTTATCTAAAGGATTCAGCAAAAAAATTCAGGTCTTCATGCTCATTCACAGCATATATCACATAATGAAGCCTGATGATAAGTTCATAATGTTGAATAAGCGTTAAGCATTTATAACATGAGGTAAAATGGCTGACTATTTGGCAAGAATTGCATTAAAGTCTCCCTTATTGTGCATGTTTTTTATAAATGCATTTTAATAATAACATTGTAAATGAATTATTAGTCATTAATAACCCCTTTATAAACAGTTAGCAAAGGGAACATAAATGTAAAGCATTACAGAAAGTTATTAATGTCACGTTATAAGTTTTTCAGATCAGTGTATTGGTTTATGGGTTCTTTGAAACACAAGAACATAATGTAGATTCTTTTCTAAAGTACTATAAGTTTCTAAGTACTATAAAATCTTACGCCATCAGGCTTAAAACAGTTTTTGGTTCAAATGGGAAGGTGTATTAAAAATACATTTTAATATTTTTTTTATTTTTAAGTCCTAAAGATCTGAGATGATTATTGACTTGAGTAGAATGGCATGGAATTTATTTTCTATGTTTACCTGCATTTTCTTTAAAGGGACAGTATTCTGAACGAGGTGATCTTTCTTTCCAAGCCTAGCACATACACACAAAAACATAAACACATAAAGGACAAGGTCAAATAATGATAAAATGTTATGAAAAGTAATTATTAATAATGTGTGCATGTTTTGAAAGCAACAGTACCTGAAAACACATGCAGTGTGTGACTGACTTCAGCGGAATGGTGTTGTTGACAAGGAAACTAGACTAAGAAAAGAAAAGGCATGATAAGGTAACATAAGAAAATAAATGATAAGTTACATATATTTTACAGACAGCTGTAATGTGCGAATTCACTGACCCAGCATTTGCCTTCTCTTCCACGTTTCACACACAGATGCAGTGGTTCATCCTCATTTGCTAACTGCAGCTTAACCATGCCCTGCTCTTCGTCAATATCAATGTCAACTCTGGGACCTAAAAGTAAAACAAACAAATAGAAAATATGTTACAAAACATATTACAAAATTGTTAAATCTGTTAATTCTGCTTCCTAAAAATAAAGGTTCCAATTAGAACCCAAAAGGGTTTTAGAGCCTGATGCCAAAGAAGAACATTTTTAACTTTCACAACTTTTAGTTCTCCAACTCTATATAGACAAAAATGCTTCTGAAGCTAAAGTGCTGTAAAGAACCATTGAGAAACCTTTATTTTATAAAGTGTATATGTGTACTGGGCCCATATTAGCACTTTAGACTGGCAATGCTGTTTTTAAATAAGTTTAGGAAGAGCTTAAACGTGGAAAGCTATTTTAATATAAATTCCTAGTGTGAGGGAGCAGGTTTTGTGTGTACAGTGTGTCAAAAACAATTAGAAAATATGCTTTAAAGTTCAACATACCTTTACACTCTTTAATTTTCTTGTTTAGTGGTGAAGAACACACTGCCAAGACAGAAGGTTTTTAATGGTTACCTTCTTGTGAATATTAATATTTCATGCAGTTTTATAAATATACAGGAGTTCACAATAAAATAACAACAACATGGTTGCATATTGAAACCAGTAAACTGGCTTGTTAGGGATGAAATTATGACCTCACATTCAAAGAGAAGCATTTACCCTTAAACACTGTTTATATATTTGTGTGTCAATAGTAAATATAATTGATAGATTTCCAAAAAAAATCTTTTGTAAATAAAATAGAATAGAAATAAAACAAGCAGTCCTGGAACCTATCTCTACATCATTGATATAGTCTGGGATTACATGAAGAGACAGAAGCAACAGAGACAGCCTAAATCTATAAAACTGTGGAAAGTTATCCACAATGCTTGGAACAACCTATCAGCCAACAACCTTGAAAAACTGTGCGCAAGTGTACCAGAAGATTTGGTGCTTATTTAAAGAATAGAATGGCTACACCAATATTGTTAGTATTGTTGAATATTGTAATTTGCATAATGTTGTCTAATTAGGACACCCAGTATTATATTCTGCTCAAGACTATGATATTTACCTTGAATTTACTTTTTTTCACTTGTCTCAAGCATGCTCTTAACTGAAATATTTGTCGACTTGGTGAACTTTGCTAAATTGTTTGGTGTGATGGAAATTACACTGGACTTTTTTAATTGATACAAATAATTTTCACAATAAATATTGAAATTGTTTATTTCACTTTATTTTTTTAGATTATCATTGTTTAAAACATGTGTATTTTTATAAGGAATTTTAAGGTTTGATATCGAAAATCTAGGTCCGGGACAAGGCTAAAACAGTCAAATCTAAATATAATAGTTTGAAAAGTACCAAAAATAAGTGAATAAATCTATATTATCATGAGCATATTCTAGCAGGGTTGTCATGTGATTGAGATATTATTTGTTGGTCTAAAGTCATCACAAACTGCAGAAATTGAAAATACAAGGAAGTGCCAGATTCCCTTAATTTACCCCTACAGTATACAATATGTGTATATATGAGTGAAAACAATGGCTACCTGATCGTAATGTAGGGACTTCAACTTCAGCTGAATTAGAGACAGATCCAACAGTGATCATCATTTTTCTGCCGAATTCAACATCTTCATACTCCACCAGATTCAGCTGTAGAACAAACAGATAAACACTGAGAACATGAACAATTAACTGATTTTATGTATACTTGCGAGGATAATCTTCACCACATCTTAAATTAGGATTTTCTGGAAATTCTACATGTGTTCACTTTTTACTTTTACAGTGTCATGTTTTACAACAGCAAAAGGCTATGAGGTCTGCAATACAGTTTTGTGGAGAGCGGGGCAGGCCGAGCGGCGACTGTGCAGAGTGAGGCCGGGCTGGACACCTGCAGTGGATTATCTCGCCCAGCTGTGGTTAAATGCAGCCCTAATGAGCGAGAGATAAAGCCACGATGAGAGCGGAAGTCGGGGAAAGACTCCGGGGGAGAGAGAGAGACCATTTAATCTCTGTATTCATGTGGAGCTAAAAGCACCCTGTTAGTGTGTTCGTACTGCTGAAAAGCAGTGGTATTGAATGTCTTTGTTACACTGAAAAGTGCTGACAATAAAGTGTCTTATGTTGGACATTTGACCGGCTTCCACCTCCTTCAGTGAGTCGACTTCCTTACAAGTATATAATGCATAATAGACTTCAAATTTCCAAAGTTTAAACTCTTATCAATAGAATAAATCAATAACTTGGAATTAATGGAGTACCCAAACTCGTTAATTAGAAGGGGGTAAATTCCACATACTTTTGTCCATATAGTGTAGACATTGGATAGCCCCAACACACGGGATCAATATAGTTTGGGTGTATCCTAAAATGTTATTTATTTTGTTGGGTCAATCCAGAATAATAGACCAGTCAAGATATTTTTGCCAAAAAATTAAATAATATTGTCTTGCATTCCAGTACAAATATCTAAACATCCTTTTGAAGGTTCAAAAAGCACATAAAGGCAGCATAAAATTAATCCATATAACTCTAGTGGTTAAATCCATATATTTCATTATATGATAAGTATGGGTGAGTATAGTATGGGTTTACTATAAATCTCTACTTTCATGTTCACATTCTTCTTTTGTTTCTGTTGATTCACATTCTTCATGCATATCACCAAATAGTGGGAAGGGAGGATCATTTATAATACAAAAAAACAATTAAGTATTGACCTGTTTCTCACCCACACACTAAATATTGGTTTTGAAGGTATAGATTTATCCACTGGAGCAATGTGGAATATTTTTATGCTGCCTTAATGTTCTTTTTAGACCTTTTAAGTTTTGGCCACCATTCACTTGCATTGTATGGACCTACAGAGCTGAAATATTCTTCTTAAAATCTTTGTGTTCAGAAGAAAACACCTGGGATGGCATGAAGGTGAGTAAATGAAGAGAGAATAATAATAAAAAAGAATAGTGAGACAATTTGTTGCTGATTATTGAGGAAATATTTTTGCCTAATCATGAGAGCAATACCTGTAAATGGCAGAAAACTCCATGAGACATGGGTGAAACTTACATTGAGTGGTTTGGAACTTGTAGCAGAAGTCACTGTGAAGTCTAATCTCTTGCACCATGAGGGCACTCTTTCTGCTGATGTGTAGCATATTGTAATAGCAGCTAAATAAACAGAAGACAGAGATATATGTGTTTGAAAACAAGTTGAAGAGATACACTAAAGTGAATCCACTGCTCTCCTTCAACAAAAGCATGTAAGACAGTCTACCAAAATCAGCCCATTAGCAGAGCACTAAAAACATACACAATATTTAGAGTTTTTGTGTGTACCTGGGCTATTTTGATGACACAGTTGGTCTTCACATGGTGGGTATTCCTTCTGTTTAAAGAAGCAAGACATTAATGGTTCTTAACTTAAACTAATATTGATATTATTTTGTATACATAACTCCCTTTTTAAGTATTAATCAATTAGTCTTTCTAGTTCATACTGATGTTTGTGCTGTTGTGATAAAACTTAAAGTACAGTAGCACTTACCCCTTGATTTTCTGATGTGTCATCTGGGGGGTAAACACATTCTGAATCACAGTCCCCTGCCATCAGTAAATGTATTGCTTATGAAAATCATATTTCTTTATATTATTGTTCTATTGTAATATACTACATGTAGTACTAGAACTTACCACTGCCCTCATCTTCATCTCCTGACTCTCCACTCTCAGGATCAGGGATAATACGCAGCTGGATGTTGATCCACAAACACGGTTTACATTCGTCCTCATCACAGCACAATTTAGGCCTTACCACCAGAGAACACACACACACAGGGCCACAGTCCACATCGTGTGCTCTGAGAGAGTCTGCATTTTTCATTGTGCAGTTTAAAAGACCCTAGAGACATATACCATGTTATAATCAGATCATTATCTTGCCTGCCTGTATCTGGAGTTCAAACAGTATTTTTGGTTAATATTCCCATATCTGTCAGCATAGGGAAGGTAAATGTATTTATATAGTACATTTCATACACAATGATAATTCAAAAGTGCTTTACATAAGCATAATAAAGGAAAAAAGAAATAAAAGATAGACATATAAAATGATATTAATGTCAAGCTAAAATCATACTATCATAAATTAAGGAAATAGCTTAAAGGAAAGAAAAAGAAAAAAGATAATTTAAAATCAATACAAATTAATAATACGAAAATAAAGAGTATCAACAATAAGGCATAAACTGAAATAAAATATAATAGAAGATAAACTGCAAATCTAAAATTTATCAATGTACTTAATGATATAAAAGTAAATAGTACAACTTAATTATATATATATATACACACGTGTATATACACACAACAGTTAGTTCTGGTCCTCGACTCTGATTGGGCGAGAAATGTTCCATGAGCACTGATGGTCTGACACCATCAGCACTCCGACGCTTCACTGTGTGTGCGTATCACTTCGCTTGTGTTCGTGCCATTCTAAAATGAAGTGTAAGAGCAGTGCAGATCTGTTAAGAGCCACCTGTTTGTCTTTTTTTTTATATATATATATATATATATATATATATATATATATATATATATATATATATATATATATATATATATATAACGCTAGCCAGAACGTGGTGGCAAAAGATCATTTTTGTGTGTAATATGAGACAGTGAGGTGATGTGAAGTGAATTTGTGAATGTGAAGTTGTATGTAAATCAGCTGTTTACATACAACAGCGCTTCATGATCGCTTGTATTACTAATACTGAAGTTAGGAAATAGCTTTAAACGGCAGTGCTGATGTAGGGCCATATCGCACTCTATCTCCTGTGATATTGCTTATATACGTATATATTTGTATACATACAGTAGTTTACAAACAAATGTAGTTGCCAGTAAGATTGTAAATAAATAAGAGTACTGTAAATCAATTATTACAATTGAAATGTAGAAACACGTACTGGTACTGTAAAATTACAGCAGATTTGTGTGACTGAATTTACAAGATTAACTGTGAATCTGCAGTACTGCTGTGATTTAGCAGCGCTATGCTGCAGAATTACAATGATTAACCAATGATGCTGGTTCCCAGCATGCATTCCTGCATAAGTAAATTATGCAGTTGACCTTTATTTACTACTTGCAGGTTTTATCAATTACGTTGCTGTTATTTATTCAGTTTTTGTTGTTGTCACACCTAACAGCTTGTTTTGCAATGTTCAGTGTTTATCCTTCTATCCGATTTTTGTCTTTCTTTTTTTTTTTGTCACCATTGATGAGATTTGTATCTAAATGATTACAAAAAATTTAAAGATATTAGATATTAAAAATAATGTGATTAGCATTCATAACAATTCTCAATATTAACAATTCTGCTGCTTATAATTAACAATTCTACAGCTTATAATGAACAATCTTTTCATATATCGGTAACATTACACTCAAGAATCACACAATAAATGTTGACTTGGTATTACACTGGTTTGAAGTCAGACTTTTTGGAAATGGCTGGGGTAAAGTTATTGATAAAGAAGGTCTAAAGTCACAACCGAGGGGAACACTATTCACCATAATGGTGATTTCGAACAAGAACAATTTTATGTCAATAAATAACAATTTTATGTCAATAAATAACAGTAAATATAGCCAAATCTTCAACCTCTAAAATGTATGCATTTGCCTTTATCAAAAGAAAGTAACAGTATGTCCAGGGAACACGTTATACTAGCTGTAATCCCAGGATTCAAACCCATGACCTCTAACAAGAATTGTTAGTGCAATGCATTTTTGCCATTATTGTCTTTTTCTTTGCCCAAATATACAACTGTAAATCTGATTATTATTGTTTTTATAAAAGAACAATTGTTTTAGGACACACACACACACACACACACACACACACGTTGGTGCATCTTTATGAGGACTCTCCATAGACATAATGATTTGTATACTGTACAACTACAGATTTTATCCCCTAACCCTACCCTAAACCTAACCCTCACAAAAAAAAACTTTCTGCATTTTTACATAAAAAAAATAAAACAGTTTAGTATGTTTAAGTGATTTGAATTATGGAGACACTATAAATGTCTCATAAACCACATTTATAGCATAAAACCCTTGTAATTACCAGTATGTAACCTAAAAAAAATCCTCATATATGACCCCCCACACACACACACACACGCGCGAGCGCACGCACACAATATAGCCTAAAAATAATGTTAATAATAATAATACAAAATTATGTCAACTTTTAATTTGTTGGTCTCATATAATATAAAAACCATCATCCGTTAATATATGAATAAAAAGTACACTCTATGTCGTTGCTAGGTGTATGTATAAATACTCTACCCGAGGACAGCAGATGTTGTTTTGTGTGTTGTGTGAAACAAGTTCCAGTGAGAGCACACACGCGCTGGCCGATAGTAACAGCTGAACTCGCCACCATGACAACTCCATTGCGTAACAGTTTCGTTCTCGTATCCAACAGACAATTAATGCGTTCTCGTCTCGATAATGGTGTAGAACAAAACTCCACAAACTAACTCCTTCGCTCTGTCGTCTCTATGGGGCTTCAAGAGGAACATAGTTCTGATCGGTTCTTATAGACAGTCCGATTCTTTCATTCAATACGCGAATCTCTCCGACCAGGAAGAGCAGGAGCGCCACAATTGCGCAGCATAGTGTCCAGTTTATCTGTAGGAAGATTGAAAATAATCAATAAATTAGTAGTCCTCGATTCAAATTCATTGACTCGTGTATAAAAATGATTAAACTGAGCGTCGGTCCTAAAATCCAAAATGGTCGTTAGATCTGAATGAAAATAATGCACTTGGGCGAGTCTTCCAAGTAAATACACAGGTGTGTCTGAATGATACTAGAACTAAATCCCGGATTTAGATAACGTGGGTTGTCATCAATCAGGTTTGCTTTTCTGCCTGGAAAATCTGGATTGAAAATATATAGCAAGTTTTATCTATAAGCAGTTAATATATAGTTAACTGTATAAAGTATTTAGATACACGCATTTAAACATGTATGAATGTAATAGCATTAGGTAACAAGATATCGAATAGCATTTAAGAAATACAAGCACAAATATTTCAAGGCAAATATCACAAAAATAAGTTTTTTTGTTTGTTTTAAAATGATCGCAAATAAATAAATAATAAAGGCTGAATTTACTTCTGAGAAAAGATCTAGTATAATTTGTTTGCTGATGCCACTTGGTTTGATTTTTTTAATCTAATACAACAGCATTTGTAAGTAAGGATTAACTGCATTTCAAAGACCACTGATGTCATGCCAATGCTAAACTGAGATGGGTTATGGTCCTAAAAATGATATAAAGAATGTAATATATTACAAATGTATTTAATTGTTTAATTTAAAAGAAAGAAAAAAAACATTCACAGGACAAAACACAAAATGAGAGTATATATTTAAGTAAAAATGTACTTACCCCTCAGAATAATGTGTTTTTGAAGCACTGCAGAATATTTGTTATGACGCCTCAAAAAATTAAATCGCTACCATTGACACACATTCATTAAATGAGAATGTATTAGTGAACTTTGAGTATACATAAGCAACTTACCCCTCCCAGATGAAAATTAAACAGACACACACACACAATTATTTCTGAACAAAAACACACACACCAGCTCTAACGTCACTCTTGGGCACAAACATGCACACAGACACCCAATTATTATCTTTACATAAGAAAACATCAGTAGTAAAACAATATTTCTGTGCTGATAATTATCAAGGCTCTTATACAGGAAAAGCAATTTGCAGCTTTGTAAAACTGTAACTAGGAAACTGTAAGGTGCAAAGTTCACCACCTGAAACATTCCAAGTAATCAAGTTTGTTTAGCAGCTCAGTTTCATGGCAAAATGGTAACTGACAGCTACAGTGCAACACAAAACAGGGAGTAACATAAGGAGGTAATCCACGTGCTTATTCAGACCATACATATTCTTTGAGATGGGCCATAGCTAATTGGGTGAAAGGTGTCAAGTCAAGTCAATATTATTTGTATAGCGCCTTTCACAACACATATCTTTTCAAAGCAGCTTTACAGAAGATCGGGATAAATACAGACACAGATCATGTTTAAAAATAATTAAATAATAGTTGTATTAATAACTCCAGTGAGCAAGCTGTAGGCGACTGTGGCAAGGAACACAAAACTCCATAAGATGTAGATTAATGGAGAAAAATAACCTTGGGAGAAACCAGACTCACTGTGGGGGCCAGTTCCCCTCTGGCTAACATTATGAATATAATGTAAATATTACTTATGTATAGTTAAAGTCATGGTTTAAAATTATTAAACTAAGTAAGTGTTAAGGGTCAGTGTTTAAACATCGATTGTGTTTGAACTGTAAGATTAATGACCAATGTCTTTGAAGTCCATCTTGATTAATTGCAGAAGTTCACATAGATGCAATTGTCCTTGTTAATTGGCTGATGAAGGCTTTTGTTGGCAATAGTTAGTCTATGCATTCCATTTCAAGATCAGAGTCCATCAATAGACCGAGGTGATTCAGGTTGGAGTTGGCACCAGTTCATCCTCTGAAGTCCATCATAATAGATTTAAGTGATGTTTGGCTGGCACCGGCTGCATTTAGTCATCATCATTCAGCGACACGTAGCAGTGGTGTCCAACACGAAGCAGGAATGGAGCTGGATCCAGCCGGTTCTGGTGACCTCAGGATATGAGTCCCGAGGTTGAGACATGGAAAAAATACAATAATATTAGCATTGATGCCATTAAATTTATTGCAGAGTTAGAGATCATGCTCAATGTTTCTGGTTTCTGGTTCCGGCAGACCAAACTAAAGCAGCCTAATTGTGGGTTGGAGGATAAGGTGTGAAACAATTCTAGGGGCCCACAGGTCCAGGGGAGCCCACAACAAACTTTGAACTCTATTTTTAATATGAAAGGGGCCCAGGCTACTACAGAGTCATAGGGCCCAAAATTCCCTGCTACGGCCTTGGACAGAGTAGACTGGGCTAGTTGTCACATTGGGAATTGTCATTCAGGCTATATTTCAGTAACAGTAAGACTTTCATTCAAAAGTCCAATTACACAAATGCTTGTTTTCTCAAGCAGTGTTTTTATATGTTGCTGTGGTGATGGGGCGTGGTCGTGTGTCTGTCTGTGGGAGAGAGAGAATGGTAAGGCTTGTCTCCTGGGTTGTAATTATCTCTAACACCCATCTATTGATATGGTGATAGTGGAGGGACATTTAAAAGCCGCACCAGCGCATCAGTTGGGGGCGGAGAGCGACCTGAGAGCATGAACTCGACGCTACAGAGTGTTTTGAAAAAAAATGTGTGCCATCTTATTGAGTGTTGTGCATCTACGTGAATTGAGTGCATTAAAGAAATACAAGAAACCTGAAGGCAGAAAATAAAAGACTTGCCTTCACTGCTTCGTTGTCTCCTGACTCCTCCATTGCCCAAAAGAACTGTCACTACTAAAGTTGCTTTTAAAAACTAATCTTAAATTAGAATCCTTTTGTGAATTCTATTCTCCAAACTTCAATTATCATGATGGTTTTGAAAAAGTTGTTGGATAAACAATTGAACACAATAAAATGTGCCAACAATTTTGCACTTGTGCAGTGTAACAAACACTTGTGCTCAATAGAAGCCTTGTTTAACATTTGGAAATATACCATGGAAAAGCTATCTGTGTGCATAAGTTCTGACCATTGTAACTAAATGTTGACATATTCTAAAGACTGTTCCAAAAATGTCTTAAGGCTTGATGAGTGTTTCTTGAACAAGCCCAAAAAGAAATCTGGATAAACGAGTTGGTTTGCATACTCTTAATGTGAGATACTTTCGGTATTACCCCAGAAAAAAGGCAGTGTTTCTCAGACCTGCCTTGTTACATTCATTAAAAGCTTTTGTTTCATTGAAAGGAGGACACATGATCCCTCTGTAACTTACCAATGCCTCAAAGAGACTATAATGCATAGATTATTTTGCTTTTAATCACTTGTGTGTGAAATTTTGCAAGCATAAAATAATTTTCTTCAGTTTCAGTTCACTTGACATTGTATTTGAATGCTATGGGTAAAATTACTTTTCCACAACCTACTGTAGTTGAAGCCCTTCTTGTGATTGCCAATGATCTTTGAGCTCCGCTCCTTTAGGTGAACATATACCCTATATAAACAGACGCTCAAACATCATTTGTCCAGATTGTCTCGATGTCTGTTTATGGCTGTTTTTAGTTTCCAAATCACAGAATTGCTCACTTTAGATTTAGCTGTTCAGAAACAAGATGGAAAGCCGAATAGAAGGAAGACAGATGATAACCCATTAATTGGAGATTTAATAAACTGTATATAGTTAAGATAGGTTTGCAACCCCTTTTGTCTCGTAAATGTTCACACCCCTTTCATAATTTATACAAATATAAGAGATACATTGTTTTATATATAGTACTGCTCTTCAGAATCTACATTAGAGATATTTACAGAAAATATAATATGCATGTATTATTGTGTTGTCTTCTTGAGCATCTATGAATGTTTGCACCTTGTGTAATAGTTGCGTACAAGTCGCTCAACTGTCTCCCTCACAGTGTCAAAAGCTTGATCTCATATATATATATATATATATATATATATATATATATATATATATATATAAGAAATAAAAGTGGTACACAATATGTGACTTTTAATTATAAAGAAGCCTGAAATGCACATGGGACTCTTATTTTGAGATGTCTGCACTCCCAGTTGTGAGTTCACTGATGGCTGATTCACTGAGAAAGTGAATCTGATTTAAACTGCTAACCTGAGCTCCTGAGTTTAAACCCTCAGATCTTTTCGGGTGATTCATGAAAAAGACACTGTCCAAAAGAGTAATATGTTCATGACTCTCTTGCGCTGGGATTGTTGTTGCATGCTGTGCAGCGAGCCCGTCAGAAACAGAACATGTGAAAAGTAGTGCGAGACACACGCCGCCTCACTTCAAAAGCATTCTATTCTCCATGTTACAGTGTAGGACCCGCCCATTCTGCACTCCAAAGTAGTAAATATCCTTGTGAGAGAGGCAATAGGGAATGTCACAGCCTTTATTTTCTCATCAAAACACAGAAAGACGGTGGCCTCTGGCCTATCATCATCTTTGACATTTTAATTGAGCCCTCTTTGTGTTCTGTTCATAATGATCACATACAAACAATTATCTTTCTTTTGTTTGCATGTTAATAAACCATACCTTAGTGTACTTATTAAGTTTGGCTCAGGCCATTCTTGATAACTTGCTATTACTGGCTAGATCAGAGGCTCTGCTATGCGAGCACAGGGACTTGATACTTCACCATTTGAACAGCCTGGGTCTCAATGTCAACTGGACGAAAAGCACACTTTCTCTGAGCCAACAAATCTCCTTTTTGGGGGTTTGACTCGACTACATGAGCATGCGTGCGCACCTCATGAGCGAGCGCGTCCAGACCATTCACCAGTGTCTGTCTCAGTTCAAACTGGGGAAAGAATTTCCACTGATGTCTTTTCAGAAAATGCTGGGTTTTATGGCGACAGAATCAGCCATCATACCTTTAGGTCTTTTACACATGAGACCTCTCCAGTGCTGGCTCAAACACTATGTTCCATGTCACGCCTGGTGTCAGCGTGCGTGCATGTCAAAAAGGTTTTAAAAAAGGTTTTCTGACAAAAAGTGGTGACTACGGATGTATCCAACATGGGCTGGGGCGCACTGTGCGATGTACGACCGGCTTTCAGCACTTGGACAGGTCTGAAATGGAAATCGTCTTAGCGATGAAAGCATTCCATTCCGACATATTGAATCATCATGTTCTGATTCGGTCAGACAATATGTCAGTGGTAGAGTACATATCACCAGCGCAGCTATCGATCGCTACCACTGATGAGCCTGGTGCAACGCCTCCTTGTGTGGAGCGCCCACCATCTCCTCTCCCTGCACACAACATATGTTCCGTGCCATCTTAACCGCGGAGCTGACATGCTGTTGCGCCAGGGACCAATGAGAATTGGCTCAGTCTATCAGGAACACCATTTTGCAAGCTAGAGCACTGTCTATGAGATGTCTATGTGCTCTTCAAGGTTACGTGTCTTTTTAAAGATGTCTTTGTGCCTCTGTGTAGTTCCTGGATGCGGTTGATTTCTCTCCTCTTCTGATGGTCATAAGAGCTGCCTCGCGTGCCTGGGCTGCGATCACACGCAGGCAGCGTTTTATGAATGGTTCATGTTCAGTGCGTGAACATAGCCATGGCAACGTTGTGGTCGTGGGTTTCTTTCCTCATGAGAGAAAGCCACTTGAGCCACCCTGCGCCGCGCCGTGCCTCCTTCCTACGGGATTGGGGCCAGCGTGGCTGGCGATGAAGGTGATTTAGGGCATACAGCAGGCTCGGTTACACCGGGTAAATCCCCACAAACCACCCACCCCCCCAGCACAATCATTTGCTTCCATCCGGGCTCGAAGTCTGTTTACTCCCTCGGACCACGCAAGCTGGATGTTGATTTTGCCGCTGCATCAGAGTGCGTCACAGTGGTGTCTGATGCTGATGACTCGTCTGGGCAGCCAGGTCTGCTCGGGTCTGCTCGCCCAGTCTGAGACTGATGCGCAGATGTCCGCTATGCTTTCTCGGGACGCCGTGAGCGCGAGGCTGGACTGGACACCCTCCTCACCCCTCACGGCTAGTCGATCGGTTCCTCGGGTCAGGGCGCCGCTCATAGCCACCCCCTCACCCCCCCGTTCCTTTCTTCCCGGAAGTGCATGATGAGCTGCGTTCCTCCTCACTCATCCACTCTCGCTACCCTTGATGGTGGGGTGGCCCATGTGTACTCTGAGATCCCCCTGGTGTATAGGGCGGTTGCGTTCCATCTGCGTCCCGAGAACGCCGCCACCTGGCAGGATCAGAAACAGATTTTAACCTGCGTTCGGCATCAGATTGATTCGCAGCAGTAGACATGAAGGACGCGTACTTCCACGTCTCCATTCTGCTTCAACGTCGACCCTCCCTACGGTTTGCGTTCGACGGCCAGACGTTTCAGTACAAGGTCCTCCCCTTCGGCCTATCCCTGTCCCCTCGCGTCTTCACCAAGGTTGCAGAGGCAGATCTTACCCCACTATGGGAAGTGGGCATCCGCATACTCAATTACCGCGATGACTGGCTCATTCTAGCTCATTCTTGAGATTTACCATGTGCTCACAGGGACCAGTTGCTCAGACACCTCAGCCATCTATGGCTTCAGGTGAACTGGGAAAAGAGCAAGCTTGCCCTGGTTCAGAGCATCTCTTTTCTCGGCATGGAGTTCTGTCTCAATGACAGCACGCCTCACGAATAAGAGCACGCAGTTGATGCTAAGGTGCCTCGCTCTCTTCGAGCCCGGCACTGCGGTTTCTCTAAAAGAGTTCCAGAGGCTCCTGGGGTATATGATATCCTCGGCTGTGGTCGCGCCACTCGTGTTGATGCATATGAGACCGCTTCAGCACTGGCTTCAGACTCGAGTCCCGAGATGGGCATGGCATCGGACGTGCTGTAGCGACAGGTTTCACCTAGCAGAGAGTGGAGGCTCCACCCCCATGTGGTCCAGATAATTTGGGGTCAATTAGGCATGGCACAGGTAGATCTCTTTGCCTCCCAGGGCAACACTCACTGGCCGCTCTGGTACTCCCTGACAGAAGCTGTCCCCCTCCACCTTGAAGGTGTTTGTAGCCACTATCGCGTCCCACCACGACGCAGTGGACGGCAAGTCCTTGGGTTAGCAAGACTTTATTATCAGGTTCCTTAGAGGCACCGGAGGCTGAATCCTCCCCGGCCAAGCCTGTTCCCCTCCTGGGATATCTTAGTGGTCCTCTCGGGCCTTCAGGGACCCCCCTTCAAGCCGCTTGACTAAGTTGAGCTCAAGGCTCTCTCCTTGAAGATGGCTCTCGAGACGAGGGACCGAGACATTGTGTCCCTTCTGCCACGACACTGGACCTACTACTGTAAACGGCCGTACCTTATTCTCAGCTCCACAGTGCAAAAACTTGACTGACAGACACATGCCCTCTTCCATTTATACCTGTATCTCTGGGGGCGGGACATGCAAATTCTGTCTGCCAATTTCTCATTGGCCTTTTCTCAAGTTCAGAGATGTGCGAGGCTCTCAAGAGAGACCCCTAGTGTCGCTTCTTCGACACAACGTCTCGTTTCCTCCATCAGGAAACGGAGGTTACAATAGTAACCTAGATGATTGGTTGAGCCAACGTTGCTTTGTCAGTCTGGCTAGGCCACTTAAACAAACAGATCAATGTTTGAAAGTGCCACAGAAGCACAGCATTCACACTTTTTGGGACAATCAAATTATGAATGGTTTGCCTGTATTGATATACTATATTTTCCATCTCTGCATATAAAGCTGTGATATCACTTAAAAAAAAATCTAGAGTTCTTACAAACTTGCCGCAAATATTCCATTTTCATATTTTCACATGCAAATGAGCTTGCGATTTGCCACAAATGTTTGCCAGTAGTTTGCAGCTTTTCTTCGGTAGTGATGAACCTGCAGAAAACCTTTTGCAACAATGAGCCCTTATACATACACACCAATATGCTAATTACTGTCTAAAATCAGCTAATTTAAAAACTCTGACAAGGCAAGAAATCCTGAAATAATCGCATTATTCTCTACTTTTGATGTAAAACTGTGAAGAGGCAGGGTAAGGTGTTAATATGACATGCGAAATCAGAACTCTCGATTTTTGTGAGGGGTGAGAAAGTATTACAAACATCACAAGAATGAAACACATCAACTTTAAATTAGTAAAATGTGAGTAAATATTATGATTAGGAAGAAAACAATTCTGTGATGTGGTTTCTTATGTGCTGATAGAAGTGTTTTTGAGGGATCTTCATGAGGATTATCACTTTAGATTGATCACCTTTGGCAGTAAAGTTAACGTAAAATGGAGTGGTGATGGCGAAGTGGGCTAAAGCGCTGAACTGGTAATCAGAAATTCGCTGGTTCAATCCCCACAGCACCATCATTGTGTCCTTGAGCAAGGCACTTAACTCCAGGTTGCTCCGGGGGGATTGTTCCTGTAATAAGAGCAATGTATGTCGCTTTGGATAAAAGCGTCTGCCAAATGCATAAATGTAAATCTAAATGTTTGGAAGCGTGAACTCCTCAAAGCTACTAAAGCAAACCTGGAGGATGCCAAATCTTTTGCTCAGAAGATCACACAAAGAGGAGGTGAGTTCCTAATCACTTGCATGCTCTTCAACACTGGAACCACAGTCCTTTGCATCGAAAGTGCAATGCTCTATCATTTGAGCTATTGCGCAAATTTAATGTGCTCAAACAAGCTTGTAAATGTAGTTGGTTAGTGTGTGTAATGTAAATGTTAAATTGTATCTCCTTACAAGTAATGCACTATAGAAAATTGTTCCCCTTCTGTCGCTCTCTCCAAGTTGTGTCAGAGAAGCGACACTAGGGGTCTCTCTTGAGCGCCGATATTCTCCTCTGAACTATGAAAAAGGCCAATGAGAGTTGGCAACCAGTATTTGCATGTCCCGCCCCCGGACATACGGTTATTTAAGCAGCGCAAATACGGGAGTTCATTCAGAAAATTTCTTCGGAGCCGATGGTCGTGTCTGCAATTGCTGCGTGTTACACACCGAGTTCCTGTCATTCCTCTGCTGCATGCTGTTGGATTCCACGGCGCACAGCAGCGGCTTTCTCCTGTTTGCACGGCTGTGCATTCCTTCCCCTGGGCGCTTCGACAGTGCAGATCATAAAAGAACTCTCACGAGTCCTTTTTTCATAAAAGAGTGATTTTATTTAAAAGCGTAATTTCCTCTAAAAGAGCAAAACACAGCGGCGTTGAACGTCCTTTTAAGGACGCGTCTTTATAAAGATGCCTTTCTGCCCCTGTGTTGTTTCTGGATGCGGTAGAGTGCTCTCCGCTTCAGACGGCCACAGGTGTTGTCTCGTGTGTCTGGGTAGCGATCACACCGAGGCTGCGTTTGTGGATGGTTCATGTTCTCACTGCGAGAATATGACCATGACAACGTTGCGGTCGCGGCTTGCTTACAACCGTGAGCAAGCCACTCCAGCCGTCCCCCGTGTTGCTCCTTCTTCCCACGGGATTGAGGACGATGCGGCTGGCGATGGAGGTGATTTGAGGATGGCAACGGGAGCAGCTCCGCAGGGTACGCCCCCTCGGACCACCCGCACCCCAGCACGCTCGTAGATTCCCGTCCATGCTCGAGGTGGCGGCGACTCGCCTCACAGCCAGTCTGCCGACCCTCTTGCGATGGAAGCAGATGAGCTCGCCGCGGCATCGGAGGGCGTGGTATCTGATGCTGAGGACTCCCCTGGGCTGCCGCTTTCGGGCCTGCACGCCCAGGCTGAGGCCGACGCTCAGATAACCGACATGCTTTCCCGGGCAGCCAACAGCGTGGGCTTGGACTGGGACCCTCCATCCTCCCCACAGCCAGCTGGACGACTGGTTCCTGGGGTCTGGGCACCGCTTACAGCCTGGCCCCCCCCGGATCCGTTTTTCCCGGAAGTGCATGAAGTGCACAGCCTCGCCACCCTAGACGGCGGAGCGCGCCTTGGGTACGCGCGATTTCCCAGGTGGATAGGGCCGTTGCTATCCATCTAACCCCTACCACCTGACGAGGTCACCCCGTACTCCCTTCCCGGACCTGTAGAGCAACCTCCTCGCTGACAGCGAAGGCCTACAGCACCACCGGACGCGCCGCTTCCGCCCTGCATGCCATGGCTCTCCTGCAGGTCCAGAAAGCCAAGGCACTACGTAACTTGCACGGGGGTGGCCCTGATCCCGACACGCTGCAGGAACTGCGCTCAGCGACCGACCTTGCCCTGAGAGCGACGAAGGTCACAGCGCAAGCGCTCGGGCAGGCGATGGCCACGCTAGTGGTCCAGGAACGTCAACTGTGGCTGAACATGTTCGAGATGCGTGAAGCCGACAAGACTCGCTTCCTCAACGCCCCTGTCTCCCAGTTCGGCCTCTTCGGTGACACCGTCGAGGACTTTGCCCAGCAGTTCTCCACGGTAAAGAAGCAGACGGAGGCCATCTCTCACATCATGCCTCGCCGCAAGCCTGCCACCACGGCCCATGCCCTGTCTGCTCGCCGAGGGCGTCTTCCCGCGGCCAGAAGACAAGCTCCTGCTCCGCCTCAACCCGGGCCCAGCTCTCAGCCCCAGCGTCGAGCAAACCGCGGGAAGCGCACGCCCCCTGTCTCACGGACCCCCTCGAGGACCCGGAAGGTTCCCAGACGCTCCTGAGACAACGCACCCAGAGCCCAAGATGTTAGCTCTGGAGGTGGTAAGACCGTTCCATCCCCCAGTGGAGGGCCGGGAGGAGAATCATTAGTTTTTTCATTTGCCGCACCCCTTAACAGCGGCTGCGGTACCCAAATTCTCAATAAAAGAGCTATTTCCTTTGTCTCTGGGGCACATGGCCTGCAAATGCCATTCTCACGGCACTCTGCTTTCAGGCCTCAACAGTCCCGGCTCCTTGGACGCGGTGTGTCCCCGCCTTCAGCCTCACGACTGTTCCCCGGCCAGCCGGTTCAGACGAGTCCAGAGGACGCCAGCATCATACCTCCTCCTCAGTCACGAACCCGCCCCCTGCCGGGTGCGCAGAGCAAGGTAAGTGCTTTGAGTTTATTCTCAGCACCAGAGCCTCGGGACGCCACGTTGGCTCCCGACGCCACGTTACCTTCAAAAGTCGCAGAGACAGCTCTTGCCCCGCTCCGAGAAGCCGACATACGCATACTCAATGACCTCGACGACTGGCTCATACTGGCCCACTCCCGAGAGTTACTATGCACACACAGAGACCAGGTGCTCAGCCACCTCAGCCGTTTGGGTCTTCAGGTCAACTGGGAAAAGAGCAAGCTCTCCCCGGTCCAGAGCATCTCTTTTCTCGGTCTGGAGTTAGACTCAGTCTCAATGACAGCCCGTCTCTCCAACGAGCGTGCTCAGTCAGTGCTGAAATGCCTCGCTTCCTTCAAGCCAGGCGCCGTGGTCCCGCTAAAACATTTCCAACAGCTCCTGGGGCATATGGCATCCTCCAAAGCGGCCACGCTGCTGGGGTTGATGCATATGAGACGACTTCAGCACTGGCTCCGGACTCGAGTCCCGAGACGAGCATGGCGCTGCGGCACGCACAATGTAAAAGTTTCTTCTGCCTGCCGCCAAACCTTCAAACCCTGGACAGACCTCTGCTTTCTAAGGGCAGGAGTACCCTTGCAGCAGGTGTCCCGACGCGTTCTGGTCACAACCGACGCCTCCAAATTGGGTTGGGGCGCCGTGTGCAATGGGCCACAACATTAAAACCACCTGCCTAATATTGTGTAGGTCCCCCTCCTGCTGCCAAACAGCACCAACCTGAATCTCAGAATAGCATTCTGAGATGATATTCTTCTCGCAACAATTGTACAGAGTGGTTATCTGAGTTACAGTAGACTTTGTTCGAACCAGTCTGGCCATTCTCTGTTGACCTTTCTTATCAACAAGGCATTTCTGTCCACAGAACTGCTCCTCACTGGATGTTTTTTGTTTTTGGCACCATTCTGAGTAAATTCTAGAGACTGTTGTGCATGAAAATCCCAGGAAATCAGCAGTTACAGAAATACTCAAACCAGCCAATCTGGCACCAAAAATCATCGCATGGTCCAAATCACTGAAAATGTTTCACCATTCTGATTGTTGATGGGAACATTAACTGAAGCTCTGTGGAATATTTTTATCAAGTTAAATATAAATTAATCAAGTACAATCAATATAAATATAGCTATTTTATTCTACAATTATTTCTGATGGTTAAGCATGCATTTTACTGTGTGGGATTGTGTTTTGAGGCCTGTGAAAATGAGGCCCACAAAATGGAATGTGTGATCACATATGTTACTCATATATGGTCATATTGAGTCTCATGTTTTGATAATAGAGAAAATATAGGATAAGGGCCCTTGAAGAGGTTCCAGATGGTGAGATACCGAAAAAAATGTATGGTGTGTATTGATGACGCCCTGGTGGATTATGTGTATAAAGGCATGTTTGAACACTGACTCGTCTGTAGTCCTATATGCAAACTTTGCTATACCTGATAATAAATCTATCTTCTGGCATCAAAACCCCCAAGACTTTGAGAGTGATTCTTAAAACAGGTGGCAGAAGCCACAACAGCTCCTGACCTGTATTTGAATGAATTTATGCACTGCACTGCAGCCACATGATTGGATGATCAGATAATCACATGGATGATTGTTGTTGCCAGACTGACTGGTTTGAGTATTTCTGTAACTGCTGATCTCCTGGGATTTTCACGCACAACAGTCTCTAGAATTTACTCAGAATGGTGCCAAAAATAAAAAACATCCAGTGAGCGGCAGTTCTTTGGATGGAAACGCCTTGTTGATGAGAGAGGTCTACAGAGTTTGGCCTGGAGTAACTCTGCAGTGTGTTAGACAATGAATGGGGCATCCGTTTACTGTCGGCATTGCACGGACACTTCAAGTGTAGAAAGCTTAGTTGATTATAATGAGATCTATTTGCTTTTGACACGACACTTACGTTCGGTGTAGACAGGGTGTAAGCCTGGAACAAGGAACAATTCCATACAATAAGGAATCCATAACAAACCAGGTCTTTCAATCATCTCCCTTTATTTCTATGTCAAGGTGTTGCTTAAAGGACAAGAGAAAGATAACATCTCTGGCTGTTTAATCAAGTCTTGTGCAAAAGAATTGAGCCCTGCATATATTTACTAAGTCTTTACAGGCACAGCATGCACCTAAGCTTTGGAAGGATGCTGTGGTAATCCCTGTTCCTAAATCAAGCTGCACTAAAACTCTTAATGATTTTAGACCAATTGCTCTGACATTAATTTTAATGAAAATCCTCGAAATACTTGTAAGATCAGAACTCTTAAGGAAAATTTAGCATGCACTTGACCCCATGCAGTTTGCCTATAGGCCACACAGAGGAGTAGAGGATGCAACAGTCACCCTGCTTGATTTATTTGTTAAACACATGGAGAGAAATGGGTTTTATGCTAGACTTCTATTTGTTGATTTTTCCTCTGCTTTTAACACAATTCAACCACTTATTTTAACCAGTAGGATTTTAGAACTATTTTAATTGAGTAACAATCTGGTGGGCTGGATTATTGACTTTTTAACTAACAGGATACAAAGAGTGAAGGTAAATGGAACTCTGTCTGACCAAATGTGCACTTCCACTGGCTCTCCACAAGGATGTGTGCTTTCACCCCTATTATACATTCTCTACACAACTATGTGTCAGAGTATGTGGGAGAATAGGAACATCTTTCACCCAGTACACAGATGACACTGTTATTGTCAGTCGGCTTCAGAACAATGAGACCAGTCATGGTCCGGTCATCGATGACTTTGGTGTGAGGAATCCTTTCTTCAATTAAACTTATTAAAGACAAAAGACATGATAATTGATTTTAGAAAACATGCTCACACACATGAAGTCACATCCATTAAGGGTCAGGCAGTGGAATGTGTACAATCCTACGAATATCTTTGGACAATTATAGACTCAAAACGAAACGTTGAAGCAAATTGTGAAGCCGTGTGTAAGAAGGGGCTTAAGGAAACTGTCCCATTTTTACATTGACAAAACTATGACTTTATTCTATCATGCTTTTTATCTTGATGGTTCTGAAATCTATCTTTAAAGAACAGCTATTTTTTGAGTCAAATAGTCAAATGGTCTAGTAGGCTGATTGGGGAATCACAGCTTAACCCAGCATCCCTGTATACCACACAGTTACGGCGGTTGCCTGGCTCGATATTAAATGATGACTCCCATCCTTATCTCAGTGAATTTCAGCTTCTTCCTTCTGAACAAAAGTTTATAGTTCCAAAGTGCAGAACAAAGCAGTAAAACAGCTTTGTTCCGGCAGCTATTACTCAGCTGAATAAATCCTAGCAACATTGTTTATACGGTGATATAGATGCAATGTCTATTTATTGAACTATTTATATATTGTTTTAAATGTCAATTGGAACATGGAGCACTTTTTATCATGTCGTACACTGTTTGTGTTGTTTTTGTAAAAAATGTGTCAAACGTATGAACTCACCCACTGCAAACCAAATCTACCTACATGTATAAATAAAGTAACCTGAACCTGAAAGAGGATAAAAACAATATGCTCCCCTACTTTCCAAATATTTTTTGTCAATTCCCTCACCTCTATGGCAGTTACTAAGCCACAGGAGGAGGAAGTGGAAGTTGCCGACAAACCCAAAGAGAGAGAAGAGTCATCTAGACCAGGAATAGCTTGAGTTGAAATGTATAAACTACACAGGGTTCCCACACCTTTTGACCAATGCATTTCCATGGCTTTCCAAGTCATTTATTTACTGGATCAAATATTTTAGAGTTGAGCATCACTAGAAAAAACATTATATGACATTCACATGATTTTTCAAGAGCCTTCGAATACATATTTTTTGCAATCAAGTTTTTATTAGGATTATTAAGTTGTAAACGTATCTGTATATGACAAACACAGAATGAAACTGAAGAGGAAAAACAATTAATTAAAATTACCATACACATACAGATAAAGTTTACATACTGTAAAGAAAACGACAGAAAATCAATCTGAAAATAAAACATTAAGAACAAGATGAAAAGGAAAATAAAGATAAAAAAACATGTTTAATTAACATACACCCACAGACAAACAAACACACGGGATCAGAGCTGGAAAGATCTTTTCAACTTATCAGCAGCATTTTGCCAGTTATTTAAGTTTGCTTTATTAGCAACATTTATTTGAGTAGTTGAGTGCTCCATATAAATTACATCCAAAAAAGAAAGAATCCAGAGCTTAGTGGAGAGAGTATGGAGTGGCTTACACCTAACTGCAATCATTTACTTTGCTGCAGTGATACCTGCAAGCACAATCAATTTTATTTGTTTAGAAATGCTAAGAGCTTAAAAGCCGCTCAAAACCAAAACTGTTATGTCTACAGGCTGAAATTAAATCAGATAACTTGGAAGAAACATTATTCCAAAACTGATAGACTGGAGGGCATTCCAAAATCATATGTACAAATGTACCATTAGCCTTCTGTGACATTCTCAGTTGACTTTAGTTTGTGTACTTTTATTTAGAAATTTCCTGTTAAGTTCCTGTTTCCTAGTCTTGACATATCCTGTTTTCCCTTCTTGTTCAAGTGTCATGGTTTTCATTGGTTCATTGTTTTATTACTTTGATTCTGTTCTAGTTTGTTATTGGTCTTAGTTAATTGTCTTGTTCTGTTTGTTCATTGGCCTTTGTTATCCATGTCTTGTGTACTTAAACCCTCATGTTTGCCTTTGTCGGGTGTCAGGTATTGTACGTTGTTAGATAATTTTGTCATCCAATGTATTTAATTTATTTTGTTGATCTGCAATCCCCGTCTCGATACGGCTCAGCTGAGGGAAGAAAGAAATGACAGAGACACTCAATGGTATCAAAATCTCTCTTCAACGTTTGTTGTTTCAGCATTCTGTTATATGGTCCAGAAAACCACATTCCACTGGACCCTCACCAATTAAATAGTTCTTTACCTTATATGGGGGTGACATACATGTTTGAACTACGTGTGAAATGTGAGAGTAAAGAGAAAAGGGGGTAGCTGCAGCTACCCAACAAAAGAAGTTTGAAAGAGGCCTTCATTATTCCACATTACATCACCAGAGAAGTTGTTGAGAAGCATTAATTATTCCACATACGTGTAACCTTGTTGTTCTGCCATAGTTTAGTCTAGCCTGTGTACATGTAACCTTGTTGTCAAGCCAAAGTTTAGTCCAGTCAGTGTTCATGTACCTTGTTTTGTTCAAGTTTAGTCAAGTCAGTGTACTTGTAACCTCGTGGTTTTGTTTTGCTTTAGTCTTAGTCGTAGCCATAGTCAAGTTATGTCATGTTATATCAAGTCTAGTTTTGTCAAGTTTAGTTAGGTCCATGGTTTCCTGTTTTTGTTTCCTTTCTGATTAATAGTTCGGGATTCTGGTTTTACGTTTGAAGAAATAAACTGCACTTGGGTTCATCTTAACTTCATCATCATCATCGTCTCTGCCTGTTTTGTCAACAACGTTACAGAATACCTGACCAACCGATTATGGACCCAGCAGTTCAGCTCTTGGTTCTTCGTCAGGGGAATCAACCCCTGGAGGCTTATGTGGTGGAATTTTGTGCCCTGGCAAGCCAGGTTAACATCGATGATGTAGCCCTTAAAGACATTTTTTTTTTTTGGGCTAAGTGAGCCAACCTCTTCCTGTATGCCTAGTGGTCGCTGTTCCCTCAGCCTGGCTCAATATATCGACCTCGCCCTACTGTTCACTGGTTCTGCGTTCACTGTGGGGGAGGCAGACCCCGAACCAGTGTTCCACGACATAGCCACCAAACCAGAGTCTCCTGTCTCGACGCCTGCCACAGCCCGTCTCGACGATAAGACACGAGAGAGATAATGGTGCTCTGAGATTCGTACGACTGGGAAGAGGCAAATTAAAATTTAACGAAAGCATATTTCAATTTTGTGCGATCTACCAGCATTGCCTTTGTGATCGACTGGTAGATCACGATCGTCATATTGGGCACCCCTGGTGTAATACATGTTAAATGTGTATTATGTAATGGAATATTGGGGTGTAAATGCCCATATGTTATATGTGGAAGTAACTAGTTACTCGCTATTTGAGTGCTCTTTAAATTGGATACTTTCTTACTCAAGTAATTTTTAACCTTACTACGTTTACTTCTACTTGAGGAAAGATTTTGGCTATTCTACCCACCTCTGACCATATCTGTCATCGAGCTTGAACCGTCCTCCAGCAAATTCATCCACAAGTATCATTAGCATGCATGGAAAGTAAAAGCCTTGCAAGCATTGTACTTGCTCCTTCACACACAGTATATCTCATCAAATGGCACTGGAAACGTGACATTTTCATGTGGTGTCCAGATAAACAGCTTTTCTGTCTTGAGACATGTGCAAAACATTGCAAGTTGCAATTAATATCTTTTGTTAGCAGTTTTCTGCATGTGCAGTTCACCATCTACTAATTTAATGTCACTCTAGTTCTGAGTGAGCTGGTTAATGAGTTAGGTGTGGCTTCTATTTGGCACAGGATATTTCATTTCTAGAAGCCTGAAGGTGTTAATTAATCCATCTGGACAGCCAAGGTTCTTGCTTAATTATAACAGTTCCCATGTGTGTTAGGTTTATTCCGTTCATTCTTTCGGTTGGTTGCTAGCTGTAATTTCATTCATCGTGCTATATTTTGTGGCATAGTTGCCAGGAAAACTGGGATTCATGTGCTGACTTATGGATTTTCTACACTTTGTAGCAGTATGCACCAAACCATTTTTTCTGAACTTGCTGTCATTCAGATTTTCCTTGCATTTGTCCACAGCTCCTATGCACTTTGCTGTATTGTCTTTAATTCAATTCAAGCCCTAAACGCCATATCATATTCCTGCTCTGCTTTGTAGCATTTGAAGCTTATCTGACAAAGCCATTTAGGCTCAAGATTCTTTTTTGTCTCTGCATTCCACTTTCGCTAATCATCTACACGTGCAAGCCCTGTTTTTCAACTCAACACTCCATTCTGCACCTGAAAATTTTCATGGATCTCTATAATGCTTACTATAATGTAAAATGAATTTAACATTTTTACAGAAATAAAACAATAAACGTAAAACAAATGTCACGTCTTGTCACATTCCTTCAAAAATAGCCAGGCTGTGTTTAGCTAACTTTCTGGCTTGGCTCTACCTCCGCTTTCAAACAAATAAAGTCACCATGTTTCCTGAATCCTATTTCATTGCTGTACAGATAATTGTTTGCCTCTGTGCTTTTGTAATTTTAGTTTTTCACCATCAACACCTTCAGAGAAGATGAAGTAGTTTATGATGTCAATGTAGCTAATCTCGGGCCATCACTTCATATCATCTACCCACTGTTTTAACTTTGACGGTAAGGAACTGTTTAAGCTTAATATGGGGGGCCGATTATTTCACCTATCGGCACCAACCGACCGGCTCACAGGGGAAAAGTCCTGATGGCCAGTCCATCCCTGGCCTGAATAAGACTTACGTGCCTGCTTACAAACAAACAGAAGTGTGTGCTGTTTCCAACTTACCAGCGCTTCTCTGCATGCAGCATAATATTTATGCCAGGGTGATGTCACCGTAAATAGTTAATTATATTCAATGTATTGCCGTGAGTTTACATCTCTTGCATTGAGCAATGTCTGTAAACGGTGACTGTGTTGTCAGTGTTCTTCACCATCGCATTGACTGCAAAGAAGTCTTACACCATGGCAACATTTAAATTGGGCAAATGTTAACAAAAACAAAGAGCTGGCTAGAATACATTATGCTTTATACATTATATACTGTATATATATATTAGTGCTGTCAATCGATTAACATTTTTAATCGAATTAATGATATAGTGTCCCGATTAATTAATCGTGATTAATCGTATATACAAATATTTGCTGAGAAAGCCCCTCATATAACAATAATTCAATATATAAAGATTATACATATTTATATCAATATATAATTATACATAGTTATCTTTAAATATAAAAAAATATATATATATATATATATAAAAAAATATTCAGATAATTAAAATGCATTACATTCTTGTAGCAGAAGAGTTCATCATTGATAAGACATTACAAAAAGTGACTTTAGAATACAATATTGTTCACTACCATATTATTGATCATAAGTCAATCATTGGTATACAGTTCACAGCAATCCATTTCACAAGTGAATTTGTCAATCAGTTTGAGATTTATTATGAGGGCTTGTTTAAGAGCCTGTCAATTTACACCTGCGTCAGACATGCTTGTGTAGCGTCTTGGGTGCATTGTGTCATAAACATAAAATGTTTAGTTCACTGTTTCAAGTTAAATATAGTTTAATACTCAATCTTTAAACACATCTTAAGATCCCTTAGTTCGCATTTGTGCTCCTTCAAGTGTTTTGAACGCAAGAATGTAACGTATGTTTGTGTTGTTCTTCCTACTGAAGTGTTTTCTTCACTGTATAAACTGCACGTTGCTCATACAGCTGAAATTTCACTTACTGCCCTCTGGAGTAAACAGGTGGTACTACAAGCTTGCATTTCTCAGGAATCTTCCTTATTATAGTGTGATTAATTGGGTTATTTTTTGTCAAATTAATTGCACTGAATTAACGCGTTAAATCGACAGCCCTAATATATATATATATATATATATAGTTTGTGTGAATACAGTATATATATATATATTGTCAAAGGTTTGTTCCATCACAAGAGGTATAACTTTCAGAAACATTCATTTAGTGATATTTATGGTTACAATCATATTCGTTTTGAAAATGGAAAATGTTAAGAAATACTTTCCAAAGCAAAGGCCAAACAACAAGACTAACAGAATAGTTCCAGATTCTAACCGTATGCCTTTCTTATGCTGTTGATTACATGATTGAGAAATACTTCCTAAAGCAAAGGCTAAAGTTAGTCTAACAAGACTAACAAAATAGTTCCAGATTCTAACCATATGCATTTCTTATGTTGGCAAATACATGCAAAGGTTAAGGTGGGTGTAAATTTTTTTTAAATGAATAGGTATTGCATAGAATAATTTTATGATAGTTTATCATTTGTTCACATGTAATGTTACAAATAGTGTGGGTAGTTTTGATTAAAGCTGAGCAACAGTGAAATTAGAAATGCTCCCCTCCATCACAATGTGGAATGGTACAAGCCAGCATCTAACAACAGGAGTTGAAGGAAGCCTGTAGTCTGTTACACCTTCCCTACAATTAGAAAGATGTTTAATTAAATGCATTCATAAAGTATATATACCTATAAATTATATAAATATAGTGCATATTTTTCAGTGAGGTAATGGCAATTTTGTGGAAAATCATATACGTGGATTTGTGATTTTGTGTGTGTAAGTAGCTTAGACATGGGTGTGCCAGGGTGTACAATGCCACACAAAACGTTAGCTTGCAAGAAATTAAATATCTTCTTTTTTTTCTTTACGTAAGTAGGGGTGCAAAATACATCTTTGTGATAATTAAAATAAATTAATAATGGGATTTAATAAGAGATTATAATGACTATAATAATAACCAAGGTGTTTCAGAGGCCATATCTACATGTATGCTCTCGAAACGGAGACTCTGGAAGCAAGCGTGCACTTTAAATTAAGTTTGTTTCTGTGTCATTATTAATAATTTTGTGCATCCACATAAGCAAAATAAGTTGACTCATGTGCTTTACTTTGAAAATTATGATATATAATTCACATGATGGAATATTTGGAGAATACCAAATGTAATGCTCATGATGATTATTTGTTTATGATGTGTTATAGGCCTACACAATAAAGTAATTATGTGACCCTGCTTGATTTAAAGGGTTCTTGAAGTGCTATTTTTTTATTTAATAATTGTATTATCTTCACTGAGGTCCAATGATAATCTTATAAAAGGGTTATACAATTAAGTAATATATGATTATTTTCCACCATTTTTGGCCCTCTGTCTGAAACGCTCAATTTTGGCCTAAGTGCCTCAATGTAAAACGCCCACTGTTCTGATTAGCTAACATCTGCAGCCCCTCAAATTCAGCAAACTCAATTAATGAGAATGCACAAGCACCTCAACATTATTAAACAAATTTGTTAAACAAAATTGCAGGGTTTGCACATAACGCACATCCAAAACTTTGCATCTGAATAAATTAAAATGTTCATCTCAAGCACAACTGTTAACACCCAGAACTATAAACTATCAAACAGTCATGACATTTGAAATATTCATTTACTGTAACAGTAAACCTGTTATTGAAGTGTTTTTACTTGTACCATCATTCAGTAAGTTCCTTTGCAAAGCTGGAATCGTATTATGACCAAAATAATGCACACACATAGTCCAAAGCAAGGTGTAATTACGCAAATTATGCAAACACTGAAGGTGCATTGCCTATTCAAAGACGTCCTATGTTTATATACAGTAAACCAACAGTTAAAAAATGCAAAAGACAGCAGCTGAATGAAAGAGAATTGCTTCTCACTTTCCGAGTTGTAACTTGTCACTGCTTCTTTTAAAAGCGGAAAGATACATGACAACGGTCAAGGAGTCTGTGTAGTTCATATTCATATACAAAATATTAAAAAAGTGTTGTATCTGAAAATAGAAATGAGCAATGTGTCATGATGTTTCAGCATTCCCGATGAAATTTGGAGGTAACCAGTGTTAAAATTCGACCTCAATGTGTTCCAGTCACAGGTTATGGTCAAATGTACACATGTTAAATGCACAATCTTACTGATGCTAGCTAGCTGAATATCTATAGCTATTTTATGAGTTAAATAGGAGGAAACATAGGCACTGGTTAATACACAAAAACATTTCTTAATATCCTCTTTTATATGTATTGCATATTGCATGTTCACATATTTCATGCAGTAAAAATGCATAAAGTTTGTTTTTACGTTTCACAAAACCTGCATTGAATTAGTTTTTCCAGCATTGACAATTCTTTGGCGGCTGCCCAAGTGAAATTTTGGGCAATTTGGTTTCAGTGCTTTATACGTGCTAAATATGATTCTCAACTGAGACTCGAAGCCTGGTTTTTGTGCAAGTGTGCTCATTGTGATGCCACTTGCGCAAGCCATAACAGAACCACTTGTGCAAGGGATCCGCTCGGTAGGCTTATTCTGACATGCACAAAAATAAATGTTTTGCTGGATTGATCATGTATTTTATCATGATTTTACAGCAGAAACAGTAACTGAGTTTCACATTAAATATGCTAATCTATTTGGAATCTAATATACTTTTTTATTGCAACTGTGGCAGTTGAGTTAAAGGTTGTATATGTACAAAGTTTGGAATACATGTACAGATTTTGCTCTCATGGAAAGAAATTGGTACTTTTATTCTCCAAAGTGGAATTCAACTAATTACAATGTATAGTCAGGTCATTAATAATGTGAAATATTACTATTACAATTTGAAAATAATGTTCAGAACTTTAGAACTTTTCAGAACAAGAAAGGGTTCTCATCAAAAAATCCTCCAAGTGCAGCAATGACAGCTTTGCAGATCCTTGGCATTCTAGCTGTCAATTTGTTCAGATACTCAGGTGACATTTTACCCTACACTTCCTGTAGTGCTTGCCATAGATGTGGCTGTCTTTTAGGGCACTTCTCACACCTTACAGTCTAGCTGATCCCACAAATGCTCAATGGGATTAAGATCCATAACACTCTTTTCCAATTATCTGTAGTCCAATATCTGTGTTTATTTGCACACTCTAACCTTTTCTTTTGGTTTTTCTGTTTCAAAAGTGGCTTTTTCTTGCAATTCTTCCCATAAGGACTGCACCCCTGAGTCTTCTCTTTACTGTTGTACATGAAACTGGTGTTGATCGGCTATTTCTCAAACTAGAGTCTCTGATGTACTTATTCGCTTGTTTAGTTGTATCTAGCCTTCCACATCTCTTTCTGTCCTTTTAGAGCCAGTTGTCCTTTGTCTTTGAAAACTGTAGTGTACACTTTTGTATCAAATCATTAGTTTTTCATTCCTCAAAACAATGATTGACTGACAAGTTTCTAGAGAAAGCTGTTTCTATTTTGCCATTTTTGTCCTAATATTGACCTTAAGACATGCCAGTCTATTGCATACATTGGCAAATCAAAAACAAACACAAAGACAATGTTAAGCATCATTTAAAAAAACAAATAGCTTTCAACTGTGTTTGATATAATGGCAAGTGATTTTCTAGTGCATAATTAGCAATTTAGCATGATTACTCAAGGATAAGATGTTGGAGTAATGGCTGCTGGAAATGGGGTCAGGGCCTATCTAGATTTAATCAAAAATGTATTTTTTCAAATAGTGATGGTGCTGTTCCCTATCAAAAAGCTACACTTTGATGTTGAGCTGATTTAGCGCTTTGGGATCAACTTTAGGTGTGACCAGCTGTGAATATGTGTGTAACACGTCACTGAAATTGACTAGAATTTATAGCCTCTGCTGATGACATCATTGGATGCACCTGTAGCAGGGCTATAAATAGATGCATCACAGGTGCATTGTCAGATCTTTTGTCTTCAGATCATTCTGTGTGTGTTGTGCTTCTTGACTGTCAGAACTTTCTACTTTCCTCTGTTAGGAGTTAGAATTGTTAGGCAGTGCGCAGAAACCTTTCTCTTTTCTTTGAAAAAAAGAAGAAAAATAATGACTGATAAACAAAGCAAGCGGTATGTGTTCCCATGTTTACGCTCTATGGCTGAAACGGACACACACCAGTTTTGTTTTGTGTGTTTGGGGAAGAGCATGCTGCTCTTGCATTGGGGCAGGGTGGGTGCGAGAATTGCGATCTGTTTACAGTCAAAATGCTTCACACTTGTCTCGCTTCCAAGAACCAGCGCCCACTCTTTCATCGTGGGGCTCTCGCATAGATCTGGCTGAGGAGTGAGAGACGGGTCCGTTCCTATTGCTCGCTCTCTCCCCAGATCCAGCTGATCCTTCTCGTAAGTCTGAAGCGCGCTTCGGCGCCTCTTCGGTTCACGATGGGGACGCTGAACCTCTGAACATTCCACGCACAATAATAAAGTGGCTGAGGAATTACTCGAGGTGGTTACTCGGCAGTGGCCAGACTACAGTCAGACTGGCCACATGAACAAGAGACCCCCAAATGCTCCAAACTAGAAGACATATTTCTGTCTGGTGGCCAAAAAAAAAAGGAACGCTATATCAGTCCCTTCCTTTCTTTGATGACCTCCATGACGAGCTCTCTCATTCATGGAGGAAACCTTATACTTCCCGTGTCTTCGTGCACTCGACGTTGACATATTTGACTATCGTGGGTGCCGAGGCACGGGGGTATTCAGTGATGCCGCCGGTAGAAAAGACACTTGCGGGTTATCTCTCGCCTGGCTCAGCATCTTCACTGAAGAGACCCACTCTCCCCACAAAGCCGTGCAGGACCACCTCCACGCTTGTGGGGAAGGCTTATCGGGCAGCAGGTCAGGCTGGTGCTGCCTTGCACACTATGGCAGTGTTACAGGCATAACAGGCTTATCTGATGAAGGACCTGAGTGCGGGCAACACGGTCGACATAGAGGCTTTCTCTGAGCTTCGTTGAGCCATGGATCTGTCTCTCCGCACGACCAAGCAGACGGCTCACGCCATTGGCCGGTCTATGTCTGCTTTAGTCAGCACGGAGAGACACTTATGGCTCAACCTGTCGGGCATCGGAGACAAGGACAAAGTTTTCCTTCTAGATGTCCCGGTTTCACCTTATGGCTTATTTGGTGATGCTAAGAATGTAGCTATTACCAGGTTCCAGGAGGCAAAGAGTCAAGAAGAAGCCTTCGGTAAATTCCTTCCTCGCCGCACTCAAGGGGAGGAGCCATCGGACACCGTAGAAGGGAGGCTCAAAAACAAACCGTGGCGAGTCGTGTTCCCCCTCGTAGAGACTGGGGGCCGGCTCATCGCCCTTAGCAGCCCCCAAAGCAAGCCCTCAGGGCAGTCATTTCTACAAAGAAAAAACCCTGACTGTCTTGTGCCCAGCCTTGTGGGGGTACATGAAGCATTCACCTGTACCTTCCCGATACCCCCACGAAACCTCTCCATTCCTGCCACCTCTGGTGTTTCGGGAGTTAGAGGTTTCCAGTAAAATGTTGGGTGTTCCGTTGCTTCCTGCCTTAGTCCAGGATGCAGAATACTCGACATCCCCTCAACAGGAAGTGTCAAAATTGAACAAAATTTAACAAGCATGTCTACTGTGGCTACTACAGCAGATACTTCCTGGTTCCCAAAAGGGTGGGGGGTTGCGTCCGATTTTAGACCTACGAGGCTTGAATCACTCAATCAGGGCGTTCAAGTTCAAGATGCTAACTGTCAAGACGGTCGTGTCTCAAATCCAACATCACGATTGGTTGGTCACGATCGATCTCATGGAGAAATTCTTCCACAACACAGGAAGTTCCTGAGGTTTGCTTTCAGGGGTGAAGCTTTCCATCACCCCGCACATTCACGAAATGCATGGATGCAGCACTGGCTCCTTTGCAACTCCGGGGGCATTACATAGATGACTGGCTGATACTAGCACAGTCACAAGAACTGGCAGTTCAGCATGGGGATATCGTCTTAGCTCATCTGGTTTCTCTGGGTCTGAGACTCAACTTTAAAAAGAGCGTTCTCTCTCCCACTTTGGAAATTACTTATCTGGGAGTTGTATGGAATTCGATCATGTTGTGGGCACAATTGTCTCCTGCTCAAATTGTGTCCATTCAGAACACCCTGAATAAAGTCAGGCTAGGCCAAGGTTGCACTGTTCGTCAGTATCAATGAATACTAGGTCTCATGGCACCTGTGGCATCCCTTTGGGCCTTCAGCATGAGGGGATTTCATCCAAGGGCCAGTCCCCTAAGGCAGATAAGGGTTACACACCGCATGATTCGTACCCTTTCAATGTGGTTCAGAAACCCCGGTTCCTCACTTTGGGTCCCACTCAAATTGCTAACGACCGACACCTCCCTAACGGGCTGGGGTGCAGCCTTAAGTGGTCGTCCAGCTCAAGGGAATGGGAGGGTCATCAGATTGGCACATCAACTGCCTCGAGTTGATGGCGGTATTTCTGGCTCTGAAATATTTCCTCCAGTATTTAAGAGGCTGCCATGTCCTGGTGCAGGTGGACAACACAGCAGTAGTCTCTTAAATGTGGAACCTTCATCAAGGAGGTCTACATTCATGCCAGCTCAACAGACTGGCATGACAGATTTTCCTTTGGGCCCAGGGCAAGCTCCTGTCAATCAGAGCAGTTTATATCCCTGGATGCCTGAATGTGGGAGCAGATTTACCAACGGGGGAGATAGTGGAACAAATCTGGGTTAGATTTTACAGAGTGGAAGTGGACCTCTTCGCCTCCAAACAGACAGCGCAATGTCCCCTCTACTTCTCTCTGAGTCACCCAGCCCCACTGGGTCTGGACGCGATGGCACATACATGGCCCAGAATGTGCCTGTATGCGTTTCCTCCGGTTTCTCTGCTCCCAGGAGTCTTGGTCAGAGTTCGCCAGCAAGGGTCTTGCCTCTTACTGATAGCACCGCGTTGGCCGAACAGGGTATGGTTTTGGAGATAATGTCTCTCCTCGATGGCTCGCCTTGGGCGATTCCGGATAGGAGGGACCTTCTGTCCCAGGTGCAGGGGACAATATTTCATCCCCGGCCCGAGCTGTGGAACCTTCATGTTTGGCCACTGAAGGGTGGCCGATCTATCGACTTGCCACGCCTTGATTGACGGGGTGCCGTTGGGGAGAAATCCTCTGCTCGCTCGCTTCGTTCGTGGAGCCAAGCGACTGAGACCTCATGCTAGGACCAGGATCCCTTCATGGGACTTAGCAATAGTCCTTGAGGGTCTGGTTGAGACCACCTTCGAACCTCTAGAGTCAGCATCTGATAAACTTCTGACTTTCAAGATGGTTTTTCTTATGGCAATTACTTCTCTAAATAGAATTGGGGATCTACAGGCTCTGTCTGTCTTGCCAACCTGCTTAGACTTTGCCCTAGGAATGGCTAAAGCAATTTTACACCCTCATCCTGACTACTTGCCTAAGGTTCCTTTCTCGACTGTACATCCGGTCACTCTCGAAGCCTTCTGCCCCCCACTGTTCACAACGCCGGAGCAGGAAAGACTTCACAGACTTTGTCCAGTCCGTGCCCTTAAGACTTATGTCCACCGCACTAGCCAGTGGCGTAAGTCAGGGCAACTATTAGTTTGCCATGGGGGCCGCAACACGGGGGACACCAAGCAGACAATGTCGCAATTGGGTGAGGGACGCTATTGCCCTGGCCTACGTGGCGCGTGGTCAAGCTTCGCCAGTAGGTATCCGGTCTCACTGAACCAGAGGAATCACCTCCTCTAAAGCCTTGGCTAGAGGTGTCCCTCTGCAGCATGTTTGTGATGCGGCAGGCTGGTCCTTTCCACACACATTCATAAGATTTTATAGTTTGGATGTTCATGCCACTCTTATGTCCTTGAGTCAACATCACAAGCTCATGTCTGAGATCTCTCGCGCTCTTGTGAGCACAACTACACAACTGTAAGGGGTCCAGACATCCACAGTGTGGTGGCGTGGGTATTCTCGTTCCCAAAACATTAAATCAGTGCAGCATCAAAGTGTAGCTTTTTGATAGGGAACGTCTCGGGTTCTTTAACTGTAATCCCTGTTCCCTAATAAAAGCGGAACGAGATGCTGCGCTTCATTGCCGCACTGGGATGCCCCAGGACTGCTCTTCAGACAAAATACCTGATGATGCACCTGTGATGCATCCATTTATAGCCCTGCTACAGGTGCATCCAATGATGTAATCAGCAGAGGCTATAAATTCTAGTCAATTTAATTGACGTGTTGCACACATATTCACAGATGGTCACACCCAAATTTGTTCCCAAAGCCTCTTCTTCCTGAGACGGCTGAGGAAGTTTGGATTGAACCACCACATCCTCACACGGTTCTACACCAGCACTGTAGAGAGCATCCTGACTGGCTGCATCACCACCTGGTACGGCAATAGCACCGCCCACAACCGCAAAGTGTGGTGCGATCTGCCAGAAATATCATCGGAGGTGAGCTTCCCTCCCTCCAGGACATCTATAACAGGCGGTGTGTGAAAAAAGCTTGGAGGATCATCAGATACTCCAGCCACCCGAGTTATGGGCTGCTCTCACTGCTTCCATCAGGCAGGCGGTATCACAGCATCAGGACCCGCACCAGCCAGCTACATGATAGCTTCTTCCCCCAAGCAATCAGACTTTTGAACACTTGATCTATCAGGATCAATAATTAGCACTGCACTTTATTCATCTATAATCTCACACTGGACTGTCAAATATATTCTCCCCAATTCAACTACTGTATATATATTTTATATACCCTCACCCATATTTTTTATTTTGATTGTATGTATATTCTATATTGTGTGTATTGTTTACTGTACATTGTATGTTGTGTTGTGAAAGTATGTGTACATTTGTTATGTAAATTGTGTTGTGTAAATATGTTCTTTATTGTTATTCGGAACTGCACACAAGACTTTCACCTACTGTTGCACTTGTGTACACAGTAGTGTGACAGTAAAGTGATTTGATTTGATTTGAAAGCACTAAATCAGCGCAGCATCTTGTTCCGCTTTTATCAGGGAACAGGGGTTACAGTTAAGTAACCCGAGACGTTTTTTTACATCTGTAATGTCCTGACTATACTTTGTGATCTGTTGAATGCCACTTTGGTGAATTAAAATACCAATTTCCTTCCCGAAACAGCAAAATCAGTACATTATTCCAAACTTTTGTCCGCCAGCATATTTAGGCTACTATTTTTCTGAAATATTTTTTAGAAATTATTTTAGCAAGACTAGTTATAATATTCTCACTGTATCCACGAGTAGAACACTTTACTGAGCTGGGACGGAGCCAGTAAAAATGTTTCCTAATCCATAACAGATATTATTTTCCATTCATCAGACATCAAGAAGTCATCTTTAGTCATATCTGAAGGCAAATAAAGTTAGTTTTTTTCCTAACATCAAAAATCATTAGAACAGAACATATATTAGATAGGAGCAAAAATTTGTCCATAATTTGTCTAAGTGTTGAAGGTTCAGACTTTAAACCTGTTTTATGTACTTTGGATGTCTCCTCATTTCTGTGGTTAGGTCAATGTAGCTACTAGTCTTCCGAAAAAATTTATTATAGAAATAAGGTTTTAATTAAATTTGGTTAAGTTTTAATTAACATTGCACCTTAAAGTAAAAGGTTATGAATTGTATTCAAAAGGTTCCATATACTTGGCGAAAGATGGCAAAAACAAATATGAATTTCCAATGAGAGCATGAAATGTAATTATGTTTTATATTAATTAAATGCAATTATCTAATAAATTAACTCGTAATAACAATAAATTAACTCGGTGGTGATGACCGTATACGTCATCACCACCGAAGACCATTTTTGACCCAGGTAAAATTGTTGGTCTCAATCAGCTCCCTAGCTCCCAATGTCATGAATCAGTATATCATGAACACGAATTCAGGCACCGGCAAGGGTAATAATCCACTGAACATTGGGATACTTATGATTCAATAACCTGCAACACAATAATGAGCTTGCGCATTCGAGTGCAGCTATTATTAATCTGCATCTTTGCAGTATAAATTAAACAATCATTCTTTTTCGTTGAAGATATTCAAACTTGTTATATTTAAAAGATTGTTTTCCTTTCATTGTAATTATAGATGGAAGGCATTACAAACAACATATATTTTAAAGTGAAAGTAAGACTTTGACATCAAATATTTACACTTGTGCTCATTGTCGCCATATTGGAAATAACATTGAATGATGCATCTCACCGAGGTCGGAGTTGAGGTTACAAGTGTGTTTTGATATGACCAGCAGAGATCAATTATGTATAAATTATGTAAATAAGTCACTTAGAACTAAGTCACAGGACCTTTCAGATTATGACAAAAAACTGAGACTTATTTTCCGGAAAATACAGTATGCATGATCAACAGACTGTTTGTTAGTTTGCATGGAGTCAGACATGATGTTATCCTTTATTTTTTATATAGCCTCGATAATTAATGTAAAAATAGTTTAGTTTTTTTCTGGTTTAAATTGTAGTCATACATAAATCAAACCTTCCTGTACTCCCTAAATGCAAAGATTTTGAATCTTCTTATGGCAATGTGTTCTTCTGTTCCACAGAATTCATCATACCTTATTTTTATTATCTAATAAACATTAACAGGCTTACCTATTCCATTGATAAAAGTTACATTAACGTGTTTGGTTAAGTCATTAACAGAGCTAAAAAGAGAATCTTTAGCTAAAAAGATATCAATGTAATGGTTGTAAACGGTACATGTTTCTTTATTAAGCTTCAGTTCTTTTTTTCCCATGGCACACCCAGAGTGCTCAGGTATATATGGTTTAGGAGGACTATTTACTAGCACAATTCTAGATTTTACACATGTAATTATGCTATAAACACCTCAAGTGTCCTCATTAACCAAAAGGCTTGAAAAAAACATACTAAAGATGCGGGTTAGGTTTAGGGGTATGGTTAGGGGACAGAGTGTGTGTGTGTGTGTTTATGCATGCGTACGTGTGTGTGTGTGTGTGTGTGTGTGTGTTTACAGGAATGTAATTATCACTTACTGTACAGGTCTCACTTCTTGGTCCATTATCTTGAAAATTGGTAAGGGTGGTCCTTGAATCTCCTCATATGAAATATTGCCTTTTCCTTGAAAATTATACATATATTGTGATTTGACACCAGTGTTGGTTTCATTATTACAGCATTCCTTACAAAATATTTAGATTTCTGTCAAAGTAGTTGCAAACTTGCCACTGATTATTTTCACATGAAAATGAGCTTGTGGTTTGTCGCAGATGTTTGCCAGAAGTTTGCAGCTCTTCGCCAGTAGTGGTGAACCTGCAGAAAACCTTTGGCAACAATGGACAATTTTCCACAAGTTTGCAGCAAAACTCATTTGCATGTGAAAATAATCAGTGGCGAAATTGCGGCACATTGCAGAAAATTAGATTTTTGTAAGGATATAATATATTCTTGTTTTCAATGATTTTATATTTTTAGGCTATTTCTAGAATAGCATTCTACCATACTACTCTATTTCTGCCATATCTATATACTGCAGACATAGAGTAGTATAGTAGTAAGCTAATCCAATGATGACACTAGGCTTTGAGCATGCACATTTTTTTTGTACAACTAATTAAAAATCAAATCAAATCTATTAATTAAAAATTAATAGATTTGTTTTAAACGTGCATGTGCAGAAATAAATGAAACGTGCAGATTATTAAGACACATTTAATCAGACATTTAATGTATTTACAAAAGACTTTTATGATATATTTGCAACGTAATATATTATTTCTGACTTCTATAGAAGTAGTAGGCCTTTAGAACAAAGTCTGTTGATATTTCTCACTTCACGCTCATAGTTTTGAATGAATACATCACGTCCAGTCGGGTGGACACCTACAGGCTAGTAGCACAAGTTGAAATATTTAACGCAGCTGAAGCTCTACTTAAATCAGAAAATTTGGCATCCACAGATGTTCGGAACTCCATACGGCCTCGTCTGCCTCTCCATTGGAAATATCTAACTTCCAGTCTCTCGTGTGTTGTTTGTCGGATGAAGTAAAAAGGCAGCTTCACAATAATTCGTTCACACTGGTGCGCACACTACATGACTGATCGCAGACTGGATGTATCATCTACAAGATCATTCATCCCTGACTGAGGCCCTGTGTATACCTGGTATTAAGACGCGTTTTGGGTGATCTAATCAAGCGAGATATAACAATTACTCCAGGTTGTTTATTTTGACCACTTTGACAGTATATTTGTGTACAATTTTATCAGTTAATTTGAAAGAATATGTTCCCTATATACATACTATTTTAAATTCAAATGTTTCAAATGAAATAGGCAGTGCGGGTGAATGACATGGGGCCCTATTTTAAGGTGACCGTATTGTCGCATACGCTGCTCCGGAGTGTGGTGTAGGTCTCTCTAGCTCTCTAGTTTTTCCCAGGAATTGTACTTGAAGTAGTTTAAAAATGGTATACAATAAACGTTCACTTGATTACATTTTAAGTGCTGTAACTCTTCTTTTAATGCACTATTTTCCCACCGTCTGTATTCGCTTCTTCCTTGTCCTGATTTAATTTTTATCTATCAACATCATTGGCTAAGGAGAGTCTCGTTACTCCCATTTAATTCAAATCACACGTAAACAACTTGAATGGCAGCTGTAGATCGGGTCGGAAACTGTTATGGATGTGAAGGATGCCTCAAACATAGTTCAACACCTGAACATCACGGCCGCACCTGAAAGGGTTTTTTTGCAGTGAAAAAGGCCAATTGCATGATTGTGTAAAGCGAGTTTAACTTGCTCATGCCAGATATCAGCATCACTCCTGCTTCTAATTCAGGGGTCGGGGACCTATGGCTCTCGAGCCACAAGTGGCTCTTTGTTAAAAATCAAGTGGCACGCTGGGTGTCTCACCATTGACAAACACATGATCATTTAAAACTTTCATGTCAATGACACTGTTTTGATTTCCTTGCTCCTGAATTTGTCGTACAGCCTACTCCTGGTGAACGAGGTTTGAAATGAACACTCACCAAGTGCAGATTTTTTCATACAGAGTATTTTGCTGATGTACGAGCCACAGGGGAAGTCGACCTATAAGACTTCTCAGAGTGATATACTACAAGAAATTACACACAAAGACGCACGCTTGATGAAACATGAGTATATTTTGAAGAACAGATGAAAGAAAAGCCGCTGATGCGCATCTGATTTGATACATGTGCGCAGTGAGCTCTGCTATTCATGAGTGCAGTGAAAGTATACCTGTCAACACATACCTGTTTTTCCCAGGATTTTCCTGTATTTCACACCCATCTCCCGCCCCCCTCCCGTTTTGATATTTCTCCCGGGAAACTCCCGTAATTTGTATGGCCCAAACCTCGTTATATTAATAATCACATCAATATATTATTCCAAGGTTGTCCAGTTGCCAGGTCTTGTATGAAACACATCCTACTCACACAATCGACACAATTTCAACCCATTTGTGAACTCAACCTGGCAACCTACAACCCATTTGTGCTGTTGATATTTGCGCAGGTAGTAGATGGTGCTCTGAACAAAAAACTAAATATACATGTAAATTAGCAACAGCTGGACGGAAGAATTTAATTTCATATCTCGAAGCCATATCGACAATGCCCATGCTTTTTGCAATGTGTTTCGCACTGATTTTAATGTCGGACACGGAGGGGAAAATTATGTTACTCAGCACATTAAATCAAACCTGCCTCTGCCAACCACCACAACCCAACCGCTCAGAGGTCTCCCGGATTTTGGTACCCAAATGTTGACAGGTATGAATGAAAGCACTTTGCCAAGACAGGCACATGCAAAGAGATCTGGGCCCCGTTTCCCAATAAAACATTTTTTTTATCCTCTCTCAATTTGGAATGCCCAGTTCCCACTACTTTGTAGGTCCTCGTGGTGGCACGGTTACTCACCCAGTTGCCTCCTCTTCTGAAGCCGTTAATCCATGCATTTTGGCACGTGGCTTGTTGTGCACCGCAGAGACTCACAGCACGTGGAGACTCATGCTACTCTCCGCGATCCACTCACAACTTAACACACACCCTACTGAGAGCGAGAACCCCTAATTGCGACCACAAGGAGATTACCCCATGTGACTCTACCCTCCCTAGCCACCGGGCCAATTTGGTTGGTTAGGAGACCTAGCTGGAGTCACTCAGCATGCCCTGGATTCGAACTCGCAACTCCAGGGGTGGTAGTCAGCGTCAATACTCACTGAGCTACCCAGGCCCCCTTTCCCAATAACCATTGATCTTAGCTTTTAAGAACATTTTCTATGAGTGATTATATTAACGTTCGTTATTTTTTATGTGCGCCCTGTGTGTGAAATAGCACCTCCCACATGCCAAATGTGATGAGGCTCAATCCAGTTCACAATCTCCTTGTTCAAATGCAGGTTGTAACACTTAAGAAGGTAAAGGAGGAAGCTGGGACCGGCTTGACAAACACATAGACATTTAATAACACTTTTCAGCGTATAAAGAAACAAAAACACGCACTGCTTTCCAGCTAGCTGCGTCAAATCATAAAAACAGTTAAACATGCAGACAAGCATTGTACATCTCTCTCCCATCTGCCACGGTCTATTCTCCTTAAATACTCCCACTTCCCCTCGCTGGAACGTGAGGCCGGTGTGGTGCACAGGTGGAAGTCATACGTAACTTATCTTCCTGGCTTCACTCTGCCCAGATGCCGCTCAGCTCTGTGCTGCTCACCACAGGTATTTCCTGCATGTGTATTTTTGCTCATCTACCCGCAACAGGTGGGTGACCTGGAAGACGTCTAGGAGTGACTCATGACAAGAAATGCTGTTAGTCAAAAAGACACGTGCTTGAAAAAACTATATTTTTAAGAACAGACGTTAGTTATCACTCCTTTATCTCTGTTTCATTCAACTGAAAACGTCTAGGTTACGTATGTAACCTCCATTCCCGATGGAGGGAACGAGACGTTGTGTCGGAGAAGCGACACTAGGGGTCTCTCTTGAGCACCGATATATATATACCTCTGTTCTATGAAAAAAGGCCAATGAGAAGTTGGCAGATGGTATTTGCATATCCCGCACCCGGACATATGGGCATTTAAGCGGAGCGAATACAGGAGTTCATTCAGGATTTTTCTGAGGCGCCGGAAATGGTCCGGCCACAACAGTGGCTCGGCTCAGCGACGTGGCGGGGAACACACAACGTCTCATTCCCTCCATCGAGGAACGGAGGTTACATACGTAACCTAGACGTTCCTCTTCTGTCACTCTCTCCACGTTGTGTCGGAGAAGGGACTCTAGGGGTCCCTCTTCAATCATGCCATGCACTGAGCCGTGTACGTGAACTGCTGATACAGGAGCGGGCAGGTATCCTTACGTGCAAAGGCGACCAGCTGTATCAGGCTGCACGTACCCTTCCCCAATGCCCCATTAAAGTCATCAGAATCCTTCTGGTTACCCTAGTGAGGGGAACAAGTTCATGCTTGCCAACCTGGGAACGGGCCAAGCCTGGCTGGGCCTCTTTTCTCTCTATGTTTCTCGTATAGAGCAACTACAGCCAGGGCCCTTACATGCATTAAGAGAAAGGAGTCTTACCCCGTTTCCTATTCTTTCAGGGGGAGAAGACCCTGCGGAGACCACACCTACCCTGCAGGGGAGGCAAAGAGTGGCGAATACATCACGTGGCCGCTTAGGTCCTATGTGGGAAAGTTGGCGCGGTGGTAGATCCAGCCTCGTGGAGTGGGGAAGCTACAGCACGGCGACCGAGGCAGCTGGAACTGCCTAAGGGAGATACGGGAGTCCGCTCGTGAGGGGGACAGTACCGCGGAATTACACACAAGGGGAGTCCGAACAGGAGGCCTTAACCTGTGGAGCACCTATTCCAGTACAGGGTAGATTGAGTACCCGTAGTGGCTTGGGTCGACGAGTTCCTCCGCTGAACTGCAGACCCAAAAGGGCTAGGGAGGAATCAACCAGGGATCCGAAAGATAGGGTCTCCTGGGAACAAAGGCGCACTATTGTACCTCGGCTGATGGAAAGGGCGCTAGGCGCAAGCGATTCACCCGGCCAGATCATCAGCGTGTTACCGAGTTCTATGGGCTCGGACCTGAGAGAACGCAGGACGATACTGACTCAATTCGGAGATTGTAGAATCTCGCAAACATGATAGGTGTTGCCCACCCTGCTGCTCTGCAGATGTCTGCTAGGGAGGTGCCCCTGGCCAGTGCCCATGAGGACGCAACACTCCTGGTTGAGTGAGCTCGGACCCGCAAGGGGGGAGGGGGGGCACGGCTTGGGTGTGATAAGCCAGTGAAATGGCGTCAACAACCCAGTGGGCGAGCCTCTGTTTGGAGACAGCATTCCCTTTCTGCTGTCCCCCGAAGCAGACAAAGAGCTGCTCAGAACGTCTAGAGCTCTGCGAGCAGTCCAGATAGATACGCAAAGCACGTACCAGACACAGCAACGAAAGGGCTGGGTCTGCCTCCTCCCAGGGCAGCACTTGCTGGTTCATTACCTGATCTCTGAAGGGTATGGTAGGAACCTTGGGCACGTAGCCCGGTCGTGGTCTTAAGATCACGTATGTGTCTGCCGGACCGAACTCCAGGCAATTGTCGCTGACAGAGAATGCTTGCAGGTCCCTGACCCTCTTGATGGAGGCGAGCGCGATCAGCAGGGCAGTTTTGAGAGAAAGGGCCCTGAGTCCAGCTGAATCTAGCGGCTCAAAGGGGGATCTCTGGAGGCCTGTGAGGACCACCGAGAGATCCCAGGAGGGGAACAGGCTTGGCCGGGAGGGAGTTAGCCTCCGGGTGCCTTTTAGGAACCTGATAATTAGGTCGTGCTTACCTAGAGACTTGCTGTCTATCGTGTCGTGGTGAGCCGCGATGGCGGCGACATACACCTTGAGGGTGGAGGGGGACAGCCTCCTCTCCAGCCTCTTCTGTAGGAACACGAGCACTGACCTAACCGCGCACCTCTGTGGGTCTTCAGCTCGGGAAGAACACCAATTTGCGAATAGGTGCCACTTTGGGGTGTAAAGATGCCTGGTAGAGGGGGCTCTGGCTTGGTTGATAGTATCTACGATGGTCGATGGTAGACCAGCTAGATCTTCCGCGGAAGTTCTAGACGTGGAGGTTCTAGAGGTCTGGGTGCGGGTGCCAGAGCGTGCCCCGTCCCTGAGAAAGAAGGTCCTTCCTCAGGGGGATTCTCCAGGGAGGGGCTGTCGCGAGAAGCGTGAGGTCCGAGAACCAAGTCCGAGTGGGCCAATGGGGGGCCACCAAGGTGACTTGCTCCTCGTCCTCCCTGACCTTGCACAGCACCTGTGCAAGAAGGCTCACTGGGGGAAATGCGAACTTGCGCAGCCCCGCGGGCCAGCTGTGTGCCAAAGTGTCTGCCCCGATGGGAGCCTCTGTCTGGGCATACCAGAGCGGGCAGTGGGAGGTTTCTTGGGAGGCAAACAGGTCTACCTGGGCCTTGCCGAACCGTTCCCATATCAGCTGGACTGACTGGGGGTGGAGCCACCACTGCCCACTGGGCAAGCGTTGTTGTGACAGTGCGTCCGCTATCACATTGAGGTTGCCGGGGATGTGAGTGGCACACAGCGACTTGAGTCGCTGCTGGCTCCAAAGGAGGAGACGACGGGCGAGTTGTGACATGTGGTGGGGGTGTACTCCGCCGTGGAGATTTATGTAGGCCACCACTGAGGTGCTGTCTGACCTGACTAGGGCATGTTTGTCTCGAATGAATGGGAGAAACTTCCTCAGGGCAATGAAAACAGCCAACAACTCAAGGCAGTTGATGTGGCAGCGCAGCGGGGGCCCGTGCCAACTGCACACAGCGCCATTGCACACAGCGCCCCAACCTGATTTGGAGGCGTCGGTCGTGACCAGGACGCCTCGGGACACCTGTTGCAAGGGTACTCCTTGGGGGTAACACAAAGGGAATTTATTAGGCTTATTTATTTTGATGATTATTACAATTATCTTTACATGTATAATAGTATTTAGTTCTTAATAATTAGTAATATGTCACCTGGTGTCATTGACGAATACTTGGGGCCGTTGGAGATGGTAAATGTTTGGATTTGGGGAGGTGGTTATATATAAGATTTTTAATAACTTTGTTAATTTAATTGCTTTTTTAATTTCATTTAAAGTGCAATTTGAATTTAGAAATATATAGAAATATAAAAAAATAAACAAAAAAATTATAATAATCACACGTGCAGCAACGTCAGATATCTGCCCCATTTCTCCACAAACAAATTCAATATCCGTAGTCTTCAAAATGACCCTTCTTCAAAGGCCGCCACCCTCCCCATCTACAAGCACCACTCCAGAAATGAGGGCGCTCCAGCTGACCTCCAACCCATTAAAAGAATCTGTCCAGTGATAATGAAACTGGTTAGGACCCAACTCTTTATGTGTCTATTCTCAACATCGATGATCATCCTGTCACCCAAAATACAGAGTCTGGGGCTAAATAAAACCTGAATGCCCAATACATCATACATGGGCAGTGGTGGCTCAGCGGTTAAGGCTCTGGGTTACTGATCAGAAGGTCGTGGGTTCAAGCCCCAACACCACCAAGACACCACTGTTGGGCCCTTGAGCAAGGCCCTTGAACCTATCTGCTCCAGGGGCGCCGTATCATGGCTGACCCTGCACTCTGACCCCAGCTTAGCTGGGATATGTGAAAAATAAATAATTTCACCATGTATATGCAGAAATGTATGTATAATGTGTGACAATTGGTCAAATTACATCACACACAAAACTGAACTTTCAACCAAAACTCTTGAATCTTAACACACACCCAAAATACATGAGTTATGTCTCAATCCTCTGATTGGCATTGGCAGCTGGTGGGTGTGTCTTTAAGACCAAGCCTATACAATCTACAGGGGGTCCAACAGAATCAATGTAAATTCTTGAATTTCATAAGGTGCACCCTTGCGTTACTAGATGCAGACTTGACATTTTTTAGAATTCTAGCCCACTCTCCATCCTCCAATGCCAATTTTAAATCTTTCTCCCATAATCTCTTGACAGAAGTTGAAGCTCTGTCCCCCAGACTCTGAATTAGCAGGGAGTAATACATTGCTGCCACATGACCTTTTCCAAAAGCAGTAATCACCACTGCCAAAGTATCTGCCACTTTAGGGGGGTGTATGCTACTCCCAAAAATAGGACAGAGCAGGTGGCGCAGTAGTAAATATTTAAAGAACTGAGATCTGTGAATCCCAAAATGTTGAATAACATTGGATCTCAAAGAATCTCAACACTCATATAGGTCTCCGAGTGTAGTTACTCCCCTCACAATCCACTTTGACCAGCAGAAAGGGGACTTATTAACACATAAATTGGGGTTTAGCCATAAGCTCAAGGCAACATTTAAATAAATGTCTGAATTAAACACTCTGGACACTTTTGTCCATACTGAGTGTAAATGCGAGATAACGGTGTAATTTAACGTGTCCGGTTAGTTTGCTGTTCAATACAAAACTAGGGAGGGGCTCTCTCAGGTGGAAGTGACCAATGATCCAAATGTCTGAGACCAAATGCATTATAATAAAACTAAATCTTGGGTAGGCCTAGCCAACTGACAAATGAAGGAATTTGCTATGTTATCAAATTGCTTGAAATAAGATAGGGGGACATCTGTAGGGAGAGACTGTAGCAGGTAGTTGAATTTTGGAATACAAATCATTTTAAAAACATTAACCTTACCAATCATCATTAAATGTAATGAAGCCCACATCTCTCGAAAACCTTTTTATTAAAGGGTCAAAATGAACTAAATTACACAAATTTGCTGGGAATAAAATACCCAAATACTTAATGCCCTGTTTGGGCCACTGAAAGGCACCCGGATGAAAAGCTGTTATCGGGCAGTATGCTGTCAGAGACAAAGCTTTGGATTTAGACCAATTAACTCTTAGAAAAGGTATTAATAATTCTGTGGAGGCAAGGCATAGATCTAGAAGGGTCAGAGTCAAATAATAAAATATAATCTGTGCAAAGCAGAAGTGTGTGCACCACACCTCCTGCCATCACCCCTGGAAAATCATCCTCCTTTCTTCTCGTGGCTGCTAATGGTTCTAGGGCAAGAATAATGGGGAAAGAGGGCAACCCTGCTGGGTACCCTTATCCAGAGTAAAATATGCCGCTACCGGGTGTCTATAAGGTAACTAGATTCATCAAATAAAAGTATTCCCGAACCCGTATATTTCCAAAATCTTAAAAAGATAATCCCATTCTACCATATCAAACGCCTTTTCTGCATCAATTGAGATGGCCGTGACTGGAGTCTGATCATTCACCACTAACCACATAATATTGATGAAACGCCTAATGTTAACAGAAGAGCTGTGTCCCCGAATAAACCCCACCTGTTCTGTATGTATAAGAGATGTCATAACTTAATCGGACAGACAGAATTTTTTACAATATTTTTACGCCTAGCAGGATCAGGGAAATTTGACGGTAACTCTTACACTCGCTTGGATCTTTGTCCTTTATAAGAATCAAACTGATCCATGCTTGTGTCATGGTTGGCGGAAGCTTTCCATTCTTTAATGATTCCGCATAAACTTCTAGCAGTGGAGCCAGTACTGTAGATTTAGTTTCTCCGTATGTGGCAATACCTCTAAACTCACCAGGGCGTGATCTGAGACTAATATGTTTCCAATTGAAAAATCAACAACAGATGAATAACTCTCATGGACTGATGGAAAAAAAATTATAGTCCCTACCAGATGGGTTCAAAAGTCTCCAAATATCTGTAAGAGCAACATTTTTACACATCCTGTGAAGCGTCAATGTGCTCAAGGGGGCTTACACACATTTGCTTCACTATGATCAAGGACTGAATCCATCAAAAGAATAAAGTCTCCTCCCAATTTTATATCATGAGGGGTCCCACCGGCTTGCAACCTCCCTTCAAGATCTATAAAAGCACTGATCATCAGTGTTAGGTGCATAAATATTAGCCAAAATCAACCTTTGCCCCTGAATTTCAACTAAAACAATAATGACTCTTCAAAATGTATCTTTAATCTGAATTTGACATTTGAATTGTAGATGTTTACTTATCAATGTAATGACTCCCTTGATCTTACTTGAGCCAGCATTAAAGAAAACATGTCCACCCCATATCTTCACAAATTATTCAGCTTCCTGCGAGGAAAAATACGTTTCTTGAAGAAACACTTTATCATATTTCTTACGCTAAAGAAAATAAATAACCTTTTTTTATGGGAAAATAAATAACCTTTTTTTTAACAGTCTGCGGCGCTGTCAGGGGTCTTTAGATTATTATTATTAAATCTTTAGATTATTCATATCTTATTTTTATTTTTTAAATATTTTTATAAATAGATTCGGCTCTTGCGAGCCGGCTCCCAATGTTCACCTACAAGAGCCAGCTCACAGCCTTTATACAATGCTAATAAGGCCGATTGGAACAAAAATTAGTGGGCCTATTTGTCTGCAAAATTTAGAAAAATAAATAAATATGGCATTCAATTTGTGTAAATCAGTTATGAATGTTACAAAGCCCATCTCTCAATGGTACCACCATTTATGAACATAATGACATTTTATCACTGTTTTAGTTGATATCTGACAACAAGCACAGATGTAATTGATTTACTGATTAATAATTAAAGTGCTTTAAAGGCTTTAACCCTGTTAATCACTGCCTGCAGCTATATTTTTCGAATTATTGTTTGTCTCCTGGTTGCTCTCCTTTTGACTCCAGTGTCTAAATTGTCAGGACAGTGTGGAGACCTGCCTTGTTGGCCAGATTTCAAGCAGGTTTGAAATCCGTCGTAACGTTTGCGATTAACAGAAGTGCACACACTACATGTAGCACTTCTTGTAGTAGAACAGTTGCTGACAACAAAGGAGACAAGCTTGAGTCCTGTGGTGTGCGCTAGGTTTTACATGTCAATCAAACGGCCGCTCGCTGTTTCTTTTTGATTGAATATATAGAGGAATCAGGCTTGAGAGATTATTTAAATAAGATTACGTTCATTGAAGATACATAAAGTAATTTTCTCTATGATTCTATTTAGTTTGTGTTATAGTGCACATTTATATTTTCAGTTTAGTTTTCTTTTTTTTAAGTCCTGTTTTTATTTTAATTAATGAAAATATTTTTTCAATGCCAGTTTTCGTCTTTGTGATCGTTTTCATTAATGATAATAACCTTGGTTTTGAGGTGGTGTTGCTCACTTACCTAAAATGCCAGACAAACCAACATCTTTTGGTTGTTGCCGAATGTCTGGCCAGAGAAACACATTCCCATCTTTCTTATGAAGAAGAATAACAACACGAATATTTCCCATAGTAACATCTATTTCATTGTTTCCCAGGATCAGATGCACACTGTTGATACAGAGTGACTCATAAGTTAATTCTACCTCACATAGAATTACATCACAGTAGTAGGGTTATGAAAAGGGGTCTACAGTTTTGTGGTTTTTAGAACATACCTGTTTTATGCCATCTATATGCTAGTGTACTCCCTAATATCGACAAAACTAACTTAAACATGTATATATGCAGTATACATGTAACATTTTTCTGTTCTGTAAGATTTTTTTGATTTTTGGAGCTTCAAAGGTCTGGCCACCATTCACTTGTATTGCATGGGCCTATAGAGCTGAGCTAGTCTTCTAAAAATCTTTGCGTTCTGCTAAAGAAAAAAAGTCATAAACATCTCAGATGGCACGAGGGTGAGTAAATGATGATAGAATTGTCATTGTTGTGTGAACCATCCCTTTAATGCTATATATATATATATATATATATATATATATATATATATATATATATAGTGGGTACGGGTCTGAATACTTAGGACCATGTGATATTTCAGTTTTTCTTTTTTAATAAATGTGCAAAAATGTCAACAATTTTGTGTTTTTCTGTCAATATGGGGTGCTGTGTGTACAATAATGAGGAAAAAAATGAACTTAAATGATTGGCTGCAATATAACAAAGAGTGAAAAATTTAAGGGGTCTGAATACTTTCCGTACCCACTGTGTATATATATATATATATATATATATATATATATATATATATATATATATATATATATATATATTTTAAATAGAACAGCCTTTCAATGTGTTTCTGTTTAATTTAGCAATATGGGAAAACATATGAAAGAAAACTATGCTCGTCAATTGATTTCATAAGGTCTTCAAAAAGAAAATGTAGTAAAACTCTCAAATGTACAAAAATGTACACTCACTGAGCACTTTATTTGCAAAACCTGCACTCGATTATCTAATCAGCCAATTGTGTGGCAGCAGTGCAATGTATAAAATCATTTAATGTTCAGTTAATATTAACATCAACCAGCAGAATGGGGAATAAATGTGATCTCAGTGATTTCAACCATGGCATGATGGCTGGTGCCAGACAGGCCGGTTTGAGTATTGTAACTGCTGATCTCCTGGAATTTTCATGCACAGCAATCTCTAGTTTACTCAGAATGGTGTCAAAAACAAAAATTTTCCAGTGAGCTGCAGTTCTCAGACAGAAATGCCTTGTTGATGAGAGAGGTCAACGGATAATGGTCACACTGGTTTGAGCTGAGGCGGATAGGCTTCAAACAGCAGAAGACCGGGAACTTTATTAGGACCATAGTGTTTCTAAAAAAGTGCTCAGTGAGTGTATATGTTTTTGTGTTCTATAGGCTGAGAACAGCTAGACTATTTACTTAACAACTGAATTATTTACCCCGCTATATTGTGTTGGGTTGGTTCCTGGCCCCACAAAAACTCCACATTGTTCTGGTCATCATTGTATCTAATGGATGTTGTGTTTATTATCAGGTGTTGGCCCTTTTTGTAATGAAAGGCAATTTGACCAAATCCACGTGTAGACGTCTTGGACTCTCCATTCATAGAGAACTCTAGGATGCACAGAAAATGCCACAGTAAACATAAAGATATGTATAATAATACATTCTATTCATGAAAAAGGAGGAACATTATAAATATACACAATAAATATATATTCATATCTGACCTAAATTAGAATCCTCTAGCAGTTTGATTTTGTGAGGAAGAGGAACATCATAACAAAGTGGCTTAGGCTGACCAACAGCAGGCAACAAGAACCGATTACTAGTATCTCTTGAAACTGAATCCTTGGAACCTGATAAACAAGAACTACATTTTATAATTATTACAAAAAATAGTCTCTCAAATAACAAAAGAAAAAAAGTTTGAGGGATCTTTATTTCCCTGACAGAGTAGGGCGAACATTTGTAAGCATTCCTATGGCCAACAAAAGTGTAATTAATGTGAATACACTTAATGTACATTTTGTATGCATTTACCTGATTCAAGACTCTTCAATGTTGCAGCTTTTCCACGCATACCTACATGTGGGAACATTTTGAGAGCATGATTACCTATGTGACCTAAAGAATAAGACTAAGTCATTAAAAAGTCAAAGAAAGGCTATCTATTATACAGCATTTGTGAATACATTTAATGTTTTATTTTTTTTTACAGATTTTCCTAATTAAAGACAGAATCATTGTACAGCATGTTCATATTTACCGTAACGAGAGATCGGTGATGAGGCAATAACACTGTCACCTAAAGAAGGAGGTTTAGTTATTGTGAAGTCAAAGAAATGCTATTTATAATACAGCCTTTCATGCTAAGTATCATAAATCAATTTGTTAATACATAACAAGTTATTAAACAAACAAGTTAAAGTTACTTTTATAAGTTGGCCTATACTTTACACTGTGCCATAACCTTATTGTGATGCAATAAGATTCAAGCAACAAGCAATTTGTCTATTTATGTACACACTGATCGTGAAAATGCAGCACAACGCAACACAATCATAGTCAATCAGTCAATAGTTAATGTACAGATTAGTTATATCTGGAAAAGTTAATTCTTGGCCTCTTTCAAATATTCCATGGGAAGAACACCACTGAGCGAACAGACGCCACTTCAGGCCGTAAAGGCACCTCGTTGAGGGGGCTCTCGCCTGAGTGATCGTGTCTACCACCGCAGGGATTTACCATAGATTACCATAGAGGGCAATGGGAGGATTCCGGGGAAGCGAACAGGTCTACCTGCGCTTGGCCAAATCGACTCCAGTTCAGCTGAACCACCTGGGGGTGGAGCCTCCACTCTCCCCTGGATGTAACCTGCCGAGACAGTGCGTCCGCTGTGCTTTTGAGTTAGCCTGGGATGTGAGTGGTTCGCAGCGACTTGAGTCGGTGCCAACTCCAAAGGAGGAGATGGCGGGTGAGTTGTGACATGCGGCGAGAGCCTAGACCACCTTGGCGGTTGATATATGCAAGCTGTGTTGTCCGTCCGGATCAACACGTGCTTGCCCTAGATCAATGGCAAAAGCCTCCTCAGGGCAAGTAGTACTGCCAGCAACACGAGGCAGTTGATGTGCCAACGCAGTCGTGGGCAATCCAAGGGCCGGTGACTGAGTGCCCGCTGCATACGGCGCCCCAGCACCGTTGGGAGGCATCTGTCATAACCACAACGTGCCTGGAGACCTGGCATAGGGGAACTCATGCCCGTAAGAATGCTAGGTCTGATTAGGGGCTGAGAGAGCGGCAACAAGCCAGCGTGAAGAGGACACGGTGTGTGCCGTGGTGTGTGTCGTGCCATATGCCCAAGGAGCCTCTGAAAGGATTTCAGTGGGACCAACGTGTTCTGTCTGAACGTATGCAGACAGCTCAGCACTGACTGTGCATGCTCGCTGGTGAGACGCGCCATCATTGAGACCGAGTCCAACACCATACTGAGAAAAGAGATGCTTTGAACCGGGACGAGCTTGTTCTTTTCCCAGTTGACCCGAAGCCCCAAGCGGCTGAGGTGCCTGAGCACCAGGTCCATGTGAGCACACAACATGTCTCGCGAGTGAGCTAAGATTAGCCAGTCGTCGAGATAGTTGAGGATGCGGATGCCTGCTTCCCTCATTGGGGTAAGGGCTGCCTCAGCGACCTTCGTGAAGGTGCGAGGGGACAGGGCGAATGGGAGGACTTTGTACTGATATGCCTGACCCTCGAAAACCAATCCAGATGCCGGACGCTCGCTAGAATGCGTTTCTGCGTGAGCATCTTGAACGGGAGACTGTGCACAGCCCGGTTCAGAACTCGCAGGTCGAGGATTGGCCGCAACCCGCCGCCGTTTTTGGGTATAATGAAATAGGGGCTGTAAAAACCCCTACTTCACCGCGACCGTTTGGTCCACCTGAGGAATCGGCGTGTAGCCCCTTGCCGCCCCGCCGTCAAGGGTAGTGAGAGTGGAGGAGCTCACGGCTCGCGTAAGGGCAGTAAAAGGTGCGTGCCATGAGCGCCTGAGCCCCTCATGCACCTCTGGGAAGAAAGGAATGGGGGCGGAGAGTGGCCGTGAGTGGCGCTCTGGCCCCAGGAACCAATCTTCAGCCTGTGACTGAGCAGCCGCACCCGAGGGTGGGAGTCCAGCCGAGTCCTCAGTGTCAGACATGACGAACCCACTCTCCAATGCCGCAATCGAGATCTCATCGTCGTCCGCCGTGAAGCGATCCGGCAACCCGGTTGGAGCAAACGATCATGATGGGGAGTGGGAGGTCCGTGGGGTTATACCCGGCGTAGAGGCTCCCACTGAGGTCCCCATATTGCCCCCAGTGCTAGCCGACACTGCCTCATACCCGTAGTTAGAAGGACCGAGTCGGGGAGCGGCTGAGGTGGCTTGAGCTCTTACGAGGGCGAGCCGTGACCGCAATGTAGCCATGGTCATGCCCTCGCAGTGAGGGCATGAACAATCCACAAACACTGACTCCATGTGGGTAGCACCCAGATACGAGAGGCAGCGATCGTGGCCATCAGACGGGGAGAGACAACGACCGCAACCAGGAAATACACACAAACGGGAGCGGGCTTATCAAGCCTGACGCGGAAGACATGGCTGGACTCCCGCCCAGTCACAGGCTGACGCAGAGCTGGAGACCATGCTTGCCCGGGCAGCCACAAGTGTCAGGCTGGAGTGGAACCCTTCGCTCCCCCCTGTACCCTCGTGGCTCAACGAATGGTTCCTGGGGCCAGAGCACTGCTCACGGCAGCCCATTACTTTGTTCCTGGAGGTGTATCTTTTCAGGCACCTTTTACTGCCTGAACCCGATTCGCGAACTCCTCTGCTCTCACTACCCTCGATGGTGGGGCGGCAAGGAGGCACTCGGCGATTCCTCAGGTGGATCAGGTGGTCGCAGTGCACTTGTGCCCACAGAGCGCCGCCACCTAGCTGAGTCATCCTAGGCTCCCGTCCAGGGCCTGTAGGCTTACGTCGTCATTGGCGGCTAAGGCCTAAGGCACTGCTGGACGCGCCTCCTCCACCCTGCATGTCATGGCACTCCTGCAGGTGCACCAAGCCAAGAGACTTCACCTGGCAGTTTTCAACTTTGAGTAAGCAGACGGAGGCTATTCAACACATCTCCCTTATTTAAAAGCGGCAACAAAATGGATCCAAATTGTTATTGACCATTATCGCTTCTGCCATATGTCTCACAAGTGATATAGAAATTCATAAACAATTAATGACCTTTCTTAATAACTTAATGACATCTATGAAGCCCTCAATGCAAAACAATTCTATGCAGCTATTTTTCTGTCTCTCTTAAGCCTTCAATACTGTAGACCATTCCATTTTGATAAGTAGTTACGATGTATTGGTGTCTCAGATCTCTCTCTCTCTGACCCATTTAACAAATTATCTCTTATAGGGTACAATGTGTAAAGACAGAATATCAGCTTTCTGAACCATTGCCTATTAGCAGGGTGTTCCTCAAGGCTCCATTTTAGCTTCTACTCCTTTTACAATCTATATTAATGTTTCTCTTTCTATTGATAATAAGAATATTATATTCACCTTTACATGGACGATACTATCTTATATTCGGTTTCGGTTTTAGGCTCTCTCCATTCAACAGGCTTCCTTTGATTTTAATATTGTTTTGAACAGCTAAAAAATATGAATGTGGTTTGGATGGAATATTTCACGTCCTAACAATAATACTAACACTGTTGGAATAAAACTTGAGATTGTTACCTTCTATAAGTATCTTGGGATCCAGCTTGACAGGTCACTGTCCTTTGTACTCATCTTAAAAATGTACTGGTACAGGTGAAGTCTAGGCTGTTTAATACCAAAATAGATCTGCTTTTACAACGTCTGCTTAAAAAAAAATATATATATATATTGTTCAGACAACTATTCTCCCTTTATTGATTATAGAGATGTAGTTTAAAATGTGAACACAAAGATGTTTTTGAAAGTCTAGATGTGTTATATTATGCTGCTATTAGATGTGCCTTATAGAAATCATTTAAGTTTAATTTTATTATAAGCTGGCCTTCATTACATAATAGGTGAGAGCTCCACTGGTATATATTTATTTACAGAACCTTGTTGGTTTTACACCAGTTTATGTTCAAAATACATGACAGCATCATATTGCAATATATTCAGCCAGGTCATTAAATTCCATCCTTCTGACTGTTCCCAAAAGAAAAACTGTTTATGGCCATTTTGCTTTTAATTTTGCTGCTCCCAATGATATGAATAATTTGCAGAAATTACTTCATGTCTATACTTATATCTCTGATTCAGCTTTTACAAAATGAATAACATAATCCCTGTGAAGGTTTTGTATAGTTCTGCTTACAAGTAAATTTGACTCTTTTCTCTTTTCTTTTTTTTCTTTTTTTATACTAAAGTAAGAAAAAAATCTCTATGATAAGAGAGGAAACAATTTACTTTACTTATAACACAGTATTACATACCAAGACACATTACATAAATTAAATAAGAACCATTAAATTGTTGCAAGAAAACTACTTTTGCTTACTAATAGTCCCTTGATGTGCATAACCAGCCAGTAGAAAACGATTTGTTGTTGCTGGGGTATAAAAAGAAAAAAGAAAGATAAATATGTTATCTGTATTTTTAGTATATTTTGATATACACTGCTAGTCAAAAGTTTGGACGTGCCTAGATTTAGGTTTCTTGTGATCTTAAAATCATGTCAATTAAAGGATTATGCTTACATGCTTGAAAATACACCACTATACACTAAGTTTGTACACTAAGATCATGAATTTCTTTGCAAAACTAACATTTATATATATATATATATTTGAAGATTGTTGAGAGAATGTCCAGAGTTTGCAGAGCTGTAATGTAGGTAAGTTTGTCTAGATTGAAGAAGTTGAAATATAAGAATGTTTTGGAGCAAATATCAAATTATTTATTTTTTTACATGCAAATGAGCTTTTGATTTGCCGCAAATGTTTGCCAGAAGTTTGCAGCTCTTTGCCGGTAGTGGTGAACCTCCAGCAAACCTTTGGCAACAGTGGACAATTTGCCACAAGTTTGCCGCAAAGCTCACTTGAATGTGAAAATTATAAAAGCAGAAATATGCTGCAAGTTAGCTGTAAATTTGACATGAACTCTCAATTTTCATAAAGGGTACTGGACAGTTTTTGCACCCATCTGTGCTATTTTTAATTGTTGGTCTTTTTTAAACTCAAAATCGTTCTATCTATAAAGGCAGTTACATCTCATTCAGAAATATACTGTACTTTCAAACATTAGAATGTCACAATCGATCACAAGACATGCGAGGACCAATCACATTTTATATCAAAGCTGACATAACGCTTGTTGAGGCGGCCATTTTAAATGTTTATATAAGTAGAGAGCTAGATTTGAGTGTTACGGTGGATGGGAATGCTGGTCAATGCGTAAAGCCTTAAATTTGGATCTGTTCCTCACTCAAAGCCATCAAACGGCTTCAGATACAGTGCACAAATAGCTTGGTTTATTTTTATGATCTTTTTTATGGTATTTTTCAAATTATTTGAGCTGCAACTCGGACATTCTGAAAACTCCCTTTGTGTCCCATGGAAAACAAAACAATGAGCAGCTAAGCAATAAATAAATAAATCAACAAGTAAATGATGATTTAATTTTCAATGTTGCCTTGGGTAATGTATTAAAATTCTCCTGAATAATTTGAATACAGCATTAGAGTGACATTTAAAATACAGACAAAGTCTGACAATTTGGCGATGAAAGCAATGGACCAAGGAGGCTGTTTTCGTGACGCAGATATAAAGTCACTATAGGGATGTTTCGTTATAGTTAACCACTATATACTTTACCTGAATAGCCCATCTGAGGAACAATTGAACCATGAGGCCAAGCAACACTGAGCCTTGCTGGGAAAAAAAAAAAAAAGTGATACATTATTTAGAAATCAACATAAATAACTAAATCTATTCAAGGTCACGATTGACACAAATGACTGTAAAAATACACTAGTCAATTACTCTTACAAAAAAAATTGCCTCTAGTATTTTATCATCCAAATTAGCTTTTGATTTGCTGCAAATGTTTGCCGCAAGTTTGCAAAAGCTTATTTGCATTTGAAAATTATCAGTGGTGAATTTGCGGCAAATTTGACATGAACTCTCGATTTTCGTAAGGGTATCATGAACTTGTATGTGTATGATGCCAGTACATAAACAGTAAAATACTTACTGTTTACAAAATCCACAAAACGTAAACAATATTCATGTTAACATAATTTTTGTATGATAAAATCACTTACTTACCTTTTGGTGTCATGTCCTAGAAGTTATTTCCAATTTTACCATTTTTCTTTGTAATGCCATAAACACTATTCCCCAAAACTTACAATTGAAACTTTACAGTTCAAATTGGCACCATTCACTTCTATTGTAAGTGCCCCTCTGTAAACAAGATTTTTGCTTCTTTTTAAGAAAAGGAGGGACAGGGACATGCTGAGTGACTCAGTCAGGCTTCCTAAACAACCAATTTGCCCAGTTGCTAGGCTGGGTAGAGTAACATTTGGTTAACCTCCACATAGTCACTATAAAGTTTGGTTCTCGCTCTTGGTGGGGCGCGTGGTGAGATGTGTGTGGATACCGCGGAGAATAACGTGAGCCTCCACACGCGCTAGGACACCATGTTAATGCACTCAACAAGCCACGTGATAATATGCGCTGAATGACATCTTAGACGCAGAGGCAACTGAGATTGGTCCCCTGCCATCCGGATTGAGGTGAGTCACTATGCCACCACGAGGATTTAGAGCACATTTAGAGCACCAGATTGTGTAGAAAAGGGGAGAGAACCCTTTTTTTTAATGAAAAACTTAAACAAAAGACTCAAACATCAACACACGACGGGCAGCTGCCCATAAACGATCTCTCTCTCTCTCTCTCTCTCTCTCTCTCTCTCACACACACACACACATGCACCACCATCCACAGTCGGCCTTTATCCCCCTCGGAGGCTTAATTAGCCTGATAACGGACCGGGTGTGTAAAATCACGACCCGGCCCCGCCCTCCGCCCTGTCACATTGGTATTTTTTTATTTTTTGGTGGCAAATGCAGAATTTGGATATACAATACCAGTCAAAATTTGGAGATACTTGACTGATTTTTTTTGATTCAATAAAAAAATGTAAAAAGCAGGGACAAGTCCAAATGAATTTTTGTGAAAATAAACATTATGGCACAGATGCTGTCGATTTTGAGCTTAATTTATATTGAACCCGGAATATTCCTTTAATCAAGAGGTAAATGCTGTAAAAGTACTGTTCATGTTATGTAATGCAGTTATCTAATTTTAACAAATATAATCTTTTTGGAAAGTGTTACCAATATAATATTTCATCATATTTTAGCTTTATATCATAAAACATGTAATAAAGCTGATGGAAATGCAAATTATCACTCAAATTTCACAAGTGTCAACATAATATTTTTCCGTTTAACTCTAGCACATAAACTCTGCGTCGATACTTTAAATGTTGAGAAAAACTGGTTTTGAAACACTTTTTATGAACAAAATTGGCATTAATGCAAAATTGCAGTGTCACGTGATAGAATTTCCTCCAATTGTTAGCCATTGTTAATCATGACGACAAGGTATACATCATTGTAAAGTATTCAATGGAAAGGAGTAGGCGAGAACCGGCTTTTCAATATAAATAATGCTTTAATGATAAACTTAAAAGACATGTCCGTAAACAAGCTCTCTCTCTCCCGCACGATCCCCTGCAGTTGACCTTTATCCCTCACGGAGGCTTAATTAGCCTAATACGGGACCTGGTGTGTAGGATCACAACCCGGCCCCGCCCTCCACCCTGCCACAATCATTGAAAGCCAGTTAGTTGTACATGATATAGATCCGATTCTACAAACATGACATTTCCAGGAGTATCAAACTAATATCTCGAATTAAGCATATCGACAAGCGCACAGAGAACAAATGAATAGCCACTGTTTGTGATTAATTTAATCACGGTAGCCATCTGTTTATTTATTAAAGTTGCTTTTCCACACCATTCAAAATAATAGATGGCAGTCATGGAATTAGCCCACAATACAAAACATGTCATTTTTATGTTGTTTTAAATTAAAAATAAATACACAATACTAGGAAAAAAGCATCAGTGTGCTTTTTTGGAACTTATTGCTCAATTCTATAAAAATATTGTTTAGCTTACTTTTGAAAAAATGCCGGTAAAATTCCCTGTATTAAATTAAATAAATTACCAAACTTAAAAAGCATTCAATAAAAAAAAATTATTACCAAACGGAAAAAAATCTATTTTTAGACCTATATATATGCCTTTTCTCTACACAAACTTAAATTAGCCTTACCCTGCTCTGTAGATGAAAAAAGTCAGCTGAATGACATTTTCTCCAAGAATATAAACTATCAGAACTATTTGTCCGAGTTCACTTTCAGAAAATTCGCTTTTGAAAATTTTAAAATGTTTAAATATTTAAAAAATAACTCTCTTTACCTCGGATCGCATATGCTGAGCTTCTTCAGAAAATGTAAATTGCATTATGACACTAAATACATTTTAGATGATCATTAAAAGTTCAGTTGGTCATTAAAAGTTGCTGGACAAATATGCGGGACATAATGCAGTTGTGATGGCGATGCTTTAGATTAGATGATTGTTCAAAATAGCCTATTGAATATCAGAAATTTATCATATGTAATCCCTGATATTACACCACATCAATTCTTTTTAATAGCTCTACACACAGCATATACACATCGATGGATGGTCCTTATACTAAGACTGAAAGTTTCCACCACTACTTGGTGCAGGTTACCAGCTTGAACCGGGCCATGACGATTCGCTTTTATATTTACATTTACATTTATGCATTTGGCAGACGCTTTAATCCAAAGCGATTTACAGCTTTTGAGTCAGAACCGGTCAATGGCAACCTGCGATAGGCGCAACATCAGGACCAATATTACAGTCCTATCAGAAGGGCAACTGCTCCCTTTTGATTGCAATTCCTTGTCTTCTGATTGCATTTATTTGTGAAATTCAAAAGGTAGTAAACTGGCTAATTCCAATGAATTTTCTCAATAGTCTCCCCATTTTACCAAAACTTAACAGGAATACAATTAGGGACATCTGGGAGGTAAATAAGCGATAAACACACATTTCTGTATGGAAGTGGCTTAAGGGCAGATTTCTTTGTCCAAGTGAATGACAAATTGCCACTCAACATGGACATCACACTGCATCCAGCAGCCCGCCTACCATCAAGAAAACCTGTCTGGTTGAACCCACCACCAGAGGATATGACAGTTAACTCGGCATGGAGTGATGAGTGGGCAGCAACTGATGTTGTGAACCACGCCCTCGTAGCTGAGCCGTCGGTCTGTCCCTCTGGCTTCAACCTTCCTCGACGACACTGGTCAACACTGAACCGATTCCGAATGGGACAGGGTCGATGTGCAGTCAACCTTGTTCGGTGGGGGCAAGCCACCAACCCGAACTGCAGCTGTGGGGAACCAGAAACCATGCAGTACATTGAGTGTCCGCTAACTTATTTCAATGGCGGACTCGAGGCTCTACACCTGGCTGAACAAGATGCTGTTTTGTGGGTGGGAACGCAATGCAAACACTAAGAAGAAGAAGAAGTATTTCTGAGTTTATGTTATCTATTATCCCTGAAGCTGGTGAGTGTAATCTAAAGATCTTGAGAAAAGGCAGAAGTGTGTCTGAAAACCTGAGAATAAAAGCAGACTTCCATGGATTGCAACGTCGACTCCCGCTCCCCTTGAAACTGAGAACATTACACAATGAATTGGGTTTCCAGAGCACAAAAAATTTAATTGCGACCCTTGAGGAAAAGCTTCTGATGATATGGCTCTGTGCTCCGGTTTACATGCCCGTGATGAGGGGCATGAGGGGCACAGCATCAAGTGGCATCTGCCAATCCAGATTGGAGTGATTCTAAGATTCAGAGATTGTCACTCCTGGGAAGATTCCCAATTGCAGCGTTGAAGTGACTGACTTGAAAGGGAACTTATGTGTATTAATGCATTAGTTCAAGTTTTCATGTTACTACTGCCAAATTTCAATGCGTTTGCTGTATAAAATTGGGCTTTGCTACTTTGTTAAAAGGTAAATGTTTGTAAAACTTTTAATAACAATATGGGCAATATTTGTTTTAACTTCTCAGTTCTCACCATTGTGTGGCATAGCTACTGGTTGTCTGGGTGGCTCCCCTCCCTCTTTGGGTTTGTCAGCAACTTCCACTTCGTCTTCCTGTGGCTTAGTAACTACTAAAGAGGTGAGACTGGTCACAAACTGATATTTCAGGGATAATTTGAGAGCTTCTTTCTTTTCATCCTCTTTCTCTTGTCCTTTAAGAAGCACCCTGACACAGAAATATAGAGAGAAGACATAAAACATGTAATACATTAATTAACGTTATATTTATATAGTGCTTTTCTTACGTTACACTCAAAGCACTGTACATACAGAAAGGGGACTCTCCTCACCCACCACCAGTGTGCAGCATCCACCTGGATGATGCAACACCAGCCATAAAGCGGCAGTATGCTCACCACACACCAGCTGTTTGTGAAGAGAAGAGAGTATAGTGATGCAGCCAATTCAGGGATGGGCACTATTAGGAGGCCAGAATTGATTAGGGCCAATGGGGGGATTTTGCCAGGACCTACTCTTTGCAAGAAGTGCCCTGGGACTTTTAATGACCACAGAGAGTCAAGACCTTGTTTTAACATCTCTTCCGAAGGAGAGTGCCTTTTTACAGTATAGTGTCCCCATCACTATACTGGGGTGTTAGAAACCACACAGACCACAGGGTGAGCACCCCTGCTGGCCCCACTAACACCTCTTCCAGAAGCAACCTTAGTTTTCCCCAGGAGGGCTCCATCCAAGTACTGACCAGGCTCAACCCTGCTTAGCTTCAGTTTGTAACCAGTCTATAGCTACAGGGTGATATAGCTGCTGGCAATTACATATTTTTTTTTTTTACAATCACTTACACACTAAAATTGGTACTTGAGGCACACTCTATGAAACCATTAACTCATGTACCTCATCTTCAGACCAAGTCTCCAAAACTGCAAGTACATTATCTGTTTTACACTCAGTTTGCAATTGTAAAACTACTTTTTACAAAACACTAAACGCAGTTCTCTACATAAGAAAATCATTCAAAACTAACTTGTTTCATTTGGAAAACACTGCCATTCAAAATGCAACACTCATTTACCGATTACTTACAATCAGTGCTCATGTGTGAAAGCACTTATAACTAATTTCTTCACTTAGAAATCAGAGCTTGTGATAAAAATACAATATTTTTAGGAATTTCTGTTTAACGTGTTAATATGTACTGAATATGCATACATAATATATCATTTGTGTACATACCTGTAAGTGTGAGTGCTATGACAATAACATGTATAAGACACAAGATAGTAATGTTTTACGTTTGTCACATCCGTGTGTAGTTGGCGTGTATAAGAGCTAATCATTTGATGGTTTGTGTGTAGAGTTTTGATGCAAAAACACCACTTTGAGAAGAGTTAATATAGTTCTGAATTAAATGTTTGCTTTTGCAAGAGATGTGTGACATTTTGCATGCTGTGTGTGTGTTTTGGATCTCAAGGATCTTATCCATTAAAGTGACATTTGTTGGCATAACCTAATTGTTAAGATAACTTAATGTATTGTTCTACAGACAGTCAGAAAACTCATGAACTTACTGTCTCTCCAGAAGTTGCTTCACTGTAAGGTAGGCCCACAATCTCTGCATGAAATCTTTATTCTCAGGTGGAACATCACTGAGGTCTTTTGTATTTACAGTGTCTTGATATGTCACCTTATTGTATTTCTACATAGAAATTAAAGAATACTAGTGAACATTTTCATCATACATGCTGTCGGTCATACTTATAAAACTATTTTAAAAACAAAGTTGACATTTTCCCAACATTAACACACCGCCCATGATCCTAATATCCAATGTGCTTCTGGCCATGTTTGAGACTGTCATAAATGAGAAGATACCAGCCCACTCACTCTCTCACAAATTCAAACTTGATAAACAGACCCAGGCTGTGGTCCACTTAAATTTTGTATCTCCTTCCCTCACTATCTTCACTCTGTTTCATGGATTTGTATGTACATCATTGCTTATGTTGCACGAGTGCCCACTACTGGCAGAACCTGTGCAATGGGTTTAACTGGAACACCCTTAGGCTAAGCACTAGATCACTTGTATATACAGGGATATACAGTATATATATATATATATATATATATATATATATATATATATATATATATATATTCTTTAATAAAAAAAAGCACTTTTAATTAGAATACATTTTCATAAAGGGTTAATCAAGTTTTACACAAACAAAAATGGGAAAAGTAATATACACATAGTCTATGACTGTGTAACAAACAGTCAATTTAAGGTAGCTACAAGTATTTAGCTGTAAAATCTCAATATAACTTTTGTAAACTGCTCGACTGTCCTAACTTCACTGCCATCATCCATAAGAGTTGTGTGGTGGTTAAGCACAATCTGGATATTTTGGGAAATGGAGCTGCCTGAAGTGTACTGTGTAAATCGAGGGGTTGAGTGTCTGTCAGTAGAAACTTCTCTCGCCCACTTAGCAAAGTGGAACGGACTTCCAAAATGGAGTCAGGGATTCACCGAGGGGAAGTGCTTAGGGAAGTTAGCAAATGGATGTTTAAAGTGAAGTGGAACGCAGTTCTAGAGACTAGTCATCTAGCTGTAAAAAAAAAGAATCTTACCGATATTGCGATGACCTGAGCAGTGAAACTCTCCACACTGTTGTCCATGATTTGACCTGAGACTACAATTTCAGATCCGTTGAAGTACATGTTAAAATTGGTCTCAGTAAGATTTGTCACGCCAGTGTAATTAAGTTGAATATCACTGAGGAGAGGAATGGCAACTTCATCATAGAAGCCCTACCAAACAAACAAAAAATAAAAGGAGTTGAAATACTCAAATAAATAATCGGAGAGATACTGAATTATGGATGGGTGAATTTAAAATTGATTTTCTGTATTGCACCTGCAGCTGTAGATCAGCATCAGAATCCTCATAAATTCTGCGAGCAATCCCATTATTTTCCAATGACATTTGTGTCAGGAATTCAAAGTTGACATCGTACCCAAAACCAAGGCAATAGAGAGGAAACTTTGACACAATGGCTTTCCTCACATTAGACATTATCCTCTCTGTATTGGTTTCACCTGTAAAAAAAACACATCTGTTAGTTCTGAAAACTGCCCTGTTCTCACATGAAACCCAATTGGTTATACTAATACTTCATTGTTTTTTAAACTATTAAGGTATACACTCTTTTATTAACAGGTCTGCTTACTAGATTGTTATATTAAGTAAAGGTGAAGTGTACCTCTACTGGCACCAAATGGAATTGCAAAAAAAAAAAAAAAAATATTAAAAAGACTCTTTACATACAGGTTTGCCGAACACTACCACCGTTTTCCATTGGTTGGTCAAAAAGACACACAAACTCACACCACTGGTTGAGCCCATGCATCTATGTTAGGCTGGGTGAGTTGTCCAAATAAACCAAGCAATGTCTTGAATGCACCAAAGTTACAGTATTTATACTTCAATCTACCAATAGCTAGTCTCTGCATATTAAGATGAAATGGGAGAAACTATTTAAACGATATAACACACTTTATCTATAAAGGATGTGAATTACAGTGTGGATCTATTCATGAAGCATGATTAAGTGAACTAATGTTAAGATGAACATCAATTCCACTCAAATGCTGAAGGTTGGCAGTGAACTCTATGTATGTGTATCAGTGATTGTGTGCCTGTAGTGGGGTCTCCATCTGTAAGCAGTATCAGGATGGAAGCAGTTCCTTCTCGTGGGTGTTGCTTTATCATGTTCACTCCTTTAAGCACTGCAGCGTTTATGTCTGTGGCTAAAGGAAGATAAAACATATGGAGTGACTATTGGACCAGATGTAAATAGCCTTGGTCACACAGCAGGCTCTTTGAGCACCAATTGACTGGTGGACCCAGACAAAAATATAACAAAATGATAAATTGGTGTCGCCCTTGTAGGCTGATGGGTATTTTGTACAGCGCTGAATAGGAATTTGAACTCAGATTCATGGACTATGTGATGGACTTTATGTTACAGTATATATGAGACTACAGTATATCATTATATCATATACCATATGTAGTATGTCATTTTATTATATACTACTTTATAAAAGTGCATGTTACTAAACAAAATGCAAATATTATTATTTACTCGGGTGTGCAAATTGCATCTGCCAAAAACTTTTTGTCATTGTTAGGTACAAATTTCTCAGGGGCCATTCGTATCGAATGTGTTATTACATCCATTTGCAGGTTTTCTATTTTTTCTTAGTTGTTTTTTCTGTGTAAACATGCTCTTTCCAGATGTCTTTTACTCTTGCACCATGTCTCACTTTTTTTCATAGCTCATGCAGGATGCCGTGTCATGTTAAAAAGAATGTAAACTTTTAAAAGTGCATCTTCTGAAACACCTGCGTTATGTTGTATTCTAGCTTTTTTGCTGCAAGATTGTGTCTGATGTCTACTTGACTGGTTAAGAACTCACATCCCCTATCTCTGATATTCTGTACGAAAGATTTGGCATCCTCCAGGTTTGCCTTGGTAGCTTTGAGGAGTTCATGTTTCCAAATTTCAACTTGACTGTCAAAGGTGATCAGTCCAAAGTGATCATCCTCATCAAGATCACTCAAAATCTTCAACAGAGCCAAACGAGTCTAAAAAAAAAAACAAACACTTCTGTCAGCACATCTGAAAATCTCAGAAATATCAGTTATTCTTTCTACATAACCATTATGTTTACTCAAAATTGCCAGATATGGACAATTGTGTTATTAAATTAAACAAAGCAACTCCCCATTGGCATTGTTCCTTATTATTTACCTGTATTATTTTTCTGCCATGCATAGAGCCACTCTGGTCAATGATAAACACCACATTTTTGGGAATACGTGGAATGTCAGTGGGTGCAAAGTAGTGGACGAAATAGCCATTCGATACCTAAGAGAAATAAAAATTTATTGAATTCTGTATATGATTCATTTCTTTTTCATGTCTAGTCTTTCAGAACAGGGCCAGATTTGTGAAGAAATTACTCCCCGCTACCTGACTGGTCGCTATCATTAAAGCCCACCCCTACACTTTCCCCTAAAAATAACCTTACTAGGGAGTGAGAAATCTGCACAGCACTGGATGGGGGTAGTAGTATTACTTTTAATACTAGATAAAATGTTAAAGAGAGCACTAGATACAATGTTGAAGAGGTGTATGAACTTGCTAAAACAATGTCAGACAATGTAATATGCTCTGCCCCCCTCCCTGCTCATCGTGGTGACGAGTTTTATAGTAGATTAGTGTCACTGAACAGCTGGATGTCTAAGTTGTGTCCGGGGCTTAGCATATCAGATTTCTAGACAGTTGGAAGAGTTTTTGGGGTAGACCTGACCTTCTAAAGAGAGACGGACTCCATCCCTCCAGGGAAGGTGCCACTTTTCTCTCTAATAATTTGGCTCATAGTCTTACAGTAATAATGACACTATCTGACTAACTAGGTCCCAGGTCAGGAAGCTGACAAACTTGTTAATCCTAACATCTACTAGCTGCCTTGAGATGTAACACAGGCCACATAAACTACAACACATAGAGTCTGTATCACCTAGATATCATGTAGAGACTGTGTCAGTTCCCTGGACTACCAAATATAAACCCCTCACTAAATCATTTAGAAAGATTTTTAATATAGTCAAACTTGAAAAAAATAAAAATGTAAGATAAACATCATATTAAGGAAACATTAGATCTCTTTCAACTAAAGCACTAATTGTAAATGAAATTATTACAGATTATTACAAAAATCTGGCTGAAATCTGGTGAATATAATAGTCTAAATGAATCTACTACCCCAGGTTATTGTTATAAACACGAGCCCCATCTGAAGGGTCTAGGAGGAGTTTCTACAATTTACAGTGAAGTTTTTGGTGTTATTCAGAGGACAGGATATACAGTGGCCCCCACTAATATTGGTACCCTTTGAAATATGTGCAAAGAAGGCTGTAAAAAATATGTTTTTATTGTTTATCCCTTTGATCTTTCATTCAATACATTCACAAAAATCTAGCATTTAATTGAAGTAAAATAATTGAAAAGAGGGAATAATCTCATTATTAAAGAAATATTTTTCTCCAAAACACAGTTGTCACAATTTTTGGCACCAATAGAAATTCATATGAGTAAAATATATCTGAAGTATATTGCTATTCATATTTTAAATGTTTTAGTACACCTGGGTGACTAGGAACATTAAATTGTCCAAGCCAAATACCCTTAGTCATCCATCACAAAGGGTAAGACTAAAGAATAAAGTTATGATGTACAGCAAAAGGTTGTTGAGCTTCACAAAATAGGAAGTGGCTATAAGGAAATAGCTAAAGCATTGAAAATACACATTTCCACCAACAGGGCAATGATTAATAAGTGCCAATCAACTGGAGATGTTAAGAATCAGCCTGGAAGAGGATGTGTATCAATATTGTCTCCACACACAGTGAGGAGGATGGTTCGAGTTGCCAAACATTCTCCAAGGATCACAGCTGGTGAATTTCCGAAATTACCCGGGTCAGAAAGTCTAAAAGAAAATATTAGACACCACCTACATCACCACAAGTTGTTTGGGAGGGTTTCAAGAAAAAAGCCTCTGCTCTCATCCAGCAACAAACTGAAGAATCTTCAGTTTGTCAGGCACTGCTGGAACTTCAAATGGGACTGGGTTCTATTGTCATCGGTTTAGCTTACACAGAGAGGCAGCCAAATGGAAAAGTACACCTTGTCCACAGTTAAATATGGATCTTAAAGAATCAGGATCTTTAACGTTGTGGGGCTGTTTTTATGATAGAGGTCCTGGACATCCTTTTCTGATTAATGGCATCATGGACTCTATCAAATACCAACAGATACAAATAAAAACCTGAAAGCCTCTTCCAGAAAGCTTATAATGGGCCCTAGTTGGATCTTCCCGTAGGACGATGATCCGAAACACATCAAAATCAACACAAAAATGGTTCACTGACCACTATATAAATGATCTGCCATGGCCATCTCAATCCCTGACCTGAACCCCATAGAAAACCTGTCGGGTGAACTAAAGAGGAGAGTCAACCAGCGTGGACATTATAGGAGAAGACTCAGAGCTGTTCCCCGTTTGTCGCTCACTTCGACGTTGTGTCAAAGAAGCGACACTAGGGGTCTGTCTTGAGAGCCTTTTGCATCTCTGATCTATGAGAAAAGGCCAATGAGAAATTGGCAGACAGAATTTGCATGTCCCGCCTCCGGACATACGGGTATAAAGGGAGGGAAATGCATCTATTTCATTCAGAAATTTTCTTCGGAGCCGATCGGTTGTGTGTGCAGCGACCTGCGAGTCACAGCCTATTCCTCTCATCTCTTAGCGATTGCTGTTGGATCTACGGAATATCTGAAGCTACGCATATCTGCAGCTTTCTCCTTCTCTGCACAGCAGTGCAGCTTTGCCCCTGGCCGCTTCGACAGCGCAGTTGAAAGAGTTATTTTCTCTAAAAGAGCAAAATACACAGCGGCGTTGGACATCCTTTTCAGGACACATCTTTCCGCCCCTGTGTAGTTCCTGGATGTGGTAGAGTGCTCTCCGCTCCTGATGGTCACAGGCGCTGCCTCGTGTGTCTGGGTAGCAATCACACTGAGGCAGCGTTTGTGGATTGTTCGTGTTCTCACTGAGAGAATCTTACCATGGCAATGCTGCGGTCATGGCTTTCCTTCCTAAGAAGGAACGCCACTCCAGCCGCCCCCGTGTCGCTCCTTCCCATGGGATTGAGGATGACCCGGCTGGCGATGGAGGCGTTTTGGAGATGGCAGCGGGATCGGTTTCGCCGGGTACGTCCCCGCGAACCAGCCGGCCCCCGGCACGCTCGTTGACTTCTGTCCGGGCTCGAGGCAACAGCGGCTCGCCTTACGGCCAGCCTGCCTAGCCTCATGAGCCCCCCGAGCCGGATGAGCTCGCCGCTGCATCGAAGAGTGGTCCGGCGTCTGACGTGGATGACTCAACTGGGCTGCCACCTTTGGGCCAGCACGGCCAGTCTGAGGCTGATGCCCAGATGTCCGACATGCTTGCCCGGGCTGCCGTCAGCATGGGGCTGGACTGGAATCCTCCATCCTCCCCACAGCCTTCGCGGCTGGATGATTGGTTCCTCGGGTCTGCGCGCACCTCACAGCCAGATGCACGAAGTGGACAAAACACGCTTCCTCGACGCACCTGTCTCCCAGTTCGGCCTTTTCAGCGACACCGTCAAGGACTTCGCCCAGCAGTTCTCAGCGGTGAAAAAGCAGACGGAGGCCATATCTCACATCATGCCCCATCGCACCTCCAGTGCGGGCCATGACCCGTCTGCCCAAGAAACGCGTTGAGCACCCCGCGGTAGGCGCACGCTCCCCGTTTCACGAACCACTTTGAGGACCCAGAAGGCTCCCAAGCGTTCCTGAGACAGACGACCCAGGGACCAAGACATTTGCTCCGGAGCTGGTAAGCAGACCAATCCATCCCCCCGTGGAGGGCCAGGAGGAGCGTCTTCAGTTAAACTTATTTACTTTGCTGCACCCCCTTCGAGCTGCGGTACCCAGATTCTCAATAAAAGAGCAATTCCCTTTGTCTCTGGGTCACCTGGCCCGCAAATGCCGTTCTCACGGCACTCTGCCGCCACACCTCAACAGTCCTGGCACATTGGATGCAGACCTCTCGCCTCCAGTCCCACAACCTGTTCTGACGAATCTAGAGGACGCCTCCGCAGGACCTCCTCCTCAGTCACTAGCCCGCCCCCTGCCAGGTGTGCAGAGGGAGGTAAGTGCTTTGAGTCTTTTCTCAACACCCAAGCCTTGGGACACTCTTCTGCCTCCCGACGTGCTATTACCTGGCTCACTCTTGAGAGTTACTATGCGCTCATAGAGACCAGGTGCTCAGGCACCTCAGCCGCCTAGGGATTCAGGTCAACTGGGAAAAGAGCAAGCTCTCCCCGGTTCAGAGCATCTCTTTTCTCGGCATGGAGTTAGACTCATTCTCAATTACAGTGCGTCTCACGAGTGAGCGCACGCAGTCAGTGCTCAGGTGCCTCTTCGAGCCCGGCACAACGGTTCTTCTAAAAACATTCCAGAGGCTCCTGGGGCATATTGCATCCTCAGCCGCAGTTGCGCCGCTTGGGTTGATGCATATGATACCACTACAGCACTTGCTTCAGACTCTAGTCCAGAGATCGGCATGACGCCACAGCACATAACGTGTGATAATCACCCCCTCCTGCCATTAGACTTTCAACCAGTGGACAGACCTCAGTTTTCTGCGGACAGGAGTCCCCCTACAGCAGGTGTCCAGACATGTTGTGGTCACCACAGACGCCTCTCAACTGGGTTGGGGCACCTTGTACAATGGGCACACTGCCGCTGGCTGAGTTGCTGGCTGTAATCCTTGCCCTGTGGAGGTTTCTCCTGCTGATTCGGGGCAAGCACGTCTTGATCGCCAATATGTCATATGTCACAACTCGCCCGCAATCTCCTCTTTTGGAGTCAGCAGCGACTCAGGTCGCTGCGCGCCACTCATATCCCTGGCAACCACAAAACGATGGCAGCTGTTCACGAACTGAAGTGTCGCTTGTTCGCGAATTGGTGTTCTTCCCAAGCCAAAGACCCAACGAGTTGCACAGTTCGGCAAGTCCTTGGGTAAGCACGACTTGATTATCAGGTTCCTTAGAGGTGCCTGGAGACTGAACCCTCCCGGCCAAGCCTATTCCCCTCCTGGGATCTCTCAGTGGTCCTCTCGGGCCTTCAGAGACCACCCTTTGAGCCGCTTGACTCAGTTGAGCTCAAGGCCCTCTCCCTGAAGACTGCGCTCCTGATAGCGCTAGATTCCATCAAGAGGGTTGGGGACCTGCAAGCGTTCTCTGACAGTGACACCTGCCTGGAGTTCGGTCTGGCACATACTCACATTATCCTGAGGCCACGACCGGGCTACGTGCCCAAGGTTCCTACGACCCCCTTCAGGGATCAGGTCGTGAACCTGCAAGTGCTGCCCCTGGAGGAGGCAGAACCAGCCCTTTCGTTGCTGTGTCATGTAACATGCTTTGTGCATATATTTGGACCGCACGCAGAGTTTTTGATGTTCTGAGCAGCTCTTTGTCTGCATTGGTTGACGGCGGATAGGGAACGCCATCTCCATATGGATTTAGCTCACTGGGTCGTTGAAGCCATTTCTCTGGCTTACCAGACCCAGGCTGTGCCCCCTTGCGTCCAGTGTGCTTTCTCTCCCAGGTTAGCCACTAAGCGTCGCTTCCTGGATGTTCTTCCTCCCTAGCCTTCTGGCCTGTGAATTCAGCGGAGCAATTTGCAACCAGACTCACAAAGAGCCACTAGTGTTCTTTACTGGGGTAGGGCTCCACAGGCTTAATTCCCTCTTCAGGCAACTCCCTGTGATGTATACCCTATCGGCAGATCCTCGTCTTCCTCGGGCAGTCCCACTGTCCCTGGTCGCCGTGTTTGTAGAGATCCTCCCTCATCAGGCAGGACCTGCCACAGTGCCGCTCCCACATGCAGCTTCACAACCCACGTGGTGTATTAGCCACATGTCACCTCCCCCTATTCTGGGCAGGATGTGGCCTCCAAAGGGTCTTTTCCCCCTGAAAAAATAGGATCGGGAAAGGCCGCCTTCCCCGACGCATTTCATAGCGTTAAGATTCACACTCTATGCAAGAGACATAGAGAGGGAAAAGGCATAGCTGACAGGCTTGCTCCCATGCTAGTCATGTAGCACCTGTTCCCCCTTCAGGGGTGCTGGGAACCTAAGGTCTGTATATAACACCTTTTCTGGGGGCTGTGGGGAGCGTTAAGTGCAGCCGATACAGTTGCTTCTAGCACGCAGAATCCTGCTTGCACCTGTGTCAGCAGTTCACGTAACACAGCCTAGGGCATGGCATTTTTGAATGGGACACTTTGTGTCACTTCATTCGACACAACGTTGAGTGAGTGACAGAAGGGGAACGTCACGGTTACTGTTGTAACCTCTGTTCCCTGAGGGAGGGAGGGAGGGAGACGTTGTGTCCCTTCTGCCACGACACTAGACCTACCACTGTAAACTGTATTCTCAGCTCCTCAGTGCAAAAATCTGACTGACAGAAGCACACCTGCTTCCCTTTATACCCGTATGTTTGGGGGTGGGACATGCAAATTCTGTCTACCAATTTCTCATTGGCCTTTTCTCAAGTTAAGAGGTACGCGAGGCTCCCAAGGAAGACCCCTTGTGTCACTTCATTCAACACAACCTCTCGTTCCCTCCCTCAGGGAACAATGTTTAATCAAGAATAGATTTTTTTGCAATGCAGTCAATAGCTTATCAAGTGAAGGACTGCAGTTACCTTCCCGTTTCCATCTCTGATCACAACCCTTCTAAGCTTATGTAAGAACCAACAACTGTTTACCCTATTACAAAAATTGGAGATTTAGAACTTACATGCTAAAAGATCCAGAATTTATACAGTTCATGACCACTCAAATTCAAATATTTCTTGAGGGCAACTCAAACATATGGGAGGCGGTTAAATCATTAATGAGAGGACATATTCTTTCATAAGGGGCATATAAACATAAATAAAAGAAAGCTGTTTTAACAAAATTAAAAAAGAAATAAGATCATTAGAATTAGAACATTCATTGACAAATAAAGATGAATGTTTGACTCAACTCGCTCAAAAACGGATTTTATCCAATAATATGTGCACCCAGATTGTGGCAAGAACAAAATATAATTGCTAAAATTTGGAGATAAGACTAGCAGACTATTGTCATGGCAAATAAAGAAAGAAGTATCAGATATACATATTCACTCCATAAAATTGAATGATGGAAAACATGTAACAGGACCTAAGGAAATTAATATTTTCTTCAAGGATTTTTATGAAAATCTATACAAAACTTCCACCCAGGAAAATGTGTGCTAAAACAATTTAGCAAAATACAACTACCTAAAACTGATGACTAAGATAATGTACTATTGAATTCAGACATAACTGAGAATGAGGTACTTGGAGCTATAAATGCTTTGGAAAAAACAAGGCCCAAGGGCCAGACGGCTTTCCAATTGAGTACTTGAGTACTTTAAGGCGTTTTCAAATATTGTTGTTATTAGCTCCACTAACAAACATGATTAAAGAATCACTTGAGAGAGGCTCACTTCCACACCCTCTGGAGCAGGCAACAATAATATTACTTCTTAAGCCGGGGAAGAACAGGCGGAAATATTGGTCTTATAGGCCATTAAGTCTCCTTAATGCTGATTATAAAGTTTTGACCAAATAATTTGCCCTAAGACTAGAAACTAGTCTATACCCAAAGTAATACACCCAGATCAGACAGATTTGTTAAGAATAGACAAGGCTCCAATAATGTTAGAAGACTTCTACATATAATTGATATTGCGCAGAAGTAGAAATAATTTATTTTTATTCTGTCTATGGATGCTGAAAAGGCTTTTGACAGAAATTAATTTCCTTTTCGCAACCCTAGAAGCCATGAGCTTTGGATTTAAGTCCATTGGATAAAAACTATTTTTAACTACCCTAAAGCATAAATATTTGCCAATGGTGTTATGTCAAGCACTTTCACACTATCTAGAGGCTGTAGACAAGGCTGTCCAATATCCCACTTATTATTTGCCCTTGCTAATTAACCTCTCGTAATTGCAATAAGGACCCATACTGTAAAAAAGGAATTCAATTTGACACTATAGAACACAAATTATCCCTTTATGCTGATGACCTGTTAATATACCTGACCAATCGACAATCCTCTATACCCCCCTTACTGCATGTATTTAAGAAATATAGTAAAATCTCTGGCTATAAATTGAATTATGACAAGAGCGAAGCCCTCCCTATTAATATACCGAATCATATATTCAAACCATTTAAACTGTGCCCCAGAGGTTTTAAATATTTAGGTATCCATATTGGTTTAACACATGATGACATGTTCCAGATAAATTATTCCTTACTTTTTTTTATGAGGATATGCATAAATGGAAAGAACTACCCTTATCACTAATTGGTATAAATCAACATTATAAAAATGAACATTTTACCTAAACATTTGTATAAATTTCAGTGTCTTCCCTTGAACATTCCCATGTCTTACTTTAAATAACTAAATAAGGTGCTTTCTTGTTTGTGTAAAGGTAAAAACCCCAGAGTAACAATTCTTAAACTCCAAGCACCATATAATATAGGTGGACTGAATCTTCCAAATTTTAGACATTATTATTTAGCTTCACAACTTTGCACTATATGGGTCTGTTTGAATCCTGATAAGATTAATACTAGCTGAAAAGTAATAGAACAGTGGGACATGACTTCCATCCCATTAAAGGTCATTCCTTTTTTGGGGCCCAAAAGAAGTTTATCTAAATACACCAACAATCTGATAATCCTTCATACATTCTCTGCTTGGGTGGAATCACATCAACTACTTGGTCTTAGTTTTACTCCACTCAGACCCCCCCCACCACCCCCCTTAGGAAAACCCCATTACACCTGCATGTATTGCTGATAGTTTCCTAAAAGCATGGACTAGTAAAGGTATAAATATGCTTAAGGACTTGTATACTAGCAATTCTTTAATGAGCTTTGAGTTGCTATCCCAGAAATATACAATTCCAAAACATAATTTCTTTAAATATATGCCACAGACACTGGGTAAAAGAGATCACTCCCCAGACATTCCCTAACATTACAAACCTATCACCTCTTGAAAAATGTTTGTTTAACAAGATGGTGTCATCTCCAAGAGGTATTGCTTCTGTAGGATACAGCACATTAACAGATAATATTAAGCCATTTGACAACATAGAATTGAGACAAAGGTGAGAGGGAGATCTTGACTGTACAAATGACCCTGTAGAGTGGGAGTGTGTTATGGAAAGAATGCAAACTATGTTAATATCTACCAAACATAGACAAATCCAATGTAATATTCTGCATAGAACATATTACACTCATCAAAAACTTCACATGTTAAATACTGATATTTCATCAAATTGTCAAAGATGTAAAACATATGCATTTGAATTGCCCTGTTTTAAATGACTTTTGGAAATAGATATAGATATTCCCATTCTTAATGATCCTAGAATTTGTAGAAGGGTGTTCTCCACGAACTCGTCAGCTCATCATACAAAGGAAGCGGTGTGCAGACCCGAGGAACCAATCATCCAGCCGCAAAGGCTGAGGGGAGGACGGAGGGTTCCAATCCAGCCCCACGCTGACGACGGCCCGGGCAAGCATGTCGGACATCTGGGCGTCAGCCTCAGTCTGGGCATACTGGCCCGAAGGTGGCAGCCCAGTCGAGTCATCCACTCAGGGGGCTCAAGAGGATTGGCAGGCTGGCCGTGAGGTGAGCCGCCATTGCCTCGAGCACAGACGGAAGTCAACGAGCTTGTCGGGGGGGCAGGTGGTTCGCGGGGACGTACCCGTGAAACCGCGCCCACTGCCATCCCCAAATCTCCTCCATCGCCAGCCGGGTCGTCCTCAATCCTGTGGGAAGAAGGAGCGACGCGGGGGGCGGCTGGAGTGGCGTTCCTTCTGAGGAAGGAAAGCCGTGACCACAACGTTACCATGGTCATGTTCTCGCTGTGAGAACATGAGCCATCCACAAACGCTGCCTTGGTGTGATCACTGCCCAGACACGAGACAGCGCCTGTGGCCGTCAGGAGTGGAGAGCACTCTACCGCATCCAGGAACTACACAGGGGCGGAAGGGCATCTTTATAAAGACGCGTCCTGAAAAGGACGTTCAACGCCAGCTGTGTATATGCTCTTTTAGTGAAATAAACTCTTTAACGCTGTCAAAGAGCCCAGGGGCAAAGCTGCACTGCCGAGCAGAGAAGGAGAAAGCCGCTGATATGATCAAACAGCAATCGCTCAGAGATGGGAGGAACAGTTTGTGACTCGCAGCTCGCTGCTTACACAACCTGTCAGCTCCGAAGAAAATTTCTGAATGAAACGGATGCATTTCCCTCCATTTATACCCGTATGTCCGGGGGCGGGACATGCAAATTCTGTCTGCCAATTTCTCATTGATCAGAGATGGAAAAGGCTCTCAAGAGAGACCCCTAGAGTCGCTTCTTCGACACAACATCGAAGTGAGCGACAGACAGGGAACTAATGATTAGTACAGATAATTAATTAAAAAAAAAATTTAGCTGTTGCGTTTTTTTTTTTCTTTTTGGTTTTTGTGAAAGAAAAGAAAAACAATTGTTGTAATTTTATGTATAAATGTTTCTTTCTGTATCATAATTGAAAATAAAGCTATGTATATATATATATACAGTATATATATATATATAAAAATATTTGTAAACGTTACTCACAAGTCAGTGAACTTTCAGCACGTTGAAGCTGAATCATGCACTGATTACTTTGGAGTCGTTTCTTAATCAATAAAACAGTGACAGAATGACAGACAGGCTACTTCAGAGAACAAAAATAGAGCTTGAAGTAGAATATTTACCTTCAATCAACTGAAATGAACACTGCATCTTTTCGTTTGAAAGTATAGGAAAAAGTCTATTAAATGTAATCACTGCTAGTGTAGCTTTTGAAGGACTATTGATGACATTTCCACCCTAAAGAGTATCAAACCAGAACATGAAAAAGTAGCATGATATTACCATGTCATGAAATTGCATGCTGTGGTAGTACTATGTTATTCTTTGAAGTACCTTGGAGTACCATGAAAATATAGTTTATGACCAATGCATTTATCAAAGTACCGCAATATTACAATACCATCACTGTACCATGGTAAACCCACAGGAGGCAACGTTTTTGAAAGGGGATTTTGAGATGGTTGAATAGTACCATGAATAACCAACACACAGAAACTGGCAACATTATTTATGTTGTTGTACCAATTTTGAGATGTTTTTGTCTTCTAATAAATAATAATTTGATCAAATTGCAGCTGATTATTTTTTGTATTTATATGTATAAATAATATGAACCATGTCTAACATGTTATTGATCTCAAAATGCAAAAACTGGTAGTATACTTGAGATGCTGGCACTGCAATAATGGGTTAGTTAGACAAGAAAGTTTTACTTTACATTCTAATTTTAATCATAATATATGGTTTAATATTTATTCCCCCCATTTTATGTCATTGCCCCACTATTCTTAACAGTCTATATCTTGGCCTGTTTCAGAAACTCTCAGCATTTGTCTGTCTAAATAGTCTATTTTGATAACACAAATTTTACTTTGGATCTGATGGACTTTTCGGAAAAACTCACCATTATTTCCCCTTGTGGATTTCGTCTTTCAACATCGTATGTTATGAGCAGGTCTCCATTCAGCCCATTTTCACCACAACATTTTGTCTGCTGATCTCGAGTGGGGTAGAAGGACACCCATACCTGAAATTGACAGTTTGGTCATCTGATAAATTAGTTTGAAGTAAAATGAGAACATCTAAACTGCATTTTTGTAATCCACTCCTCAGTTGAAGATCTTACATCTTCATCTGCTCTGGTTGTTTTGATGGCATTGGCCAGGTCATTGGTACTCAGATCTCCTTTCACCTCAAAGAAAGAAATTCCTGGTTTCTCATGGATGTGTACATCAATCTAACATAAAAAAAACAAAACAAAAAAAATCTGATTTAAATATAGATTTATTTAAGCTTATGTAAGTATATAAGCGTAAATAAATGTACACATTTTTAACCCTGTATTTTAACCATGCATCTATCAATCTTATATTATCATCTGATTCCTCTTTGTTTCTTCTCCGACCTTGAAGTCTGCCACTGGCTGCATCGGGTGGGCATTAACGAGTAGCTCGTATTTGCCAAGACGACGCTTTAGCAGTTCCTCATAGGTCAACTCAAAGGTCACTTTACTGAGAGCAGCCACTGTAACTGATGTTTTAAAGTCTTCTAAAGTCCTTCCAACAGATCTGAAACAGAAATTGAGCCCATTTCATAAATAACTTTGCTATATTGTTAGAATGGAAGTATTCTATTCTAAGTGTACACATTTTTTAAATGTTCAGTACTTGATCAGTCCAGCACTTTGTCCTCGTGATACTGCTTGAGTGTACTGCTGCTTAGCTGCATCTTTTTCCTTAACAACCCCGTCATATGTCTTGCCCTCTATGGTCCTACAGAGAAAGACAATCACCAGCAGTGAGATATACTGCATACCGAGGCTACTGGTAAATTTGATAAAGATGAGATCACAATTTATGTACAATTAATGCTGAAAACCAGTTAATTCCAAAGTGTTCAAATACTTTTTCTTGCCACTGTAAGTTAAGTATACCAGGTTTCACCAGGTAATTTTATTTACTGACCCCTGGTCACTCAACAATTTTTAAAAATTAGCCCACGATTTATGTATTTTGAAAATCCCTTTGCTAGAGTGTGCTGAGTGGTTGTCATAACATTACTTTGTGTTGCTATAGTATTCTTGGTGGTTTCAAGGTTTTTCTGGGTGGTCGCTAAGTGGTTACCCACTGACCCAAATTAAAAGAGCCCACTCAATGGTTTCTATGATATTCTGGTCCTGAGAAATGGCAAGGGTCCTAATACAGTGTACTGTAAATCTATGGGATTATTTTTGGCATTTTATTGCCAATTTATTACTCTTAAGCGCATCCCAGTGTGTGAGTATGTGAGTTATTATTGAATATGTAAATATGTATTATTGAAAATGGCTTCTTTCTCTTCCTGTATCTCTTAGTGTGTAACACCGTTCATATGTACCCACATTCTGAATTTGCTGATAAAGGCATTCTTGGGTATCTTGACCTCAAAATGGACCTCTTGTGATTCGTTCAGTGTGTTCACCACACGGCTTGTGATGACTGTGGTGGCATAGCGGCTGGTCACAGTAGTGTTAATGTGGAAGCTGTAAATATCCACGTTTTGTTTCTGTGTTGAGAAATCAAAAGTAAATGTTATGCTCATAAAGCAGAGAATGATTGGCTAGTGCATATTTACTTTTAGCGTGGGATTGCTCAAATATTTACTGCTCCAAATAACACAAAGAAAAGGTCTTTGGTCTAAAGGGCAACTACAATTTTATGGTTACATCTAGTGAGCAACAGAATGTTCAAATTTGATTCAGATTGCATTTTCCGGTCAACAATTGCATAACACAGTAAACATTTTCAAACATTTTCAGCAATGTATCTGGTACATATGCACTTTCATTACAACACTGTTAATTTAGCTTTTTTTTTTTTTCTTAAGAATTTTGACTCACATCCTCACAATTCACATCTTAAAGTGATCTTTTACCCTCACCTTCTTAACAGAAGCTGAAGTGGCAATGATGACAAAGACGCCCAAGAAAATCAGTCTGATTGCAGTTCGATCCATCATGAACTGCTCAGGAAGAAACTTCAAAACACATACTGCCTTTATACTCTTTTCCACACAGTGCTATTGGCTATTTTTGACAGGATGCTGAAACCACCCCTTTTGCTATTTGTTTTTGTGAAATGAACCTCACATAAGGCGGAGTTTTGCAGTCACATTTTTATCATTTACAAAGGCAATTTTCTGTCTAGTAGCAATAAAGACCGATTATATCATCATTAATGCAAAAAACACAGTAATTATGTAATAATTTCAACTACATTATGAAATGTACAGTATAATACTATAAATATATACAGATATTAATACAAATGCAATTGAGCTCAGATTAATAGTATATGTACTGTATGTCAATGACTAAAATTATTAATTCATTATTAAAATGAGTGAGTGATGACATCCCGCTCTAACATTTTGGTGCACACTCAACCTTACGTGCAGGAGTCATCAAGCCAAATGAGACCGAGAACTAGCTAGCTGTGATCTGATTAAATTCAGCATAAGCAAAACTTTACTATTCTGTCCCATTTGTAGTGAATCTCAGTTTTAAAATTTTCTATTTTGATGGATATTTTGTGAATTTGGGGTTGAAATCTACATTTGTAAATACGCATTCGGTGAGTTCAAATGTTTGCCCTCCAAAACACACAGAGCTACAAACCAGCTAGCACTATCACTAAGGAAATAGTTTTATGATTACACTTTGACTGTCATTGATGTATTTGGGTTTAGTAAAATGTGATGTATCACATGTTAAATTTAGTGTTTCATGCACTCACTTATGGTGTACATAAGTTCCCTTTCAAGTCAGTCACTTCGACGCTGCTTCAGTAGCTGAAGCTATGGGGACTATACTCCAAGCAGAAATAAAGCAGACTTGACATATTAGTCTGTAATTACAATGAAGCGTTTTCTGAGACCACCAAATTAGAATCCTTCAGTTTCAGGGTTCAAACCTTTTTTTGTGATTAAATTTTTTTATTGATTTATATATTAAAATAAAAAAAGAAAAACATTTAAAAACAGAATCAATACTTAACCCTCACTGAATCTGAATTATCATGGAGTAATACACTGATGCCTCATGACCTTTTCCAAAAGCAGTAATCATCCAGAGTGTCTGCCGCTTTAGGGGGGCACAGCTGTAAATACCTAACAAACTGAGATATCGGAATTCCAAAATGTTGAACCAAATTTTCAAAGGATCTCAACACTCCACTCTCATATACACTCACCTAAAGGATTATTAGGAACACCATACTAATACTGTGTTTGACCCCCTTTCGCCTTCAGAACTGCCTTAATTCTACATGGCATTGATTCAACAAGGTGCTTAAAGCATTCTTTAGAAATGTTGGCCCATATTGATAGGATAGCATCTTGCAGTTGATGGAGATTTGTGGGATGCACATCCAGGGCACGAAGCTCCCGTTCCACCACATCCCAAAGATGCTCTATTGGGTTGAGATCTGGTGACTGTGGGGGCCATTTTAGTACAGTGAACTCATTGTCATGTTCAAGAAACCAATTTGAAATGATTTGAGCTTTGTGACATGGTGCATTATCCTGCTGGAAGTAGCCATCAGAGGATGGGTACATGGTGGCCATAAAGGGATGGACATGGTCAGAAACAATGCTCAGGTAGGCCGTGGCATTTAAACAATACCCAATTGGCACTAAGGGGCCTAAACTGTGCCAAGAAAACATCCCCCACACCATTACACCACCACCACCAGCCTGCACAGTGGTAACAAGGCATGATGGATCCATGTTCTCATTCTGTTTACACCAAATTCTGACTCTACCATCTGAATGTCTCAACAGAAATCGAGACTCATCAGACCAGGCAACATTTTTCCAGTCTTCAACTGTCCAATTTTGGTGAGCTCTTGCAAATTGTAGCCTCTTTTTCCTATTTGTAGTGGAGATGAGTGGTACCCGGTGGGGTCTTCTGCTGTTGTAGCCCATCCGCCTCAAGGTTGTGCGTGTTGTGGCTTCACAAATGCTTTGCTGCATACCTCGGTTGTAACGAGTGGTTATTTCAGGCAAAGTTGCTCTTCTAACAGCTTGAATCAGTCGGCCCATTCTCCTCTGACCTCTAGCATCAGCAGGGCATTTTCGCCCACAGGACTGCCGCATACTGGATGTTTTTCCCTTTTCACACCATTCTTTGTAAACCCTAGAAATGGTTGTGCGTGAAAATCCCAGTAACTGAGCAGATTGTGAAATACTCAGACCGGCCCGTCTGGCACCAACAACCATGCCACGCTCAAAATTGCTTAAATCACCTTTCTTTCCCATTCTGACATTCAGTTTGGAGTTCAGGAGATTGTCTTGACCAGGACCACACCCCTAAATGCATTGAAGCAACTGCCATGTGATTGGTTGATTAGATAATTGCATTAATGACAAATTGAACAGGTGTTCCTAATAATCCTTTAGGTGAGTGTACACAATCCACTCTGACCAGCAGATAGGGGACTTATTAATACATAATTTGGGTTTCAGCCATATGCTCGAGGCAACATTTAAATAAATGTCTGAATTAAACACTCTGGACACTTTTGTCCATTCCAAGTGCAAATTCGAGATAACATGTTGTAACTTAACTTCTCTGGTTAGTTTGATAGAAAGGCTTTGCCATGGTGAAATACAAAACCAGGGAGAGGGTCTCTCAGGTGGAAGCGACCAATGAGCCAAGTGACTGAGACCAAATGCATAATAATAAAACAATATCTTGGGTAGGCGTAGCCAATCTTTGTCAATCAACCAAGGACTTCACCATGCTATCAAATTGCTTGACATAAGAGAGGGGTACATCTGTAGCAGGTAGTTGAATTTTGGAATACAATTCATTTTAATAACATTAACCTTCCCAATCACCAATAAATGTAATGAAGCCCCTGCCCACATCACCTTATCATGTTTAGATGTGTTTTGGTTCATGTCTTGATTCCATGTCTTTTATTTTGAAAAGTTTAGTTCCTGTTCATGTCATGTGTTACACTAGTCATGTGATGTCCTGTTTTTCCCTCCATCCATGTTCACATGTCTTGTTTTCATTGGTTTATTGTTTCATTATGTTATTATCAGTTCTAGTTATTTCATTGGTTCATGGTCATTGTCTTGCTATCTTGTTTATTAGTTCAGTCTTTTGCTTGGTTATCTTGTTCATGTGTTCTCCCAAGTCTGCCTATATTCACAACAACTGAGGTCGTTTCCGCGTCTCTGCTGATGTTCACAACCACGGAGATCGTTTGCAAGTCTCTGCCCATGTTTAAGATCCCGGAGGTCATTTCCAAGTCTCTGCCCATAGTCATGTTCACGACTATGGAGGTTGTTTCCGAGTCTCAGTCCTTGCTGCCGACCACAGAGGTCATTCCAGAGTCTCTGCCTACGCCAGAGTCAGCTCCAGGTCATGCTACAGCCACGCCAGAGTCAGCTCCAGGCCATGTCACAGCCACGCCAGAGTCATCTCCAGGCCATGCCACGGCCACGCCATATTCAGCTCCAGGCCATGCCACGCCAGAGTCAGCTCCAGGCCATGTCACAGCCCTGCCAGAGTCAGCTCCAGGCCATGTCACAGCCACACCAGAGTCAGCTCCAGGCCATGTCACAGCCACACCAGAGTCAGCTCCAGGCCATGTCACAGCCCCGCCAGAGTCAGCTCCAGGCCATGTCACAGCCACGCCAGAGTCATCTCCAGGCCATGTCACAGCCACGCCAGAGTCAGCACCAGGCCATACCACAGCCACGCCAGAGTCAGCTCCAGGCCATGTCACAGCCACGCCAGAGTCAGCTCCAGGCCATGTCACAGATGAACCTCAGTCTGCTCCATGTCATGTCACAGCCAAGCCTCAGACTGCTTCATGTCACAGTGACAGTCCCCGCCAAGCCCCAGACTTCTCCATGCCATGTCACAGTCGAACCTCAGTCTGCTCCATGCCATGTCACAGCCAAGCCCCAGACTGCTTCATGCCATGTCACAGCCAAGGAGCTCCCTTTGAGCCCTTTGAGTCAGCAGAGCTAAAGGTGCTCTCTCTTTAGACTGCCCTCCTGACGACGCTCACCTCCATCAAGAGGGTAGGGGATGCCTGTTGTATGCATTCCCTCCTTTTCCACTGTTGTGGGAGACGCTACACAGAATATTTGGGGTAATTTACTTCGTCAGCTTTATGCTGCTTATTTTCATGCCATGGATTGTAGAAGTGATCAAATTGGCATATGATAAGGCTCAAATATGCAAGTGCAGGGTACTTCTAGTGGCACCTCGATAGCCGGCCAGACCATGGTTCCCTCTCCTTCTGAGTCTGTTTGAGGGTGAGCCATGGCAACTTCCCACTCACAGAACCACAGTTACATACGTAACTAGCGTTTAAGTTGATGCGGACCAAGAGTAAGAATTGACTTGTTGATTGAGTTCTGTTCAGTACATTTTTTACACATTTTTTCAATATTTTAATCATATTTGTTTTTTGTAATATTGCGTTGTTTATATGTTGTGTTTTAGATGCCTCCGCTGTCTCTGTTGTTCATCTGTTCTCTTCATAAATAAATGCATAATCTGCTATATACTCGTCCTGTAAGTTCATGATTAAAAATTAAAATGTGAATGAAAATAAAAGCTATTAAATGTCTTATTATCATTAAAATATGAAGAAGGTAGAAAGTGTCCAAAACAATTGTCCCGAGGAGCAGGCCTGGCATCACATCTAATTCGGCCGAACCCTCCCCGCTGTGGTCCTGGGCCTGTGAGGATGTCAGTGTGTGCACACATGGAGATTTGAAGCCGTCTCCTAGAGAAGAAGTGCGCTCAGCGGTGATGAAGTGTTACTCTTATCAGGTGTGCTTCATCCACCACTGTCAAAACAAGGCTTATTAACTATGCACCTCTTCTTGTTCTCCAGCCCACTCCCATTGTGAGCCTGGCTGAAGGACAGAACTAAGAGGTGGGGCGACGATGACAAGAGGGAGGGGCGGTTCGTTCCGCCACATCCCCCCCACCCCCAAGCATTGCCCTGTCGGCACCTCCTTCCTTGCTCCTAACCAACCATGGAGTCCGGAGGTGCGCACTCTTTACCCGCCCACGTGGGAATGCTACTTCCTCAAACAGGCCATACAGTCGGAGTTAGCATTTGGGAACTACCTCTCCAGGACAGCTCTCCCCCTCACTCGCACCCGGGTGGGAACAGAGACAAACACAAATTAATATGACAGCTTCAACCAACCACAGGGTAAATGCTTCTTAAATGCCACTTACCCTTTGCTGCGCCTGGGTTACTGTTCTCAAGTTTTCTCTATCTCACTCCAGGCTTTCCATCTAACTGGCGAACAGTAGGAAGAGTGACGTCGCTGTTTGTGCCCAAATGGGGAATGTGTCCAAAACAAAAGGGGATCTGGCATCCTTGTGATAAAACTCAGCACAGTGAAGGTCAGGTGTGTGTCCATGGAGTGGCTCATGCTTGAGCAGGGTCCAACGGCCGCAACGGCCTTCCCAGGCCCACGGCAGGTGTGAGGGAAGCGGCCTGGTCTCTAGCCCACAACACATCTAACTCGCACGGGGGGTCCGAGGAGCAGGTCCGGCATTCCATCTAATTCGGCCGAACCCTCCCCTCTCTGGTTCTGGGTTTGCAAGGATGCCAGTGTGCACACATGAATATTTGAAGCCGGCTCCCTGAGAAGAGGTGTGCTCTGAAGCATTATTCAGTGTGCCTCATCCACCACTATCGGAATGAGGCTTATTAACAATGCCACTCTTCTCACACACCAGCCCACTCCTGTTGTGGGCCTGGCTGAAGGACGGCCCTAAGAGGCGGGGCGACGATTACGAGAGGGAGGGGCAGGTCATTCCGTCACATAAGTCAAACGGTATAATTACTGGTTTAGAGTCATACATACCAGACACTGAACAAACACATTTCTTAGCAATACAGATGCTAAGAGCAATCCTTCAATTGAGTAAATGACATTCAACACATAAAGAGGCTAATAATTTTTTTATTGCACAAAACTTTCAGTCCTAAAAAAAACAGAGACCTACAGATTATGCATTATAATGGGCACAATGCTCTCTGCAGGTCAGAATATGCATTTGAAATCTGACAATAAATGTGTAGAGACGTTTTGTTGAAGGTTGCAAATTTGTCGTGCTTTGATGGCTGTAGCTACGGTGCTTTAAAGAGGATGAATTTAGAGACAACTTCTCAGAGAGGTTATTTTTGATAGTTTCACAGAGTCTACATTACAAGTGCAGCAGCACTGCATGTTTGCATTGTAGAGTTTTGTCACGTCACAATATGCCCCATGCTATTGCTACAACAATTATGTTTAATTATAGCATAAATCACATGCGTTGTCAGCATGGTAAAACCTTTGCAAAGTTGGGTCTCTAAATTCATCTCCTTTAGCATCACCTGTAAAAATATTAAAGATATATCAAATATAAAATAAAAATAGAAAAACACACTAGTCGGCTAGTTGGTTTTTGGACAACTAGTCAACCATTCTGACCCATCCCTAGATTATTGGGAATTGTTTGTACTATATTAGATTTCTTATGCAGAATATGACTGCTGAAAATTACCAAATATTCTCCCAATTATTACGGCACATGCCATCAAAACAAAATTACACTCGTAATGAATTAAACCATCAATATGTTGTGTTTGAATGGATTTTATAAATTGAATCACAAACTGCAGGGGGGAGGGGGGGATTTAGTTAATATTATTCTTGTTAACAGAACATTTATAGCAGTCACCTTTACCCTCGATACATTGGCTGGTACACAGTTCAGTCCCCAGTTGCTGTTCAAGGCACTCTTTCAGGCTTTCACCTAAAATGTACAGTCTGTTAAAGTTCTCCCTTGTTTCTCAGTGCTGTTTGTGCATGTTACATTTGTAGCATGCGATAATGAGTTTTAGGGTAGTGCTGTGTGAAATCAGTGATCAATCAAGGCCGGGTGAAACATTCACAGTGATCATTGTGATCGGGATCATCTCTACAAGCTACAAGTCTTTTCACCAACCTTTGATGTAATAGTGATACTTTTCAACCCAATCCATGGCTTGACCTTAATCTCAGTCATTTTTGTGTCAAGTTTATGCACATCTGAGACAGAGCGTATATTTACATATGTATAAACAGTGCATATACATATCTACACCAATTTTAGGGCATATTCATTAATAGCATTTACATACGTGTACAGATCAAGGTTTTAAGGAGTTAATTCTGCAGAAAAACAAGCAAGCAAAATAGATTTAGATGAAAAATATACATTCTGTACATAGCCTATGCTAAAATTTTGTTATGCCAGGCTGAATGAATATATACAATAATACTGAATGTACAGTACTAATTCACAGAAAATGCTTACATTGTTGGCAAGAACATTTACATGTTCATATTGGATTACTACTTATGCCTTGTAAACAACTACATGCTAGTAATTGCAACAGATAGAACTGCACACTGACAGGACTAAAAGCAGTCTAAAGAAACTAAAGAATAAATATTTTTTGGCGACATAGTAAGAACTATTGGTATAAGGATGGTAATGCTACATGGTCCTGGTTCTGGGGAGTTCAATGGGGGAGGAAGGTGCTGTCCAAGGGGGTGAATGCACAGCTGGGACAGCAAAGACTCCTTGGTTAAGAGTGGCAGTCACTAAAGGCCAGTGGTCCATGTCAAGGAATGGAGCATCTAGCATGTTTCCAAAAGGGTCACCAGGAACCATGAAACTGCACTGGAGCACTTGTGAAGTGTCAGTTGCGACTGTTGAAGTATGGTAATCTATCTGTGGCCAAGAAAGAGGGAGCTGGGAAGCATTTATTCTTTCTGTTGACACTGGAGCCTAAAAACACAGACATTAGCATCACACAATGCCTTTGTAAGTTAACATTCTCCGATTCATCACAATTTAATAACTTTGTATTGGCTTAGTAAGGAAGGATTTTTAATAATGTTCAATTGTTGTGGTCTTAGACTAAAGGAGTGTAAGCATGAAGAAGACCTCACCTCTTCTGCCCAGTTATCCAGCAGTTTATAAAGGTGCATAGCATCTGTCTTATTGTTGCTGTTGTTAGTCTGTGTTTGGGCGAGACCAATTGGCTGGTGAGGTGGAGGAGTGGATCCAGGAGGCACTGGGGACTGAGAAGCACCTGACGATGCTCCAGATCCTATGAAAAAAGTCAATTTTAGTTTTATGAATATCTCATAATTAGTTTAAATTGGGGTTGCCAATAGTCCCAAATAAGCTGGGATGCACCCCCCAATACGAAAGGTATTGTCCCATAATGTAGCGGCATAATGCTCAAGTGGTCTGCTTTCATGTAGCGAAAAGTTGGCAACCATCTAAATACAATCCATAGTATCTGGAAGTTACAGTACTCTAAAACTGTGCATATGTCATGTTACAACAACAAAGCTATTGTGATGATTCTAATAATATGATGATTCAAATGTTTTTAGCATCACAGCTAATTGTTGAAGCAGCATTTTCAAATTTTTTGAAATATGAAATAGTATAAATGGTGAAACTTTAGAAATAACAATAGTTACTGCTGCCACGTTCTTTTCCAAGACACAGTCGTTTAAGTGTTGACCCTACAAAAGTAAAAAAAAAAAAAAAAGTGAAATTAGTCTTTGGAAGCAAACCACTGTAAATTTTCATCTAACAATTTAAGAGTTTGAAATGCAATACAATGAGAGTAAAAAGCAACATTAGATGTAAGTTGAATTCAAAATATTAAAATAAGTGGAAAGAGTGACATGGTGAAATGCAAGGTTATATTCACAGTGTGCAGGGTCAGAAATGAAAGTTTTAGCCTACATCCAAGGTGGCTGACAAATGAAAAAATACCAAAGTACCAACCACTCAGATTTCTTGCCGGCCATTTCTTTTTTATTATTATTCCATTTTACAAGTGGATTTGACACACATATGAGTGAAATAAACAATACTGTACTCTGAAATTTTTGGTTTTCTGATTATTACATTATTACAACAAAAATAAATGTGTATTTTAATCTAGATGTTGTCATATAAACAACCAGTACGTAATTGATTCTCATGAGCCTTAAATTAAAAGTGCCGAGACAGAGCTGAAGCGCAGAATGTCGTCTGATGGCCTCAGAGAATTGACTAGATTGAAATACAGATATAATACTATTTTGTCACAGAAGGTGGAGTTTTGGCAATTCAGAGCAATATAGTCATACTTTGAGTCGGGGGATAAGGCAGGAAAACCTCTGGATAGACATATAATACAGAGACAGTCTTTCTACCATTCCCTCAGTGAAATCTGCTGGTGGTGAAATATTTACCTAAGTCATTGATCTTAATAATGCTTTTAAAAGAATTATATATTGATCTCTATAGTCCCACGTCTTCGTCTCCTGATGAGGTTTGTGGAACCATTAGAACTTCCTAAACTGACGGCTGAGCAAAATAATTCTCTTGATTCTGAGATAACCTTGGAGGAGCTTGGCGAGTTAATAAAGGCCTTGCCTACAGGCAAAGCTCCAGGTCCAGATGTCTTGCAGCTGAGTTATTTTAGATCTTATGCTACAGAATTGGATCCACTTTTGCTAAACGTTTATACAGAATCATTAAAGAATGGAAAGCTTCCGCCAACCATGACGCAAGCCCGGATCAGTCTGATTCTTAAAAATTACAAAGATCCAAGCAAGTGTTAGAGTTACCATCCAATTTCCCTGATCCAGCTAGATGTTAAAATATTGTCTAAAATTTTGGCTAACCGATTAAGTAAAGTTATGACATCTCTTATACATATAAATCAGGTGGGGTTTTTATGGGGCCGTAGCTCTTCTGATAACATTAGGCGTTTCATCAATATCATGTGGTCAGTGGTGAATGATCAGACTCTGGTCGCTGCCATCTCACTTGACGCCGAAAAGGCATTTGATATGGTAGAATGGGATTATCTTTTTAAGATTTTGGAAATGTACAGGTTCGGGAATACTTAACCCAAAATTATGTATTAATATATCCCTTTCTGCAGGTCAGAGTGGATTGTGAGGGGGGTTACTACACTCTGTGACCTATATGAGAGTGGAGTGTTGAGATCCTTTGAAAATTTGGTCTCCCAGACCAAATTCCCAGATCTCCATTTTTATAGGTATTTACAGCTGAGCCACCTGCTCTGTACTATTTTGTGGGAGTAGCATACACCCCCCTAAAGCGGCTGATACTCTGGGAGTGGTGAATACTACTTTTGGAAAAGGTCTTGAGTCATCAGTGTATTAATCCCTGCTAATTCAGAGTCTGGGGGACAGAGCTTTAACTTCTATCAAGAGATTATGGGAGAATGATTTAAACTTGGTATTGGAGGAGGGAGTGTGGGCTAGAATTAAAAAAAACGTCAAGTCTGCATCTAGAGGTGCAAGAGTGCGCCTTATACAATTCAAGATTTTACATCTATTCTATTGGACCCCCTCTAGATTGTATAGGCTTGGTCTTACAGGCACACCCACCAGCTGGCGATGCTAATCAGAAGATGGAGACACAACCCATGTTTTTTGGTGGTGTGTTAAGATCCAAGAATTTTGGTTGAAGGTTCAGAGTTTTATGTGTGATGTATTGGGCACTTAAATTTCACCTATGATGTCTTAAAACTCTGCCTCCATAGGAAGCTCACTAGGTTTTGCAGCATTTCCTATGTCTTACGATGTAAAATTACGAGCGGTGTGCAGCATTGAAAAATGGTTTTCGTTTGGATTGAATCCAAGAATATCCACTATACGAATGTGTGTAGTATGAGATGGAGAATAACACAGTCCGATTTTTTGGCCCGCATCGCCAGAAGGCTACACGTTCAAGTAATGGAACCAAACATCATGAAAATTACTCGGTTCTGGTAATATAATGCAATCATTACGAGAATTTGTGGTTAGTGGGTAATAAAAACTTGCTCGCACATCCACTAGAAGTCTGAGAGTGGTCTTCCCTTCTTCCCAATGGCATGAATGGTCCTGAACAATGGCTTCATCTTGCTTCTAGATTTACTCCTAACTGACACCAACACCCAGATCATCTCTCAATGTGACGTGCCATAACGGCTTGAGGCTTTCTATACTGGATGCATCGAAGCGAATGTTCTAAACAGCTTATTTTTTCTTGTTGGCAGGAGCAGTACCAGAGCATTCAACACAAATTGGAACAGGATATCTGTTTACTGTTGTGCCACAACTGATGCTCCAGTGTAGAAAGATTTACTGGCTACAGGATGTATTTGCTTTTGACACAAAGCGCCACTCGCATCCAGTGTAGACAGGGTGTGAGGCTATCAATGAGCAGCAGGAGACTATCTAAGGGCAGTTTTGTTTAACACCTACGACCTTACTGTGACTGTAGGCCTACAGAACCATCTTTATGGAAAAAAACTGGAATGTGTTATATTTCCTTTAGCTGACAGACTTTGATAGAAAGGAAAAAGCACCACTGTGAAAATTCCAGGCCAAACAGAAAATTAACCTGCATTTTGCTCTTACCGGCTGTTCATTTCAGAGCTGTAGTCAGTTTAACACAAAAGTATCTAGATTAATTTGAATAGTGATCAACAAAGAGAGAGAGAGAGTGAAAAAAAACAAGGGAATGAACAAAAGAAATAAAGAATCACGTAGAAAACCGATAAATAGATATTGATAATGAGAAAGATAAGTAATGTGATTAATAAAAGAGAAAAAGAGAGAGCAAAGAAATATAGCAGTGGTTTTGGACTTATGACATGGGTAATGCCGGAAAGGAGATACAAACAGATGGACAGAGAAACAGGCCCACTGAGGAATCTAGCGCGTGGTTTGCTACTGGATTTATAGGTGACTTGTGCAGACGCCTGGGGAGAAGGAGGCCACCCTGCAGACAGAAGTACAGAGGTGGGTGTAGAGTAAGACACTTAATCACACTACCACAGGCATTCAATATCCAGGGTGGAAACAAAGAAAATATATTATTTTCAATTGATTCATTAACTGTAACAGTCAACTTGTAAAAGCATAAACACTTGTAATTGTGAAAATTGTTTTGCAATAATGTCATATCATATTACAGCATTCTGGTTCCAAAATACCTGAACACATTATATTCTTTAATATATGCAATTTTTTGCAGGTGGGTGATCCATAGGTATTGACAGGGTAATACATTTCAAATCAATTAATCAGTCAATATCTACTAACAAACCTGCCAACTGATTCTACTGACGGTAGGACTTCCTACAGTCTAAAAGGGCAAGCTGGGAAATGTAAGAATTAAAGTCACCTTGGGCTGGCTGGCTGCGTGGCCCTGGTCCTTCTCCCTGTTGACCAGAGTAGATGTTGTCAGACGATAAAGATCCCTTCATAGAGCAGGGTTGTTGTGTCTGAACAGGCTCAGACACAGAACAAGGCAGAGTCCCAGTCTCAGAATAAGCCCTGCCATCAGATATATTGGAAGCTTTGGCAGGAGACCCATTCAAGCTCTGGGCACACTCAGCTGAAAATGAGTAAAGTATCAGTAATAATGTTCTTGGGTAGATTCCAAATGTTAAAGGGTTAGTTCACCCAAAAACCTTTTAAAAATCTCTCATCATTTACAGATCCTCCTAGATGTGTATGACTTTATTTCTTCTGCAGAACACAAACAAACATTTTTAGAAGAATATCTTGGCTCTGCAGGTCCATACAAAGTAAGTGAATGGTGAATAGGTCTTTGAAGCTCCAAAAAGCAGATAAAGTCAGCATAAACATAATCCATCAGATTCCAGTGGTTTAATCAATGTCTTCTGAAGCGATCCAGTTGGTTTTGAGTGAGAACAGACCAAAATTAAAATTCCTTTTTCACTATACGTCTTGAAAGCAGTCTCCTTGTCAATCATGATTTCAAGCTTGATTACATTTTCAATAGCGCCACCTAGTGCTCTGCACATGCAGCAAGCATCAAGCTTTAAATCATGATCATGCCATATTCACTGCACTGGCAAGATGTACAGTGAAAAGGGAGTTATATTTAGGTCTGTTCTTAAAAAAAAAAAACTGGAATGCTTCAGAAGACATTCAGCTGAGTTGATTAAACCAATGGATTATTTTTAAAATGACTTTATCTCCTTTTTGGATCTTCAAAGGCCTGATCACCATTCACTTGTATTTTATGGATTCACGGAGATGAGATATTCTTCTTAAAATCTTGGCTTGAGATGGCATGAAGGTGAGTAAATGATGAGAGAATTTTCATTTTTATGTGAAATATCCCTTTAAGAGAATCCTTTATCATTTTGTTGATAAACTGGCTGAGGAGCATGTTATACAGTAAAATGAGCACTCAGTAATTTTTTCCCAATAATAAAAGTTTTACTCCAAAGGACATTAATTGTAATTTTGAAACATGTATAAAATCATGACCACTCACATGAGATGAAGACTCTAGTCATATCAGTAACCTTTTAAAAGTGGTTTTATTCTACATGGGGCAGGAGCGCCATCATGGGGGCTGCCATTTTAGAATCACATGACCAGCTGTACACTACTTGCTTAATCTCAGTAACTGCCCTATTATTGGACACTTTCACTCTAGGATTAAATTAATCATGGCTGACTGTGAATAGTGAATTTCTACAATGGCATCTGTAACTGAAAACTATTTTGAACAATGCTGCATCCACACCACTAGGTAAAAAGTTACTGAGTGCACCTTTAATGTCTTTGATATGTATGCTTTCTAAGGACTCTGTAGTAATTAGAATTCAAAACGAAAATAATTCTTACCTGATTTTGTTAAATCATTCGTTTTGCTGCTGTCACAAGTCTTAGAAGCGACGTTTCTCAGTTGCTGCACCAGAGGACTGAGCAGTTTGCCAGCTTTCAGTTTGTGCCTGCTGGTCCTACGCTTACGTCCAGCAGGGGGTGCTGTGGATGAGACATAAAGACCAGGAGGAGGTGGTTTTCCTAATCTGATATAGAGATGCTCAATCTCTTCTCGGTGGTTGGCCTCCAATTCTGTAATCTCCTTCATGTGCCTGTACACGAGAAGCCAAAAATGGTGATTACCTAATTCTTATGTTCTGTTTTCTTAATGTTTCCCTCATTACTATTTATTTGTTTATTTGTCTGTCTCAAACACACAGACATTTGCTAAACTCACTTTTCTCTCAGTGTTTGAAGCTCCCTCTTTATGTCTGAATCCTCCATTTCAGAGTCATTGTCACTGCTGACATAGGATCCATACACCCCTCCCTTTCTGCTTGGCGAATCAGAGCTTTGCACACTACTACTACGTCCAGAGCGCCTCAGAAATGCCACAGCTCTTTTCATGAGGTCACTTCCTCTCCTTTCAGATCGCCCATGGCGGGACGGGGTTGTGGGTAACATTTTGGCAGGGCTGCTCTCAGCCCCAGAGTCAGAAGACATGAAGCGGGTGTGAACAGTAACATCCACTGAGACTGAGGTCTGGGCCCTTGGCAGGGAGCCTCGTTTGGTCAAGGGAGGTGGGGCATCCAAATAAAAGTCAGGTGGGGCAGAGTATCTGCTGCTGTACTTCCTGCGTGTGACTTCATCCTCTGTACTGACCACAGAAAACCTGCCGACAATGGTGGCTGATGCTGGTGGCTCTTCGTACATGGCACACTCCCCAAAATAGCCATCAGGGTGTGCTGGCGATGCTGTGCTGCTTAAGCTACGCTGTTTTCTCCCTTGACCTAACATGATGTCAGTGGTGCCAGGCATCATCTAATTAATCCGATGAAATAAAGAAAATGATTAAATAAGATGACACAATGATGGAAATGCACAGGTAAGTGAATATCACAATAACTCTTTTACTAATAATCTTGATATACAACCACTAAAACAATAAACAAGTTACGTGCCCAGAAACAAATCTAACGTCATTCTATATTCAACATTTGTGTTGACCAAGAAACCAAGATTAGAAAACAGGTAAAAAGTATATAATTATTACATTTGTTTTGTGTTTTTTCCTGCAGGAGACATTATGGATGTACCTTATATCGACTTCTGGAACCAGAGCACGAGGCAGAGTGTGGCATCACATGTCTCCTTGACACAGTAACTGTGGAGAAAGAAAGGCTATATGAAATTATGAAATGCATTTTTATAAATGACCAACATTCCCATGCCTCATGAGTAATAAGATATTAAATATTTTCATACCTCCAACAGCAGAGTCGCTGAGAGCACTTAAACTGTCCACACGCTCTGGAATCTGAGGCTAAAAGAGGCACAAAAAAAGTTAATCAAAAAGTCTTTTGGTTGTGATCCATCAAACATGACATTTTTGTAACTGCATCTCTTTCGCTTTGGTGAACAGAATTTTGGTGTAATGGTCTTTAATAGAGCTGTTCAGCTTGAAGTCCAAAAACCCAGAAGATAATTCATGATGGGTTCCCTCTGGATTTTCCTATAGGTTTTTATAAAGGTCTGTGCAAACATTACTTGACAAAACATGGACGTTTTGTACTTCAACATAAATTACACCTCATACTTCAGTCATACCTCAAACGTGAATTTTGAAGCCGTCATGCGTTTTAAATTCAATAATTCAATACAGCTTCAAAATTCACATTTGAGGTATGACTGTGCAATTTATGTTGTAGAACAAAACATCCACGTATCATCAAGTAATGTTTACCACAGATGTTATTTTACTCAACCCCATTATAAATCCCATAGGAAAATCCAGAGGGAAACCATGGCAAATTAGATTACCTTAAACTTGCCGCAAATTTTCCACTGATAATTTTCACATGCAAAGGAGCTTTGTGGCAAACTTGGGGCAAATTGTCCATTGTTGACAAAAGTAGAGGTTTACCACTACTGGTAAGAAGAACTGCAAACTTCTAGCAAACATTTGCAGTGAATCACAAGCTCATTTGCATGTGAAAATAAAGAGCAGCAATTTGTGGCAAGTTTGTGGCTAGTTAAGATTTTTTGTAAGGGTTGATGTCACGGCTGAACAGCTCTATAGGGTCTTCGTAAGACTTTCCTTAATGGTTCCTTAATGATTATTTTAGTACTTTTGAGGAAGAAATATTTGGAAATAAAAAATAAAATTCTTAATTGATTTACTGCCCTCAGCAGCCTTTTACCAAATGACAGGGCTGGACTGGTAATCTGGCATACCAGGCATTTTCCCTGTGGGCTGACACACTTTGGCGCCAATCAGCAGTGGACTTGCCATCGGGAAAACCGAGCGGGCCGGTGGGTAGGCCGTGAAACGGGCCGAATGGGCCGCGATAAGCTAAAATGAGCCGCCGTGTTATGCAGAATGGAACACAAAATGGCGCAGCGATATGCAGAAAAGAACAGCGATCCTTAATAACTCTACAAAGGAAATCACATCTACTCTAATACTCTCAAGTGTCCATTCACACATCTGCAGCGAAAGCCATTCACACATCTCCCCAAAGGAAGATATGCCACCATAGCCATTCTTTAGTCTGGATTCTCTTTTATAAACCTATCTTTGCAGTAATATCAGTGTTATCATAAATTACATTAACAGAGTGTAATTATGGCATATTATGGCCATGTGTAGCGAGCGTGTTAGCGCATTAGCATCATGAAAAATTGCACATTTTCTAATGCATATACAGCAATATGCATTAATTTGTTGCATAATGCAACACATTTTAATATCACATTAGTTAAGGTTTTACTGAGTGTCCTTATATTTAAATGTACTTCTAAATGCCTCCCACAGTCTGAATTTTCACAAAAAGTATACCGTTGCTCAATTGTTTAGAACTTGTTTAGAACTTCTTTTTACCCCTGAACGAAGGAGAACTTCAATGGAAGTATATTGATTCCTTAACCCTAGTCTTCAAGACATGCCAAGGTTATTAATATAGGACAATAATTGTATAATGCATGCAAGGGCTGAAGATACAACAACCACTGTTGAAGCAGATTTAATTTACGAATCCTGGGATTATCTATTAAAAACCATAAGAATGGACCTTAAACTTACCAACTGTTCTCCTGCTCTGAATCGTCCCTCTCCCATAAGACTGGGTGTGCTAGTCCCTGACCCTCCCACTGCACACTCTGGTCCTGGTGGGGACTGGATGTACTCTGTGCCAGATCCTGGAGTCTCGCCAGCACTCCCGGAAGGGTACATAGGAGCATATTCTTGATAAAGTAAATTCCGCAGCTTCTCATCCAGTGTCTTGATGGTGCTGTCTACAAACCCTCCCCTTCGCCCCTCCCCATCGGATTCACTAGGAACAAAGTGGTGCTGTGAAGGGGCGGGGCTTTGGGGCAGAGAAGGAACCTTGGCTCCACCCACATTGGACACAGGTTGCTGCATCACCACAGGCTGCTGTACGCGTTCAACTCGACTAGATGTAATGGAGTGGAGCTGATCGCGAGCAGATGTACTGTCCTCTGATGGTGGTTGCATTATAGAGGATGATCTCTGAGCCTCATTGTTAAATTCGAGGGACAGTGGCATGACCAAGGGGCAGCATGGCACATCCTCCTCTATGGAGGCAGCACATGCAATCTCAGCCATCTGCTGAGCAGTGTGGATAGGGTTGATGGAGCTTAATCTGCCACTCTGGGTCTCATCCACAAAAAGTTTGGACTCCTGAACACTGACCTGGGCGGAGTCGAAATCTGGCCCCTCCTCTGGATGGGAAGAGGGTTGGACTGGCATTGTGGTGGCTTGGGGAACAGGGGGAGCTTGGGAGATAGCAGCCAGAAAAAGAGGATCTGTAGTGGTCAAAGACAGGGGGCTCCAAACCCCATAGGGATCACTTCCTCCAGATGGAGGTGCTGTGGCACACGCCTCAGAATCTGTATGGTTGGAAAATAATGAATAGAAAATAAGAAAAATCAACAAAACAGACCTTTTGTTAAAGGTGAAGTGTATAATTTCTGCACCAAAAGTGACACTAAAAAATACAAAAAAATAACTGAACTGCAAAAATAATAACTATTTTTAGACAGCCTTCCCAAACACTTCTCCATGGAAACTGGTAGTCCTCTCCCAAACAAACACTATTGGTTGAGCCAATATTGCTATGTTGCGCTGCCTAAACACCTGTATACACCCAGTTGTCAATCCATACACTACCGGTCAAAAGTTTTGAAACACTTACTCATTCTTTATTATATATATATATATATATATATATATATATATATATATATATATATATATATATATATATATATAATTAGAATATCGTGCAAAAGTTCATTAATTTCAGTAATTCAACTTAAAAGGTGAAACTAATATATTATATAGACTCATTACAAGCAAAGTAAGATATTTCAAGCCTTTATTTGATATAATTTTTATGATTTACAGCTTATGAAAACCCCAAATTCAGAATCTCAGAAAATTTGAATATTGTGAAAAGGTTCAGTATTGTAGGCTCAAAGTGTCACACTCTAATCAGCTAAACACCTGCAAAGGGTTCCTGAGCCTTTAAATGGTCTCTCAGTCTGGTTCAGTTGAATTCACAATCATGGGGAAGACTGCTGACCTGACAGTTGTGCAGAAAACCATCATTGACGCCCTCCACAAGGAGGGAAAGCCTCAAAAGGTAATTGCAAAAGAAGTTGGATGTTCTTAAAGTGCTGTATCAAAGCACATTAATAGAAAGTTAAGTGGAAGGGAAAAGTGTGGAAGAAAAAGGTGCACAAGCAGCAGGGATGACCGTAGCCTGGAGAGGATTGTCAGGAAAAGGCCATTCAAATGTGTGGGGGAGCTTCACAAGGAGTGGACTGAGGCTGGAGTTACTGCATCAAGAGCCACCACACACAGACGGGTCCTGGACACGGGCTTCAAATGTCAAACGTCTTACCTGGGCTAAAGAAAAAAAGAACTGGTCTGTTGCTCAGTGGTCCAAAGTCCTCTTTTCTGATGAGAGCAAATTTTGCATCTCATTTGGAAACCAAGGTCCCAGAGTCTGGAGGAAGAATGGAGAGGCACACAATCCAAGATGCTTGAAGTCCAGTGTGAAGTTTCCACAGTCTGTGTTGGTTTGGGGAGCCATGTCATCGGCTGGTGTTGGTCCACTGTGCTTTATTAAGTCCAGAGTCAACGTAGCCATCTACCGGGACATTTTAGAGCACTTCATGCTTCCTTCAGCAGACAAGCTTTATGGAGATGCTGACTTCATTTTCCAGCAGGACTTGGCACCTGCCCACACTGCAAAAAGTACCAAAACCTGGTTCAATGACCATGGTATTACTGTGCTTGATTGACCAGCAAACTCGCCTGACCTGAACCCCATAGAGAATCTATGGGGCATTGCCAAGAGAAAGATGAGAGACATGAGACCAAACAATGCAGAAGAGCTGAAGGCCGCTATTGAAGCATCTTGGTCTTCCATAACACCTCAGCAGTGCCACAGGCTGATAGCATCCATGCCACGCCGCATTGAGGCAGTAATTAATGCAAAAGGGGCCCAAACCAAGTACTGAGTACATATGCATGATTATACTTTTCAGAGGGCCAACATTTCTGTATTTAAAATCCTTTTTTTATTGATTTCATGTAATATTCTAATTTTCTGAGATTCTGAATTTGGGGTTTTCATAAGCTGTAAGCCATAATCATCAAAATTATATCAAATAAAGGCTTGAAATATCTTACTTTGCTTGTAATGAGTCTATATAATATATTAGTTTCACCTTTTAAGTTGAATTACTGAAATTAATGAACTTTTGCACGATATTCTAATTTTTCGAGTTTCACCTGTATATATATATATATATATATATATATATATATATATATATATATATATATATATATATATATATATATATATATATTATTATTATTATTTTATTTTTATTTTATTTTTTTCAAAAATAAATAAAAACTTTGTTATATTGGCTGCTTTTCTTTATTATTTGGTCCAAGTCATCAATTGTAAAAAAGGTTTTTTTTATATAACATTTTTGTTTTATAATTAAATAAATTAATATAGTAGCACAATTATATTTTTGTCTAGAAAAGTAATTTCATACATTTAAGCATAAAAATATTAAGATCACGAGAAACATTTCAGTCAAGTGTTTCAAAGTGGTTCAGTTTTGACCGGTAGTGTATATTGACATAAACTGACATTACCCATTGAAACAGAAGCAGATCCTGTGCTGGGTTCTGGTGGCTGGGTTGAGACACTCTCAGCAGGTTGAGCAGTGGCAGTACCATCAGTTATTGTTGAGGATAGAGATTGTGTGAATGGGCCCCCATCTGACGATGCATCCTGACTGGCAGCAGCTGGGGCCTCTTCCACAGGGCAGATGATAAACCACCTCTTACCAGTGTGTAGAACTAAGGAAAGGTAAGAAGAACATGTATTAACAACCTGTTCCAAAATATCGATCCATCCATTTTTTTTTTCAGGAAACATTAGAATTCATTTTTAATATGCCAATTAGAGGAGGGAGAAATTTACCGTTTTGTTGATAAACTGGCTGAGGAGCCCCGGATTGCAGACCTTTCATTCCCTAGAAAAATTAGACTTTAAATTACCCAATTTAGTGGTGTCCATATATGGCAAACCCACTTCACATACAATTTCTTCCACATACAGTATTTAAAATGTAACATGTTGAACAACCTCCCTGTATTACCTCTCCCCCTACCTCCCCAGGGGTTTGTCCATGACTTTTTCCAAGTTCTGAAGCCTTTTCTTCATCCATGTCCTCACTCAAAATGTCCTCTGCCTTGTCAACAATGTCTTTCAGTTGATCTATGAAGATCTCCTTTTCTATTGGTAGAATGAAACCATTTTCCACCTGATACACAAAGGAAAATAATTTGCACAGAAAAAGATTGCATAGAAAAGAAATGTAAATTGGACCAGATAGTTTAATCAATTGTTATATGTCTCAAACAACCATTGAACATACAGTGGCAAGAAAAAGTATGTGTACCCTTTGGATCTACCTGCATTTATTTAAGAGATCTCAAAATACCTAAGATCAAGAATTGCTGCTTTGCATCAATGGAAAGAGTTAAAAGTTATCCCGAAGTGCTTATATATTCATCTGTCCACTGTTAGACAAATTGTCTATAAATGGAAATGATTTAGTACTGTGGCTACTCTCTCTTGAAGTGGCCATCCAGCCACGATAACTGAAAAGGTCACACTGCAGAATGCTTAACAGGTGTGTAAAACAGTTAAAGGATGGGCAAGGAGGAGGCGAGAACCGGCTTGTCAACATAAATAATATTTTAATGTAAACTTAAACCAAAAGCACAAACATAAACACACATGACGGACATGTCCGTAATTCTCTCTCTCTCGAACCATCGCCGCCTTTATCCCTCGCGCGCCTCATCAGGCCGATTGGGGACCGGGCACGCGATATTCCGCCCCGGCCCCGCCCCCCTCCACTCCACACTCCTCCCGGCGTTATCTCAGGCCGGGGTGCCACCGGCATGACGTGTATCTTGTGTCCCGCGTGGTCATCCCCGCCTTCCTCGCCCTGAGAGGAGACAGGAGGGGAAAAAAAAACAAAAAAACAAAAAAACAAAATAGGCGAGGGAAAAGGCCAACACGGTGCGAAAGGGAGAGAGAGAGGAGAGAGAGAAAAAGCTCACTCACTGGTTCTCTGATGTACCGTTGCGTGGTCCTCGAACACTCCTCCATACTCAGGCGGACGACAGCCGCTCCAACCCCGGGCGAACCGGAGTGAAACCGTCGACCCCCAGTAGGCAGAACGCGCCTCCGCTTTTCTGGCGGCAAATGGGGACACTCCTCCGCCCCTGGCAGCGGCTCTACCGCTCCGGGCGGTCGGAGAGTTTCTTGCCTCCTCCCCTCGCGGACGGCGGTCTTCCCTCGACCCCTCCGCGTCTCTGGGGACGGCAGGGCACTCCTCCGCCCCCGGCAGCGGCTCCCTCGCTCCAGGCGGTCGGGGTATCCAGTCCCCACTTGCCGCGTGGACGACGGCCGTACCCCGCATCCGGGCGGTCGGGCTACTCCGGCACCCGGCAGATGGCAGTGGCGCTCCCCTGGGTGGACGGCAGTGTCGAGGACTCTGCGACGGGCATCCCTCCTCCTTCCCGGGTTTCGGCACCAATGGATGGGCGAGGAGGCGAGAACCGGCTTGTCAACATAAATAATATTTTAATGTAAACTTAAACCAAAAGCACAAACATAAACACACATGACGGACATGTCCGTAATTCTCTCTCTCTCGAACCATCGTCACCGGCCGCCTTTATCCCTCGCGCGCCTCATCAGGCCGATTGGGGACCGGGCGCGCGATATTCCGCCCTGGCCCCGCCCCCCTCCGCTCCACAAGGTGACATCTAAAGACTTGAAGGAATAATTGGAACTAGTTAACATCTCTGTTCCTGAGTCTACTATATGGAAAACATTAAACAGGCATGGTGTCCATGGAAGACACACAGCACTAAGTATGGCGTAAAAAGGGCACCGCATACCAAAATGAAACATCATCCCAATGGTGAAGTACTGCGGAGGGAGGATCATGATTTGGGGCTGCTTTGCTGCTTCGGGGCCTGAACTGCTTGCTCGAACCAATGAGGGAAAAATGTATTCCCAAGTTCATCAAGATATCCTACAGGATAATATCAGGGTGGATGTCCACAAGCTAAAGATCAGTAGAAGTTGGGTGATGCAGCAGGACAATGACCCTTAACATCAAAGTAAATCCACTACAGAATGGCTTCAAAATAAGAAAATACACCTTTTGTAGTGACCCAGTCAGAGTACAGACATTAACCTAATAGAGACGCTGTGGAATGACCTCAAGAGAGCTGTTCACTCCAGACATCCTAAGAATATGCCTGAGCTGAAGCAGTTCTGTAAGGAAGAATGGTCCAAATTTGCTTCTGAATGTTGTGCAGTTCTAATCTGCAGCTACCGGAGAAGCCTGGTCGAGGTTACTGCTGCCAAAGGGGGATCGACTAGTAATCCAAGGGTTCATTACTTTTTCCACAGCACTGTGAATGTTTAAGGGATGTGTTCGATAAAGACATGAAAGATTATAATTGTTTGTGTGTTGTAAGCTTAAGCACATTGTTGTTTGTCTATACTTGTGATTTTGATGAAGATGAGATCACATTTTATGACCAATTAATACAGAAAACCAGCTAATTCCAAAGGTTCCAAATAATTTTTCTTGCCACTGTATGATGACTACACAAATTCATATTTAAGTTGTTTTCACACCAGATTTCCAGCACCACAATATTGTGTCATTATGTTTTTTTAAAGTCAGTGCAGGCCAGAAACTTAATCTCACCATATAAGTGGCTATTTCTTCAGGTGCGTCCCCGTCTAGATCAAATTTGAAGGTCACCATTTTATGATTGTGTGTTTCCAGCTGGCATTCCACCATCTTGTCGCCAGTATTACAAACCTGCAAGGATGAATGAAGGACAAGAGCGTTTTTAAGAGGAGACTGCAAACATAATCTGTATTTTTGATAGGGAAATATCTTAATCCTCACATTTAGCATGCTCAGCTTGGGTTTGTTTATTCTTTCCTGCCGTGACCGTGTGCGAGTAGATTTGCGGTGGTGCTTTTTGGGTTTGCCGTCACCCTTCCCTCCGCCAGTGGATCCTTCATAGCTGTCAGTCATCTCTTTACAAGATCCTGCATCTTGGTTTAAGCTAGACAAACAAGACAAAATCAGATTCAGTTTAAAATATTTGCTAGTAAACAATTTGTCATGAGTGCTTCTGTTTGAATGCATTTTGTATTAACTACCACTAAAACTTAACAGATACTGTACATACATTGTAGATTATACCATTAAAGAACACCCATAGTGGTTGCATTCCCATTCATGCAATTCCCATATACATTTGTAGTGGAAAAACAACAACAATACCTACTTGTCACATACATAACTATGGAGTAGAAAAGACACAGGTGCCTGTTTGGAAAACAAGATTTTTTCAATGAGCTGTGTGAGATTTTCAATACATATTACAATCAGATTTATGGATTTGCAGTCAGACTAACAATACTAAGTGGCTCTCACCTCAGTGCTTGGTTGAACTTGGTTGGGTTCCGGTGCAGTGTCCAGCATTTGCTGAGTTGTTCCAGGCATACAAGTGCTCTCAGGAACAGCTAATCCTGTCTGTATTCCAGCCTGCTGCAGAGGTGGCTCCATGCTTTCAGACTGGGCTTGGGCACTTTTAAATTTTGGCTCTGATTGGCTGTCCTGTGAAGGAGGTTGGACCTGCGACAGAATGGTGTGAACTGGAGCCAGGACCTGAGATTCCAGATGATGAGGGTACTCCTGTTGCCAAAAAAAAAAAAAAAATGTTGCATTGTTCAGTGTACAGCAAGAACATTGATCCCAAAGGTTTGTAGATTGATTGCTATGACAAAGCTCTATTGCACCAATCCTGCTTAATGTACTGCTATTGCATTGTGCCTCTGAAAGTAATTACTGGGAAACTACACTTGTGTGATCAAAGAAATAAACTACCGTCAAATGTTTTGAAACACTTGGCTGAAATGTTTCTCATGATCTTAAAAATCTTTTGATCTGAAGGCGTATGCTTAAATGTTAGAAATTAGTTTTGTAGATACAAATGTAAGTGTGCCACCATATTAATGTATTTCATTATAAAACTAAAATGTAATAAAAAAAAAGTTTTTACAATTGATGACTTGGACCAAATAATAAAGAAAAGCAGCCAATAAGTGCCCAAAATAGATGGGAACTCCTTCAATACTGTTCAAAAAGCATCCCAGGGTAATACATCAAGAAGTTGGTTGAGAAAATGTCAAGAGTACATGTCTGCAAATTCTAGGCAAAGGGAGACTACTTTGAAGATGCTAAAATATAACACATAGTATTCCCATAGTTCCATTTATGTCATTCCATAGTTTTGATGACGTTACTATTATTCTAAAATGTGAGAAAAAAATGGGTGTTTCAAAACTTTTGACCGGTAGTGCAATTTGATCCACTTTATCTGTACATAAATACATTTTATCAATAAGGCATTGAAGGAAACCACAGCATTTACCTCTGCAAATGGTTCAGGAATAGATGGGTCTTGTAGACTGAAGGAGACTGGATTAGGGGTAGGCAAGGAGGGCTGTGTTGGTTGGGGTTGAAAAAGGGAACCTTCTGATGGTGGAACAGGAGAGCACATCTGCTTATGTTGCTCGGGGGGAATTATGGAAGGGGACAGGGCCATAGCCAGGAGAGGTATAGGAGTGGGAACATTCAGATGGGTGGACACAGGTGTGCCTGCCCCTATTATACATGGTGCATTCTGCATGGGTACCATAGAAAGAGGAGCACTGATTGGGCTTAGTGAGGGGTAGGGAGAAGATATTGGAGGGGCATTTGTGGGGTAGGAAGAAGAGTAAGAGACTAAGGAGAAAGGTATTGATTCTGTCCCTGCAGGTACGCCCCCTTCAGGCAAAAGAGGATATTGCGAAGGAAACTAAAGAATACAGATCAGGATAGAAATGTAAACAGCCAGAGGAAAGGAAGACATCTATATACACTACCAGTCAAAAGTTTTGAAACACTTACTCATTCTTTACTATTATTCTAAAATGTGAAGAAGAAAAAAAAAAATATATAATAAAGTCATCAAAACTATTGAATAACATAAATCGAACTATGGGAATTATGTTGCGATTAAACAAAATCCAAAATAAATAAAAACTATGTTATATTGTAGCATCTTCAAAATAATCTCCCTTTGCCTTCTCCCATGTACTCTTGACATTTTCTCAACCAACTTCTTGAGGAATCACCCTGGGATGCTTTTTAAACAGTATTGAAGGAGGTCCCATCTATGTTGGGCACTTATTGGCTGCTTTTCATTATTATTTGGTCCAATCTTTTTTTTTTTTTATTACATTTTAGTTTTATAATTAAATTAATTAATATGGTGGCACAATAAAAATGTTGTCCACAAAACTAATTTAACACATATAGCATACAGCTTCAAATCAAAAGATTTTTAAGATCATGAGAAACATTTCAGTCAAGTGTTTCAAAACTTTTGACCGGTAGTGTATTTGCATGCAGAATCAAGAAAATCCCCCAATTTCTAACATCTATAGTTGAACAAATTTCACCCTTGCCAAAGAGTGTACTTGTTCCGATATCTGGGAAAAGGTGTTGCATGCAAAGTCCTAAATTCTTTTATTTTATAAACTGACCTGTGTGGAAATATGTAGAGGCTGGAGATGGGTAGCAGTCTGAACATTCAGCCCCGGCTGTGGAGGGAGTGTAGTGGTGCTGAGCATTAAAGATGCTGACTGTAATAGATGCTGTGGAATGGACTGAGCATTTGAAGATGACTGCACTATGGGTGAAAGAGTTGATAAAGTCTGGGAAAGACAAAAAGAGAGAAAGAGATAGTGATACTAAAAGTTAAACAAAATTTCAGTAGGATTTATTCAACAGTTTACTCCCCCAATTTACACTGGCAATCATATCTTTATCCCCAACTGCCTAACGTCAATGGTGAAATTGCATTGATATTTGTGTTAATTTTGATGATTGAATGGTTTATTGGATTTGTACTTGGCTAATCTACTGAAAAGTAGGGCATTTTGTAAATTAAATCTTCATCATTTGAAGGCCACTATCTTCAATATCAGGATGTTTTTACAGATCAGGTCTACCTGAGGTAGGAAAGCTTCAGGATGGAAATAGAGATGAAACTGAGAGAAATACAAACACAAGGAGAAACAAAAACTAAATTAAACGAATACTTCGGTAGCACACACAGCATTAAGGGAAGGCAAGAATGTCTTCAAACAGCTAATATTCCTATAGCAGTCTTACCTCCTGTGCTACTGGTACAGTAGTCTGGTTATGCTGTGATGTGAGAGCAGAGGCAGGAACACCCTGTGGGTTTGGACGAGCATGTGGTACAGGAGTAGCTGGAGCAGAGACTGTCTTAGATGGAACCAATTGTGCAGAAGGCTGGAAAACACAAACATATCTTACTACAAGGACATTTGCAAATAGGCTTTTTACAGTCAACAGCTATTATTCAAAATATTTGGGGGAGTGTACTTCCAGCAGCACATGGCTTGATGTGACAGGTAAATTATCAGCTACTGACAGGGAACAAAATGCTAGGAGAAAATGGGTGATATTAAATATCAGAGCAGTGATTTGCTCTACACACAGTGGATGTGTCTCTATGAAGGGCCACATATAGGTTGACAGTGGTAATTTGCAGGTTGCAACAGCAGTCATTTATTGTTCTGTAAGCTTTCTGTGCCATTCTCTAAATCTTTCACAAGACTGTGCCCTTCAAAAGGACATAATAGTCCCCTGACAACAATCTGATTTCTTATTCTTTAGGAAATAACAGTGATCAGAGAAAACATATTCTATTTTAATCAAGAAATGAATCTCCTCTTTAAGACAACACAGACATGAATAGTGGGATAAATGGGTATTTAGCAGCTATTCAACATATTCTGGAAGCAGGTTTTTCCAAAGAAGGTGAAGAAGAAGCTTGGAAAGTGAGGGTGAGCCAAAAGCGAATCTCTAGTTCTAGATTTACTTGCCGGGATCATAGCAAGTATATTTTATTGGTCACCTACCACAAGACCAGGTCCAAATTTGTTGTCCTGCATGTGAAGAGCTAAAGAGCTCATGCTTTGGACCTGATGTACAGGGAAGCTGTTAGCACTAGCATCACTGTGGCTATTTCCAGGCTGTGCACTGTCAATCAGCACAGGAGAGCTGGTGCGACGACTGATAATATGATGTAGACAGCGATGGAGATGAGATAAATCTGAGTTGTCTCCCAAACTAGGAGAATATTTCCCACTCAAGGAGATAGGGGACACTGGAGAGGAGGACCTGAGTGAGGATGGTGGATCAGCATGAGAAGATAAGGACATTCGTCTGGTAGTAGATGTGTGGATTGGTGATGGTATCGATATGTAGACAGGGGAAAATGTAGATTTATGGTTTAGTGATGAAGACATGTTTTGAGGAAAAGTTGTAACTAGAACGTTCGGAGGAGAATAGCCTTTATGAACTGGAGAAGGTGGGGTGATTTGAACTGGTATTGAACTCTTGGGAACAGAAGATGACAGAGCCATATATTCTGAGCAGGGTGCAGTTGTAGGAGTTGGAGATGTTAGGATCCCATAAGTTGGTGAAGTCGGGTCTGGATGAGTCAGATCAGGTGGCAATGATGGTTTTGAGGAGGAAACAGATGGCAAGTTTAGGTGAACAGGAGAGGAAGAAGGTGAAGGAGCCTGACTCAGAGATCCACGACTCCGTGACCTTCCAGCCAGCAACAGTGCCATACATGCCTGGCAGTAATGTGGGTGGACCTCTGAGTTCCTGCGTCTGGACTGCATCGTTGGAACCTGAACTTTCATATTCACCAGCTCAGAATGTTGTAAACTGTAATGAGAGGCTTCAGTGGTAGTTTTAGGTACATTCATTGGTGCCTGTTCATCATTTGTGAATGATGAAGAACATGCTGTAAAGGCACTTTTAGAAAGTGGCTCATCCATTGTATCACTAGAGCTCGCTGGATGATGCAGCCTTTCTAAGTAATCCTGCAGGTCGGTTCTCCTCTTTAAGGTTTCAAGGAATGAGGTGCTGATACGTCTGGTCCCCGCCAAGCTGTCAGAGAATAGCAAAGGCCTCTGGAATCCACAGGGTACACTGCCACGTTGCTGCTCATTCATCCACGGTTTGAGAAAAAACATATTAAAAAATAAATTCATCATAACATAACAACTGACCTTGGAACTAAGGAAGTAAATGGATGGGAATTATGATGGTAGTCTGGGTTTTGTTTGGGTTTTCTTACAAAGTAAAGTTCAACTTAGGTTGTAAAGGAAACCCAAGAACAAACTTACTGGTGATTGCTGGTAGGAGCTCTGATGCAGGTGTCCTGCAAATTGCTGAAAAGCCCCTTGATGTTGCTGCTGATATTGCTGGTGCAGCTGGACTGTGGGTTGTTGCTGGGGTCCTTGAGGCACCAAACCTGGAGTTGGTGCTTGTGCTACCTGGTGCAGAGGAGCACTAGGCTGTTGTTGGGCTCCTTGGGGCTGCAGAGGTCTGGGTTGTTGCTGGGTCCCCTGGATTAGCTGGCCCATGCTTTGTTGTGGGTGCATGTGTAGAACAGGTTGCTGTTGTTGATTCCCAGGAGGCAGGTGTACAGTTGATGGCTGTTGGGAACCTTGTGGTAACTGAGCAAGGAGCTGTGCTGGAGGGCTTAAGACCCTCTGGGCAGTGGAAATTGGCTCTGAATGGGACTGCTGAGAGGTGCTGTCTTGGTAGCTCGAAGCCCCTGTTACCACTGTTGAGCCTGTGCTGCTGTCAGCTGCATTGGTTGGGACACACAAAATAAAAGTGCTCACTCAGTTATTTTAAAAAGTAAAATGTTGCTGACTTTCATTACATAAGTTAAAAAAATAAATCAAATAAAAAAACAGGTTAAAACAGAAATCACCAATTAATAATTGGTAATGATAAAAAAAAGAGAGAACAGCACACAGTAAAATAGGAACCCATGCAATTAAATGAACAACGTTTTGACCACTTAAGTCATCTTCATTAATGTTTCAATAAGTGACCATGCCTTAATTTTCTTGGATGTGTGCACACAACTTTCATTTGTAATATCAATCATTGGTCTCGTGTCTGACGGACCAATGGCTAAAAAAATGATATCTCTCTATAGTTTTGATACTGTGTTATGTTTTTAGATTTATATAATAACTTGTAGTGGTAACAAATGTTTGAAATTACCTGATTGTGTGAAAGTTTGCCTTACATGTGAACCACACTGTGACCACTGAAAACAGCACATCACTCTTGCGCACCATAGTATTGGTTGTGGCCGTACTGTGAAATGTCGTGTCAGAGTTTGTGCTTATTTTGATGACCTGCTTCTTTAATATTGAACTATTGGGCATGATATGAATATACAAATAGGTGAATAAAACTATTGACTCAACATTGCAAGAAAATTATTGCGATATACACTCACGACAACTTTATTAGTTAGACCTATACACCTACTAATTCATGCAATTATCTAATCAGCCAATAGTGTGGCAGCAGTACAATGCATAAAATGCATGCATGCATATAAAGGTCAGGAGCTTCAGTTAATGTTTACATCAACCACCAGAAAGAGGAAAAAAGGTGATCTCCGTGACTTCAACCGTGGCATGATTTTTAGTACCAGACGGGTTGTTTGAGTATTTTTTGTAACTACTAATCTCCTGGGATTTTCACGCACAACAACAGTCTCTAGAGACTCAGAATAGAGCCAAAAACAAAAAACACTCAGTGAGAGAGAGAGTTCTGTGGACGAAAATGTGGAGTAAATTCTAGAAACTGTTGTGCATGAAAATCCCAGGAGATCAGCAGTTACAGATATTAGCCCATTTGGCACCAAAAATCATGCCAAAATCAAAAATGTTCCCCCATTTTGCTGGTTGATGTGAACATTAACTGAAGCTCCTGACCAGTGTCTGTATGATTTTATGCAATGCACTGCTGCCACACGATTGGCTGATAAGAAAATTGCACAAATAGGTAGGTGTACAGGTGTAACTAATAAAGTGGTTGGTGAGTGTATATTAATATACGATTTGATTGTATTGGCACAGGCCTGTAGTTGATATCATCAACTAAGCCCCACAGTCATCTATTTATTTTCAGGTTGATGAGAACATTGAATGACTTAAATCAGGCAGAGGTTCCTATTAATTACCATTGAGCTGCTGTATCTATGTTTGTACAACACATAACATCTAGCTCCCTCTTACGTGTGGCTGTAGTTGCACAGGTTGGGGCACCGCAAACCAGGCCGACTGCTTCACTCTGTGCCTCCTCTGTTTCAGATGGAAGACAAGGTGGTCCGCCCACTGGGGGCCCTGTGGAGGGCACCTGAAGGAGATTCGACGTCTCAGTCTTAGTGCCGCTCTTTTCTGTTTTCCCATTTAGGCCCGAGACCATGCGCTGTCGTCTCCACTTTATAAGAGCCACACGGTCACGGATAGACTTACCCACAATCTTCACATCAGTTTCTAAAAAGAAGCCAGAATCCACCTGCAGAGAATAGAATTGTTTTACAGTTTTTTTTTTTTACAATATTACAGATTATTTTTGTTATTTAAACAGCTGAAAATAATTCTGACTACAGAATGAGTATGTATTACAATCTAGATTCATTTCTTATATATGTCAATGTCAAATTTATTTATATAGCACCATTAAACACAACCAGGGTTGACCATTTGCTGCACAATAAAGAACAGGACAATTAGACAATACAGTATCATTACTAAAATACAGTGCAATAAAACTTCCTCATTGGTTATATGCCAAATCAAAGAGACAGGTTTTTAGCTTAGATTTAAAAACAGATAGTGATGGTGCAGACCTAATACAGAGGGGCAGAGCATTCCACAATCTGGGTACAGCTACCGAAAAGGCGCGGTCACCCCTATATGTCAGCTTCGACTTTGGGATGCACAACAATCTCTGGTTGGACGACAGGACACAAAAAGCGGGCCGATTTTCAGTCAGTGAATCCAAAACATAAAGAGGAGCTAAATCATTTAAAGATTTTAAAACTAAAAGAAGAATTTTTAAATTTACTCAAAATAACTGTATCGCACAGGAAACCAATGCAAGGACAGTAACACTGGCGCAATGTGATCAAATTTTTAGTACCAGGTAAAAGTCTTGCAGCTGCATGTTGAACTATCTGCAAGCGGGATAAAGCTGATTTGCTAATCCCGAAATACAGTGAGATACAGTAATCCAACCTCGATGTAATAAAGCCATGAATTACTTTTTCAAAATTTTTACTAGACAGAATAGATTTAACTTTGCTAGTAGTCGAAGCTGAAAGAAACGTGATTTAACGTGATTTCTCTGTGTTTATCTCTTTGTCAAATTTCAGACCATCATCAAAAACCACACCCAGATTTTTAACCCAAGGCTTCACAGAAAATGATAAATCACCGAGATTTATTTTGGGAGTACTGAAAGAATCCAACACACCAAACACTATTATTTCAGTTTTACTCTCATTAAAATTAAGAACATTTAAAGACAACCAAGCCTTCACATCAGATAAACATATCATAAGTGCTTCCAAGCCATCAGAACTCTTTTTTGAGGGCAGATAGATTTGAGTGTCATCAGCATAGCAATGGAACGACAGCCCATGCTTCCTAAAGATAGAACCCAATGGAAGCATACATAATGAAAAAATAATGGGAGCTATGATAGAACCCTGGGGCACACCACACGAAAGAGGAGCTGACTCAACGTTATCTTTAAAACTTCTATTAGAAAGATATGATTTAAACCATTTAAGTGCACTTCCTTTTATTCCAGCACAGTGCTCCAAGCGAGCAAGAAGGACAGCATGGTCCACTGTATCGAAAGCAGCACTCAAGTCTAGGAGCACAAGCACAGCAAAGTCCCCAGCATTGCCAGTTAGTAAAATATCATTTAAAATCTTCAAAAGTGCATTCTCTGTCGAGTGGTGTTTTCTAAAACCTGATTGAAAAACCTCAAAGATCTTATTTTCATCAAGAAAACTCTGCAGTTTTTGCACAACTATTTTCTCTAAGATCTTTGTAATAAAAGACAGATTAGAAATAGGTATAAAATTAGCTAAAACAGTAGGGTCTAAGTTTGGTCTCTTCAGTAAAGGATTAACTGTAACATGTTTTAACACATCAGGTACAGTACTAGTTTCAAAACATCGATTTATCATATTCAAAAAGTAGGAACCCCCTGTATCAAAAACTTGTTTCAGGAAAAATGGAGGAATAACATCAATGGTGGAGCCTGATGGCTTTAACTGATCCACTATTTCTTGAAGATGTATAAAAGAGATAGGTTCAAACTGACTGAACTCAGCAGTACAAACAGAGGGAATGGAAGGATCAAAAACAGGGGGAAATATCCCCAATCTGATATAATTTATCTTATTAACTAAAATATAAGAAACTCTTCACACACAGTTTTTGACACTGGAGATTCACAAACTGTTGGATTAACAACAGCATTAAAAATAGTAAAAAGAGTTTGGGGTCTATGGTAGTTCTTGTGAATGTTTTCCCCAAAATACCTGGACTTTGATACTCTCACTGCCACCTGGAATTTGGATAAAGAATCACTGAGTATTTCAAAGGAAATCTGGAGGATGTCCTTTTTCCACTTACGCTCCGCTCTTCTACAGATCTGCCTCAAACAGCATATGTTATCGTCAATCCAAGGCCCAGATCTTGGTTTAAGTTTTAGTCTTAACAGGTGCCAGTGAGTGAAACATTTAAACATATAGAATTGAGCCTAAGTAGAAGCTCCTCAGCACTCAGATCACACTGTCTGATCTCCACTGATTGAATAGTATCACAAAAAGCTAATGAAAAAGCTTTGCTAGTGGTTGAGGTAAATAAACAAGATTGATGGACATATTTAGTGGCTTTAGAAGTATTAGATACCCAAGGAACAGAAAATATTACAGATTTATGGTCTGAAAACCCATTATCAAATACCTCAAATCATAATGAAAAATGCCATATGATAACTCCAGGTCAAGTGTGTGTCCAAGCTGATGAGTAGGGACATTCATATGATGTTCTAAATCAAATGCATTAATCAGAGTAATTAATTCTTTAGCTAATGAGTCTGCTGTGCAACATACATGAACATTGAATTCTCCAAGAATTAACAGTTTATCATATTTCGGTATAAATTCCCCCAAGAAGTCTGCAATCTCATTTAAAAAGTCTATGTTGTGCTTAGGGGGGGCGGTATATCAGAGCAACCAAGAGTGGGCAATTCAGATCCAATGTAAATAGCTGCAACTTAAAACTCCTATAGTCATAATCCATAAGTGGGCGGTAAGAAAATGTATCTTTAAAAATAGAGACCAATCCCCCACCGCGGACCGTTGTAAGAGGTGAATTAAAAAACAAACAATTTGGGGGTAGAAGTTCAGAGAATGGCTTAAGTCTCCAGTAGTAAGCCAAGTTTCAGTAATGAATAAAAAATCCAACTCCACGAAGAGAAAAGTCATTCAAAATAAAAGTGTTATTTACCACTGATCTGGCGTTATGTAACGGCATCCTTAGCCGAGGCGAGTTATCAGTCGGCTCCTCAAATTGTAATGGTCTTGATAAGCGTTTTTTTTAGTTTCAAACTACATTTAACTTTACACAGCATCCTTAAAAATGCAGTGTTCATGGCCAGAGACATTGAAAAATAGTGAATCGTGATGAAACCATAGTAAGTCTGTTACATGTGTATAGATGGAACAGAAGAACACGTCCAGTGAGAACATCTCTTTAGTCTACCTCGGACAGATTAAACTCAGTTGTGCAATGGATTGCTGTGGACCATTGACAGGCTTATGTCGAATGATATGGAAATAAACCAAACAATAAATTGAGTTCTAAAGTCACTTTTTGTATTGTCTAATCCAGGGGTCAGCAACCTATGTGGTACGACTGGGGTATCACTGGTATGTGAACAACAGAAAGAGAGGAGTATGTATTTTATTAATATGAAGTATTTCAAACCAGCATGCCAATCTTCCTTTTGATGTAATCCTTCTTCCTCATCCTGCAGCGTGTTTGATGTAGTTATGAGATGAATGGGAAGCTAAACACTATTCAAGTGTGATGAGTCTGCTAGTCAATGGACCATTGTTGTCTGCAGACTATTGTGCTAGTAATATCTGCTTTGCATCAGTTGCTCTGCATGATTGAGCAGATAACAGCCTACATTTTCTTGCTTCATTTGTTGGTTTTTGCTTTCACAATAATACTTTATGTAAACAAGAAGACCAGCTATCTATGATTGAGATTTTTAATCCAGTTCCTTAAACCACAATGACGGGAACTCTCAAAATTACATAATTAAAGGAAATGATCAAACACGCATAAAGAGGTTAAAAAGTCTGATCTAAATTAAATCTGAAAATAAACAAATATATATATATATATATATTACATAAGGTTTTGCACACATTTTTCACTAAAACTGTTATGCAGATAATATAATTTGTAGTTCAAAATAAACAATACAGTGATAAACTCTATTCGGACAGGACAAGTTTTCCATGAGGAGTTTAGGGAAATTTGTGTTTCACAGATGTATTTTGTGATTTTAATACCGTCCGAATCTGACATGCCTGTTTTTCTCACACAGTTGCTGTAAAATTTCAGAGCAAATTACCGGCTAACTCAAAATCAAATCTAATCCTGTCTGAATGTGAATGTCTGTGATTGCTGATTTTGAATTCGTTCCTCCACATGTATTCACCTACATGAACTACCATTAAGATCATGCTCATGTGCACCAATCTTCTGCCTGCTGCACACCTTTCAATATGGATGTAGAATATTTGGCATCCAAAGAAAAAATAAGAATATAAAATCAACAAGGAGAGCCAAATCACAGAAACTGCTAAACCTGGCCCCTGTAATATCAGAGTCTAGTAAATTACTCACCTTAATTTCTCTACTCAATTCCGCAATGTTATAATTATATAATTCACAGATAAGTCTTGTTTATTGCAGTAGGTTTATTATAAGCAGCCACTTCTATAAACCCATGTAAAGTTCATAATAAATATTTATGATGTACAATTAATAAATAAATAAAAAAAATATATATTTTTGTTATGATAAGTTAATTTACACTTAAACAGATAAAGCTTAAAAGATAAGTTAATTACCTACATTTCCTACAGTGGCAATAAAAAGTATGTGAACCCTTAGGAATTAACTGGTTTTCTGCATTAGTTGGTCATAAAATGTGATCACTCCTTCATCAAAGTTAAGGTTTTCTAAAGTATAGACAAACACAATGTGCTTAAGCTAACAACATACAAACAATTATAATCTTTCATGTCTTTATTGTACACATCCAATTAGACATTCACAGTGATGTGGAAAAAGTAAGTAAACCCTTGGATTTAATAACTGGTCAATCCTCTTTTGGCAAAAAAAACCTCAACCAAGCATTTCTGGCAGCTGTGGATTAGACCTGCAGAATGTTCAGAAGGATTTTGGACCATTCTTCCTTACAGAACTTCTTCAGCTCAGCCACATTTTTGGGATGTCTGGTGTGAACGGCTCTCTTGAGTTCATTCCATAGCGTCTCTAAAGGGTTAAGGTCTGGGCTCTGACTGGGCCTCTCCAAAGGATGGATTTTCTGTAGTGGATTTACTTTGATGTTTAGGGTCATTGTCCTGCTGCATCACCCAACTTCTATTGCGCTTCAGCTGGTGCACAGCCACCCTGACATTATCCTGTAGAATCGTGGTCACCACAGACACCTCCAAACTGGGCTGGGGCGCTGTGTGCAATGGGCAAGCAGCCGCCGGTTCCTGGTCAGGACCGCGGCTGGGTTGGCACATCAACTGCCTAAAGTCGCTGGCTGTACTACTCACCCTGCGGAGGAGATTGCCATTGATCCAGGGCAAGCATGTGTTGGTCCGGTCCGACAACACAGCAACAGTAGCATATAGAAATCGCCAAGGTGGCGTAGGCTCTCGTCGCATGTCACAACTCGCCCGCCATCTCAACCTCTGGAGTCAGTGGCGGCTGAGGTCCCTCTCTGCTGTCGCGGCAAGCAATGCTCAGTGGAGAGTGGAGACTCCCCCCCAAGTGGTCCAGCTGATTTGGAGTCGATTTGGCAAAGCACAGGTAGACCTGTTCGCTTCCCAGGAATCCTCCTACTGCCCATCCTCCTACTGCCCACTGGTATTTACTGATGGGAGCCCTCCTCGGGACAGAGGCGCTAGCACACAGCTGGCTCCGTGGGCTGCACAAATACGCATTCCCCCAGTGAGCCTTCATGCACAGACCCTGTGCAAAGTCAGGGAGGAGAAGGAACATGATACCCTTGTGACCCCGTACTGGCCCACCCAAACTTGGTTCTTGGACCTCACGCTCCTCGCGACAGCACGTCCCTGGCAGATTCCTCTGAGGAAGGACCTTCTTTCTCAGGGATGGGCACAATCTGGCACCTGCACCCAGACCTCTGTAACCTCCACGTCTGGCCCTTGGACAGGTCGCGGAAGATCCAAGTGGCCTACCACCAGCAGTCGTAGACACAATCACTCAAGCCAGAGCTCCCTCTACCAGGCAGATTTATGCCCTGAAGTGGCATTTGTTCGTGAACTGGTGTTCTTCCCGAGCCATAGACCCCCCAGAGATGTGCAGTCGTGTCAGTGCTTTCTTTCCTGCAGGAGAGGCTGGAGGGGAGGCTGTCCCCCTTCACCTTGAAGGTATACGTAGCCACTATAGCCGCAAACCACAACGCAGTGGTTGGTAAGTCCCTAGGGAAACACGACCTGATCATCAGGTTCCTCAGATGCACCTGGAGGCTGAATCCTCCCAGGCCATGCCTCTTCTCCTCTTGGGCTTTCGGAGAGCCCCATTTGAGCCCCTAGAGTCAATTGAGCTGAAAGCCCTCTCCTTAAAGACGGCCCACCTGATTGTGCTCACCTCCGTCAAGCTTTGCATTGCACCTGCAAGCATTATCTGTCAGCGACTCTTGCCTGGAGTTTGGTCTGGCAGATTCTCACATGATCCTGAGACCCCGAACAGGCTATGTGCCCAATGTTCCCACAACCCCCTTCAGGGATCAGGTGGTGAACCTGCAAGCGCTTCACGGGAGGAGGCAGACCCAGCCCTATCGTTGCTGTGTCTGGTGCATACTTTGCGCACCTACTTGGATCACACGCAGAGCTTTAGATGCTCTGAGCAGCTCTTTGTCTGCTTTAGTGAACAGCGGAAAGGGAACGTTGTCTCTAAACAGAGGCTTGCCCACTGGATTCGTGGAAACGTGCACTTTTCCCCCCAGTTGAGTTCACGAAGTCATGGAACCTGGATGTCCTTCCTCCCTAGCCCTATGGTTCACAAACTCAGCGGAGGAGTTCGCAGCCAGCCTCACTATGGGGTCTAATATGCCCTGTGCTGGGATAGGTGCTCCACAGGTGCTGATTACTCCGGTAACCTTTGTGATGTATATTTCTCGGTATGGTCTCCCTGTTGGCGGACCCGCATCTTCCTTGGGTAGAGCTCTCTCTGCCCCCGGTCGCTGTGTTTGTAGAGTTCCCCCCACCCCCTTTCGTGATGGGGGCTACCACTGCACCTCTTCCATGTGTGGCTGCTGAGCCCATGTGTCATATTCCAACATGTTGACCTCCCCTTTTGGGCTGGATGTGGTCTCTGCAGGGTCTTTTCCCCCTGAAAGAATAAGAAAAGAACTTCCCCGATGCGTATGATAGCGCATAATTCTCATTGCCTTTTCTCAAAGAATGGGAGGTGTTTGGGGCTCTCAGGAGCGACCCCTAGTGTAACTACATTGACACAAACGTCTCATTCCCTCAATCAGGGAATGGAGGTTACGACAGTAACCATGATGTCTTCAAGATAAGTTTGTAACCCTTTCCAGGTTTATGCAAAGCAAAAATTCTGAGATCTCTTTTTTGAGAGGACTGGTCCACATAAGCAGATGGTTCTTATGAATAGCAAACTTAAAATGTCTGAGTGCTTTTTATAAGTCAAAGTACATCAAACCCCCCACCTCCAATCTCATTTAATTAATAGGATGCCAGGATTGCCAACTCCTGACTCTAATTAGCTTTTGTTGACGTCATTAGCCTAGGGGTTAACATAATTTTTCCAACCTACATTGTGAATGATGTATTCAATATGTACAATAATACAACAAAAAATGGTGTATTACTAGTTAAAACAGATTGTGCTTGTTTATTATTGTAACATAGATGAAGATCAAACTAGATTTTAAGACAAAATATACATAAATGCAGGTAATTCCAAAGGGTTTGCATACTTTTTCTTGCCACTGTAAACATTTTCAATCTTCTGCAAAGCCCACATCTAGAAAGCACATGAAATACATGAAATTAAATATGTCAGATGATTATAATTGTAAGTCAAAAGTCTTTAAAAAACAAATCCCATCCAAATAGGGCTTAGGAAAATTTTAAATGGCACTTTGTGTCAAAAAGGTTACCGACCCCTTGGTCTAATCAATGCTTTATGCATCTCCCACAATAATGTAATGTCTTTCTATTATCTGATATTATTATATTTCTATTATATAATTTAAATGAATAATGTTATATTTATTATATTTTTATAATGACTATATAATTATTTTATTTGTGGTCCTTTTTCAGCAAATCGTGTAATTAATTTCATTAAAAATTGTAGTTGATTGACAGCCCTAACATATATCAAGTATTTTAAAGTATTGTAAACAGCACATTTTGTTTACCATTTCCTGAGCGACTGTTTCCGGGACTTCTGTATCCAGTTCAAAGGTGAACTCAATTGCACCGCTGTCTTTATATTTTCCCTTTAGTTTCTTCTGGTCTTCAACCCAAAGCCTCAGTGCTATGAATGACTTTTTGCCATCATCTTCTTCAGCCAGCTCTACCCTCACGCCAGTGTCCTCGGCAAAGAACGCGTGGTTTAGTAAATCCTTTATGGAGTACCTTTTAGGAGAGATAGAGAGGTGGTTTGATCTGTATAGAACTAAGACATTTGTTGGTCCCATAACAACCCACAAGTTATATAATACATCCAAATACCAGAGGAAATTGTTATTAACAAGTGGACATGTTTTGCAAAAATACATTAATGAATACCTCCAAACATGCTAAATCTGAAGTACTATTAACAATATATTGCAGTCGAGTTATTTGACTGATCTATGTTCCATACACTCTCAGACAAACACATCTAACAACCAGGGGAGAAGGGACGTCATTAGCATTTAAATTACAGCAGGGTGATTTGTCATTGAGAAGGGATCAAATTACTGCAAAGGCAAATTACTGTAAAGGTTATCAGTTAAAGCAGCAGCTTTCCAGGAAAAGGCTGCCTGATAGTACTACAATTACCAAATCTGTCATAGGCAAAGGGTTTGTGACCTTTATGGTTATATGACCGTAGGCTGTACAGTTGATGCACTCACCTTTCCTCCCAATGATGACAGATACACTCTCCAATGATTTCTTTTATTTCAGGCACGGTCACCTTACTGAAACTGGCTGGCTTCACTCCCTGTGAATTTAATTAAATAAGACACACATTTATACACAAAATCCTCCTTGAAACCCCTTATACTACAAAAGGATAATGGACCAAAGACAAATTTAGGATCCACTTTATATTTGATGTCTTTAACTACTATGTACTTACATATTTGATACAATGTACTTATTATGTACATGCGTGTTGTTGAATTTTAACTACATTTAAAGTACTTGTATTTAATAACATATGTAGTTACTCTGGTATCCTTACCCCCTACTCCTAAACCATACCCGTACCTCAACCTCAGTAGCAACAAATGTACATTTTGTGATAATTTGGCAGAACAATATGTAGTTACACAATAAATACATTGTATTGTATGTATTTTATTGTTAGTACATAGTGGTTAAAGACACCTAATATAAAGTGGGACCCACATTTCTTCCAGTTTCAAAGGCAACATTTGCTTCAAACGTTGAATGCAATTACAGAGTATGACTTCATAGCACTACAAATGCATGGAAAAACCTAAGGAGCCCCTAAAAGTCCAAAGTGGTGGGAAAAAAGAAGCAAATGATTTTGCATTCTCTCGCAAAATGTATGCGCTCGTATTTGGATTCACGTGCCTGAATGCTCTGCAGGCTATTGCATTTATGAGAGATAAGTTGATATGACAGGTGCCGGTGCCTACTTTTTGTGGAAAACTGTATCTTGTAAACACGTGAGAAGATACAGTGACTCCTTTCTGTATTGCATCATTATAAATGAGGCATATCCATAAAAATAAAAAATATATATATATTATTTTAATTCAATTCAAAATTTAACATATTAAACAATGCTACAAAAATGACAGTTTTTATATATATATATATATATATAATATATATATATATATATACCATATATAGCTTGTTTTCCCAAACTACAGGCCTAATGGAATTTAAACAGGCCTAACATATTCTCAAATATCAGCTACTATTTAATATGTACATATGTTTATGTGGCCATTTATAATGCGCTAGCAGATGGCGACAATTGTGTTATGAGTGAGTCAATCATTCAAAACTGACACATACCAAACTACATAAATGATGCCTCCACAGGGCACTCCGAAGGGAGAGCAATCATGATGGCCAAACTAAAGGTTTGTTCCAAACACAATTATGAATTATTTAAAAGTAAGTTACAAATTGCAATTATTTTAAAGCCCAAAACCTTCAGCAACCACACATAATGAAGCATTTTTATTGCTTTATTAATGGAGAGGGAAACACCATCAACAACAACAATAATATGCGATTCAAATGAGCACCACAGCATTCCATTTGAATTAGACCACTCGGTCATTTTAACTGTGTTGTCTTTATTTTCACACATTCATAAATTGAAGACTATGATTTGTGTATTGGTAAGTTTTGTCTTTTGGACTTCACTCTTTCATTGCATTGGCTTTCTCTTCTTGTTGAACTCAAAAATTGGAATAATGCTGGAATTCACATAGGAGAGCTAGCAGAAGACTGTCATTATAACGCACATTTTGCGAGAGAACGCAGAGGTTTTGCGTGAAAGCGCAAAATCTTTCGCTTATATTTTTTCTCCACCCAACACTTTGATCACTTTCAGTAAAAACCTTACTGCTAATGCTCTGGAAATCAGGAACTGGAACCATAATTTTTCATATTAATAGATAAATGTCTGGCAAAGCCCTTGAAAAATAACAAAACTTAAAACCACCAATAATGTCTTATATACTCTCATGTTAGACCTGATACAGCATCTTAAATTATATTCCACCCCCCAGACTTTGACTTACACTGGTGACTTTGCGATAGATTTGCGCTGCATTCTGGCATTCTGAGTATGGATATTCAGATGTGGCCATTTCCAGCATACACATCCCAAATGCATACACATCCACAGCTTCATCGTAGTGTTCCTCATACATCTCAGGGGCCATGAACTCCGGAGTGCCTAAAAAAGAAAGAAATCAATAAGTAACAGGATTATTCCACTACAGTAACAATTGATATCATTGTTAATTAGAATACAGTTACATTCAAAAAGTATTTTGATTACTGAAGAGATTACTTTGCATTTTATTGTCATTTGTTTCATTTAATATTTAGTGCTTTCAGATGAAAAACATTTATACATGTAAATTATGCAATACAAAGTGCATTTGAACAGCGGTGAAACACTTTCTTATGATGTGTTACATTCATACGAGCAGACACAGAAGTACGTTTGAAGTAAGTTTGGAGCAGAAGAAATGGAAATAAACCTTGTGTAAATTGTCAGCTTTACGCTAAGCTAAAATGCTATTTCTATCCATTTTACATGCACATGTTACCAGACACAATCATATTTGTTTATCAAGAAAATTCACGTTGGATTATAATTTTTATTTTCTAGTAAGACCTTTGATATTAGGATATTATTTTGATATTCTTGATCATTTTTGTATTCCTGTAAAAATATCTTAAAATCCTTAAATCAAGATCAATTTGATTCATCTTGTTTTAGAAACAACACTGCATAAGATATTTTGGTTTTTCAGAGAATGTATTTTTAATTGTGTATATCGTTTTACTGTCCTGGCAGAGATTTTATAGTCAAAACAAGTTAAAAAAATCTACTAGTACTGAAGAAGTAATCCAAAGTACTTAGAATACGTTACTGACCTTGAGTAATCTAACGGCTTATGTTACAAATGACATTTTACAGCATGTATTCTGTAATATGTAGTGGAATACATTTCAAAAGTAACCCTCCCAACCCTGAAAATGAATAACTAAATCGATAATGCAGTCCTCGCTTTATTATTCCACATAACAATCTAAACTCTATAGGCCTATCATGTCAAATTAAAATGCTACAGACAATATAAACTAATATGGTAAATCACTCATGGCTGTTACCTATAACACTTTTGGCAAAGGAAGCTCTCTTTAGTGTGGCCAAGCCAAGATCACCAATCTTGACCGAGCCTGTAGGACCAGTGATGAAGATGTTGTCACACTTCAAGTCCCGATGGATGATAGGAGGGGCCCTTGTATGGAGGAAGTGGAGACCTTTTAAGATCTGTCTGCACCAGCTTCGCAAAACTTTTGATTTCATTACCTTGAAACGCTTCAGATACCTAATAACAGAAATACCAGGGTTAGAAATCCTTGTATCTTCACAAACTTCAATATGTTGTCAACAATATTCTGAACACTGTACCATATTGGTGCCAATTGCAATCAAAGGGTTTGATAAAGGCATGACAGTTATCAGAAAGTCTTGGTGCCTCAGATCAAACATGCAACAATTGTACAACTTTAAACTGGATTTGATTACATTACCTACAAAATCACTTTTAACTTTCAGTAAAGTCATAATCCTTTTAATATAGAAGTGAATAATCCTTGATGGATAGCATCAACAGTTGCTTGTCTTTTGTTGCAGGTTACTTACGTTTTCAGAGTTCCAGATGTCATCAGTTCGGTGACTAAAACAATGCACTTCTTCCCTTTAAGAGGGGATTCCCAAAAGTCATAGAAGCGCACAATGTTAGGATGCTGGAGACCTTTCAGCATCTCTGCCTCCTCTTTAAACCTCTGGCGTTCTATTTTGGACAGCTTGTGATCCTGGAATAGCATTGATGGGTGAGGTTTGTGCAACAGGACAGGCGGAGAATGAGAGGAAAGGTAGAAAGAAAGAGGAAGATGTCATGAGGTCATGTGTCAGATGTGTTGAACAGAATTCGCTCAGTCAATCTATCCATCTACAGTATCTATCTACAGTATCTATCTACAGTATCTATCTATCTATCTATCTATCTATCTATCTATCTATCTATCTATCTATCTATCTATCTATCTATCTATCTATCTGTCTGTCTGTCTGTCTGTCTGTCTGTCTGTCTGTCTGTCTGTCTATCTCTTTCAAACTGCCACACTGTTGAATAAACTAAATGATCCTTCATTCAGGGAAAAGATGGTTCTATGAATTAGCTCTTGACCAGTTCGGAGACTATATTTTATTTCATGTTGGCTCATCTTTATTGATTTAGGATGAACAGTAATAGCTCTCTGAGCACAAAAAGGCATGTTCTGTTTGTGTGTTGTTTTTTTGTCTAAGAAAGTCAAGAGGAAGATCAAAGGCAGGCATGAGAAAAAAATAATTATGCAACATGAAAGGCAAAAATTCTCCTCCAAAAGAAGGATGTGTGATTAATATTGTAGACTTTTGATATGGAGTACAAAGCAGAAAATAATTAAAACAAAAAAGGTAATTCAAGACATTTAAGAAACCTAGAATTTTGTATTAGGTGTGGCAAATAAACTACATACAAATATCTCATACAGACAGAAATAACAAAGAACTGGCCAGCCTGATTTCATGAAAATTACATGACTGTAGCTAAATCTTTACAAAATTATACTACGTGGTTCAAGAAACATATCGTGTCCACTGTGATGCTAAAAGCAATTTTATCCTATACAGATTTGTTTTTTAAAGTTAATGCTCTATCTGGTTTTAAATTAATAAAACCTACCTCCCTACACTAAATCTAACCGATAGTGTCCTACAAAAGGAAAAGTGAGATAAAAATCAAAATTGCTCATGAAACTACGTCATTTTGAGGCGCTTATATGACACTTTCAGATCACATGTTGACTAGCATGCCCTTCAGGACATATGCATTGCAAATGAAACGCTGTTTCATGAATCAGTTAGGCTACCGCTCAATTTGATCGCGCTGGAACAAGCTTGACAATTTTGATGGTTACATAACCATGCAAATGTTACATTTCATGCACAATAATACAAGTGTTTAGATGTCAAAATATAGAATTGTGTGAGAAACAGGGCAAAATTTTATATGAACTGATAATCTGCCGTTTTACTCGTAATTTGTGTGAAAAGGAATAAAACTCGTTGTTGTAGCGCCTCAAGTGTTTAGGATATTTCACCAGGAAAATGCAGTGACATGTACAATAATTTAATAATAATAAAAAATTATAAATTATAATAAAAATAATTTCGCAAAAATGTAGGTGATAAATGTGTGGCCCTGAAACAACATTTATCACAACCAATCATATTTTATGGATAAGGAAAGGGGCAGGGTTAAGGTTGTCTTGGTAAGGGGGTTAGAGACTTGAACACCATTCTTTCAACCTATGATTGTCATTTGATGTTGGGGGTAGGTAGTTGTTAGGGTAATGACTGATTTATCCTTCCGCATCGAACCTACGCCTTAGGCTCTGCGTAATGGCCCATGCAGTGGTTTGCATTTATAGTTATGCATTTGGGTGTCTGCGTCGTTCTGCAAAGTGCCAAGTGCTAGTATATAAGGAGAAAATGCCTTCATTTCTGAAACAATTATACATTTCATAAATAAAAAAGCAAAGCAATTTGCAGATTCAAAAGCATTTGTTATTTAATCATTTGGTATATATTATTTATGATTCAAAGCCTATTGTGTGCCATGCAGGGAGAAAATAAATCAGGCATATACTGCATGCTTACTCTTGAGTCTCTTAAATAATAATAAATAAATATTTTGGTATATTTTATGCTCCATGCTGGAAAATAAAATCATCAAATGAATTAATAACTACTCAACTGACCAAGTGTGTCATTTTAAAGCTGGACTTTACAATGCATATAGACAATATAACCAACTCTTTTTGCTGAAGAATTAGAAGAGTTCTGTTTTCATAATTTATGAAATATTATTTCTTGAAAGTTCTCGCGGTCTCTAGTTACAAAGCGGACCAATCACAGCAGTTGTGGTCTACATTGATGCAACACGCTGTTAAGTTGTAGGTCCGATGCAGGAAGTATAAATCGGACTTTAGGGTTAGGGAAAGAGTCTTGGTTTCTATGATAAAAATGTTGTTCCAGGACCAGCAAAAGATTTTGATCCAGAAACATATCTTATTAGGCAAAATCACAGTGGCATCCCACTGTATATTCAGTGTAGATAATGTTCCTGTGGTTTAGAAAGGCACTACAGAGGTGTGTTTAGCAGTTATGCAAGGCTTAAAGGCTTGAAGGGTTGTTGGTGGTTAACAGTTTCAATTGAGAGTGTGTTGGTCTCACTATGGGGCAAGAGCCTTGAGCAAATCAATACCTTGACATCTTGCCTCCAACTGCTGATAAATCTGCTAAACGCTGACAGGGAGTATCTGTAACACATCTGTCCCTGGCGATCAGGCAATGTGCAACCCCATAAAACCTCTGAGACTCACCCCCACACTGCGCCATATGATACCTCAAATGAACTCTGAGATACACACAGATAGAAATCTCATTCTATCTCTCTCTATTCATTCATAATTTTATCCAGTTTGCTGTGCACCTGTACACTGTCAAATACTGCAAATTATAAATTTGATCAACAAAGATAATTGTTAATCAGCATTGCACCAAACACTCTACCAGGGGCTGGATTCACAAAGAATAAAACACAATTCTTAAAAATAAAATTATTAGTAACTGTTTTATTTTTTTTCCTAGCTTAAAGGAATATTCTTGGTGTAAAATCGACAGCATTTGTGATCATAATTGGTGATTACCACAAAACATTATTTTGACTTGTCCCTCGTTTTCTTAAAAAAAAACAAAATCTGGGTTATAGTGAGACACATACAATGGAAGTGAATGGGGCAAATCCGTAAACATTAAAATACTCACTGTTTCAAAAGCATACACAAAAGATGTAAACAATATGCATGTCAACATGATTTTAGTGTGATAGAATCATGTAAAGTTTTTACAACTTTGTTGCAATGATGACATAATGATGAAAATCCTAAAAGAACTTCAAATAATGCACAGTTTTTAACAGAATTAATTTAAGTGCGTTTATAAAATGATCAGATTCACATTCCCTCCAAAATTGGCCCCATTCACTACCATTGTAAATGTCTCACTGTAACTTACTTTTTTGCATTTTTTTAATAAAATGACAGACGAGTCAGAATTATTATTATTATTAATTTTTTGGTAGTAATTAACATTATGCTACAAATGCTGTCGATTGATATTAACTTGTATTGAACCTGGAACATTCCATGAATGCTACTGCTACCAAAGTTATTGGGGGACTTGTTGACAAAAAGCATGGAAATTAACTTTTTAATCAAGATGTTCAAGTATTTCTTTTTAAAGAAAAGGACGGATGAGTCAGAATAATTTTTTTGTAGTAATCAACATTATCCCACAAATTCTGTCAGTTTAGCTTCACTTGTGTTGCATTGGAATATTCCTCAAAGAAAAAAGTTCCAGTAAAGAAAATCATAAGAATTGTATATATTTTTGTCTTAAACATTGATAGCTACAGTAAATACCTTCTTACGAACTTCTTATAATGTATCCTAAAAGCTTTTCATGAATTCAGTCCCAGATTTGTTTTTGTTTGAAAAATCCACACATCCACACTAGATCTGTGCTTTCCTCCACCAAAATCAGTGCGTTTCTAAGTTTATTTTACCGCATACTTTGGAAAATTATGACTAAGAAAACTGAAAACAGTATTTTCAAATGAAAATGAATGAGTCTGAATGTGGCCTCAGGTTGTCTCTATCAGAACTTACCAAACAACAAGCTAGCTCACCAATATAACTGTTAAACTAACAGCAATTGTTATTACTTTCATTTTAAAGCATGGTCAACTATATGCAATAATGTGTTTATAATTTATTCAGACAGTTTTATCCATAGCATCTTAAACTTGAAGTAAAACACAACCAATTCACCATTAGCAACAACATCAGCAATACCACAATACCAAATTTGAACAGTTAACCAGAAAAGTATCAATGTACTGTATGCTAAATAGACTGATAGGTTACAATATTATCCCAAACTTTCATCACAGTTTTATTACATATGTAATATTTTAAACACCCAAAAAATATTAAATTGATATTAAGGTATGTGCTAAAGCAGAGGCTATCACAAAAGTAACTGAGATGTATGCTTTTATGTACGCCCAGGGCGTGGCACTAAGGATTTTTCCTGCAATGTGATTCAGATGAAGACTCCAACACAAATAGCTGAAGATAACTTGATGTTACAGTGGTTTTGCTGATGCAGAAATGAGGCATAAATCAGGTTGGGCGTTCTCCTGTACATGAAATATTCCTTAAGGTACATCTTTATAAGCAGCTTAAGTCTCTGTAAGACTATTGTTTGATGTGAGGGAGGCCACGTTCCTTAGTACATGGCAATCTTCACCTCAGCTGACCTGTACCTCTTCAATGCTCTCTCTCTCCTCCCTTGTTGCAGATTTTGCAGCCTGTGTCAGCATTTTTAGCTTGCTATACACAGCAGCCTAACTATAGATGGGTCTATATGCTACACCTGTCTGGCTCGCATTCCATTCATATGATTGGCAGGATAATCAAAACTGGCACTATGCCCCCAACATGGCCAGAATACGGAATGCTCTCACAGACAAAAACCAGACAAGTCTTCAGAGACCATAACAGCCAGTGGCGAATTCTCAGAGCCAGCAAAGCCTTCTCTGCTGACCTAAAATGCCTTATAATTAAATATTGTTTCATCCTTTCATTCTCTTTCACCTTTTTGTCTATTTATTTTCCAAAAGTTTATCCAATCCAAATTTATTCCTTGATGCTAACAATCGAAGCATGACGTCTGTTTTACAAATTGCATGCCCGAAGCAGAGCTTGTTAGCCGAAGCAGCGCTTGAGTTGGAGCTCCACCCCGTTATGCCTTCAGAATTTCTAAAGAATCCCTCAACATTTCAAGAGAATAGGCATCTAAAGTCAGAATGTCAGATTCATCAGCCAATCAGACTGATTTTATTTGTCCTTGGTGGGTGTGGTCTTTAGGATATGTCCCAGGCAAGGCCTTCTAGCTGGCCTTGAGTGAAGCAATCACGCTTTAAGTAATGTACATAATTCGAAAGCGAAGAGCACAAGATCAGCTGTCAAGTACAGCTGTCATCATTGCTGCTATCACCATCGAGAAATATGGATTTAAAAAACAGAGACATAAACAGGAAAGGAGGGCTGATTTGCATGTCAAGCAAATTGGTAAGTGCTTTTTGCATTGTTATGGCAACATCGGGAGTTTTCTAAGTTTAATTTAGGATGGCCTGAGCATTCAGTGTCAGTTCGAATTTTGAAAAGTAACGTGTATTCTCACAAAATAAAAATTACTGAAAGCAACATTTAAATTTCAAATATTATTAGATAGCTGTTTCCTAGTATTAGGCCTCCTTGGTTTTGGCTTTCGTGTATGGACATGTTTATAAAATTAAAATTGGTTTTATAAGTTGGCTGCGACGTAATCTGTAATGTTTAACGTAGTAAAAGAAATCAAAGTACTGGACAGCTGGTTAAACACTATCTGTATGTTTTATTAACTGCATCACACTGCACACAGCACACAGAACACTCAGTAGTTCAATGCTTTATGTAGTTGGCAGGTAGAATTCACATTAACATGACACAGTCCCTATAGGCTTGGACTGGTATTGCAACCTAGGAATGATAGCACAGAACACAACATATTGTATGATGTCCAGGGCTGGACTGGTAATCTGGAATACCGGGCATTTTCACGGTGGGCCGACACACTTTAAGGGGCGGGCTGGCCATCGGGAGAACCAAGCGAGCCGATGGGTCGGTCGTAAAACGGGCCAAATGGGCTGCGATAAGCTAGCGTGGTGGTGTGGTGGTGGTGTAGTGGTGGTGTAGTGGTCTAATGCACATAACTGGTAAACTGGTAATCAGAAAGTCGCTAGTTCGATCCCCACAGCCACCACAATTGTGTCCTTGAGCAAGGCACTTAACTCCAGGTTGCTCCAGGGGGATTGTCCCTGTAATAAGTGCACTGTAAGTCGCTTTGGATAAAAGCATCTGCCAAATGCATAAATGTAAATGTAAATGTAAAATGAGCCGCCACGTTATGCAGAACGGACCACAAAACGGCACCGCGATATGCAGAAAAGGCCAGTTGCCATGTAAAATCCCGGGCCGATATCTCTTCCCAGTCCAGCCCTGATGATGTCCATAGGCACAAGGTGTCATATTAATTGTGACACTGTTTTCTTATGGCATGAATCGCACTGAAGCCCTAGTGCACGGGCCGCCACTGATAACTGCCTAGTCATCATCCCATGGACAGAGAGCTCAAAATTAAATCTTTCTAGTCAACACAAAGCTTATTCTTATGGAGTAAGTATATAAGTATTTCTCAATAAAACAAGATAATGTATTGTGGATCAGTAGACATTGTGTGATGGAGTTATTTACAGAGGGCAAAGATATGAATACTTTGCATTTAAGAGCAAAAATGCCTTGTTTCTTGTTTAGACCTGAGAAAATTAAGAAACAAGAGTTATAATATATAAAAGAGGTCAAATAAACAGATACACTCTGAGGTGCTGTTGCATCATTTTAGCAGGTACGCAATAGGTGCACATGACCAGATCTTGTCACATGATTGTCTATGCAGAGGGTTTTGATCCTCCAGGGATTTGCAGTACACTGCTGCTCTCCAGAGTTTGTTTGTGTCCAAACCCACCAACCTGCCTAATGACTATTTCAAGGTTTTACACTGACGCTAGCAATCACAATGCTGTTTGAAGGAGATATTTTAGTGTAGTCAAAATATAAAGTACTAGACGTACAAATAGCTGAGAACAAAATCATTATCACCTAAAACAAAATATTTGTCTCTTAATTCCCAGTTGTGCTTCAGAATTATATCAAAAATATTATTTAGTTTGTAAGTAATGTGAAAAGTTGTCAACCATCACTGACCTTAAAAGATTCTAGAGTACACAGGAACTATTAAACATTTGCAATCAAATATAGATATGGTCTTGGTGATTCTATCTCTCCGTTGTACAATCAATAATTGTGATAAAACGAAGGAACCATATCAGATGACCCGGGAAACTTGTAAAAGGGGAAGCATTTTCAATAGCAATCAACTTGTTAATATAGACTTCGTTGTTCAAATCAAGTGACAATAAACTATAATAAAACGTAATCTTTATGTAAAGTATAGTTCAGTTTTACATAACTTGGCTTCCTTTGCCAAGTTATGATGCCCATGAATTTAGATGATTTGTTGGTTAATTGACAGCTCTGTTATCGTTTTTTTTTTTATTGTCACAATGGTTTAAATACAAAATATAGGTGTCTGAATGATGTGTTTAACAACATTTTGGGCGAGCCAACAACTTAAAGGAGAACTTTAAGTTTTAGAGGAACAGTTCACCCAAAAAAGTAAAGTGTCTTATTATTTACTCAACCTCATGCCATACCTGATGTATATTACTTTTTTCTTCTGCTGAACACAAATTACGATTTTTAGAAGAATATCTCAGCTCTGTAGGTTCATTACAAGTCAACAGGGTCCAAAACTTTGAAACTCAAAAAGCATATAAAGGCAGCATTAAAGTAATCCATATGACTCCAGTGGTTAAATCCATTTCTTCAGAAGCCATATGATAGGTGTGTGGTGAGAAAAGGGTGAGAAACAGATATTGAAGTCCTTTTTTTTTCCTTCTATAATTTCCACTTTCAAACTGCGCTCCTAAGCACTCTTTTCTCCTTTAAGTTTTCCTTTTGTTTTGGCATATCACCATCTACTGGGCAGGAAGGAGAATCTATAGTAAAAAATTACTTAAATTGATCTGTTTCTCACCTAAACCTATCACACTGCTTCTAAAGACATGGATTTAACCACTGGAGTAGTATGGATTACTTTTATGCATCTTTTATGTGCTTTTATTTAGGTTCAATGTTTTGGACCCTGTTGACTTTGTATGGACCTTCTAAAAATCTTTGTTTGTGTTAAGCAGAAGAAAGTCATACACATCTGGGATGGCATCAGGGCAAGTAAATGATGAGATCATTTTCATTTTGGGGTGAACTATTCATTTAATAAGAGGAGGCCAGCCAGAGGCCTACAATGCATCCAGCTGAAATTCTAAACACCACTGGTCAAACTTGAGGACAAAATATCTTGACATTGTATTTGTCATACCTGAAGTTCACACCAGGCCACCTCCACCCACGTCTCAGTGTCCAGGCCCTTGTAGACCGTTTTGAAGGATCCTCTGCCAAGCTCTATATCAAACTTGAGAAAGCGTCCACCTGGTGAGGTGGATACTGCCTTCATTTCGGCCTCTTCCTCGTTCTCGTCGCTCCCAGCTTTCCCCACACTTTTGTCATTATCAGACGGTTCAGCATCATGTTTTATCTCGGCCTCGCTAGTCTCTCGTTCTTTTTCCAAGTCCTCGTTGGCACCGTCTACTTCTTCCACCTGACTCTCCGCGTTCGAACTACTCTGGACCACTATTTGTGCGCTCCGAGGATGCGCGTTTTTAACGGGACTGCTGCCGGTGCTGTCGCACTCAAGAGCTTCGAGTTCTGGATCCTCCGACTCAGAGAACCACAAACTTCTTCGTATAAATCTCTGCCGGACCAGCCTCCGGTAATCCGATAGGGGGTATGCGGCAGGATCACTGGCCCCTCTGAGTGCTGTAACAACCGGGTCCGTATAAGTGGGATGTTCGTGACCATTTTCATAAATCACAGTCTTTTTTGAGGGGACTGGAGGAACCGCGAAGCTCAGAGGCTGCGTCTCAGAGTCGGATCCGGTCAGGTTTTCCATGACCCGTGAATTGCTGGACACTTATCTGTGACATTCAGCCGTTTGCATGGTCCTTGTTGAACGGACGCACCTGTAATGCCAATCTGTACTGACGCAGTTTGGCATCATTCGAGGACCGAATGCCAAATTCCTTTTTATTTATTTTTACATATAATATCTAGTATTAATAACAGAACTAGTATTTTAAAAGAGTAAAACAGAAACTATACAATTACGAATTGCGCAAGGGCATCCAATTCAAGAACGATGCAAGCTGCCTTGCATATTTTGTTATTTATGATGCTAAAATCCATGCCACTAATCTACTTAAAAATATTTTATAGCGATTTTCTCAGTCAGTTTTTCAATGTGAAACTAATATAGGCCTAAATATCTCTTACAAACTCACCATGTTGGGTAGTTCACAGAGGTTGTCACGTTGTTAATCCGTCATAAATCTAAAAAGTGCGCAGCTGTCCGTTGCTATAATCGCTCGCACGGAATGTATAATACCATTTTAATGAATTATGTCTAAAACAGCATCTACTTTCACCTAGCAGCCACATCGTTGTTTTTAACCCGAGTACCCTTGGTTCTTCTAAATGTCAACGTCTGTAAGGGACATGAAATCCACAGCCCGGTGCAAAAGCGTTGATCAGATTATTTGCTCACTGCGGCAATGCTCTCATCATCTCGGATAAAATGGCACCGACACCTCCCTAAAGGTTCCTCGCTCGTTATGTTATAGTCGAGCAAGTTTTCATATTTCTTTACATGTGCCGATGCGCTTTTAATACTGACATCCTGCTGCGCCTAGCAACAATTTGCGTCCACTAAAAGCGTTTGTTTTTAGGCGGTACCCTTTTCCTCATTCTCACGGGTCGTCATGGACCCCACGGAACGCTGGCTGGGTCCGCCCAGGACTTTACGTGACGTGACCGAGAGCTCAATTGAAGGACGAACGCCGTTAGGGAGCATCGCTGCCATAAATGCACACGTGAAGGACTCGTCGGATATATTAAACTTATATAGCGTAATAGCGTATACTTAAATGTGAAAAATGCACTTGCATAAAGAGTGACGTAGCTTAACTTATTCTACGATATCAATTTACTGTAGCCTATAGGCTATCTCTATCTTGGATCCGCGTGACTTGGTTAAGAATGCTGAATATTTCATGGCATGGTCTCAGTGAATGAATGTTGTATGACGATGCTTTTTTATTCTCTCCTCCCCTCCCATTTTCCTCTCTTCCTGAAAGAACATGATCCACCTACTAAGAGATGTATTCCCTCTGCAATAGCCTAACATTTACATAAGCCATTCTTAGTCATATTATTCTGGTAGGAGTGTGTGTGTGTTTGTGTATATATATATATATATATATATATATATATATATATATATATATATATATATATATATATATATATAGCCTATTCATACAGTGTATTCAGTTTAAATGACAGATTGTATTGTTGCTAGTACTCAAATTATTGTTTTTTGTCTCTTGGTAGTATTTATAATTTAATACAAAATTAACAATGTTAGTATTTAACAGAACAATTTTAGTAGTGTAGATTATCAGAGGTACATTACAGCTATATACACCTGAATTCACCCTATATATATAGATATACACACACACACACAAATTGTTTAACTTCATTCAAAATTGCCATTGGTTTAACTTAATTCAACAACAACAACGAACATCAATTAGAGAAACGTTTCTCTGTATCCCAACAAAACAGATTAAACACTAACCAGTCTCCAGGGGTGTGAAGTAACGAATTACAAATACTCACGTTACTGTAATTAAGTAGTTTTTCCCAGGAATTGTACTTAAGTAGTTTAAAAATTGTATACTTTTACTTGAGTATATTTTAAGTGCTGTAACTGTACTTTTACTGCGTTATTTTCCCACCTTCTGTGTTCGCTACTTCATTGTCCTGATTTTATTTTTATCCAACAATGTGATTGGCTAGGAAGAGTGTGACCCATCAAATCAAATCACACACTTAAACAGCAGCTCTACGTAGATCTGGCGCCAACCAAGTGTGCCGCACAAGCCCTCAAAAGTGAAGCCAAAACGTCTCGATCGCTTGACTGGTCCTAGTATAGGTCATAAATCCCGCCTCCCCATGTTATTCAACGGGATGTGAGACCAACTAAACAATTAAATTACACTTCACATATCTTTTTTCCAAAGATAGTTTCTGTCATTTACTGTAGTTTCTATCACGCTGATGTAATTTCAAGTGTTTGTTTTCAAAATAAGTTTGTTTTTAGTTAGTTATTTGATGCTATAAAAACTGTGCTGTGACATCATGATTGACAGCTGTGATTGACATTTTCTCTGAGCGAAGTAGTCACTGAAGCACCAACAGAATTTTTCGGAATCTTCGGAGGACTGAGGAGACTGGAGCTTTAAATTTAATATCTAGATTTCTATAATTAATTATTTCACACCGTCAAAAGTCAAAAGTGCAGGGGCGTGCTCTTGCGATTGATTCAGCGAGAGTGAGGGCGGGGCCTTGATTTCGTGGCTTTACTTCCTGCTCACTACTGCGCAGGTCTGGTCCCCAAATTGCAACTGCGCAGACTCAAGTCCCAAGATGTCAGCGCCATATAGGGACACTGGCAGCTTCAGTTCTCACCAATGGAAAAGAGCGAAGGTACGTCGTCCATCTTTTTTTACAGTCTATGGCGCCAACTGTGGAGGATGCCTCAAGCACAGTTCAGCACCTGAAAGGGCTTTTCGCAGGGAAAAAGTTGCTTGACTGTTTCATGTGAGTTTAACTTGCTCAAGCCAGATATCAGCATTAATCCTGCCTCTAATTTGAAGAAATATATCGAGGTAAATTTCATATTTCTGCTTAATAGATTCTGTGTGTCTATAATATAGCCAGTAAATTAGCTATCTATTTTCAATTTTTGCTAGAAATTCTTCACCCTGCCCAGCAGATGGTGATATGCATGAAAAATGTGAATCACCAAAAACAAAAGAAGAAGAATGTGAAAGTTAAAGTGGAGATTGACTGAGCAGGGAGGAGAATTTATAGTAAAATTTACTTAAATATTGATCTGTTTCTCACCCAACCTATCATATCTCTTCTGAAGACATGGATTTAACCACTGGAGTCACATGGATTAGGCTACTTTTATGCTGACTTATGTGATTTTTGGAGCGTCAAAGTTTTGGCACTTATTCACTTGGATTGTATGAACCAAAAGAGCTGAAATATTCTTCTAATAATCTTAATTTGTTTTCTGCTGAAGAAAGAAAGTCATACACATCTGGCATAAGGGTGACTAAATAGTGAAAGTATTTTAATTTTTGTTTGAAATATTCCTTTAAAGCCTGATGTGGCCCCTGTCCCAAACCACTGCTATACCCCCTCTATTGTGCGGAACATAATGCACCAAGTGACCCTGCTTTTTTAGTGGATTTTTATAATATATGTATTTTTATTTTTATTTTTTTTTTGCATTCATTGCATTGTTTTGAACATGTTTTATAACTTTCTCTGTCGGCATTAAGGGAAATTTAGACCCTACACATAAACTGATTTTAATGTAATTGTTCATACATTATGATAATTAAAATAACTTACATTTTTTCATTTCTGTTATCATGTCACCCTTTTATTTTATTTTAACACATGTACAGTATCATAGATTAGTGATATATTTTAAAAGTTGTCAGTCACAAACCCCTATAAAATACCTATATTTTTTATTCTTTCTGGCAAACAGCCATAAAAGGGAATGTAAATTATGGTATGTGTGCAACATTTTTTAATTGCAGCATAGAGTTTTTATTATAAAGGTAACTCACTACTCTTTGAAGTCCTCTTTAAAGTATGAGGCCTTTTAAATGAGCTACTCTTTTACTCTTACTTGAGTAGATTTTAGGACAGGTACTTTTAATCTACTTATACTATATTTTTTAAGATGTAACAGTACTTTTACTTGAGTATTATTTTTCAGTACTCTTTCCACCCCTAGATTTAAAAAAAAATACTCTCCCAATCCAGTCCTATGCAAAGCATGCTGGGAACTGGAAATCCCCAGCCCAGTTTCAGCAATACATTGATGGAACAAATATGATTCACTTAGTTCACAATCTGATTAAGTGAACACAGATTGATTGTACACAATGAAGTTTGTTACAACATTGGCTTGTAGAGATCAGTTAATGCATTGAGCACTAAATCCCTCTACTGGACATAGTTGTAATTTCATGTAGGCCTAATTGTTATTTTTATTCCAGCAGATGTCACCAGAGACCCCCAATACATGACATATTTTGATGTTTTGATACTTTTTCAATTTACTGAAGTGAAGGTTTTTCTTGAAGTGAAAATAACATAGTATCTGCTTATTTTATATATCTAAAAAAAAATCATGGTGAAATTTAGAGCTAAGTCCAGTGAGAGGCACGTAGGCTACAATGGGAGTGAAAAGGGGCCACTTTTTGAACGTAAAAATACTCACTTTTTCAAATGTATAACCACAATACATAAAGGATATGTGTGTAAACATGATTTAAGTGTGATAAAAATCACTTACAAACCTTTTCTGTGTAAAGTTATAGTCAATTTTACAACTTTGTTACCATGACGATGTAATGTCAACAAACCCTAAAACGACTATTACAATTTAAACAACTTAACAGCTTAAATAATTTACCGGTTTTAACAGAAGAATGCAAGTGCTTTTTTTTTTTTTTTTAGAAAAGGTCGAAATTCAATTGTGTGGTAATCAACATTATGCCACAAATGCTGTCGATTTAGCTTCACTTTTATTGAAACCGGAACATTCCTTTAAGACTACTCAAAGTTATTAGCCTACCTATTTTATCATTTAAAATATTTTATATTTAATGCCCATTCCAATTACACTCTTTATCTGGAACACTTACACTTAGCCTATGTGTGATTTACTTTATTTATTTTTTTTAGCAAAAAAACCACGTCAAATTTCTATATTTCTACAATAACGACGCCACCATTTTATTTTATGTTACAGCGTTACAAATACAGACATTAGGAGTGATCATACTTAAGTATTGTATAACTAATGTTAACACTGATAAAAGCATGAACTTTGTTATTAGCCATGTACGTCCGGCGGGTTTCAACCACTGATCTATATATAAATATATATATATATATAGATCAGTGGTTTCAACTATAGCTCCTGCAGTGATTGGCAGTTCGTAAACCCAGCCCCCTTTTCGTTTCATCCACTGTGAGCTAATAATGTACCACATACATACACAAACTCAGCCATATACGGAGTAGATTGAATCAAAGAAACGGATATGTCTTCAGAAGCGATTGAACTGAATGGAAATGCGACCAGAGGTGATGCAGGGCAGGTATGTGATGCTTGAAACAGTTTTACATCAGTCACATTCACAATATAACAAAACGAAACATACTGTACGCCTATGGGATGTAAGTGTAACGTTTACCCTGGTTTATCCCATTCTTTTGGGGTAGCCAAAATGGGACTGTTGGCTTATAATGCTAGGGGTATGGGCGTCTTATTGTGATCACTATAGGAATGAAGCTGCCTTACCTACTAGTTCCGTTTTTCTAGACGTTTCCTGGCACACTGTAATGTAATGAATTCACTTGCGTGGATCAAAGAATCTGTAGGGATGTTTTTATGTTGCTTATTAAATCTCATGTTTGCTTTCGACTGTCCGGCAGTGAGATAGTAGTGGCAACGAGACTTTTAGGTGGTCAACATGAACGCTTACGCTTCACAAAGGCAGTTCAAAGTTTTCTCTCATTCATTACCCGGGTGTTTTGCGTCACCTGTTCCAGCCTGTCGATGACATCACCGACCCGTTAAACGCTAAACCTTTAACAAAAGGTCTGAAACAGACCCACGAACTCAGTCAGTTGAAACAGAACATAAGAGCTCAAATTTACAAATTGCATTGCATTTCATCTAGAGTGTCTTTCAAAACGTCCTTTTAGTTTCTACAGTGGAACAACTGAAATATTACAGAAAATGTAGCGTTATAAAGCAACACATGTTGAAGAAGTTACCTTTTAAAGGAATATTCCGGATTCAATACAAGTTACACTCAATAGACAGCATTTGTGGCATAATATTGCTTACCACAAAAATTTCCCGTCCATCCTTTTCTTAATAATATTAAAAAACAATTTTTTAAAAATGAGGCACAATGGAAGTGAATGGGACAATCCGTTAAATGTTACAATATACTCACTATTTCAAAAGTATAGCCACAAGACATAAACAATGTGCGTGCTAACATTATTTTAATGTGATAAAATTGCTTTCTAACCTTTTCTATATAAAGTTATAGACAATTTTACAACTTTGTTGCCATGACAATCAACAAACCCCAAAATACTAAAATGACTGTAAAAAAAAAAATCTGATTTATACAGTTTTACGGCTCAAACAATAGGCCTGTGTGAGTTTTAACAAACACATTAAAGGATTAGTTCACCCAAATTTGATAATTCGCGCATGATTTACTTACCTTTAAGCCATCCCAGATGTATATGTCTTTCCATCTACAGCAGAACCGAAATTCAGTTTTTAAAAGCACATTTCAGCTCTGTTTGTCCATACAATGAAAGTGAATGGGTGCCGTGAGGAGCTGTTTGACTGTCCAAAAGTCAGCATAAAAGTAATCCACACGACTCGATCATTCAATCATTGAATGTCTACTGAAGCAAATTGATAGGTTTGTGTAAGAAACAAATCTATAATTAAAACACCTGGGGGTGTTAAAATGAATGCCCACACCTCTCTAGTGTTCCTCAACCTTTCTCTTCTGAATAGTGTAACAATTAATTAAAATTAAATGTGAAATATTTGAAAATAAATTTGCTTGATTATCAAGTGTATAGGGTCATTAAAGACCCTAGATATATGTAATGGTGTCAGTCTGGGTTTTTTGCGCTTCTGTAAATAATATTTTCATGATTATTCCATATCTATATAAATTTACTATCAGAGGATAAGTATTGTATTTCTTTGTTTATTACAAGACGAATGAGTACTATATTCATACAAATGACTACTATATCACATAGATTTTCTGTGTGACAATGGTGAATTATCAGTATTCCATATGCTTGTTGACGTACACATGCTATTTCTTACTCAAAGTAGCGCTGATGTGTCAGTGATTGACTTGATTTACTTTGACATTGCTATTTATCGAAGAAGCAATGTAGAAGTAAACTATAGCAAGTGTAACACATGAACAGTATGATTTGGCTACTGTCATTTTGGTTTACTACTGAAATTATGTAAGTTGTGCATCTGTTTAGACTCAATAAGAACCTGAGAAAATACTTGTTTATGTGTTATGGGTAGCTCAATGTGTATTTTACAGCCAGTTGCTTCTAATGAAATTTCAGTGTGAAAGTAATGTATCCTCTTTTGTTGCATTACTGTCTCTTTGATATGAAAAATACATTAAATATATTACAAATAATATATTCTATTTTATTATTTGCTAGTTGTCTTAATTTGTTTTTGTTGTTTAAAATTTTACACTATCTAGGCATTTTTTAGTTCCATTTGTAATATATTTGCCGGGTCTTTAAAACCCGAGTATGTAATAATGTTTGGGAAAACACCCTTACATTTAAAGGTTAATCATGGCATTTTTAAACCTTAGATTTCAGAGCTGAAGTTGTTCTAACACTTATTTGTATTTGTGTTAGCATGAAAAATTCAGAGAAAGTTATGGTTGTGCGGTTGAAATGGCAGGGATTTCTACATGCTAACCTCCATGGCAAGTGGAAAAGAAGCCTCCACCTGCTCTGGTATTATGTAATATATGAGTAATATCAATTGCACCACTTTTTCTAATTCAAGTGCCAACAGACCATAAATAGTATAGTGCAGTATTTTAAAAATACTCTACTCTAAAAAGACTGTACATTTAATTGCAGTATTAGACTGTGAAATGTGAATGACATCATCACAGTGAACCTCAAACGTCAGTGACATTATGTGGGGATTTTTTGTAGGCCAAGGCAGGTCAGGGTTGGGAATTTTCCAGATATTTATATATTAAAAAAAGTTCTGTTTTTGATGGAATCTTAAGGATGAGATAATGTGTTTCAAACATGCAGTGTTAGCTGATAGGGGTAAGCTGCACTATTTTTACAGATTGCTCGGTGTTGACACTGTTACAAGGTTAATCATATCTTTAAGTAATTTTCCGGATACAATATAGATAAATCGACAACATTTGTGGCACAATGTTGATTACCACAAAAATTTATTTTGACTCCTTCCTCCTTTTCTTAAAAAAATCAAGGTTACAGTTTAACACTTACAATGAAAGTGAATGTGGGCAATTGTTGGAGGACTTAAACAGAAATATGAAGCTTATAATTTTATAAAAGCACTTCTTCATTCATTCTTCTGTTAAATCATGTGTGTTATTTGAGCTGCAAAGTTGTTTAAATCATAATTTTTAGTCATTTCAGGATTTGTTGACATTATATCGTCACGGAAACTAAGTTGTAAAATTGGCTATAACTTTACACAGAAAAGGTTTGTAAGTGATTTTATCACACTAAAATCATGTTTACACTCTTCTGAAAAAGTCCCCATTCACTTCCATTGTAAGTGCCTCATTAATTATTTTTTTTTTTTAAAGGAAATGAAGAAGGAGACAAAATTTTGTTTTGTGGAAATCAACATTATGCCACAAATGTTTTCAATTGAGCTTAACTTGTATTGAACCCGAAACATTCCTTTAATCACCCAGGCTACAGGAAACAAAGCTTTCACTTTTATATATATTATTGTTTAATTCTTGATTCTAATTGGTTGGAGAATGTTCCAGGGTGTTGAAGTACTTTTGTTTTTTTAACAGCATGGATATGAAGTTTTTCATGGGTTTGCTGACAGCATTCTACAGTATATCACTTTGCCACCTTCTTACCAAACTACAAATGGCAGCTGTCCAACACTCCAGTTTAAGCAAGATAAGATACTTAATCAGTGACACAAAAACGACAGCATTTTAAGGTTCAAAACCCGAAAAATGTCTTGAGATGAACAAATGCAAGTGGTATTAAGTGGAATGATTGATAATAATAACAGTCTGTCGCTGTTTTTCCTTTTATATTTATAATGATAACATTGTGACGGCATGAACTTGGTTTTGAAAATTCTACTTATAATTCACCAGTTCTGCAGTGGTTGCCATGCCTCTATTTAATTACACTTGCATTTAATGTATGTATAGTTTATTAAGTGTAATTGTTAGATATTTTCTTGTATTTCCTGTTAGATATCCAACATAACCTTTTGTTTTTCACATAAATGAGCTGCATACATCCATGGCAGGATGGAGATAGGGGCAGAGTCTAAAACTGTAATGTTCAGATAACTGGCTCGGTTCTCTATCGCAAGAGTGTTGTATTGGTGACAGTGTATGTATGTTAAAAAATTGCACCCTCTTTGCCACTGCCAGTATAGGCACAAGAGCTATTCTGTTGGGCAGTTGGACTGAACACTACCCAAATTCAACACCTCTCGTATGCATTGCCAGAATCTCCAGAATAGTCTGGAGAATATTTGAGTTTGTTGCCAGTCTTTAACAAAGATGAGACACTTATTCTACCATCTTATAAACTTTAGTCTGGGGGATTTCATTCATTCTTTGTTAACACTGAAGGCCCAAGTGTGCTACCCAGCTGTTGAGAGCTGAGTAACACAAAGAGTGCTTACAGAATTAATAATGTAACTTCAGAAGAATATGGTCACACACAGCCTGACCTCTGAGAAGAAAAATGCACTTGTGTTCACAGAGGCGCATTAGTGAAAGGCATACTGAATTCTTCCATTTAGTGTTCTCAGAAAGGTATAATCTCATGGATCACATGACATGCAATGTATTGTCTCGTTTAAATGGAGAGAGGGATTTATTGAGATAGCAATACATTCAGAGGCTCCTTCATGACCAGCAAAGAGTGTGATGTGAATTCCAGAATATATGGACTATAAGGACTCATTTGAGTCCAAATTAATTTGACTTAAAGGGATAGTTCGCCCAAAAATGAAATTCGCTCATCATTTACAAGATTTTTAGAAGACATTTTCAGCTCTGTATGTCCATACAATGCAAGTGATCTCCTTATTTCTTTTTGAACATTCAAAAGCTCCAAAAAGGAGACAAAAGTCAGTATAAAAGAAATTCCATATGACTCCATTGGTTTAATCAATGTCTTGTGAAGCGATCCAGTTAATTTTGGTGAGAACAGACCAGTATGTAACATATTTTTCTTATTACATCCTGTAATTTCAGTCTCTAGACACAATCAGGAATCCAAGCTCGATTACACTTCCTAGTGCTTGACGCATGCACAGAGCGCAATATGGCACTATACGAAGTGCAATCGAGCTTGAATTCATGATCGCCAAGGAGGGTAAGGTCTGTTCTCATCCAAACCCAACAGGATCGCTTCAGAAGACCTTGATTAAAACACTGAAGTCTTATTGATTATTTTTATGCTGACTTTCTCTTTTTTGGAGCTTTTGGCTACCATTTAGCTGCATTGTAAGGACCTACAGAGCGGAGATATTTTTCCAAAAATCTTGTTTTCTGCAGAAGAAAGTCATACACATCTGGGATGTGTGTACACATCTGGCAAGAGGGTGGGTAAATGATGAGAGAATTACAATTTTTGTGTGAACTATCCCTTTAAGGCAAGGGTATACTTTGTTTTTCCCATGTGCCATTCCATATCACGTGCTGTCAAGTGCTCAGCCTTTCATAGTATATTGTTTTGACCGTGAGTTGTGAGCCCATACGGATGCGTTTGACGCATGCACACTTTGACTGCATTTTGATACTGTTTTAGCACAGTCAACACCAGGTGCATGTGCCGACATGCAAAACACAGCAAGCCGAACATGTACAGGCCTACATCTTGCTATCAACTGCGCACAGGGAAGCAGAATTGATACTTTTGCCTTTAGAATGGGAGCGAACATTCGTACGCCGACAAAGCAAGGTTCTTTTTTTGTTACAGTGAGTGTGTCAAGTGCATCCTTGTCTTATTTTATTGAGCTTAACTTGTATTGAACCCAGAATATTATTTTTATTTCGATTATTTTTATTGAATGTAACCATTTATTGAACAATGGTGTCTTTTATCATATTGCATTTGCCAGTTTATTAAAAGGTGTAAGCTACAAAAGGCCATACTTAACAGTGATCTTTCATTTTTATTTATTTTACAATGGGTTCTTGGCACAATGTGAAGAGGAACCCGATTGCATTTTCCTAGAACTCTCTAAAAACTCTTGTTGTTTGTGCAATGTCTTATACATTTGACCAGGGTAATTCAGTGACCCCAGTGCCCAGTTATTTTCAGAAAATGAGAGGGAGTTGGAAAAAATGTTACTGAATAAGTGTTCCTAAGCTTACTCTTGCAATAATAATCAGTTGTTAAATGTTGAATTCTAGAGGGGAAAAACCTCAGGGACGTAAATTCCACTTTTAATATGTTTCTGTGGTGCAGAGGTTTGTGAAGTCCTACCAGTGATTCTAGTGTCCCTCACTAAAGTTGTGTTTACAATAGAATGGAAATCATTTAAGGGTCAACTCACCACTCACTTCCTCTTGCAATACGAACATCTCACATCCTAAAGTAAAAACAGAACTCACTGTCAGTTCCTTGTGAAACTGAGAACAGAGATGACCCTGTTTAAACCCCAAACCAATGCTCTTTTAATATTGTTAGATTCACTTAATCTTCCGTTGTTCATATTACTCAAAACGTTAATGTAACCAAGTTAACTTACTTGAACTTAATTGTTTCAATGATTGAAAAAAAAGTTTACTTGAATCCATTTGTTTTGTGACAACATTCATATTTTTTGTTTGGTTAAAGGTGCTGTAACTGATTTTATCCATTCTGGAACTTCCACCAGACTAGCCATTGAATTAGCCAAGCTCCCCCTTACAAAACCCCACATTCCAAACACACGCACGCACACACTGACACACTTGGAGACTGTTGTATTAGAGCAGGTGGAGGGGGGAGCATCCTTCTGAGCATTTCATTAGAGCAGGATACTGTACAGACACTTATATGGGCATATACACTGATCAGCCACAACATTTAAACCACTGACAGGTGAAGTGAATAACATTTATCATCTTGTTTAAGTGGCACTTGTCAAGGGGTGGGATATGTTAGGCAGCAAGTTTTTGAATTTCATGTGTTGGAAGCAGGAAAAATGGGCAAGCATAAGGATCTGAGTGACAAAGGACAAATTGTGATGGCCGGACGACTGGGTCAGATCATCTGCAAATGGCTGGTCTTGTGGAGTGGTTAGTTCCTACCAAAAGTGGTCCAAGGAAGGACAACCGGTGAACCGGCAACAGGGTCATATGATGCGCGTGGGGAGTGAAGGCTAGCCCGTCTGGTCCGACCCCACAGAAGAACTACTGTAGCACAAAGACGAACTTAATGCTGGTCATGATAGAAAGGTTCAGAACACACAGTGCATCGCAGCTTGCTGTGTATGGGGCTGCGTAGCCGCAGACCAGTCAGAGTGCCCATGCTTACCCCTGTCCACTGCCGAAAGCACCTACAATGGGCATGATGTGGCCTGGTCTGATGAATCACGCTTTCTTTTAGATCATGTGGACGGTCAGGTGGGTGTGCGTCATTTACCTGGGGAAGAGATGGCAGCAGGATGCACGTTAGGAAGAAGGCACGCCAGTAGAGGCAGTGTGATGCTCTGGGCAATGTTCTGAATCCATGTGGATGTTACTTTGATATGTACCACCTACCTAAAGATAGCGGCAGACCACGTACACCCCTTCATGGCAACGGTATTCCTTGATGGCAGTGGCCTCTTTCAGCAGGATAATGTGCCCTGCCACACTGCAAAAATTGTTCAGTAATAGTTTGACAAACATGACAAAGAGTTCAAGGTGTTGACTTGGCCTCCAAAATTCCCCAGATCTCAATCCAATTGAGCATCTATGAGATGTGCTGGACCAACAAGTCCGATTCATTGAGGCCCCACCTTGCAACTTACAGGACATAAAGGATCTGCTGCTAATGTCTTAGTGCCAGATAACACAGGACACCTTCAGGTCTCGTGGAGTCCATGCCTCGACAGGTCAGAGCTGTTTTGGTGGCACGAGTGAGACCTACATGATATTAGGCAGGTGGTTTTAATGTTGTGGCTGATCAGTGTATGGGCTGCCCTGTGAACACGTAGAATGATTAACAAGCATAAGCAAAGTTAGACCACAGGCATCTCTTTCCCCACTGTTTACTGTACCTAGGGCCATTACAGAGATACGGTGTGAAATTACTTGAAATGGGAAAGATCCAAACCTCCAGAACTATTTATTAAGATTACGTTTCAATAGCATGTAAAATAAACAATCTCACGTCAATATAAAAATGGTCTTCATCAAATAAGCAATTTGTTCTTTTAGTTGAAAGGCAAAACCTTCATTTCTACAGCCACCATATTGAGCATTAAAATTCCTCCCATTTTTCAACAATTAGCCTGCATCCTCCTCATACATCTTATAACTTCATATATACTATACTCCTACTTATACATGTTTCTGAACATACTTTGGAAAATCACTTTAAACATCAAATTAAACTGATTTAATTATAAATAGCACTGTATTTTGCCTCTCATTCCCTGTCTATGTAATATTGTAAACATTGCATGTTACTCATGTGCTTAAGGTGATGGTAGTTCTATGTCTTGTTCCCATGGATGTAGTAAGTAATTTGACTCTGGACATGTGGGTTTGTTGCTTGTGTTCAGCATCCTCGGCCGAGCCGCTTTTCAAGGAACACCCCAATTAACATGAACCATTATGCCAATAAGAAGAGTGCAGCAGAGAGCATGCTGGATATAGCACTACTGATGGCCAATGCGTCCCAGCTGAAGACCATCCTAGAGCTGGGTCCAGATTTCTCCTTTTATGTTCCTCTCATCTCTCTCATCAGCATCTCACTCACCTTGCAGATCATCGTGGGGGTCTTACTAATCTTCATAGGTGAGATGAGTTCTACATTTTTAAAGGAATATGTGTGGAAATTTTGTTTTATAAACCATTGAATTCATAAAATGCCTCAAACACTCTATATACACTCACTGAGCACTTTATTAGGAACACCTGCACAACACCTTATTCATGCGATTATCTAATCAACCACTCATGTGGCAGCAGTGCAATGGATAAAACCATGCAGATACGGATTAGGAGCTTCAGTTAATGTTCACATCAACCATCAGAATGGGGAATTGTTTTTTTATTTCAGTTATTTTAATCATGGCATGGCTGTTGGTGCATGGCTGGTTTGAGTATTTCTGTAACTGCTGATCTCCTGGAGTTTTCACGCACAACAGTCTTTAGAGTTTACTCGAAATGGTGCCAAAAACAAAAAACATCCAGTGAGCGGCAGTTCTGCTAATGTAAATGCCTTGTTGATGAGAGAGGTCAACGGAGAATGGCCAGACTGGTTTGAGATGACAGAAAGCTATGGTGTACAATTGTAGTGAGTGGAATATCATCTGAGGATAAATGGATCCAGTATCTCATGCAGTGTGCTCTGGTTGTATACAGCACAATTTGACAAATGCAGTCATCCTGGTATTCCATGTATAAAGACAAATTGCATAGTGCTCACAGTATAAATACAGCATACTCCAAAAATAATCAAGTATATAGATAAAAATGGAGTAGTATGCTATTCTGAACATACCTTTATCTGCAGAGAGGTTATTTTACTCTAAACAAATCTTACAAGCAGTTACTTAAACTAATGTAACAAGTCGTGAACATGATATGTTGCCAGCCACCGAAAATATCAACATGGGAATAATCTTAAGTTGCAACACATTGGTATTTCCTATAAAGGTTTTTTTAGGTCATGATTATGTTTTGTCACCTGGTATTTTCCAAAAACAGTAGCTACAATCTGCAGCAAGGAGTACTTTTTCACTCTACAACAACAAAAAAACCCACAAAAATGTCAGACATCAAAAGCATTCAGGAAACATGGAGGAAACAAGTGATCTACTTGCAAAATGGTCTTCTGAGATAAATTATAAGTGGAGAAATGGCAAGAAATTATGCACACTGGCTTCAATCGGATGACTGACCAAATCATAAACAAATTGAAAACTTTAAAGAGTGTACTGGGAGTGTAAAAGACCCAAACAAAAGCAGCAGTGGAGGGAGCAAACTTTGTCTTGGACCCTACTCGGACACCAACCATTCAGCTATCTAACCGGGGCATTGAATTCAGTCAGTCATGCTTGAAATAAACACTGAATCCACTGAAGCTGATCTGGGTAATTAATTGTATTTGCCAACTATGTTAGCTTTCCTAACAATCTTCTCATCTTATTTAGTGCATTGTTTAGTGCTTAGTTAGGAAGATTGCTGCTATATCTGTTATGTAAGGCGGTAGAGCATATTTCACATAAAAAATTTAAAATCTGTCATCAATCACTCACCCTTGTGTTTTTATAACCCTGCATGACTTTCTTTCCTCCAGGAGATGTTAGGCAGATTGTTAGCCCTGGTGACTGAGACTAACACTTTGCCTAGTATCTCCTTTTTGTTCCACAATCATACAGTCATACAGGGTTTGGAACAATATGAATATTTCATATCAGTTGTTAATGATCAATGATGTTAGTAAGTTGTAATTTGGAATATTGGGTTCATCTTTAGTATTGATTATTTTTACATCAATCATTAAAGTTCTTCTGAACTTGAAGGTAAGTGTGTGGTGGTGTTCAAGACTCCTGTTCTTTACAGAACCAAACATTTGAAAAAATTATAAATGGCTTTAATAACCCTGTTAAAGCACTTTCTTTTATTTAAATATGATTCATTTAAAACATGTGAGGTCACTAAATTGTATTACATAATTAAACAGAGCTGTTGTTATTGCTTTTGTTCTACAGTAAAGTGGAATCTGAATGACGCAAATAAACACTACATTCTGAATCTACTGGAGAACATTGTTACAGCGCTCGTCTTCATCATCGTAGTAGTAAACATTTTCATCACAGCGTTCGGCGTTCAAAGACCACATGAAAAGAAGGTGTAACCAAAGCTTCTCAGATAATGAGGTTTCTACAGGTATGTAGTAATTTCCAACTATAATGGACATCTGCCATTACAAGTCAAAACGTGTGCTCTATGTAAATTATATGCCTTTTGTTTTTACATACAGAACTTTTTAGCCCCCAAATGAGGCAACAACTGCTTAATTTGGGTATTTGTGGGTTATAACTTCAAATGAACACATATATCTAATTATGATAATATTATTATTGTAAGATATTAAGTAATTATTTATAATCATGTAATAAGTATAGTTAAGACACTTTGATTGTGAAATATGAGCAAATACCATACCATTACTTTAAGACTGAAAATAATGAAGTCAATGGCAAAGGACATTGTCAGATACATTGAAGTAAAAAAAAAAGAAACGCATAGTACCAATGCAACATGTAGGGACTCTTCATACTGCCTACCTGATAGCCTGTGTCTACAAAGAAATACTGTACTGACTGTTTTTATATTATGCCATTACATATGTCATTTTTTTGTAAAACTATACAATTATGTACTGTTTGTGTGTACATTTTAGCTCTGTTCACATTAACACTTTTGCACATAAATTGCACAACAAGCTTGTGTTTGGTGTTATCTTATGTTGGTATTTCTGACATTTAGAAGCCTTACAGTATGATTTTAAGAAATAAATAAAGGACTAAATTATAACAAAGGTCTTCATAAACCTGAGCAGCTTGCAGTGAAGGCAAACAAGGCTGACAATTAATCTACATCAGTGGTTCACATGCTTTTATACTCCAAGCCCCCTCCAAGACAATATTTGAAGGCCCCCCTCGCCCAAAACTAGACATATCTGATAAAAATATTTAGTCATGAATAATTTTTTATTCTAGAAGTTTCAGAAAGAGTCTATTTATAATTTGTGGCCATACATCTTTAAGTATTTTAATTAATTTAATATTTGTTATTTTAAATACATTTTAAGGGGGCTTTCACACTAGCACTTTTGGTGCGCACCCCGGTTCGAATGACGTCAGAGTTCGGTTCGTTTGGATGATGTGAACGCTGTCTTCCGAACTCGGGTGCGCACCCGCGAACCGTACTCGAGTCCGCTTAAAAAGGTTGTCTGGGGTACGGTTCATGTGAACTCCAGTACGGTTCGCTGCTGATATGAACGCAATCGAACCAAACCGCGGAAGTGAACCGCTATTGATGACGTATAATGTGGTCGTCAGTCTCACACGCGTCACTTTCAAAATGAGCGGAAAGGGTTTACTTTCGTGCGTGTGTTTGTGTGTGTAAATACACTTACCTTGACGAAAAGCGGGATTGACGCACACGCGCTGCAAGCAGAGAGATTTCTGCTTGCCTTCGCAAAAATTGTCTTCGGCGGACAGCCCGCTGTCTTTTGAACGATTTCAGTATTTTTGCGGCAGACAGACGCAAGTGTGTTTCTGTATCTTGATGTTGAAAACAAAACCAAAGGTTAAAAAAAAGAAGAACAAATGTGAACCGAGCAAGTCTATTCATTGAATTTTGACGCCTTTTCATTTCGCGGTTATCAAGCAACACGATTACGCACCAGCTGCAGCTTCATGACGCAAGCGTACCGCGGTTTGGATACAAATATATAATGTGAACACCGTCCATCGGGGGCAGGGGGGAGGGGGGAGCAATCGAACTCGGGTTCGGAACAGGCAATCGAACCAAGTGTGAAAGCCCCCTAAGTCATATTGAGGAAGTGGAAGTGTGCTGAGGCCCCCTAGTGGGTCCCGACCCCCTGGTTGAAAACCACTGATCTACATATTACAGAACATAGCAAACTGTATTTTTTCCTTTCTAATGGGTCAACGGTGTAACCAAAAGGATATTTTTTTTTCACAGAAAAATTCAGTAATTTCTAAACACATTTCAAATAAACCTGGTTTCCCATTTGAAGCACTGAACTTTCCCTAAGATCTTGTATTTGTTTCCCTCAAATTGATCATAAATTAATGTATGTGTATGGAAGTTTATTTTTTAAAGTAACTCTTGAATTTGCTATAATAAATAAACGTCAACGCTGTCAACAGTGAAGTTTAAAATTAGGGTGCCCTCTGCTGATTTAGTTTCACTACATACTTTTATTATAAGTCTTGATGCCTTTATTTGAACTATTTGGATTTATTATTTTTTTAATTATAAATCCCACTCAGTGTATTTGTGTTTTATATTGCTCTTTTGACATGTTTCCATTTCTTCAACTTTTTGTATATTTTATATTGATGATATTATTCCTATTTTATTTTTTCATTTTAGAACAGCAGCTCATATAAGACATTAAATAAATAATTAAAAAATATATATATTATTGGTTGTTATTTTAGTGAAGTTGAAGGGTAAAAAATGAAGGACAGTTTTTACAATGATGGCTCAGAACTGATGCTTGTAATGGCAAACAATTTTCTTGAAATTAATAAAACAACACTTTTGCATTGCAATATCTTTGTCAGTAATTTTTATTGCAAACATTTTATAACTCAATAATTGTACTTTATTTTCTAGTTTTGATGCACCAAAACAAGCAGATCCAAATACATTATTAATATTACCAAAGCATTATTTTACCAAGTCTAATGAAATATAACAGTTGTTGAGACCCTTCCAAAACAATAGTAGTTCCTAATTTGAAATCTGAAATCTATACCAGTCTTCAACATTTCATACATCCTACTGCAGAAGAGTCCACAAGAGTTACAAATATCCTTTGAGAAATTGACAGACATGATCAGTTATTAGTAGACAAACCAGTGCAAACATGCTGCTAGTATAAAAGTATACAAACATATAAAAATGATAAAATACTAGATACTTCTTAAAACCTTCACTCTCTAAATGACTTAATTATTTTTAAATATATTACCAGTACAAGGTAACAACCCCATATAATCCGAAGTTTGGATATACTTATAGTATCTAGTGTCTAAAGTGTATACAAAAATATTTTGAGACATGGTCTATTTCATATTGCAGTTTTGCATGTACTTGTATATGCAAAACATATAAATTGAGTAGTGAATTATAACTGTTGTCAGAATATTTTGTTATTAATTACACAAGAGTTTTGTTGAAGTTTGTTTTTTCTTGTAACAAATAAAACAAAATAAGGCTTGCAACATTATTAGAGCAAGTCCGAACTGAATTGCTTGAGTGTCAAAAGGAGCTTGATTCCTAAATAACAAGTACGTTGACATTTTAAACCAAAGTTCCTGTTCTCGGGTACTGCATATGCATGTTTATTATTTTGAATACATGAACATAATGTTTTGTTGTGGATGTTTTAGCATATTGTATTTGTTAAACATTTAAAGTTATACTTAAAGGTGCAGTAACTCTGTTACAATTTGTTTGTTTATGTTACACTGACACCTAGCGCTGTAAATACAGCATCACACAAGCGCAAAACTGTTACTGATGCCCTTGTAAATATGGGCTATTCGCGGTCAGTCATGATTAATAAAGCAAGTAATATTCGGCTGGTTATATGATCTCAGCATGGCACTGCTGATGAATGTGCGCCCAGCCCCATGTAGAGTAAAGAAGTTTTTCACTAAACCTGATTATTTTATACATATTTTTCAAAAATATGATTTAGTTCTTTGTTTAAAAGTTTAGCAATTAGCAAAATCACAGAGTGCACCTTTAAAAAGAAGTGTAACAGATGATTCCAGATTTAGGCACAAAACCTTACATTTAAATCTTTGGAATCCTGCCTCATGGCAATAATAACTTTATTTACGCCCTATGTACACATTTATTTTTTAAATCCTGAGGTAAAATATTTTGTGATAATTTTGACACGGATACTGGAGTTTATCTGAAGTGCACTTAATACCAAAATTCCCGTGAAGGCACAAACAAATTCCATTATTTTCCATCTATCTTCCGTTCGGCGTACCAGATGAGAACCTCTCGCACCGTTCTACCAAGACCCAGCGCAGCCAGACCCAGAGCACTGCTCGAACCCGACACCTCCCTGGATTCTGTAGTTAATTAAAAAAAATACAATTTAGAGTGTTTCCAGCATGGGAGTTGTGTTGAATTGTTTATTGATGTTGTTAAAAATATGTTTAAGATAGAAAAAGCTTGTGTGCTTACCTCCATAGTAATACAGCAGAGCTACTCCTACTGCTACACTGAAACAACCGAGGTAGAATAAAGGACCTGTGCAATACCAGACAAAAATAACATAAAACTTCTGGGATAGCAGGTGTAGGTGTTTGTTTGTGTGTGTATGTGCGGTCAAAGACAATGGCTGACTTACTTCGGTCGTTTAGTGCATATCTTGCTGTGGGACTCGTGATTGGATCGACTGGATCACCAGACTCTACACAGAGAAATAAAACTTGGTTGTCAAACAAAAAATGCTTACAGATCTAGCTTATAAACAAGCTTGTATAAGGTTCAAAGATACAACCACTGCAAATAAACAAAATATTTTTTGGAAACTCAAAAGAAAACCTTTGAGTTGTTATGAGTGGAAAATCAAGGATTGTCTTTGGAGCTGACCTCTGAGTCGGAGGCGTGTGGGTAAACTGAAGTAAACATCCTCCACGTGAAGGTGCAGCGCGTGGTAAAACTCCCGACATGCCTCTTCGCCTTTCTCCTGTAGATGAGACAGCAGCTCTGCCAGCCTGATACAGGTGGGAACATCCAAATCCCTGAACTAATATTTAGAGAAATAATAAAAAAAAAAAAAATCATCATATTGTATACAGTGATAGACCAGTATATCGGCCAGACCGATTAATAGGCAAATATTTTGCCATTTTGTGATTATTGGCATCGGGAGATAATGATGTTCGCTTAACGATAACTTTAACTTATGTCGCTTCCAAAAGATTCCAGTAGGTTTGTCAATGGATAGTCAACATTTTTAGTTTTTGAGGTATTAAAAAAATACATTGCATAAAATAAGCATTGATTCACATTAGAAATTTTGTGTACATCTGATTTGCTTTTGTTAAATTGTATTATGTTAATCTGCCACCTATTCTCTACATATCTTATCGGCCATTGAAAAACCCATATCGGTTACTACTAAATGTATATATGCACACATGCTTCAACTTCAGCACATCCCTCACAAAAATTGACCATGGCAACTAAAGTTCGACAGATATTGATTTTTAACAACCGTCAGGATACCGATTCATTGTATGTTTACATGTCCAATAACCAATATGCTGAAACGGTTTTTAATTAATAATTTTTTCAATTCATCTTTACATTACAAAAAATTTTAATTGAGCATGGTAACTAAAGATCGACAGATATTGATTTTTTACAACTGTCAGGATACCAGTTAATTGTATGTTTACATGTTTGATAACTGATATGCAGAACCAATTTTTAATTTCGGTGACATTCTGCTAAAACTTTTGTATGTTTTCAGTTTTCTTTTTTGTTCCTTGAACCATTTTCTGTCCTTGCTAGTAAATGTACTACTTGCATTTTTTATTTGTCTACATATTGCCATTGCTGCAAATGTGAATAAAAACTTGAAGAGAAAGAAAAACGTTAAAGGTTTCCGCCTCTGCGGTCACGCAACTCATTTTCAGCCCTTTTTTTTTTTAATAATTTGGGACATATGCAAAAGATTGTGGATGACTGAAGGCCATGAAGGATGCATCTTCCAAAATATGGCAAACAAAGGCTGCGAAACGAGGCTGCCTTCCAAGTGTCCTCACAATTGAGACAGCCTTTGATGGTGCTTGATGACATGGCAGCCGAGATATCCAGCCTTGATCCAGCCTAAGAAGGCTGCAGGATTCATTTTGAGAAGCACTTTCTCTGTCTGTATAAGCTATGTGTTGCTTATACAGTGTGTTTCACTTACTGCCCCCCCTGGAGAAAACAGGTGGTACTCCAAAGTTGAAGTAAGATTGGAGACATGATTAATTGCGTTCATTTTTTTTACATGTTATTTTTTATATAATTGCACCGAATTAACACTTTAAATCAACGGCCCTAGTTTATTGTTTAATTTGTTTCCCATTATTTTAGTGTCACGTGTGTTACCCTGATGGTGTTTTGTTTTTGAGTGAGTGACACTGTGCACCATCTCTGCATGTGTTTAATGCATTAATTATTGCTCCTGGAAGGGCCACTTTTGGGTCATCATGTGGCCTTTCTTATTAACTGCAGTGATTAACAATAACACATTTTTTAAAGAGAAACGCAGACTTTAATCTACTAAACTAGGGCACCGGCATTATCAACATTGAATAAGGACCACTTCCGGTATTAGTCACTTCCATTATTTTAGCTATACAAAAATACTACATTATGCCGCTTTATTTTACAGGCTGGCAATAAATGTCCACATATTACTATCATGAATTCTGATTTTCATAAACTCATGAGGGTTAAAGCTGCCGGGAAAATGCTGCTTCAACTTCTTTGCACCAAAACTGCATCTTGCTTCATCTTGGCAAAATAATAAATGCATTTTACTATCCGTTCTTGTCAGAGAGCATTTTCTCTTTCTTAGCAGTGCATAGTAAACAGACACGCAGATCAGCATTCAGAATGGCTTATGGAAAATCACCTTTGGAAATAAATTAATAAAGTCATCATTGGAGGTTATGAACTTCTTTTATTTACACTGCGGCTAATGATAGCGGAACTTTCTCACATTCGCCGGAAATGCAGTCGCTGCTTACTGAAAAATGTCTGTAATTTTAACAGGAAAAAGACTGTAAAAAAACAGAAATAAAACAGTAATTGATTAACGAGTATTAACTGTATTATATACAGTAAATTTGTTTTTATATATTTTAAGACAATACCGTAGTATTTCTTTAGATGTAAAAAGTATGATTTTCCTATGTAATTAAATGTAAAAATGTACATTATTTAACAAGAGAGTGCATGTACGTTTTACAGTAAACTATTGTTAAAATTACAGTAATTACAGTATTTCATTATATTTTATGGGAATAGTTGTTTCTTCTTATTTTAAAGAATACTGTCAGTTTGTATGAAATGTGTAAATATTACCTTGGTGGCCTCCTTGTCAGTCAGGATCTGTGGGTAGATTCTGTTGAGCTGCAAAATGAGTTTATCCACCAGCTCTGTGTCCAGACGCCGATCCGATTTCAAGAACCGGCTGTCTAACCGCAGCTGTTCAAGGAAGCTCTCTATCATTTAAGGAGCAAAGAAGTTTAAAGACCATTTATGACATTTTATACTTTACCATACATGCTACACGGGTTATATAGTTTGTTTGGGAATTTTAGAAGTTTATTCATGTAAACAAAGTAAAAATAATTAATTTATGACTTCATAAATGTAGTGTGCATTTCGGCCAGAAGGTGGGGCCACCTCATAAATATTACGAGCAGAAACAGGAAACTCAGCACCGTCGAACATTCTCTGAGGTAAAATAAGGGTTATTCGCCTGCATTTGGGCTTTTATGTTGTTAAATAATATTGAAATGGTTATTAAGCTTCGAATATATATATATATATATATATATATATATATATATATTTACTAGGGTAGACTGGGACATCAGTATAGAGCGAAACTACTTGAGTAACAAATAATTGTCGAATAAACTCGTGCTAAGCAAGCAATATGATCCATTGCATAATATAGAGTTAATAAAATACTTCTAAAGCCAAATAACCTGTACTGTAGCTTTTGGATCTGGGTTTTTGAGTAACAGTGTCTGTGACATTGCAGTTGTAGCAACTTTTCACATTTGTATTTTAAAGTGTCTCTGTTCTTCATCACGATACCACACCGCTTGAAAATATGGATAAACGATCGACTTTAACAGTTCATATTTACACCTCTGATCAAACAGCAGTTAGCAAATGTAAGTTTGACTGACCTCCCATTCTGAAGTCTCCTCTGCTGTCTTTCGTTTGGAAACGCCCATAACATTGTTTATGGAGGGGAGGAGTCTGCGAATAACCGGAAATGTAAGGAAAGTGGAAAAAGCAGCGACTTTCCCCGACTGAAACGGAATTTTCCGGAAAATTTTCATTCGATATCCTTGGTATCAGAGATAAAACAGATTGAACAGTTCAAATATTGAGCAGTGAGAGCACTGTCTTGCAGTAGGCTATGACAAGCTATACGAAATCTAAACATGTTAAATATTAATACATTTCTAATGTCAAATTTGTATAATTACGGTAATAAAAAGTACCCGTATCCCGAAGGTTATGCTTTAAAATCTTTAAATAAATAAAAAACGACACATTACACAATCTTAACATATAAAAATTTAATGTGAGCAATATAATTTTTCATAGTAAAAAGGAGAATGAAAGAGGGATCCTCAGCTCCAAGTATGGTAGTAGTCCATGTAGTGTCCTGTAGTGTGACATGTTTCACCTCATTTTAAACATTATTAAAAAATAACTTATATACTTTATCTAATTTAAAACATATATAGAGTGTATAAATGTTTAAATTATACATATTATAGAAAAAACGAATGTCCAAGACGTTTGTCAAGGACTTAAAAGATGGGCAACTCAAAACTGAATATTTTATATTAGTTTATTTATTGTTTTTGTTTTGTGTTTTTGTCAAATGAGAAATAAGACAGACATGGGCCAATAAGTTTTTATAATGTCAAGCACATTGTTTAGAAAAATCACAACATGTCATTAGCACTGTAAAAAAAATCTAATCAAAATACAGATGAGGCAGCGTTATTAAGCTTACCCTGTACCTGTAAGAATTCAAGTAGAAATGTAAAAAGTGACAGCACATTAGCACATGCAGCCAGTTATTATGCATATTCACCTAGTCATTAATACTGAATTGATAGCCAAGGTTATGAATAAATATGAACAAACACGCAAGGTCATTTAATACAAATGTGTAAAAATAAACTCAAAACGTCACATAAAGCCATGTCATGGCCGATGAAGTGGTTTTCAGCAAATAGAAAACTGTAGCATACACTCCAGAAATCGCATAAAATTGCACTTATTTTGTGGCCAAAAAGAAAACTACTCTGAAACTTTCCAGTGTCTTTCATTTGCAATGGCACAAATAGGGCTATGTCCACATTAAACTTGAAAATGGCGTTTTTGTTGTCAAAACGCTCTCGGTTTTCCAGAAGATCGTCATCCACACTGAAATGTCTGAAAACCCTTAAATCTGTGGCCCTCCGTCATTTTTATGCATGTCTAAAATGCAATTGTCCACGTGTTCCACTGCTGGACAGAAATTCAGAGTAAACTTCCTTTCACCTTTGAAGGAATGCAATTGTAAAAGTTGTACAAAGTGACATTTATCTTTAAAGATGCCATCAAAGTGGATAGCATGCACAACAACGCTGTTACAACATGGGCCACAATCTTGATTGTTTTGTGTTGAATGGATCACATAATCCCTGTCCACACTACAACAGGAAGACGGATGTTTTCACATGCATCCACTTGGGAGTGTTTTCGAAAAGCTTTTTATGCTGGACAAAAATGCCATCTCAGTGTGGACAGAAGACGAAAACATGTTAGTGTGGATGTGGCCTGAGGCAAAGTTTTCTGTTTGCTGAAATACAAACAAATCAAAATTAGTAGTAGGGTTAAAATAAGAAAATAATGACTAACAAGATCATCAGACAGTCATCATGATCACATTAGCAATCATTACTTACTCAAAGGAATGCATGGTTTTAAAACACCTAATTCCTACTAACATTTTAAAATGTTAGCCTAAAGAAACAATATGACAGTCTTTGACCATCAAAAGGAGTGCTTTATTACTTTGTCCAAATTTGAGAGTTGCATACTGGCAATATGTCAGAGTTACTAAGCCAAATGGGCTAGATCTTTAGCGAGACCGACAGAGAGCTTAAGACTATAGCTCTCAAATTTTTTATTGAAAACAAAACCCTTGCAATTACTGCATAAAGGCACAGGAGGTCTTATGAGCGTTTTACAAAACAGATACTAGGTAAGTCAACGTCTAAAAACAGATATGAATTGCATTTGAACATACAAAAAATAAAAAAAAAATCTGACCTTATTGCAATATTTGTTGAAATTTGGATTTAAATTCGAAGTGTTGTGAATTTAATACGTCAGTGACCATCTCTGAAAATTGGCTCCAAATATTTTTGGAGCAAGTCCAAGTCACTGTGCTTTCAATGGAGTTTCACTATAGGTCTATCAAGATATTGTTAGAATGTTTGGCCATTCAAAAGAACAAGAAACATATATTTGGCCTATTTTGCATATTTTGTTCTCCCTGGATTATGTTAAGAACTTGGAAACTAAACATTTAAAATACTATTAAAAAAAAAAACAATAGATCTTATATTATTTCTTCAGTTAAATACATACAATTTTCAAAACAAAATATTGGCTTAGTATAATGAAATGTGCATTTCTTACATAATACTAACTAATGCACGAAAAGTGCACAGTTACATAAACAAAAAAAAAAAACAAACAAAAAAAAAAAATCAACAGATGAAGAAAATTACCACAGTAATAGTCAGAATAAACATTACATAGTAGGCCATCTTGTAAAATGTGAGCCTGTTTATCTTGCAACCACATCCAAGGACAAATATCTCATTTCCAAAATTGGACCAGGGATTTTTGTGAATTCTTGGATGTATAGCATAGTTTGAAGAAGGGAATTACTGTTTTGGGGTTATTCTCCAAGGCTAAAAAATCACTGTAAAATTGAGAAACAAACAAAACAATCTTAACATCATAGCATAGTTGACGTTAAAAACATTTTAAATATAATATATCCAAATAATAATTTCATGATTTAAAGCCAAGCTAATCACAAGTGCATAGACAACGTGGATGTTACCGTGACAGTGTTGGTCAACAATGAGACAGGTTAGTCTATTAGTGCACAGCAAAACATGGAGGATTCATTCCTCCCCAGTGCAACAGACTGCAGAAAACAGAGGTCTCACATGCAACACACAGCATGCCACAAATGGAAAGTGTTATGAGCAACAGGTAATGCACTCTACAGTAGATCAGTGTCACCAGTGTAAAGACAACATGGATGGCAGGATGAGCAAGTATGAACAAAAAGTACATTGACATGAAACCATTCTTAAAACAAAAACAAAACCATAGTTCACATTATCTTAATTTATCTATAAAATGGTTAGCCTAAACTTGTCCATTGATTTTGCCTTGCCTAATTTCTGAATTACATGTCTTTTTCTGTGCATACAAACTCTATAAATCTAGACATCAACTTTAACAAACCCATCTTCAATAGTCCTCCTTATTGCAAACAAATTGTTCTTTGTTACTATATAGATTTTCCATTTGTCTTTCAGCAATTGTGCCCTTTAGAGTTGTAACCTAGATTGTAAAGCTTCCAGCAGGCTCAGTAAAGTGTGTCTCTGTCTGGATTACACAGATTTATTCCCACTGACACAGAGATTAAAAGAATATCTTCGTGAGACTGGGTTTAACTAAATGACATTCAGTATTCTCAGTGCTAAAGGAGAAGCATGGGGCTCAGACATTCAGAAAAAAACGAATTTAGAATGTTCAGAAATGTTAAAACAGGGGTCCTCAATCCTAGATATTCTGCAGAGTTAGGTGCATCCCTGCTCTAACACACCTGCTTTTAATATTATGCCATTTCAAATATATCCAATCTTTCCAAGTAGATTTACAAGAGCAGAATTGAGAACCCCTGTGACAGGTATTAATTAAGTCATCAAACTGCGAGCACAAACACTAATGTGCTAGCATAAGTCCCCATCAAACATGCAGGGAGTGTTAGTAAGCATGAAAATGATGATGAGTGACAGTTAGATTAAGGTGTTAATCAGTTCCAGTGTCACAAATAATTTTATACTTTTCACTGCAGAAAACTGCAGGACTTCCAATTAGGCCGTGTGGCTGCGGTCGATTCTTACAGGGAAGTCTAGGACTTACGTGAGGGCTAGAAAATGAAGAGGGACCTCTGCCACGCCCAGAAGATGCTTTCCCACGGCCACCTGTCCCAGCACCAGATCCACGTCGCGCTTGCTCGTGGTCAAACTCCAGATCCTCAAGTCGCTGTGTGAGGGCAAGTTTCTGTTGGATCGCCATACGTAGGAGGGAGTTCAAAGTCTTCTTCTCATCTTCTGCTGCAGCCAGCTGCCTCTGCATTTCATCCAATTGTGTTACATACTCATCACATCTAAAGAAGTAATGGAGAAAGGAGGAGTGCGTAAGAGAGATGTAGTAAACCAATTTTGCTTGGTAGTAGCCAGGATAAGAGTGGGGTTATTTGGTTAAAGGAATAATTCACCCAAAAATGAAAATTCTTTAATTATTTACTTACCTTGATGCCACCCCAGATGTGTATAACTGTCTTTCTTCAGCAAAACACAAATTACAATTTTTAGAAGAAGAGATCTGTCAGGTCGTTATAATAGAAGTACACGAGTGCCAGTACTTTGAAGGTCCAAAAGTCATATTTAGGCAGCAATAAATTAATCCACACGACTCCAGTCGATCAATGAATGTCTTCTGAAGAAAATCGGTACGTTTGTGTAAAAAATCAATTGATAATTATACGTTATTAACTTATAAAAAGTGCTTTATGCCAGCAGCTGACGCAAAGTGTGACATAAGCGCGTCGGCGATTTCATGCGAGAATTCTGAAGAGGACGAATGTCACGTAAGAGTTCAGCCATTTCAAACTGCATCAGAGCACTGGATGGAAGTGCCGATTAGTTAAAAACATTTTAATTATCGACTTGTTTCTTACATAAACCTATTAATTCTCTTCAGAAGACATTTATTAATTGAGGTCACATGGAATAGTCTTATGCGGCCTAAATATGACTTTTGGATCATCAAAGTGCTGGCACCCGTGTGCTTCTATTATAAGGACCTGACAGAGCTCTATTTTCTTCTAAAAATCTTAATTTGTGTTCTGCTGAAAAAAACAAAACAGTCATACACATCTGGAATCGCATCAGGGTAAGTGAATAATGAGAGAATTTTCATTTTTGGGTGAATTATTCCTTTAAGTCAAACCAGAGAAATACAGCTTGAAGATAAATGACTTTCAGTTGCGGTCCCACACTACCTAGTGGCAAACATGGCCCTGAGAGAGGAGAAAGTGGCAGCATCTTCTTTAAGAGCCTTCAGCTCATTCCTTAGCTTCATTATGGTCTCGGTGACCATAGCCTTCTCATTTTCGTATTTGCTCTTCAAATTTGCCAGGGCCACCTCAGCAGTCTGCGGAGAAGACAGAACCGCACCACAGTTTGGAAAAACTCTTAAAAACTACTTGATACTATTATTTAATTCATTTGAATGGTCTACAGAATGCTCAGTGTTCAATCTGACATCATACACATATGCCAAGCTAATCGCTCTCATTCTTACCTGTTTGTTGGCCTTGAGGACAGTCCTTAGTGTGGCAATCTGTTCTCTCTTAGTGCTCAACAGGGACTTGAGCTTCAAAATCTCCTCCATGCAAGCAGCTTGGTCTTTATCCGCAACTGCAGCCAACTCTAGAGAGGCAACTCTTTGCCTGGACAACTCCGTGGTACGGTCCACTGCCTTCTGCAAGTGACGGATCTGATCCCGAATTATAGCTACAAGGTTGTAGATGTCCATTGGCTCTGGACGTGGGTCTTCTCTGACTGGTGTCCCAGAGGCAAAGCTGTCCACGGAGGTGAAATTGGTTTCGGGTGCCTGGGTTGTGCTGCCATTGGTTTGTGTCAATGTAGATTGCATACTTTTACCTTCAGTCTTGCTTCCTTTACCCTTTTTGTAAAAATCAAGCATGACGCGATTCGGGGTTTCGTTGTTGCACATGCAGACATGGTGGTAAAGGTTGGCAAGCTCTTCACTAAAGGCTACAAGTTCATCCTGGGCAACATTAAGACTGCCCTCTGTCTCGCCAGCAACTGCACTCACTTCCTTTAGCTCCTTCTTAAGCCGAGCGACTTGTTCACAGTCTGCTCGGCAGCTACTCTCCAACTGAGATACTTGGATACTAAGGTCACGTACCTGTCCCTCAAGTCGTGCCCTTACCTCCTCATGCTCTGCCTTAATCTAGAAGAGTCATGGATAAATGTTTCAGTTAAAACAAGCATCACAATACACCATCAACACATTCACATGGTCAAGCCCACTTTCCTCAGCTCTGTCCTTACCTCTTCATGCTCCGCCTTTAATCCCTTAAGTTCCTCCCTAAGCTCGCCTGATTCCGCTATGGCAACTTGATACTTGCAGCGTAGTATCTCTGGCCCATTGATATCCAGCTCATAGTAATCAACATCATTGTCCTCTCGGCTGTCCCGCTCTCGCTCACTGTCCAGGGCAGATTGACGCTCCTTGCCTGCCTGTAGTTTTCTCATGGCGCCCAAATCATCATTGAGTCTTGTCATTGCTTCCTGCTGCTCTGCTAATGCTCCTCGAGCATGCTCTAGCTGCTTCTGAGAATCCTGCAGAGTGGTGAGTAGAGCCACCTTCTCTCGCTCTACCTGTAAGAGAGAGGAGAGACGATCTGAGGAAATCAGTCAATACACAAGGCATAAATTACATGTCAAAATACACAGAATGTAGTATAGGCTAGAAAGCCAAAAACCAATCAAATGCAACCTAGTTCTAACTGCTGCATTATCCACAAAGTTAGTCACACCTGTAAGAGCTGTTGCTTGAGTTTTTGGATCTCAGAGATGTTCAGCTCAGTCAACAAGTCATCCACCAGACTTGGAGCAGGACGGAAGTTTTCACCTCTCTTGGGTGTGGACAATTTGTTATCTTCATCATTACCATCACAGACTTTTGCAAATCCATTTTCGAACATCAGAATGGCATCATCATTATTAGGTTCATCTGCACTCAATTTAAGTCCGTCCAATGAGCTGGCAAGGAGTGAATCTCCCAGGGTCATATGATGTGTCAACTCTTTTCGAAGGGCTGCTTTCTGCTCCCTCTCAGTCTTCACAGTTTCTAGTGCCTCTGTTAGCTGGCGCTCAGCTATCTCACGTAATCGAACGGCATCCTCTAGCTGACTGTTTAGGTACTGAACTTCCTCTTCCAAACGCCGATTTTCGTGTTTAAGTCCCTCAAACTCAACCTTTGGAGATGGAGAAGAATGTTAAGATATACACACAAAAAAAATTCAAAAGTGCAGGCAGAACAAGCTTGTACTTGGTACAAAGGAGACACAACTACCTGAATTTAGGCTAGTTATTTGTACTGTACCTGTAATAGAAATTTAGCAGATGCTTTTATCCAAAGTGAATTCCAATACAATTATAAGTACAGTATACCTGAAGCAACTTGAAGTTAAGTGCCTAGCTTCAGGGCCACAGCGGTGATGGTCCATGGTTTGCTCCATGTGGGGCTCAAGCCAGCAACCTTCTGATTACTAGTCCTGAGCTTTGGCCACTATGCCACACCATCCCACATTTGATCAATGCTCAATGCCACTAACCTGACCCTGTTTGAGGGTGGAGACTTGTTTCTGCAAGCTGATGTTCTCTTCCTCCAGTTCTGTGTAGTCTTGCAGCAGACGCGACTCTCGGATCTTGTACTCTCGGATGTCGTCATGCAGACGATTGCGTTGCAGGTCCACCATCTCATTATTCTTATTTACAGAACAATCAGATGTGAACCATCAGACATTTTACTATTCAATATTTTACCCTGAAACACTGCATAAAATACAAGTAGGAAACTATGTAAAAGAGAAGTGGATAAGCGTGTGGGTTTGTATGACTATATAGATAGCGGATTATATACAACACTGGAAAAAATCCAGTGCAAAATGCAAAATTATCAGTTTCTCTGTATTTACAATTTCTAGGTATGTGTTTAAGTAAAATGAACATTTTTGTTTTATTCTATAAAGTACTGACAACACTTCTCTCAAACACCAAATAAAAATATTGTCATTTAGAGCATTTATTTGAAGAAAATAGCAACTTTCTTGGAATTTTCTTTTCTGATTTTTCAGACCTCGAATAATGCAAAGAAAACAAGTTCATATTCATTTTTAAACAACACAGCACTAAGGTTTTAATTTAGGAAGAGATCAGACATCAATATTTGGTGGAATAACCTAATTTTCAAATCGCAGCTTGCATACATCTTGGCATGCTCTCTACCAGTCTTTCACATTGCTGCTGGGTGACATTATGCCACTCCTGGCGCAAAAATTCAAGCAGCTCGGCTTTGTTTGATGGCTTGTGACAATCCATCTTCATCTTGATCACATTCCAGAGGTTTTCAATGGGGTTCAGGTCTGGAGATTGGGCTGGCCATAACAGGGTCTTGATCCGGTGGTCCTCCATCCACACCTTGATTGACCTGGCTGTGTGGCATGGAGCCTTGTCATTCTGGAAAAAAAACAATCCTCAGAGTTGGGTAACATTGTCAGAGCAGAAGGAAGCAAGTTCTTCCAGGACAACTTTGTACATGTCTTGATTCATGTGTCCTTCACAAAGATGAATCTACCCGATTCCAGCTGAAACACCCCCAGATCCTCACCGATCCTCCACCTGGCCATCGAATGGTTTGACGGAGACCTGGGGAGGCCTTCAAGGCATTGTGTCTCGCACCCACTGTGAAACTTGGTGGAGGATCGGTGATGATCTGGGGGTGCTTCTGCAAGGCTGGAATCAGGCAGATTCATCTTTGTGATGGATGCATTAATCAAGCCACGTACAAGGTTATCCTGGAAGAAAACTTGCTTCCTTCTGCTCTGACAATGTTAACCAACACTGAGGATTGATTCTTCCAGCAGGACAATGCTCCATGCCAAACAACCAAGTCAATGAAGGTGTGGATGGAGGACTACTGGATCAAGACCTTGTCAGCCCAGTCTCCAGACCTGAACCCCATTGAAAACATCTGGAATGTGATCAAGAGGAAGATGGATGGCCACAACCCATCAAACAAAGCCGAGATGCTTGAATTCTTGTGCCAGGAGTGGCATGAAGTCACCCAACAGCATTGTGAAAGACTTAGAGAGCATGCCAAGATGCATGAAAGCTGTGATTGAAACTTTTCCCATGTTAAAACATTAGTGTTGTGTTGTTTAAAATTAATATGAACTTCACTTTTCTTTGCATTATTCAAGGTCTGAAAACACTACTACTTTTTTGTTATTTTGACCAGTTGTCATTTTCTGCAAATAAATGCTCTAAATGACAATATTTTTATTTGTAATTTGGAAGAAATTGTGTCAATACTTTATAAAATAAAACAAAACTTTTTATTTTACTCAAACACATACATATACATAGTAAATCCAGAGACACTGATCAGGTCTCTTAATTTTTTTCCAGAGCTGTATTTCAAATTATTAGTCTATTTAATCCTGCAAACTTTGATGTAGAACACACTATGACCAATTGGTACATGCATATTTTTAATTAGCTCATTACTCTTAACAAAGTACTCTACTGCACAAACCTCTCTCAGCTCCAGTGCAAGGGTTGCCAGACGTTCGTTCTCTGCCTGAGTGCTGGTGAGTGTGTTTTTTGTTTGCCGTAGGTCAGTCTGTAGTTCCAGCATTCTTTGCTCGTAATACGCCTCTTTAGATGCCGACTCGAGGATGAGGGACTCCTCTCTGCTTTCTCCATCTGCAGCCACCTTTTTGTGGGTGGAGTGAACCTGACCATATGCCTGTGTGGACATGATTGTGGAGAGACCGGTTATAGTAATGTATGAAGTGTATGCCTACAACTGGGGTGGTTTTAAATGTATAGTCATGGGTGTATATGTATCTTGACAGTATTCACTAACACCATTTCATATTAAATGAATACAAATGTATATTAGTTTTCAAATTAGTATGTTACAAAACTAAATGGCTAAATCTAATTAAGGCCCAAGGACTGTATGGTTATCGATTATTGTCAAAGCTAATAAGATTGATGTAATTAGAAGACACTAACAACTTCAAGTCACATCTGATGCAACTTTGAGTAGTTAATTTTTATTTATTTTTTCAGATGAAATGTTGATGTGACTTTGATGATGGTAGATTAAAAATGTTGATACTGTATATGATAAGTTTAATTTGAAACACAAATTAAATGTATTGATATAGTTATCATACTGTACTGTACATTAAAACTGTATTGATACACATTTGTTTGGTAGCCTATGTAATGGACACACAGAACTGGGAGGAAAGTTCAATAGATTTCTGCAGAATCCAAACATCCAACATTTCCAAACTTCTATAAATTACCTGCCTCTTGTGTGTTTATATGTTAAAGGGTTAGTTCACCCAAAAATGAAAATGCTCTCATCATTTACTCACGCTCATGCCATCCCAACTGTGTATAACTTACTTTCTACATCAGAACACATTTGAAGAAAAATAGAAAAAATATCGTAGGTCCTTAAAATGCAATGGGATGGGATACAACCTTTGAAGCTCCAAAAAGAACAGATGTTCAGCAGTCATCCATATGACTCCACTGGTTAAATTAATGTCTTCTAAAGCAGATCACTTTTGATGTGAAAATATCTATATTTTAAGTACTTTTTAACTATAAATCATTGCTTCCAGTCAGCAGCAGTACACGCATTGTTCACGCAGGAACAGACGCCCGTGTGACACCCGGAAGAGCAGCACTGTTAATGACGGAGTAGGAGGAACGCTGTTCATTAGCTTCATTGGTTTTATCTGTTTGGGTGTCTCAACTGAGAGGAAAAACGTGAGATTAAATCCATAACATGCCACGCAAATACATCACACAAGACATGTAAACTCCGCCCTCTCGTGATCGTGAGTGCGGATAGGGCTGCTGACCCGAAGTGATGGATTATAGTTAAAAAGTACTTAAATATGGATTTGTTTCACAGCAAAAGCTATCAATACACTTTAGAAGACATTCATTTAACCAGTGGAGTCGTATAGATGTTTATGCTTACTGTCTGTTCTTTATGGAGCTTCAAAAGGTTGTATCCCCATCCACTTGAATTTTAAGGACCTACTGAGTTAAGATAATTTTCTATTTTTCTTCAAATGTGGTCTGATGAAGAAAGAAATTCATACACACCTGGGATGGCATGAGGGTGAGTAAATGATGAAAGAATTTTCATTTTTAGGTGAACTTTCTCTTTAAATAGTTTGGCTAATTTGTTAATCCTTTCATAGTACTAATAAGAGTGTAGTACTCTCAGCTTTGTTTAACATATTTTACCATGTCTAAATCCACAGAATTTTACAGATTCTGCCTATGCTAATGCTAGACATTGAAACAGAAATCTCAGGATTCCCCCTGGCAGTTTACCACCAGTAATCCAAAGCAACCCACATAGATGTATTTTCTGCTAACTGATGATGTAACTGGTGAGAGACAAAACCAGTTGAATTATGTTCAAGTGGGCTTTTCTTCACATGCTCTTTCTCTCTCTCTTAAATCTGTTTGCCTGTCTAAATTATGTCATTGGCATGCTACAGCCTGAAGGGGTTCGGGAATTTCACACACTCAAAGCACCATGGCAGCAAAAGACAAAAATGCTAACAACTCCATCAGGGCTGGTGGCCTGACTGACTTTGGAACCCCTGACTTTTCACACTTGAAATTGTTTAGCCCAGGTCATTCTAAACACCAGGTAAATGGAATCTTGCGTTATCCTGTTTCATATGGTTCATAATTTACCCTGGGTTAGTAATTATTCCTGCATTCGTGTTATGATGTTTCATATTGTGCATTCGTAAAACCCTGGGTTAATGTTCTTATTTGCATATTTGCGGTGTCAATAACAATGATTGGATGAATACAGCTCGCAACGGACATACAACCTGTTATGGGAGCTGCTCTTCTTTGGAAATGTTGCCAAGCAAATAAGCTCTGTCTGTCTTTCGTGTTCTAAAATATGCTACGAATACTGTCTATTCATGCTGCCAGTTATCGCATTTGGCATCACTGTTCAAAACTTACCCATTTCCCTCAGACAGAAAATGTAACAGACAGTATTTTGACACTACAGTATTTTGACACTACAATTCAGGGTTTCATAACCCCAGGTAAAAAGCAGTGCTAACAAAATTTCAAAATTACAAGTGTGAAAAGCCCATATATTTAATTAAGATTGGCCTGTAATAGTACAATCAAAGAGTAAAGAGACCTGAAAATGGTGTCAGCACTAAGTCTCCCTCCTGCCACAACAGCTGCTGCCAAGATCTTGCAGCTGTCCACCTGCCACTCTGGGTTGCTGTGGCATTATTCCAATTTCAAAACAGAGATCCCCAGGATTAAGGTCATGCTAACTCACAGGGCTACAAGTTAGTTTGTTGCTCTGTTTTTCAAAATACTGTTGTAAATAGCAAAAATCTATTTTTGAGACATAATTATGTCTTTTACAAAGAGGACACAGGATTTCTGTGTGGCATAACTTAATTCCTAGTATAATTCATTCATATTGCTGTGCTAAAAACAAACCAGAGTTGAATTTGTGGTCTGATCTGAATTTCCAGTACCGAGAAAAGGCCAGGTTAAATTTATCCACGTCACTGCTGAACAAGTCAAATACAGCTGCCGTTGAGACTTCAGGTGCAAGGTTAATCTGTAACAAGAGGCTGTAAAAGTTCTCACCTGTGCTAACCTTTACAGTCAGCAAATCCTCAATATCTATCAACAACAACCACCACAAACAAACACTTGGCAACAAGGGCTGATTCAGAAACCAGACAAGATTTGCTCTGTGTGAAAGAACACTCAGACAGGAACTTCAGATGTACCAGCAGAAATGCTTTATTTTTCCCTAGAGTACTTTGAAGGAAACTTGGTTTCCAGAATTAACCAATGCATCAGTGTTTCTCTTTGAGGAACTAAGTCTTCTGCAAAATGACTCAATTTATTTTACTCTCAATGTACTTATCAGTGGTGATATCACATCAAATCTTTGAAAGATTTTTTCTTTTTTTTGAGGCACTCAGTTGGATGTAAACTAGATATTCACAGGTTGCAATTTTCTGCTTTGTTTTCTTAGTCCAGATCCACACTAATTAATTTACCTAAAGGTGGTTGCACACTATACGATTTATAATAGTCCTTTACGATTGTTGCTTGTCAGACTGTACGATATGAATGCATTGATATCGCCAATGCACACTGTGCTACATTATGTCAGACTGCATGATACACATCATAGCCGGCTGTGGTCCCAATCGTCCCGATCAGTGAACGTGACTCACGTTACGGAAGTGTTGAGGAATAGAAGCAAAACGGTGAAATTTGCCGACCACGGAGGAGCATTATTTTTTCTCTCTAAAAGTCAGGACATCAGCATTTCCATTGCTCCAATACCACTCCATCACAAGCATAGGCTAACATTCATAAGAAAGATGGATTTTGTCAAATAGATCTATAATAAGACTGATCACAAATACAGAAAATTACAGATGTTGAGAATGAATGAGTGCGGGAGGTATCCTAAAGTAATAATGAGCTACTAGATGCAAATACTCATTGTGGAAATAAAAAGACTTGTGGTAGAAAAAAAAAATTCTCTGTTTACATTGGAGAAAACAATAAAGATGGGTTATAGTACATCTTTCTCCTATTTTTGATTATAAATCTATTGGCAACGCAAATTTTGAAAATTCATAGATGCTTATAATATTTCACGCTTGCAAATTCCCTATGGATGATGCACAAACATGACGTACATTTCTATAATTGCATCTAACTGTATTTGCTGATTTGGGTTAAAACGTCCCATAAATACTTACCAGTATAAATTTTTCAATCTTTCTATTTTATTTTATTTATAAATAAATTGGGAGTGGCGTGAATCTTAACTAAAGGAGACTTACAGACATTTAAAAGTACATTTTTTAAAAGTAAAATAGTAATTAAAATAACATTGTAAAGAAAATGCCACCATTTATTTATTTTCGTTTTGTAAGCTATTTAATTCAGATAATAATGCTTTCATATTGCTGACGTGTTACACTTTTCTCCCATAATTTTCTGCTTATTTATAAAAAAAAAAAAAAAATTATATAAAAATTGAAAGTGCTTGAGTGATAACTGGGCACTAATGTTGCTATGAATCAGATGCGGGGCAGGTTTCTTTGAGGTGCGAGAGAGGAGCAGAATATCTCATCTGGTCATCGTAATAGCAGCCACACTATATGGCTGCAATGCTAAATTTCAGACACTTAATATCTAGTTTACCTCCTACTGTCTCCAAATAAAAAAAAATATTATATATATATATATATATTCATTCCACAGAGGGGGCCTGGGTAGCTCAGCAAGTAAAGACACTGACTATCACCCCTGGAGTTTGCGAGTTCAAATCCAGGGCGTGCTGAGTGACTCCAGCCAGATTTTCTAAGCAACCAAATTGGCCCGGTTGCTAGGGAGGGTAGAGTTACATGGGGTAACCTCGTCGTGGTCGCTATAATGTGATTTGCTCTCCGTGTGGCACGTGGCGAGTTGTGTGTCGCAGTGGATGGCGTGAAGCCACCACATGCGCTATGCCTCCACGGTAATGTGCTCAACAAGCCACATGATAAGATGCGTGGGTTGACGGTCTCAAAAGCAGAGGCAACTGAGATTCATCCTCCGCCAGTCCAATTGAAGCGAGTCCCTATGCCACCACAAGAATTTACAGTGCATTAAGAACTGGGGAGGGAAAAACACAATTTTGACACAGCACCCTGACTCCCAGAAGTTGTGTATAAATATTCATTGCCTGTTTTGTGGGCAATATGCATCAAAGTGAATAAATGGATCATAGGTAAGCCATCTGAGGCTGACACTAAAGGCCCAAGCATCCTCTGCACAAGTATGTGAAAGCAGGTACGAGCACTTAGCCACCACATTGCTAATGCGCAGTTTGGTTGAACAGCTTGACCATTGCTCCTACTATTATTATCTTTCAGTTAGCCAAGTGTAGAAACACACATGGTACACTCCAGAATTCCATATAAACCAAATGCTTAACCAGATAAAGCCGCAATTTTGATGAAAGAACTTTCCATTTAGAGACTCCATTGAAACAAATTTTTCCATCGCTAGGTTTAAGAAACATCAAATATTTTGACTTTCAAATAGTCACAACCCATTTAACTCACAACAAGCCTATAGATGGGATATCCACTGTAGTGAGGGAGTCCCACCCCTGCACAGCTGTGGACCAACCAGACTAGTGGAGACTCTATTCTCAACCCCCCTTATTGGAGTATACATTTTAAACTTATTTTAAATTTCACACCCATTCTGATGGACTGTACAGCTGAAAAGTATTTAATCTTTGTTAGGGCAGAAAATCCAAACTAAACAGAAATTTGAGGAGTAAATAAAATGTGCCTCTGTAGTTAGACTCTTATTTAACTCAATTGTTTATTTCAGTGTTGTAGTTGAGACCAGCTCATCCGAGTCCAAGTCCAGTCCGAGACAGAGTTGGATGAGTTCAACTAAAGACCGAAACCAGAAACGGTCGAGTCCGAGACAAGACTAAGACCGGAGATGGCCGAGTCTGAGTTGAGACAGAGTCAAGTCCGAGACCAATAAAGTCTGAGTCCAAGACTCAGGTTTAAAGAACTATTGTCTCTAGGCATATATATCAAATAAATCTAATTGATTGTTTGCTTAAGCTTATGTTGGATAAACAATATTACCAGTTGAGAATAACATTTAAATAAATGGCACATCCTAGGCTAAGTGAACAAATTTGTATTACGACATGTCAATGTTAACAAAATTTAAATGAAAATCTCAAATTAAATGTTCAAAGTGGCTTTGTGGCTTAGCATAATAAAAACTACTAGCTTCTTTATATTATTATATTCCATTCAAGTAAACATTTCTGCTATACAAAATACAGTATTATTGCCCTATAACTAAAATGGGCAATATAATGTATTATATTTGACAATGTTTATGTAGAAAGTGAATTTAAACATTTACATTCAGTATGTTAATAATTTCCTCAAATCGCACTCCTTTTTTCATTCACTGTAAGTGAATTAAGAATTTCTGCTGACTTCTGCCTGCAAGATTTCATCTTGGGGTTTTCTTTTTTCAGAAACTATTAAATTCTGATGACATTGAGATAAATGTAAGTGCAAGTGGTAGTTCTAGCAGGAAGACTCATTTAGGTTCCGTCCTGCCGTAGGGGTAAGCTCCTCTCCCCTGATCTCTTCACATTCTGGCAGGATCTGACGATTCGAGCAAGTATCTGAGCTCTGAACGGTAGGATGGAGCTTACACCAAATTATCCAAATACCTCTCCATTTGTAATAATTCCAATCATCCCCAATCTTTCCTGACAGAATTATTTTTAAATTTTCTTCAGTATGTGTAGCATTCATATAACTAATGGCTAAAGAATTTCTTAAAGGCCGTTTAGACCAATGCTGTGCAACGAACCCAGACAGCACACTACAAGATGTCCGTTTTAGATCTTTTAATCTGGAGAGCATCTAACATCTGCTGAACATTTTAAAAAGATCAGATTTACAATTATTCTAAATCATAAATGTCTCAAAGACATTTGCTGAATGTCTTATTAACATCCGAGACATACTTATTGACATAGGTCTTATAAATGTATTGCAGATGAGCAAACAAAGTAAAATTGACATCTTCCATAAGCCGAAGCTTTCACTGTATATTTATTTATTTTAAAAGGGACTCGACTGGACTCTGGGTTAAGTCCAAGTCCTTCCTTGTTCAAGTTCATGACAAGACCAAGTCCATGAAAGTGTGGTCTTGGACTCAGACTCGAGACTACAACAACACTCATACTACAACACTGGGTTATTTAACATATGACCCTGGTGGGCTTCTTAAATCTCCCCAACAACACCCAGCAAGCAAACCAATTTGACATTATAAAACTACACATTGTTCATAAACAAGAAAAGGAAAACTGTAACTAGGGATTCACGATATATCGGTGACCATATCGGTATTGATCAATCTTAGCATTTTTTCAGAATAATTTTTCTGAAATTTTGATCTGAAATCGGTCAATTAAACGCAAAAAATATCAGAGCTTCTGGCTCCTACACACTAGAGAAAGCTCAGACGGCACATTTGACGCACGGCAATGTGAAAGGTCCATTTGGAAGGTGTGTACTAGAGTGAAGCGGCAGTTCAGTTTGAAAACAAGCAGCAATCAGTGGCTAAGATAGAGATGCTATCTAAAATATAAATTTTTGACAATGTACCAGTAAACACATGAAACATTTCTCCAGGCTCTCCCTCTACAATAACTGTCTTTGTAGCTTGGCATAGAAACATAAAAAGAACAAGGAATGAATTCTGTGCATGTATGAGTTTGTCCTCCATGTTTTTCAATGTTACAGCATAGCTAGCATTTCCAAGATTCTCATTGGTCAATGCATGTCAACAGTAGAATGTTCTCATCTTTAGGGCTCTAGTAAACTCTAGTGTGTAGGTGCCTTAGGTCACATGGAGCGTCACTATTGCAAAACTTTGCGCTTTTCACCTCCGTTCTTCTGATGAACCAACCCTATTGAAATCTATGAATTCGTAAACTTCAGTGGTCAGGCGCCCTTAGTTGCTCAACTGAAACTGTATTTATTTTCTGTGTCACATTTCAACACAGTTTCAAATCAAACCAGACAGCTGTAGATGTGAATCATTATTGTAGGTGTACCGTAGTGACCCCAGGTAAGAGCAAATTGGTTTTAATGCTTGATTTTCAAATTCAAGATTGGAGTTCTAGTGTGAACACCTTTTTTAAAGGAGGCAAAAATTTTAAATATCTGCAATCATATTTGTTATCGGATAGAAATCATAAAAAAAACAAATGGCCAAAAATGCCCTCTCTGTGGCAATACCATAGTACGGTGATGGTATTAGATGGTAAAACAGTGGTACACAAATATACAGTATATGGCATTATCATTAGCACATGGTGATCAAAACAAATGTGTTAATACCTTTGTACCTTTAGTCCATTTTTGTTAGTGCAAGCAATTTTATATCATATATTGACATAATTAATTTATAATGACCTAACTTAGAAACAAATCTTTCAGTCATCTTGTATAAGGTAATTTTGGAATGATTGTGTTTGTATCAAAATGCTATGCTTCGAATGCACTATGTGATTTGAGAATGAGTATGAGTGTGTGCTTCTTGAGCATGCAGGTGAGTTCAAACAGATGAGAGACCAGATCTGACGTATGTCGGGTGGGATTACCTCATCTCCTCGTCACCCTGCCTGCAGTCTGATCCAGCGAGCATGAGCCTTGATTGCTACACCCGTGTGTTATGTGTTTGTGTGTGTGGCTATCAAGGTTTAACATCAGTGCACCACACAACGCTCTGAACATCACACAATATTTAATACAAACAAATCTATTTTAAATCAGTGTAATGAATGCAAGAGACTGTGGATACTAGACATAGGCCAATCACTATATTTAGCTTAAATTATCCATCCAAAAATGTGTATATGTTGTATTATGTATTCAAAGTAAAAGTAGTATTTAAAAGTCTGTATTATTGCTTGGTCACTAAATGCAAGCAAATTTATGACACTGACTATGATAAATTCTTTGCACAAAATGTCAGAATTTCGTGCTTTCATGTGAACAAGATACTTTTTGGAACATTTTCAAATCATGCTGAGATAATGCCAATCCATGCCAGCTCAAATGCATGCTATCATTAAAGCAAAAGGCTATGATTTTAATGATATCTTTAGATTCTGTATCGCTTGTGTTAATAAAATAATGTATATGCAGAATAATCTGCATTTAAATCTCCTTGGATGTAATGACCTACAGGAAGTCCTTTGCCATCACAATCCTTTATGATACACTAAAGTATTTATAAACAGAAAGAGTTTAATAGCTTGCAGCTGAAGCCTCTCACTGACAATCCTAGTGCGAGTTCCGTCAGTGAACATGAGTCAAGATGGAGAGGCTTTTTTTAGCCTGATTTCTTCCCCGATCTTCTTACTGCCATGACGAAGACTGTGTTCTTTATTTAGAATTGCACAGAAAAGATTACAGTATTAGGAAGTGAACAAAGACCTGGAGACAAGCAACATAAACTATAATTCTAATAATCAGGATAAACGTCTGAGCTTTGTTATATGTTTGCATGTCTGCAGTATATGTGTGTGTGTGTGTGTGTGTGTGTGTGTGTGTGTGTGTTTGTTTTGACAGGAAGTTTAAGAGCTTAAAAGTTGAGCAGACATGCTGAGAGCACAATCATAACTGGACTTGAAAATAAAGGAGCTTCTTGTTGTTTTAACACTCAAAAATCTATGTTTTTGTTTTTTTTAAAGCAACTAAAGCAACAAAATTCTATTTTGAATTCTAATTTTGTCACAGCTTAACTTTATTGCATTCTATCAATTTTAAAATTGTAAACCTGACGTTTACTTAATTCATTTGTGTTCAGACAACATAAAAACTTTTTGTTGTGTTAATGTAGATAAAACTTGATAAAACTAGACGGGATTTCCATTTCCCAGGAAGCTTGGCGTGGGACTGGATACAGAGAACAAGTGTTGAAATTAAGTGTAATTTTTATGCTTTTTTGAGCAAGATGAGAATATGTGATTTGTTCATGTCCAATGTTCTGTTATATTGGTACTTGAAAAGAGCATCTGTTATGCTGGAGTTTTTGGGTTTACCATTGTGATGAAGAAAAAACGCTTGTGCTTAGGTTGAGGAAGGAAATTAACGTTGAAGTGATACTTGATTTGAGTGCCTCTTAGCTCCATTAGCAGTTGCAATTAAATTGACAGTGTAACACTTTCACTATCTTTACACTTGCTCACCTGGTATATATAAATGACTACTAAAATATATTAAGTTGGGCCAAAATAAGAAAATTACTTGAATAAAACTTTAGTACATTGATTTGACCTTACCCAAATAAATTATGTTGGCAAAATTAAACTGAATTATTTTTGAGTATACATTTCATGGTTCAACCATGTCCCAGAATAGCTTTCAAGTGGCAAAACAAAAGGGGACTTTTGATGATGAATAATGTTTTCTCGTTTCACTTTAAGATGAAGTTCCATTTTCAGCCTTTGTTTGACAATAAATACAACACTTATTTACACCAGAATGTTGAATATGAGCTATGTGACAATCTGATCTAAATGAAAATATGAGCCATGAATTAGGCTAAAACTATAATCATTTTAATATATTAACAGTCTGCTCAAAAGCTGAAAATTCAGATTTTCCTTAGAAAACAGGAAGAATATCCTGTGGTCTTTTTTTTTAAGTTATTGTAATGTGATGACAACAAATAACAATGATTCCTTTAAATATTCAAATAAATGACCAAAAATACTGTACATGGAGCTTTTGTATCCAGCTATAAATTGTCATTATCTGATAACACAGACGTTATCAGATTGGGAAGTTATTTCTAGAGCTGCACTTCTATTGTTTTTTCAATGTCGATGCCAATATCTAGAGATGAAAAAATGTAATACTAATACATTTATATCTATGCATTTGCCAGGCACTTTAATAAGTGACTTGCAGTGCAATTAAAAGTATGCATTCTATTAGTATGCTCCAAGTACAAGTGTGTTTCCTTTGGAAATAAACCATAAAAATGGGTGTTGCTAGCACCATGATTTACTAGTTGAGTTTTTTTAATTAAAACTTGGTTAAACATGCAATTTAGACAACATTTACTCAAAATACACTCAAAGATTGTCCCATTATAAATTGAAAACGCTGTCTGTAGATTTGAAAACTGACACAATGGTGAATTTAAGATTTTCGAACGGCTGAAACCGATAATCTCAAAATGTCCAAATATCGGCAACATTCTCAGTCTATCACAAATTTCGTACTGCATTTACATTGAACATATTATTTCTTACACTTCTTAAATTATATTCAGTGATTTATCATTACTACTTGACTCCAGAGTTACAAAAATGAGTGAACAATGAAAGTAGTCCACATTAAGTAACAATGTAACAATGGGTGGAGATACAGACTATGAAATGTTTCCTATTGTGCGCCGCTGCACGCTAGAACAATTTGTTACATTCTAAGAACAAATTGCAACATTCTAAATTGTTATTTTATCATGCTCACCTCTCTGAGTTGATCCAGCTCTTGTCTGGCGGTTTCATATTCGCTTTCTATATCTTCAAAGCGTTGTTTCAGCTGCTGGTTTTCCTCTAGCACCACCAGCCCGTACTCCGCCGCTTGAATCTTCTCCCGGGTCGTCTCGCTCAGTTCCCGGGATAAACGCTCAATCTCAGCCCGCAACCAGTTTGGTCCGGCCTCTGTGACCAGCTGCGCCTCGGGATACCCGTCATCATCCCCAGACATTTTTTTACCCGTTATCCGGCAAAGTCTAATAGAGGCGATAACGGACCGAGCCCGTTAATTCCTCGTTCTCAAGCATTGAAATCAAATTTAAATGTTTCCAACTTGGTGTGTATACAATTTTATGGACGCACTGTAGTTCAAATCAGTAGGCACAGGGTGAATCAAATTTTATAAACGTATTCCTCATGTTTCAACATATAGCACCATGATATCCTCTTGTTCAGATGTCATTCCTGAGATTAGGAGGGGAAGTCAGTTTACTGTGAGATCATCCAGCAGGAATACAAAGTTTTTTTTTTACTCCTGTTTTATGGGTAATGTAGTTCTATTCATGCCTGAATGAGTAGTGAATCTGAACAACATGGCTATTACTAGACTACAAGTACCATGGTGCTTTGCAAGATGTGTACACGAAGGCACTTCTCTACAGTCAGACAACAGATGGTCATTTAAAAGAATGCTCAAATGTTGCTCAATGCTTCCATCTGCTGGTTAGTAATATTAATACCAAATGCAAATAAAATACAAGTAAAGTTTCATCTACTACCATACAAAAAAAACAGACTACCATGAATATTTTCGACGCGATAAAAAATATCGCGGATAAAGAAATTGGGGCCAGTTTATAAAAGTTCAAAGAAAACAAATACTATTTACCATATTACGAGGTTATCTTACACAAATAAGGTTTGTGAGTGACTTTATCACACTAAAATCATGTAAGCACGTATAATGTTTACGTTGTGTGGCTATATACTTTTGAAACAGTGACTTATATTCTACAAGTAATGCACTGCAAGTGCCTTATGCCTCATACACACGACTTTCAAAGACGTCGGATTGTGGTACCGTTCATTTTACACAACTGTCTGTCTTGTCATTGAAGTCGTATAGTTTTCAAATTACACGAGGAATCGGCGACAGGGATGAACACATTACAAAACATTTAACTATTGACGAATACCCGATGACTCTGCCTGGACTCCAAATTACGTTTCACAACAGAGTGCCCGCGAGAAGTGATACGAGATATGAAAAAAAAAAAGCATGATCATATGTTATGCATTTTAGAATATGATGTGTAGGCCTATGTTTTTAATCACCTAAAGGCATTATATATTTTATTGGTTATAATATGAAAAAGTACCTCCTACTGAAAAATCTACTAATTTGCTTACCTGAATGTCCAATACAATTGGCCATTTCTCTCCACCTGGTTGTGGTACAGTTCAGATGAAACATCAAATATGCACTGGTGCTCCTGCCAATGTTCCACTAATTTTTCCTCCATTTCTTCAGTCCAATGAGACTTTCTTAATACCGCAGCCATGCTAGTTGCAGGTACATCAGGACTCCTCAAGGTGCGTACACACTGCCAGCGATTCAGAAAATCATACAAATAAAAGTCCTAGCTTCCACAGACCAATTTCACCTCAGGTGGGGAGGACACCTTCTCAAGGTGTGAACTACAATGTTTCAGGACATTCTGATGTTGTCTTCCAAAATAAGAGCCCCCCCAAACTCGAATATTAGATGTTTTGTTTACACATTCAGAAAATCATAAAAATAAAAGTCCTAGCTTCCACAGACCAATTTCACCTCAGGTGGGGAGGACACCTTCTCAAGGTGTGAACTACAATGTTTCAGGACATTCTGATGTTGTCTTCCAAAATAAGAGCCCCCCAAACTCGAATATTAGATGTTTTGTTTACACATTCAGAAAATCATAAAAATAAAAGTCCTAGCTTCCACAGACCAATTTCACCTCAGGTGGGGAGGACACCTTCTCAAGGTGTGAACTACAATGTTTCAGGACATTCTGATGTTGTCTTCCAAAATAAGAGCCCCCCAATACTCGAATATTAGATGTTCCCCTTCTGTCGCTCTCTCCACGTTGTGTAAGAGAAGCGACACTAGGGGTCTCTCTTGAGCGCCAATATCCACCTCTGATCTATGAAAAAAGGCGAATGAGAGTTGGCAGTCAGTATTTGCATGTCCCGCCCCCAGGCATACGGGTATTTAAGCGGCGAAAACGGGAGTTCATTCAGGATTTTTCTGAGGATCCGGAAATGGTCCGGCCACAACATTGGCTCGGCTCAGCAACGTGGCGGGGGAGACGCAACGTCTCGTTCCCTCCATCAGGGAATGGAGGTTACATACGTAACCTAGACGTTCCCCTTCTGTCGCTCTCTCTACGTTGTGTCAGAGAAGCGACACTAGGGGTCCGCTTATAAAGTGCCATGCGCTGAGCCGTGTACGTGAACTGCTGATACAGGAGCGAGCAGGTATTCTTACGTGCAGGACGACCAACTGTATCAGGCTGCACGTACCCTTTCCCAATGCCCCATTTAAGCCATCAGACTCCTTATCGTTACCCTGGAGGGGGGAACAAGGTGATGGCCGCCAACCTGGGAACGGGCCAGCCTGGCTGGGCCTCTTTTCTCTCTATGTTTCTTGCATAGAGCAACTACGGCCGGGGCCCTTACACGCATTGAGGGAAGGGGGTCTTAGCCCTTCTTTCAGGGTGGAGAAGACCCTGCGGAGGCCACACCTACCCAGCAGGGGAGGCAAAAAGTGGCAAATACATCAGATGGCCTAACTTAGGACCTATGTGGAAAAGTTGGTGCGGTGGTAGACCCAACCTCGTAGGGGGGTAGCGAACAGCACGGCGACCGAGGCAGCTGTAACTGCCTAAGGGAGACACGGGGGTCTGCTTGTGAGGGGACAGTACCATGGCATTACACACAGGGGGAGTCCGAACAGGAGGCCTTACCTGTGGAGCACCTATACCAGTACAGGGTAGCTTGAGGTACCCGCAGTGGCTTGGGTCGGCGAGTTCCTCCGCTGAACTGCGGACCCACGAGGGCTAGGGAGGAGTCAACCAGCGACCCGAAGATGGGATCTCCTGGGAACGGAGGCACACTGTTTTCCCTCGGTTGAGAGAAAGGGCGCTAGGCGCAAGCGATTCACCCGGTCAGATCGTCAGCGTGCTACCGAGTTCTACGGGCTCGGACCTGAGAAAACACGGGACGATACTGACTCAACTCGGAGATTGTAGAATCTCGAAAAAGTGTTAGGTGTTGCCCAGCCCACTGCTCTACAGATGTCTGCTAGGGAGGTGCCCCTGGCCAGTGCCCACGAGGACGCAACACCCCTGTTGGAGTGAGCTCGAACCCGCAGGGGGGGCACGGCCTGGGTGTGATAAGCCAATGAAATGGCGTCGACAACCCAGTGGGCGAACCTCTGTTTGGAGACAGCGTTCCCTTTCCGCTGTCCCCCGAAGCAGACAAAGAGCTGCTCAGAGCGTCTAGTGCTCTGCGAGCGGTCCAGATAGATACGCATAGCACATACTGGACACAGCAACGAAACGGCTGGGTCTGCCTCCTCCCGGGGCAGCACTTGCAGGTTCACTACCTGATCCCTGAAGGGTGTGGTAGGAACCTTGGGCACATAGCCTGGTCGCGGTCTTAGGATCACGTAAGTGTCTGCCGGACCGAACTCCAGGCAAGTGTCGCTAACAGAGAACGCTTGCAGGTCCCCGACACTCTTGATGGAGGCGAGCGCGATCAGCAGGGTGGTCTTGAGAGAGAGGGCCCTGAGTCCAGCTGAATCTAGCGGCTCGAAGGGGGGTCTCTGGAGGCCCGTGAGGACGACCGAGAGATCCCAGGAGGGGAACAGGTTAGGCCGGGAGGGATTCAGCCTCCGGGCACCTTTTAGGAACCTGACAATGAAGTCGTGCTTACCAAGAAACTTGCTGTCTACCATGTCGTGGTGAGCCGTGATGGCGGCGACATACACCTTGAGGGTGGAGGGGGACAGCCTCCTCTCCAGCCTCTCCTGTAGAAACAAGAGCACTGACCTAACCGCGCACTTCTGTGGGTCTTCGGCTCGGGAAGAACACCAGTATGCGAACAGATGGCACTTTAGGGCGTAAAGATGCCTGGTCGAGGGGGCTCTGGCTTGGTTGATAGTATCTATGACGGTCGGTGGTAGGCCGGCTAGATCTTACGCATCTCATCCAGGGGCCAGACGTGGAGGTTCCAGAGGTCTGGGTGCGGGTGCCAGAGCGTGCCCCATCCCTGAGAAAGAAGATCCTTCCACAGGGGAATTCGCCAGGGAGGGGCTGTCGTGAGGAGCGTGAGGTCCGAGAACCAAGTCCGGGTGGGCCAGTAGGGGGCCACCAGAGTGACTTGCTCTTCGTCCTCCCTGACCTTGCATAGCACCTGTCCAAGAAGGCTCACTGGGGGAAATGCGTACTTGTGCAGCCCCGCGGGCCAGCTGTGCGACAGAGCATCTGCCCCGAGGGGAGCCTCTGTCAGGGCATACCAGAGCGGGCAGTGGGAGGTTTCCTGGGAGGCAAACAGGTCTACCTGGGCCTTGCCGAACCTGTCCCAAATCAGCTGAACCGACTGGGGGTGGAGCCTCCACTCTCCGCCGGGCAAGCTCTGTCTTGACAGCGCGTCCGCTACCGCATTGAGGTTGCCGGGGATGTGAGTGGCACGCAGTGACTTGAGTCTCTGCTGGCTCCAAAGGAGGAGACGACAGGCGAGCTGTGACATGTGGAGGGAGCGTACTCCGCCTTGGCGGTTTATGTAGGCTACCACCATGGTGATGTCTGTCCTGACTAGGACGTGCTTGCCCCGAATTAATGGGAGAAACCTCTTCAGGGCAAGAAAAACAGCCAGCAGCTCAAGGCAGTTGATGTGCCAGCCCAGCGGGCCTCGGTTCCACCGGCCTGCGGCTGCGCACCCGTTGCACACGGCGCCCCAACCCAGTTTGGAGGCGTCAGTTGTAACCAGAATGCGTCAGGACACCTGCTGCAAGGGTACTCCTGCCCGTGGAAAGCAGAGGTCTGTCCAGGGTTTGAAGGCTTGGCGGCAGGCAGTGGTAACTTTCACGTTGTGCGCCATGCTCATCTCGGGACTCGAGTCTGGAGCCAGTGCTTAAGTGTTCTCATATGCATCAACCCCAGCGGCACGGCTGCCGCGGAGGATGCCATATGCCCCAGGAGCTGTTGGAAACGTTTTAGAGGGACCACGGCGCCTGGCTTGAAGGAAGCGAGGCATTTCAGCACTGACTGAGCACGCTTGTTGGAGAGACGTGCTGTCATTGAGACTGAGTCTAACTCCAAACCGAGAAAAGAGATGCTCTGGACCGGGGTGAGCTTGCTCTTCTCCCAGTTGACCTGAAACCCCAAACGGCTGAGGTGCTTGAGCACCTGGTCTCTGTGCGCGCATAGTAACTCTCGCGAGGGGGCCAGAATGAGCCAGTCGTCAAGGTAATTGAGTATGCTTATGCCAGCTCCTCGGAGCGGGGCAAGAGCCGCCTCTGCGACTTTCGTGAAGACGCGAGGGGACAGAGACAGGCCGAAGGGGAGGACTTTGTACTGATACGCCTGGCCGTCGAACGCGAACCGCAGGAAGGGTCGATGTCGAGGGAGAATCGAGACGTGGAAGTACGCGTCCTTCAGGTCTACCGCTGCAAACCAATCTAGATGCCGGATGCCAGATAGAATTTGTTTCTGGGTGAGCATTGTGAATGGGAGTTTGGACAAGGTCCGATTGAAAACTCGCAGGTCCAAGATCGGTCATAAGCCGCCGCCTTTCTTGGGTACAACGAAGTAAAAGCTGTAGAAACCCTTCTTCGTTTCGGTTGGAGGGACAGGCTCTATCGCGTCCTTGATGAAAAGGGAGGCGATTTCTTCACGCAGGGACTGAGCATGTTTGTCGTGCACTGCGGAAAAATGAACGCCCACGAAGGGGGGCAGAGACCTGGCAAACTGAATTGCGGTACCGAAGTTGAATGGTCTGGTGCAGCCAGCGCGACGGGTTGGGCAGTGAAAGCCACGCCTCTAAGCTCCGTGCTAGGGGCACCAAGGGGACGAGTATTTTGTACGTACCCGGCGGGGCTTCGCAGCGGTGCGGAACAGGTAACACGGCGTTGGGAAGCAACGTAGCGTCCCGAGGCTCTGGTGCTGAGAATAAACTCAAAGCACTTACCTTGCTCCGCGCACCCGGTGGGGGGGCGGGTTCGTGACTGAGGAGGAGGTCTGATGCTGGCGTCCTCTGGACTTGTGTGAACCGGCCGGCCGGGGAACAGACGTGGGGCTGAGGGCGGGGGCACCGCGTCCATGGAGCCGGGACTGTTGAGGCCTGAAAGTAGAGTGCCGTGAGAACGGCATTTGCGGGCCACATGACCCAGAGACAAAGGAAATGGCTCTTTTATTGAGAATTTGGGTACCGCAGCCCCTGTTGAGGGGTGCGGCAAATGAAAAAACACAAGATTCTCCTCCCGGCCCTCCACCGGGGGACGAAGCGGTCTTACCACCTCCGGAGCTAACTTCTTGAACTCTGGGTACGTTGTCTCAGGAGCGCCTGGGAGCCTTCCGGTCAGTGAGGATGTTGCTCTACAGGTCCGGGAAGGGAGTACAGGGCGGCCCTACCAGGTGGTAGGGCTTCCGCGGGGGGCAGCTGGAGTGGCTTGCTTACGGTTGTAAGCAAGCCGCGATCGCAACGTTGTCATGGTCATGTTCTCGCAGTGAGAACATGAACCATCCACAAACGCAGACTCGGTGTGATCGCTACCCAGACACACGAGACAAGCCGTCGGAAGCGGAGAGTATTCTACCGCATCCAGGAACAACACAGGGGCGGAAAGGCATCTTTATAAAGACGCGTCCTTAAAAGGACGTTCAACGCCGCTGTGTTTTGCTCTTTTAGAGGAAATTACTCTTTTAAATAAAATCACTCTTTTATGAAAGATTGTAGTTCACACCTTGAGAAGGTGTCCTCTCCATATGAGGTGAAATTGGTCTGTGGAAGCTTGGACTTTTATTTTTATGATTTTCTGAATGTGTAAACAAAACATCTAATATTCAAGTTTTGGGGAGCTCTTATTTTGGAATTCAACATCAGAATGTCCTGAAACATTGTAGTTGACACCTTGAAAAGGTGTCCTTCCCATCTGAGGTGAAATTGGTCTGTGGAAGCTAGGACTTTTATTTTTATGATTTTCTGAATGTGTAAACAAAACATCTAATATTTGAGTTTGGGGGGCTCTTATTTTGGAATTCAACATCAGAATGTCCTGAAACATTGTAGTTGACACCTTGAGAAGGTGTCCTCCCCATCTGAGGTGAAATTGGTCTGTGGAAGCTAGGACTTTTATTTTTATGATTTTCTGAATGTATGGACAAAAAAGGTAATATATGAGTTTTGGGGGGGCTCTTATTTTGGAATACAACATCAGAATGTCCTGAAACATTGTAGTTCACACCTTGAGAAGGTGTCCTCCCCACCTGAGGTGAAACTGGTCTGTGGAAGCTAGGACTTTTATTTTTATGATTTTCTGAATGTGTAAACAAAACATCTAATATGTAAGTTTTGGGGGCTCTTATTTTGGAATACAACATCAGAATGTCCTGAAACATTGTAGTTCAAACCTTGAGAAGGTGTCCTCCCCACCTGAGGTGAAATTGGTCTGTGGAAGCTAGGACTTTTATTGTTATGATTTTCTGAATGTGTAAACAAAACATCTAATATTCGAGTTTTGGGGGGCTCTTATTTTGGAATTCAACATCAGAATGTCCTGAAACATTGTAGTTGACACCTTGAGAAGGTGTCCTCTCCATCTGAGGTGAAATTGGTCTGTGGAAGCTAGGACTTTTATTTTTATGATTTTCTGAATGTATGGACAAAAAGGTAATATATGAGTTTTGGGGGGCTCTTATTTTGGAATACAACATCAGAATGTCTTGAAACATTGTAGTTCACACCTTGAGAAGGTGTCCTCCCCACCTGAGGTGAAATTGGTCTGTGGAAGCTAGGACTTTGAGTTTTATGATTTTCTGAATGTATGGACAAAAAAGGTAATATATGAGTTTTGGGGGGGCTCTTATTTTGGAATACAACATCAGAATGTCCTGAAACATTGTAGTTCACACCTTGAGAAGGTGTCCTCCCCACCTGAGGTGAAATTGGTCTGTGGAAGCTTGGACTTTTATTTTTATAATTTTCTGAATGTGTAAACAAAACATCTAATATTCGAGTTTTGGGGTGCTCTTATTTTGGAAGACAACATCAGAATGTCCTGAAATATTGTAGTTCACACCTTGAGAAGGTGTCCTCCCCATCTGAGGTGAAATTGGTCTGTGGAAGCTAGGACATTTATTTTTATGATTTTCTGAATGTATGGACAAAAAAGGTAATATATGAGTTTTGGGGGGGCTCTTATTTTGGAATACAACATCAGCATGTCCTGAAACATTGTAGTTGACACCTTGAGAAGGTGTCCTCCCCACCTGAGGTGAAATTGGTCTGTGGAAGCTTGGACTTTTATTTTTATGATTTTCTGAATGTGTAAACAAAACATCTAATATTCGAGTATTGGGGGGGGGCTCTTATTTTGGAAGACAACATCAGAATGTCCTGAAACATTGTAGTTCACACCTTGAGAAGGTGTCCTCCCCTCCTAAGGTGAAATTGGTCTGTGGAAGCTAGGACTTTTATTTTTATGATTTTCTGAATGTGTAAACAAAACATCTAATATTCAAGTTTGGGGGGCTCTTATTTTGGAAGACAACATCAGAATGTCCTGAAACATTGAAATTCACACCTTGGGAAGGTGTCCTCCCCACCTGAGGTGAAATTGATCTGTGGAAGCTAGGACTTTTATTTTTACGATTTTCTGAATGTGTACACAAAACGTCTAATATTCGAGATTTGGGGGGCTCTTATTTTGGAATTCAACATCAGAATGTCCTGAAACATTGTAGTTCACACCTTGAGAAGGTGTCCTCTCCATGTGAGGTGAAACTGGTCTGTGGAAGCTAGGACTTTTATTTTTATGATTTTCTGAATGTATGGACAAAAAAGGTAATATATGAGTTTTGGGGGGGCTCTTATTTTGGAATACAACATCAGCATGTCCTGAAACATTGTAGTTGACACCTTGAGAAGGTGTCCTCCCCACCTGAGGTGAAATTGGTCTGTGGAAGCTTGGACTTTTATTTTTATGATTTTCTGAATGTGTAAACAAAACATCTAATATTCGAGTTTTGGGGGGGCTCTTATTTTGGAAGACAACATCAGAATGTCCTGAAACATTGTAGTTCACACCTTGAGAAGGTGTCCTCCCCTCCTGAGGTGAAATTGGTCTGTGGAAGCTAGGACTTTCATTTTTATGATTTTCTGAATGTGTAAACAAAACATCTAATATTCAAGTTTGGGGGGCTCTTATTTTGGAAGACAACATCAGAATGTCCTGAAACATTGAAATTCACACCTTGAGAAGGTGTCCTCCCCACCTGAGGTGAAATTGGTCTGTGGAAGCTAGGACTTTTATTTTTACGATTTTCTGAATGTATGGACAAAAAAGGTAATATATTAGTTTTGGGGGGGGGGGGGTCTTATTTTGGAATTCAATATATCATGCAGTGACAGGTTGTGAGGTGTGCTAAAATCTTTCTTTCTTTCGTTCTGTCTTTCTTTCTTTCTGACAGACAGAATAAATGAATGCATGTGAAATTGCCTTAGCAGGAATTTAACCTGTTTTAGTTCTGACGGTCATACCTCAATAACCAGTGTATACGCGCACCGCGAAATATAGGTGCGGCTAGTTTGACCGCTCATTTCGAAGTGGCGGCTGGCTTGACCGTAGTAGCGATACTGTCGCTGCAGGTCGCCAGTGGCTGGCGGTGAAGTCGCTAGTGGGTGTTCCCACTACTGGTTGCCTAGTAACGTTTATAAATGACATTCACGGATGTCATTCCATTGCTGTTCAAAGGCTAATTCTTGCTGTTAGAAATTTTCCTGTGCTCTATGATATGTCTCTTCCCATGTACAAGGACATTTTTAAGAAAAATACTGCGTGGAAAGGTGTATCTGAGATCGCAGGGATTTTATGGAACCAGATAGACCGGCATTTGCATTTTCGCCGCAGATAAACAGCCGCTATGGCAAACAGCACACCTTGTTTCTCATTCATCTTTGATATAAAGCATTTTATGTACTGATTCCATTTATATTTAGTCTTTTCCCTCCAAAACGTTTGTTTTTAGTGGCAAGAAAAGAGATTTGCTGTCAACAGCAATGGAATGACATCCGTGAATGTCATTTATAATCGTTACTAGGCAACCAGTAGTGGGAACACCCACTAGCGACTTCACCCCCAGCCACTGGCAACCTGCAGCGACAAAGTCGCTGGCAGTGTGTACGCACCTGAATGGTATGGAGTCGCTGTCGCGCGCGATGTCGCTGGCAGTGTGTACGCACCTTTACACTGAAACTTCCGATGCCCGTTTCTTGCTCTCTCATTGGCTGTAGGTCAAAGCTGCAGTTGTATTCAGTCAAAACGTCACTTCTCTCGAATCGCGTCTTTGATTATTCATACATTGCGATCATCGCTCATGGGCGCGAGCTCTGATTTGCCTATGATTTTGGGCTTTTGTCAGCGATCTTGACAAAACTGTCGGCGAGTGAAAATCGGACCTAAAATCGTGTAGTGTAAACTCTGCATTACTGGAACCACGATTTTTGCATAAATAAAGATGTTCTTTTTCTTCTTAAAAAATTACGAATTATTTCAACAAAGGGGCCTGGGTAGCTCAGCACGTATTGATGCTGAGTACCACCCCTGGAGTCAAATTGGCCTGGTTGGTATGGAGGGTAGAGTCACATGGGGTAAACTCCTCATGGTCACGATTAGTGGTTCTCACTCTCAAAGGGTCGCATGGTATATTGTGCGTGGATCGTGGAGAATAGCATGAGCCGAAGCATTAATATTTATGGAGTGGTGGTGGCGTAGTGGCTAAAAGCACAGGGCTGTTAATCATAAGGTCGTTGGAACGAACCCCAAGTCCACCACCATTGTGTCCTTGAGCAAGGCACACTCCAGGTTGTTCCGGGGGGATTGTCCCTGTAATAATTGCACTGTAAGTCGCTTTGGATAAAAGCGTCTGCCAAATGCATAAATGTAAATGTATTTTTATATATAACGTTGGTGACTTTTTTTATCCCATAGATACATTTTACCATTTCTTCTCTGTTTGCTTAGGCCTGGGCTGTGGATTAATACTCTACAGGCCATATTACTGTAAGAAATAGATTTTGTGTTCCAGTATTTTCTCTGAACAACACTAAGTGTTTGTGTCTGACTTATCAAGTTATTTGATCATTGCTTAATGAAGATTTCTAGCCGGATCGTAAGATTACAATTGTTCTGAATTGTGTAAAGAGGGAGTGGTTTTACTGAAACAATCGTTATTTGTATCTTTCTTAGCCGCTTCTGTTACTTTGGTTCTTGGCGTGTTCTTCACCATAATTTTTGAATTTGTGGGTGCAAGCTGTGTTAAGATATGTCAATGTTATTGTGACTAAAATCAGGGACATTAAAAGAGGTCATATATAAATTAATGTATAAATTAGATTTAAGGTAGCCTGCTTGATAGTTACATTCAGATATAATTTTAAATGATACAGTTGAAATTTAACAGGTTTGGTTAAGCAGTTACTGTGAACAAAAGAGATTTTGTGCCAGGTTTGCCACAACACACTAAAATATGTAAAGGGTCAGCTTACCACTGGATAGGTAATGTCATTAAGTTTCAAGGAATAGTTTACCCAAAAATGAAAATTCTCTCATCATTTACTCACCCTCATGCCATCCCAGATGTGTATGACTTTCTTCTGCAGAACACAAATTAAGTGTATTCAGCTCTGTAGGTCCATACAGTGAAAGTGAATGGTGACCTAAACTTTGAAGCTCTAAAAAGCACATAAATGCAGCATAAAAATAAACTATATGACTCCAGTTGTTATGTCTTCTAAATTGACCTAATCGATTTTGGGTGAGATTTGGTAAAAGGGATTTACTCCTTTTTCACTGTACATCTTGCCATTGCAGGCTTTAGGCACGATCATGATTTCAAACCTGATTACAGTTCCTAGCACTTGACACATGTGCAGAACGCTAGATGGCACAATAGGAAGTATAATCGAGCTTGAAGTCATAATTGCCAAGGAAACAGCTGATGTAAAGATTCATGGTAAAAAAGGAGTTATTTTTTGGTTACACGGATTAAACCACTGGAGTCTTATGATTACTATTATGCTGCCTTTATGTGCTTTTTGGAGCTTCAAAGTTTTGTTCAGCATTTACTTCCATTGTATGGACCAACAGAGCAGAGATATTTTTCTAAAGATCTTTGTTTGTGTTTTGCAAAAAAGAAAGTCATCCACATCTGGGATGGAGTAAATGATGAGAGAATTTTCCTATAAATCTACATAAATCTTTCTTCTGACCCTTTGATAAATTTAATTATACTTTGACAAAGCCTGTTTTCTTTATCATCTTTATTTACGTAGATGTTTTTTGGGGTTATTGTGCTGCGTTATTTGTGACTGTCTTGCATCTCCACTCTTATCATGGTACCTTCCTCAATTGTCCTTCAGTAGTAACAGAGATAGTGCCTATACAATTCCTCAATGGTGCACTGATCTAGAACAGATGCACCTGTACAGCTTCTAGTTTAAAAATATGCTTGAATTTGCTGGAACATTTCTACTATTGACTTACTTTTATTCAGCTATTGAACATTTCCACATTGTCGCCCATGTAAATAAATAAATAAATAAAAGTTAATTAAACACATGTTGACCACTACATGTTGAACCTGCCAATTCCAACCAGGTCTCATAAGAAGTTGCAATAATAGTAGGAGATAGCGAAATCAAGCTGGCTCAAAGGTACAACTTTTACTTCTATAGAAAAAAAATAAAACAAACCAACAAACAATATTAAAATGTTCCTAAGTAGCCTCCAACCCAAACCTAATCCTAATCATAAAGTCTAACCCCTTAGTCAAACCCTTAACCTAACCATGATTTTAATAAATACCTTTTGTGTACCACCATAAGCGTGGGAACACATTTTTGGCAAGGGGTGCTGCAGTTTTGGCAGACGATTTTCATATCATGTACACACAACGAGAGCAGCAGAGAACCACGTGTTTCCCTATCACTGTTTGCCCATTGTACAAAGGGGCCTCAGTTTGTTCCTGTGAGGCAGCAGATGCCCTACCCCACCCCCACCCAAATCATATGGAGCCTGTAAGGCTGAGTACCCTGCAAGGAACAACCAGAGGCTCCTTTCTACCATTGTGATCACTGTACACACACACACACACACACACACACACACACAAAATGCAATGGAATGTTTTCACCAGCAATAAAGTAATTCAGTCAGCCAGCCAATGCATTAGTTACATACTACCAAATTCAAAACTGTTGTCATGTTAGTGTAAATGAGATCAACACAATATAATTGTTCAGACAAAACAGCTATTAAAATGAACCCATATGCTAAACTATTAAACTATTAAAAAATGTCCTACCTTAATTAATTGAAGACCCCAAATGTGGCCTTGCACTCATGGGTGTTGCTAATAAAGGTCTTCATGAGATTTCCAATATGCAAGTGAATCATATTAAACTCAAACAAAAACCATACGTTTTTGCTCGGCTGAGGCTTTAGACACTCATTTTACTAACCTCACCATAGTGAACTGTGCCAGCAACCTTGAAACAAATGAGTTACCTTAGAGTTGGCAAATTGACAACAATCTTGACTCGCCACATACTAAAGCCATTCCACAAGCACAGTTGAGCATGATTAAATCCAGACTGAGAACGGTTTGTAATCGTGTCATGCCAAATGGAAATGCTACTGGAACCACACCTCAACGTGTTCAGAACTGTTCGGCCCGATGGTGGAAAAGTGACTCATGTTGCCCAATTCACAATAGTTATAACAAATTAAAAGTGTTTTTAAATTAGGTATTTGAAACCAATATCGTAAACCGCAAGAGAAAACACACAATTGTATAATTGGACTTTTGACTCAAAACCTTACAGTTACTGAGATTAAGTTCAAGTGGACATTTCCCCATGTGAAAATTAGCCCCAGTCTCCCCAATAATAAAGTAATCTAATCTTTATTTAAAATAAGAAAGTTATTTTATTACTTTACAATTTATACTCTGACCTGTGGCTGGAGCATTGCTGTGTTTGCTGCAAGAGTTGCAAAGTGTAAATACAGTGATCTGTGGTGAGAAAACATCCCAACATTGGAGATTCACAATGTGTGGCATTGGAGTAACCTTATCTATACACATTATCATAACAGATTCTGTTGTTCTTGGTTAAAACAGTTGGGGAAAAGGCTGGTATTACTATGATTATAGTGCAGTACTAAAGGTAAGGAAGAACAAGGATGAAATTAAAAAAACTTATTAACAGAAAACAATGTGTGACAAACTGAAAATGTGACTCATTGTAAATGTCTGTTTCAGGTGTCTGTTTATGCGTTCATGTGGATATGAGGATTGTAAATCTCATATTCACTTTTAAACTGGCACATACTAATGTGAATAAACAGGCAGGACACACATGAACTCTCAAACTCAAATGCAGATGGTTTTAATCAATGACTTGTTGAGATACATAGAAAAATAACCGAGGAAGTGTTTATTGCAGGTTCACAGTTCATATGTAACAGCATGTTCCAGTTGGCGTCTGTTGGTGTCCAACCATTTCTCATCTCAACCATGTTTCATGCTAACAACATCACAAAAGGCTACGCCATCTTTGTAAACACCATACTACAAACTGTTTCACAGATGACAACCATTAACTACTTGACTGAACACTTTGAATTCAACCACCCCACAGACATTATCATTTGATTATCTTTTCTTTCTTACTTTTGTTTTCTCATTGGACTACACTCTACTAATGTTACGTCAAATTTTTTTTGTGCACACTTATATTATGTTGTTCCCATAGAATCCAGCCCCGCCCCATCTTTGTAGTTACACCACAACAATATAAAAAGTATTAAAATATAACATTGCAAACATTTTTATTATTGGTTCTTATCAAATAGCATGGTTAAAAACACATGAGCATCACTTGATACACCATATTAATGATTTCTGAAGTGATGTCATAAAATGGCAGCCATTTTTAGTACCGGTGACCTTTTCAGCTTTGAGTTTAAAGTCAACATGAAATCAAAACTGCCCCTATTTAATTTTGTAACACATATTCCTGGTCTTACTGTGATTCACCTGAGCTGATTATTTCTAAGAAACAAATATACTTGTCTGCATGATTTACTTTCATAAACTACTTTACATTTCAGCTGATGTCATCATGGCCGCTTACATTTTAATCAACGAGCCAGCAGTATTTCATGAAGGAAGCAGTCCTTCACAGTTTTTCTCCTGGAATATGTTATTTCACTCTAAATATGTAATATTATGGAAATTAAATAGGCTGTGAATACCATTTCATGTTGACTTTAGCCTGTCAATGAGTTAGAAAATTGCTCATGTGTGCATTTGTATATATTTGCAAGGGGAAAAAACTACATGTGAATATTACTTTAAAATGTACACCAAATATCTAATTATTTTACTCACACAAGGGTCATTCACAGTGAACAAGGTGGTGGGGGAGCCACAATCTGAGGAGGAGTCATGTGACTGTGCTTGTAGGGCTGGTTATTTGATTGGGTGGAGTGGGCGGGGCAAAGTGAACAGGTTCACTTGGCATTGGCTGAGCTGCTGAGCATCTTCCTGACCATCTGCACGATGGAGTCACGCTCAATGCCGTACATTTTGAGCAGGTCGGACATTTTGCCGCTGCGTGGAACATGAGTGACAGCAAGACGCTGCAAAGTGAAGCCAGGCTCATTCACAATAGCAGAGCACACCGCCTCCCCCAGGCCACCTGTTGAATTACAATAGGTTGAAATATGAAAGGTAGGTAGAGAACATCCTTGTCTCAAAGAATAATGTTACTTTACCTACATTTTTAACATGACTCGTTGTACGTACCGTGGCAGTTTCCTAGTTATATTAACACTAGAGTTGCACCAACATCGACTTCAATATCACACAAATCGCAAGTAAAACTTTACATTATCAGTTCATTGACACATTTGCTCTTCACACAATCTAATGACATAAAAACACTTTTTATATAATGCATGATTTGTAAGGAGACACTAGATTTACAAGCTTATTCACTGCAATCAAACTGCACAGTATCTCAACTGATAGAAAGATGCACTAGCAACATGAGGACCAGGGTACAAGTCCTGAAGAGCATGTGAGTCGACACATGAAACCAAAGTGTCATAGAAACATCGCAAAATGACATGGTGACTTTAGCAATTGTGTTTCTTCTCACATTTGCTTTTATGACACTATCGGTTAAGTTTAGGTTTGAGTTCAGGGTAGGGAGAAAGGTTTTGTTGATTTAAACTTGTTACAGCATTAGGACGCCTACATATTAGGAAAAGCTCCAAAAAGTGTTTGACACGTTAATACGAAAGGTCCATTTGAAAGGCATGTATCACAGAGGGATGAGGCGGTTCAGTTTGAAAACTAGCATCAATTCATTGGTTATCACGGATAGAGATAGCTATTTATGATATATTTGAAAATGTACTAGTAAACATTGAAACACGTCTCCAGGCTCTCTCTCTACAATTACTACACAGTATTTTTAGCCTACTAGAGAAAAATAAAAAAGAATAGGGAATACATTTTTCCACCTTTTTTTCGATTTCATGGCTCAACTGCGTCTTCAAAATTCTCATTGGTCAATGCATGCCTACATCAGATTGCAATGCAGGAAAAGTTGAAATGCTCTCAAGTTTTGGTCGCATGACAGAGCGTCACTATTGTAAAACCATTGCGTTTTCCCTCTCCTTCCTTCCAACACACCACCCTCATTGAAATCAATGCATTCACAATATTCTCTGACACAGCCTAAACTGTAGTTTATAAGCTCCTTTAACCTTAAAAACCTGTTTGAGAGAAGATTTTAATAGCTTTTAGCGCCACACAGTGGACATTTAACCTTGGAACTGTGCCAATATGTGTAATGAAAGATATAATTGAGCACAAATGTCACCAAAGCCAAGTAATTTTCATGAGAGAATGAGGAAAGGATATCAGAATTGACCCTTCGCTAAGCTCTTCCCCCTTGGTTACTTTTTCTACTGTAGCTCTGACCAGGGGTGGAGCCAGGAGTTTTTCAATGGGGTGGCCAGGCAGGGGCCAAGCAATCAGTCTGTGGTGGCACAGAAATGTTCAGGCAGCATTTTTATATTATCAGACTGTGGGCCCCCCTGAGTGGATACAATGACACCTGGGACGGAGAGGTTTGGCGACCTTGGTGTGCACACACGTTAAGTTTGTACATTAGTACATTTATTTTGGAGAAAATCTAGGTGACTTTACTGATGTTACACTGTTCATGTAGTACATTTGAAAATGAGGGCTGACACAATTTAATCCACAGCATGCACTTTTTTAAGATTTATTTAAAGATTTGGGATGAAAAAGTGTGTCCTCTCTGGATGACTACAAAGTGCCTCTGTAATAAAGTTTCACCATATTTTGGGATAATTTCTGTAAAATTCAGTTGAAAACTATGCATAGATATTTCGGTCATCACAACGGACAAGGATATGATGTCATGCACAATGGCTTCTGTTTTAATTAATAATAAATAACAAATAATATTATGTTCAAAATTTTAGATTATACCATCTACTCAATTTCCTGCAACAATAAAAAAATGCAGCTTTGAAATATGTATTCTTCTAAGAGGTCAGTGTGTGATGTTTAGATCTTCTATTGGTCTTCTCGACATTCAGATTCGCAGCCCATAATGCACCGAACTTGCATTCGATGATTTGATGTTCCTTTGCATGAGCTTGCATTTCTAGTCTCCCACCCTCGGATGTGTTTGAATGGAAATGCATGGAGCACAAAGTGGAGTGTGACTGCACCTTTTCAGTAGAAAAGATTGAATACTAATGTTATAGGGTGGACGCTGGTAAGAGTTGTTAAGGTAGGATTGCTCAATTGATATCTCTATTATTCCTTCATAGTAACTCAACTGAGCATAAACAAGGACCTATAAAGTGGTCGCTGTTTGACCTCCCGCCTCTAAATTCTTCTTTTAAATTTCATACATGTCAGATATCATCCTCCCTTAGTAGACTCTCCACATAGCACCTCTTTCATTCTTGCGACAATCACATGATCTCTCTTTCTATCCTCTTTCCCTCCCCCTGGGCAAAGGAGATGCTTGCTTTCAGAATAATTTGTTATGTTATACTCTCTCTCTCTCTCTCTCCTTTGCTCTCACTTTCTCTCTCTCTCTTTCGCTCTCACTTTCTCTCTCTCTCTCTCTCTCTCTCTCTCTCTCTCTCTCTCTCTCTCTCTCTCTCTCTCTCTCTCTCTCTCTCTCGTCCAGCCTCGCTCCACCTCTGGCACGCAGTCCAGAGCTGTCTATGTTATCTAGGTCACAACAAGCCCTGTGGGCATATGCATGCCTAAGGAGACCTGACAGCCCTCCGCTTCTCGCTGTCTCTTTTTCCCCTGAACAAACACAATGTGACATGGCCGCAAAATGTACCTATTATGACAAGCCAATGCCTCTTGATCTCTGATCCAATGACAATTTGCCAACACATCATCTTTCTTCAAAGAGCCAATTACAGACTGCCACAACATCTCTCGGAGGCCTCCTCGGTTGGACATGTTCTTACTACTTGGATGTGCAACCATGCTGAAATGTATGCTTGAAACAAAGGAAACTGCGCTCTAAGGTTAAACCCACCATCGTAATAGTGATCCTCAACCGTGATGACTCGACCTCTGGTGGCACGCACATGTTCTATGATGGTTTTGGCATCCAAGGGTTTGATTGTGAAGGGGTCAATCACTCTGATGTAGATCCTCTCTGGAATACCAAACACAAATCAGGGGAAGAGTTTACATCAAAAGGAAACGTAATAGGGAAAAGGGATTAATTAAACATCCAAACCTGTATAATGGTGAGATTATTTGCATTATAAGGGCCGTTTACACCAAATATGTTTTTGCACAGTTTTTCAAAAGTTTTTCTATGTTAACATGCACTAGACGAACATCTTTGACATTACGTTGCATCTCGCTGTTTTATTTCAGCGTCTTGCACAAGATCGGCACGTTTTTAGACATTGTTTCAAGTTAAAAAGAACTTCAACTTTTAAAGGCGCTTCCTGAGACACCTGCATTCTGTTATTGTTTCGTGTCACCTGCACTGTGTTTCGCGTCATCCGCACCATGTTTCGCATCGTCTGCACCGTGTTTCGTGTTCTCCGCCCCGTGTTTTCTGTTTCACCCGTCACTAGTCACTTTCCATGTCACGCTCCCTTGTTTTCCGCCCGTGTTTTCTGTTTTACCGTTCACGCTCCCTGTCATGTCTTCTGTGTTGTCTGCCCATGTTTCACTGTCTCTGTCAAAACTACATTTCCCATCTTTCCCGGCCCCCTCTGCCAGCACAATGTTATTGTCCGCACCTGTTCGTGATTTTGTTATCACCGTGTCCTGTCTATTTAAACCCGCTTGTTTTCCCTTTCCTTTGTCGTTTGTTGAATGTTGTTTTGCTTGGTCTGCGTTTTCTCCCCGAGTCCTTTGTCTATGCCATTGTGTGTCTTACAACCTTGTTTTGCCCCTCGCGGCAGTTTTCCTTTGTTCCCGTGATTTTGCCTTGCACCTGCCCTTTTTGTTTGTAAATAAAGTTCCCTATCGAGAGGTCTCTCCTATTGCGTAAGTAGCTTACGAAATGGGAAAACTCAGTTTCTCGAGAAATATTGAAGTCTTTATGTAAAACGCATTGCAGCTGCACAGCAGACAGTAATGAGCGAGGCAGCTCGGTCATTGGCTGTGCTGCGGCATCTGCTCGAACCAATGACGGGGCGACTCTGATTGGTCGCGCGCCTCGCGTTCGCGCGCTCAGAGCCCGACGAAATTAGCATAGCCAGGCTATATAATGGGCACCCCGTCATACGAGTTCCTTTAGATTTAATCTCCTTCAGCGAAGACCTCCTCTTCGCTGGATCCTCCGGATTGTTGGAGTCTTTCGCCCGCCGTTGACAAGCCTACAGCAGGACTGCTAAGAGGACGCCGGCGCCTTCAGCCGCCTTCGAAGCCTTCTGCTACGCCATCCGGCGCGCATCACTATATCCTTTTACTAAGCTACTTTGCAAGTGTTCGCCTTTGCGACACTTTTTGTATTTAGTAAAAGAGCAAATTCGAGGCGTTGTTCCAAATGCCTTCGACCTGCGCCTCGTGCAGAGGCCTTCTTCCTGACAGGGACCATCACATTATCTGCACTCGCTGCCTGGGACCTGACCACGCAGAAGCTGCTTTCACTCGAGGCGGATGCCCCGAATGTGACTCCCTGGGCCTCAACGAGCCGCGCGCTCGCTTCGCTCGCTTCGCCGCGAACGAGCCTGCTACCACCGTGCTGCCGCCCCCTCTGTTCGAGCCGCGCAAGAAAAAAGCCAGAGCACGCGGACTTCAGTGACGTCACGCCGGGCCAGTCCCTGCGTGCTTCACCACCACCCGAGAACTCCGGACCAGCACCCCTCCAACAGAGCGTGATGTGCCAGCGCCAGATGTGCGCATTCCCACAGTTACAAACACTGTATGCATGGCCAAAAACACTCCGCCGCGAGCGGGAGGCTTTATGAAAGTGGCGCGCGTGCCTACTACAGTAGATGCACCCCCACCCATAAGCGCTGCACATACAGTTTCAAACAGTTCTCTGTCTCATGCCGCAAGCATCACAGATGCGACGCGCGAGCCAAGAAACTCCCCGCTAAGAGCGGGAAGCTTTATGAAAGTGGCGCGCGTGCCTATTACAATGTATGCACCCCCACCTGTAAACACTGTCTATACAGTTTCAAACATTTCTCCAGCTCACGATGCGAGCTTTACGGAGATAGCGTGCGTGCCTGTAAGCTCACACGTACCCCTGCACTCGGCACTCAACACGGCTGCTCAGCGCGCACCTGTGCCTCTGGGAGCTGTAAACTCATTGTTAGCACAAGGCAATTTGCCGGTGGGGCCCATACGTCACTGCGACACGCCCCCAGCCAACATTCAGCCCATATCTGTGCGAGCAAAAGCATGGGAAAAAATCCCCGACATGCCAAAATGGGTTTTGAACATAATAAAACACGGTTACTCACTTCAGTTCGCTCACAGACCACCCCGCTTTTCTGCGGTGGTCGAGACGAAAGTGAGGAAAGATGTGTCACATGTTCTACGCACCGAGGTGCTCGAATTGATAGAGAAGGGCGCTATAGAAACTGTTCCTCCCTCTATGAGCGAGGCAGGTTTTTACAGCCGCTATTTTCTCGTCCCGAAAAAGGATGGTGGCCTCCGCCCCATCCTAGATCTCAGACATCTGAACAAAGCTTTTATGATTCGCTCGTTCAGAATGTTAACAACCAAACATATCCTCGCGCAAGTTCGCCCCGGGGGTTGGTTTCTATCAGTGGATTTGAAAGACGCTTTCTTATTCCGATAGTGCCTCATCACAGGCCTTTTCTGAGATTCGCTTTCGAGGGACAGTCATCCCAGTACACAGTACTACCATTCGGCCTATCATTGGCCCCCCGTACATTCACGAAATGTATGGATGCGGCACTTTCCCCCCTGAGACAGCGGGGAGTGCGAATACTGAATTACCTCGACGATTGGCTAATCATAGCACAATCAGAGGGTCAGTTAACGACGCACAGATCTTGGATTATCAGCCATCTAGAATGCCTGGGTCTGAGAATCAATTTTGCAAAGAGCGTGCTATCCCCCAGCCAGAATATATCTTCTGGGAATAGTGCTAGACTCAGTGCAGATGACAGCGCGCCTCTCATCAGAGTGCGTGCTCTCTATTCGACGCCTTGCAACATCATTCAGAAAGGGCGCGCGCGCCCCCGTCAAACGATTTCAAAGAATGCTCGGTCTCATGGCCTCGGCATCAGCTAGGATACTCCAGCTAGGATTGTTGCACATGCGTCCTCTCCAGCGCTGGCTCAAGAGCCGTGTCCCCACTCATGCGTGGCGCTCGGGCCACTTTTTGATCAGAGCGAATCACGGCTGTATAAAAGCCCTGACGCCCTGGAAAGCCATCAACTGGTATCAAACCAGCGTGAGTCTGGGCGTGAACACGCAGAGAAAAATGATCACGACAGATGCCTCCAAAATAGGATGGGGGGCCCTTTACGAGGGCAGGCCTGTCTCCGGCTTTTGGTCAAACCCGGAAAAGCGCATACATATAAACTGTCTGGAAATGAAGGCGGTCGCCTTCCCTCCCTGCACTCTATGGAGGGCCCTCCATGCATGGCCCCTCAACGGGTTCCCGAGAACCTCCCCAGTGGAGTTTTGAGAACCATCACTGAGGCGCGAGCACCCTCTACGAGGCGCTTATATGCCCAAAAGTGGAAAGTGTTCAGTGACTGGTGTGATACCAAGAGCTTGAACCCCAAATCGTGTGAGATACCAAGTGTACTTGCCTTTTTGCAAGAGCTGCTGGAGGCGGGTCGCACACCCTGCACGCTCAAAGTCTATGTGGCTGCCATAGCGGCATCGCACAATCCTGATAAAGGACATTCATTAGGGAAAAACGATCTAATCATTCGTTTCCTAAGAGGCGCTAGGAGGATGAACCCTCCTCGCCCCCCCCTCGGTGCCGATCTGGGACCTGGCCACGATCCTGGACGCACTCAAGAGTGCCCCGTTAGAACCTCTCCGAACCGTGCACCTTAAACAGCAAAACTGTCATCAAGCGCTGCTTGCCTGGAATTTGGACCTAACGACTGCAGAGTTGTCCTTAGGCCAAAGCACGGGTATATTCCTAAAGTGCTTTCCACACCCTTCAGAGCACAGGTGATATCTCTGGCAGCGCTATCGTCCCCAGCAGACGAAAGCGACACTAATTTACTCTGCCCCGTCAGGGCTCTCAGAGTATATTTGGAACGTTCTGCCCTGTTCAGACAGACGGAAAATTATTCGTATGCTTTGGCGGCCGCACTAAAGGTCTCGCAGTCTCAAAGCAAAGAATATCGCGCTGGATAGTGGATGCTATAGCGCTAGCTTATGAAGCCAAGGGCCTTCAATGCCCCTTAGGCGTCAGAGCTCACTCTACGAGAGTTTTATAACCTACAGGTCCCCTCATTGCATTCCAACATTCTATCAGCCTGACTGTAGAATGGACTGGAGTATGTATATGCTGAGCATTATCTCCTCCCTTATAAGGTCCGTCCCTGACCGACTTAGAGGATTTTTTATGCATATCAGTACATAGAAAAATGCATTCCAACATTCTATCAGCCTGACTGTAGAATGGACTGGAGTATGTATATGCTGAGCATCATCTCATCCCTTATAAGGTCCGTCCCTGACCGACTTAGAGGATTTTTTATGCATATCAGTACATAGAAAAATGCATTCCAACATTCTATCAGCCTGACTGTAGAATGGACTGGAGTATGTATATGCTGAGCATTATCTCCTCCCTTATAAGGTCCATCTCTGACCGACTTAGAGGATTTTTTATGCATATCAGTACATTGAAAAATGCATTCCAACATTCTATCAGCCTGACTGTAGAATGGACTGGAGTATGTATATGCTGAGCATTATCTCATCCCTTATAAGGTCCGTCTCTGACCGTCTCAGAGGATTTTTTTATGCATGCCAGTACATAGAAAAATGCATTCCAACATTCTATCAGCCTGACTGTAGAATGGACTGGAGTATGTATATGCTGAGCATTATCTCCTCCCTTACAAGGTCCGTCTCTGACTGACTTAGAGGATTTTTTATGCATATCAGCACATAGAAAACTCAGTACATAAGATATGTGCTTGTGTATGTACTATGAGCGCCCCACCATGGACCACCTTCGAAGGGCGCTCTATACTATCCCATTATGTAGCTCGCCGTTGGCCGGCTCGTGGAATAATCACTTTGCTTTAAGGCTCAGGCATCTGCCTCTGGCTTCATAGATCGAAGTCAGCACGCACAGCGTTTTACATGGTGTTCCCATAGCGTGAGCTACTTACGCAATAGGAGAGACCTCTCGATAGGGAACGACTCGGTTACTAACGTAACCTCGGTTCCCTGAGAGGAGGGAACGATTATTGCGTAAGCTGCCGTGCTTGTGCTTGGTCAGTTCGCTTCAGTCGATTGAACCTAAAGGAACTCGTATGACGGGGTGCCCATTATATAGCCTGGCTATGCTAATTTCGGCGGGCTCTGAGCGCGCGAACGCGAGACATAAAGACTTCAATATTTCTCGAGAAATGGAGTTTTCCCATAGCGTAAGCTACTTACGCAATACTCGTTCCCTCCTCTCAGGGAACCGAGGTTACGTTAGTAACCGAGTCGTTAGCCACTCTTAGATCCGCTCTCCTTGCCTGCCTCGCTGCATCATCGTAACAGTTATATTTGTTGCATTCCTATCAAGCTTTTTTAGTGTAAGAACGTGTTCATTCTGAATGGCCTCTTACACTTGCGCTAGACAGATATATGTGACTTGTTGCATCGCTTCTCGTTTTTTCAGCATATAACACAGAAGAGGATTTTTTAGATGCTGTGTCAGTTTAAAAATAAGTTAAACTGTTAAAACATTTTCTCAAGACACCTGCATTCTGTTATATATTTTGAGTTCTTAACTAGCTTTTTTTTTTGGCAAGTACGTGTTTAATAAGAACAGTCTCTTAGACGTGCTAGACAGATGTCTTTGACCGTTGCATCTCACTGTTTTTAAGTGTCTCGCACAGGAGCTACACGTTTTTTAAAGGCCATGCCAAGTTTAAAAGAACTTAAACCTTTAAAAGTGTGTTTTGAGACACCTATGTTCTGTTATTTACATTGTGTCCCTGCCTAGCGTTTTTAGCGCAAGAATGTGTCAGTTCTGAACGGCCCATTGGACATGCGCTAACTAGGGGCCTTAGGACATTGTGTCGCATCTTGCTGTTTTGTTAGTGTCTCACACAGGTGCATTAATTTTTTTTTTTATGCCATTTCAAGTTAAAAAAAATTATCTTTTAAAAGCATGCCTCGAGACACCTGCATTTTATTATATTAACTGCATATCTATCCAACTTTTTTGGCACAAGAACGTGTTTGGTCTGAGTGGCCCCTTAGATGTAAGAGGTTTCATTTGTACCTTTCTTAAGCTGCTCTGCAGCAGCCAGAGCTTCATGAAGAGTCATTCCTGCTCCAATCACGGTAACCTGATCTTCCTTACTCTGGCACACCACCTAATCACACATTCATACATGCAATAACAATAATAAGCCTAAAAAGCTGAATCATTAAACATTTACGATTGAATTGTGGTTGTTTTGGACCAGGTTTGATATCTCTAACAGAATCTAATATATTGAATTTTTTTTTAAAGAATTTACATCCACTGTAAGTCCTTTTATCCAAAGCGACTTACAGTGCACTTATTACAGGGACAATCCCCCCGGAGCAACCTGGAGTTAAGTGCCTTGCTCAAGGACACAATGGTGGTGGCTGTGGGGATTGAACCAATGACCTTCTGATTACCAGATTGCCAGTTACGTGCGTTAGACCACTACACAACCATAATAAGGGGGAAGTTTACCTTGGCTTGGCCAACATGGAAGTCCTCATTACTGTTGTAAATGATTGCAGTTTCTGGACGAGTGGTCCTGATGTAGCAGACACCCTAAACAAATTAATAAAATAAGAGTGAAAAGGAAAATTAGGAGAAATGTATAGGTTTTACAATCAATTTTGAACTGATTTAAAAAATAAATGTATTCATTCATTTTGAAATTATTGGTATTTGTGCCCACTTGGCCAAATAAAAGGAGTGTATCAGTTCCTAAATCTAATATAAAGATTTCAGATATTTGGATTGAATTTTTTGTAAAAATTTGTATCAACATCGGTTATTGAAAAATAGCAGATACCTTTGTATTGGCTGCAAGCTCCACAGCCTTTTCAGCAGACACGCCATCACTGGGGTAGAAAATGGTGGCAGTGGGGATGGCTCTAAAAATAGCCATGTCCTCCAGCCCCATATGTGCTGGTCCATGCTCTCCTAAAATACACACGCAAACCCAAGCCACATGCTCACACTATTAATTGTAATGGAAGAGCATAACTGTTGTTGATCAGATGTGTGAGGCAGGTGTACACACATGCAAAAAGTCTAGCAGTCAGACAGGCAAGCAGGTGTACAGAAAAACAGACCAACCAATGTGATCTCAATATTCGTATATAAGGTGTTGTTCGAGCACACATACATTTTTTGTACGCTTGGATAGACACTGAAATGTACAATATCAATGTATTGACAGCATCTACCATATGATTTAAGGTCCTTTCACACCAAACAAAAAGAACATAAAAGGGTATTAAAGTGATAGTTCACCCAAAAGTTTTAATTTTCTACCCTCATGCCATCCCAGATGTGTATACATTTCTTTGCAAAGAAAGATTTTTAAAAGTAAATCTCAGCTCTGTAGGTCCATACAATGCAAGTGAATGGTGGCCATAAATTTGAAGGTCCAGAAAGCACATAAAGTCAGCATAAAAGTAATCAATATGACTCCAGTGGTTAAATCCATACCTTCAGAAGTGATATGATACGTGTGGTTGAGAAACAGATAAATATTGAAGTCCTTTTTACTATAAATTCTCCTCCCAGCCCAGTAGTTGGGGATAGGCACAAACAATGCAAATCAACAAAAACAAAAGAAGAATGTGAAATGTGAAAGTGGAGATTTCGGGTAATATTGATCTTTTTCTCACCCACACCTATAAAATTGCTTCTGAAGATACTGATTTAAGCACAGGACTCATAGTCTTTTTATGCTCCTTAATGTGCTTTTTGGACCTTCAAAGATTTGGTTTCCATTCATTTGCATTGCATGGACCTACAGAGCAGAGATATTTTCTAAAAGTCTTTGTTTGTGTTCTGTAGAAGAAAGAAAGTCATACACATCTGGGATGGCATAAGCGTGAGAATATGAAGAGAGGATTTTCATTTTAGGGTGAACTATCCCTTTAAAAGAGACATTATTCAACGACACGTGGATTGCATGGCACTCTTTGGGCTCATGCCCCAGAACCAATATACTTCTCAATCACGGTGTGTAATCTGAAATTGTATCAGCTAGGTGCTAATCACAGACATTTTTAGCCGCATAGCAAAAATGTGGTCGCATATGCAAGTGATTTAAGCACTTTGTAAAGGGTTGCCGTGTAGAGTAAAAGATCGATCCTGGGATTTAAGAATCGATTTCAAAGAAATCGTTCAAACAAAGATAGGAAAATGTATATTTTTACCCATTCCTAGTAAAATATTCTTAATTGGTTAACATGTTAACTTTATAATATATGGTTAATATATCTATATACCAAGAAAAAATATGTAACATACAAATATATAATTATACTGTAAAATATTGTACAAAATAATTATGTTTTTAAATGTAAAAAGTATGAATTATCTTATAGTTAATGGTAAAAATGTATCTCTCTCTCTCTCTCTCTCTCTCTCTCTCTCTATATATATATATATTTAAATGTACCATTAAAAGGCTATTTTTGGTCAATGTTTCTCTGTCATTTAGCAATAAATTAGTCCTGCTATGGGATTGTTTCTGAGCATCGAACTCACAGTGATATTCTCACAAAGGTTTTGGCAGTTTCAGTTCCAACCAGTCTTCAGAGGATTCGTAAACATTAGAATGTTCCTAAAGTAGTACATAAATAAAGGGGTTTACTTTTTAGCCTATGTTTAGCATTTAGCACATTAGCTGCCAACAGATTAATACTGTATGTTTGGTGTCAATCCTGATGTACTAAAATTGTATGTGAACACTATACCTACAAATACCAATGAAAATGAATGAGATCAGATCACCCTGGACCAACAGTCAGAGTGGCATGCAGTGTACCTGTGCTAAAAGAAGGGGGTGCCTGGTCACCCGGAGACAGCCTCCGAGATACACAGGGGGAGGGAGAGAGGGAGAAGGGGTTGGGTGCTAAAAGTTGCACCACCTCCAAACGACCAGGAGAACAAAGCACACATTAGAAAGAGAGATTAAGGAAAAAGGGGGTGAATTACACACAAATCTATTCAAAAACATTACAGTTAGATTTGCAACTGCTGTGTGTGTGAGTGGAGAAAGGGAGGTGCTGGAAAGTAGGTGGGACTAAAAAGGAAGAAATTGATTGAAGAGTGCGACTGTCTGTCAGAATATGGGTGGGGTTACATTGTGGCTTGTAAAACAGGAGGAAGATTATCTCACCAACTGATATGCCACAGTGGGAACCGCAGAGGTTTATGTTGCTCTCAGAAAGAGCTGCCATGCGGAGCTGGTCATAGGCACGGGTGAAGAAGGTTGCCAAGCTGCTGGCAAACACAATGTTTCGCTCACGTGTGGCACAGCCTGTGGCAACATTGACCTATGAGGGATGGATGTTGGTATGTTAACAGATTTTGACTTTAGAACTGTACCTAAAGTCTGTAATTTCTGAACATTTTATCTATTTGTGGTGTTTGCTAAGGCAAGTATCACTATTACTATCGTTCATCCTAAAGATTAGGGATTTGAACAAACCACTAAAGCTAAGTATTCATCTTCAGCACATTCCTCGTCCTGCATCGTTTTTCCAAAAGACATGGTTACTACCTCAAATCATGTGGCTTGTTGTGGAGAGGTGTGCTATCACTTTCTAAGTGATCAGGCTAACGATTTTTGTCTGGCAGAAGACAAAATGGGCAAAAAAATCCAATAGACTGACATTGAAGGACGGACTTCACCCTTACAATAAATCTAGAGTTCTGGCAAATTGCCGCAAATTCCCTACTCATTATTTTGAGCTTTTATTTTTACTTTGACCATTAAGCAACCACCAGGTAAAGCACTAGCAACACCCTAGCAATGCTTTCACAACCTCCCAGAACTTCTTACCAACCCATAGCATTGCCTCAGCAACCAACCACAACACCCTAGAATCATAGTAGCAGCTTTTACATGAGCAAGCGCAACTCTTTTTTTTCTAGTAAGCATGTACCTCACAGGTCATGACATTGGTTATATATGAATAAATAAACCAGAGATGGACAATAAATCAAACATGGTTCAATAGTTAATAGAGTCCATGCTGGTCCTTAAGTTGGATGTAATATATTGAGAAAGAGATGGAATCTGCTAAACAGGAAGTCAATTTTATCCTTCATATGAGAAGAATTACCAGCATCCAGCTCACACACTTGCTATAATTTCCTGTTTCTTGTCTAAAATTCTTTTCATGTGGCTCACCATCTAGAATGGATCAGCACTTTAACCACATTAAGTATTTTCAGTGCCAGATATTGGATTCTCAACATAAGATTCTCAAAGTGTAAGGGTGAGATTTGTAACTTTACAATAAATGCTATTTGGGTTTAATATTTTGTTATCTATTGCAATGAAATTCATACATTTTTAAGTGTGGCCGATGTGTCTAAATACCCTTGGGGCCACTGTAAGGCACTATTGGATATTTATTTGATGGCAGACTACATCTCCCTCACTAGTATTCATATTCCAATCTATTACTATATGCCCTCTAAGTAGCAGTAGTATTGCATTCCACTAGGATGTGGAACCCTTTGGCCCCTTAGTATTAATATTCAGCTTTTCAGCATTCCTGTCACAACTGTTTCCCATCACATAAAAAAAAAAATGAACCTGACAAACAACTGACCTACATTTTATCTACTACATTTACCAAGATATGACTGCAATGACTCATTTAGTCATTTAGTACAAAAGCATCTGCTAAATGTAAATATAGATACAAAGCAGAAATATTGGTATTTTGGCATACAGCACAGATCATAAAGCATGTGCTTCTGAGACCAAAAAGCTGTTGAAAATGATTTCTGCATGGCTTATCAGGTGAGGCACTGCAGCAGGGCGTGGTGCAAAATGGAGCGCAAGTGGGTCACATCTTCACTGCTGCATTATGGATATAACTCCATGTATTATTTAACAAACCAGCAATTCAAATGCTGTGAGGGGCATTTTATGTGGCCAATTCCAGAGCTCCAGTGGAGGGTCTAGGGAGCATTTAGAAATTCGTTGAGATTGTTCACTGCACAAGTGTCCCTAATGTGCAGACCTCTGATTTATCTTTCAAAACCTTCAAGGGTGTAACCATGAAGCAATTACACATATTACTACTAATAAAGGAAATGCAAATGGCCAAAAAAAAAAAAAAAAGTTGCTGTTGGATTTAAATAAGCAGATACTTAAAAGCCTATGACTGGATCATTATTGCAGTGATTAATATGTTTCAGCTGTCAACAATTATTTTAACCCTAACTGATGCAGTGTGCAGCTTCTCATTTCTAAAAAAGTATCCCGGAAGACGTCGGAAGACGTATCCCATGGTCGTGGAAAAGATGTTACTGTGTTTCAGAAGGGGCGGATTACTGGCCTGCATCAAGCAAAGAAAACAACTAAGGAGATTGCTGAAATCACTGGAATTGGGCTAAGAACTGTCCAATGCATTATTAAAACCTGGAAGTATAGTGGTGAACCAAGAAATGTGGTCTGAAAATAATCTTGAATGATCATTTTCACACGCCACCACAGATTCCTGACCATAACCCAATTGAAAGTCTTTGGGATGTGCTGGAGAAGACTTTATGGAGTAGTTCAAGTTTCCCATCATCAATACAAGATCTCAGTCAAAAATGTATGCAACTTTGGTTGGGAATAAATGTTGTGATGTTGCATAATATTGTCGAAACTATGTCACATGATGATTGTTTTAAGATACCACTTGAGTTATTTCTCTGGAAATGTTTTGAGAAATAATAATAATAATAGCACATTTTCAAAGGCAGCCCTTTTTTATTCTTGGTACTTGTATATTTCAAATATATCCATGATAATACTTAATTATTTCTTACCATGTTCTGCTCCGCACTGTAGCACTCAATGAAGCGGTTGGGATGCTCATTTTTAAAGATTTCAGAGTAGGTGAAATTTTTAGTGTCAACATCCATAGCCACGACACGCTCATTGTAACGTCCCAGTTTGGCCACTGCCATTCCATATGCCTTACACGTGGCAATCTGTAGGGAAAAAAAACATGGATATGAACAGAAACATGAACATCAATCCATTCATCTATAGCGTGTATCATTCATCCATCCACAGAATGTGCTATCAACAGTATGCATCATTCATCCATCCATCCACAGTATGTGCTATCAATGGTATGCATCAACCATTTATCCATCCATCATTTATTTTTTCCATCCATCCATCTACAGGGTGTATCATGCATCCATTATTCATCTGTCTTTCCATCCATCCATCAATCCATCCATCCATTCATGCATATTTTTGCAGTACGTATCATCCATCCATCATCCTTCTACCCTTCCATCCACTGGTCCATCCATCCACTTTCCAAACATCCCTCCATACATCAACAGTATGCACCATCCATACACCCATCCAACTATTCATCCATCAAGTGTATACATCCATCTACAGTATGTATCATGCATCCATTGTTCATCTGTCCTTCCATCCATCCATCCATCCATCCTTATGCAATATGTATCATCCATCCATCGTCCATCTGTCCTTCAATCCACTTTCCATCCATCAATTCATACATCAACAGAATGCATCATCCATTCATCTATCCATCCATCCATTAATTTTTCCACCCATCGATATACAGTGTATCATCCATCCATCGCTCATGTTCATTTGTCCTTCCATCCATCCATTCATCATCCATCCTTCCATCCATCCTTATACAGTAGGTATAATCCATCCAACTTTCATCAGTCCTTTCATCCATCTATCAATCCATCCATCCATCCTTATACAGTATGTACTGTATCATCCATTCATCGTTCATCTGTCCTTCCATCCATCCGTCTATCCCCTTTCCATCCATCCATTCATATACTACATCAACAGTATGCATCCTCTATCCATCAATCCATCCTTATACAGTATGTATCATCCATCAATCATTCATCTGTCTTTCCATCTATCCATCGGTCCATCCATCCACTTTTCATCCATCCATTCATTAATCAACATTGTACATCCTCCATTCATCTATCCATCTGTTCATTTTTCCATCCATCCATTAATCTACAGTATGTAACATCCATAAATCATTATCTATCCATCCATGCACCCACTTTCCATCCATCTGTTCATACATCAACAATATGATTCATATATCAGTTTATTTTTCTACCCATTGATCTACATAGTGTACCATCCATCCATATATAGTATATATCATCCATCCATCCTTTTCTCTCACCTTCTCTCCAGATTTATAGTTGGGGGCGCTGGGCATGCGAACATTGCGAAGGCTCACAGGGGGAGCATCCTCAATAGGTGAAGCCGGGTACATGCGCTTGTTACTATTGAGGATGCGGCTCTGCAAGTCTTTCATCACACTCTCTGCCATGTCCTTCGGCAGAACCTTGCCGTGCCATCCCATCTTATCTTCAGCCACTGAGCATACCAGAGTGTTTCAAAACAAAGGATAATGTGTATTGTGTGAATATGGTACTGGTCAGTGGTTATATATATATATATATATATATACACTCACCTAAAGGATTATTAGGAACACCTGTTCAATTTCTCATTAATGCAATTATCTAATCAACCAATCACATGGCAGTTGCTTTAATGCATTTAGGGGTGTGGTCCTGGTCAAGACAATCTCCTGAACTCCAAACTGAATGTCAGAATGGGAAAGAAAGGTGATTTAAGCAATTTTGAGCGTGGCATGGTTGTTGCTGCCAGACGGGCCGGTCTGAGTATTTCACAATCTGCTCAGTTACTGGGATTTTCACGCACAACCATTTCTAGGGTTTACAAAGAATGCTGTGAAAAGGGAAAAACATCCAGTATGCGGCAGTCCTGTGGGCGAAAATGCCTTGTTGATGCTAGAGGTCAGAGGAGAATGGGCCGACTGATTCAAGCTGATAGAAGAGCAACTTTGACTGAAATAACCACTCGTTACAACCGAGGTATGCAGCAAAGCATTTGTGAAGCCACAACACGCACAACCTTGAGGCGGATGGGCTACAACAGCAGAAGACCCCACCGGGTACCACTCATCTCCACTATAAATAGGAAAAAGAGGCTACAATTTGCAAGAGCTCACCAAAATTGGACAGTTGAAGACTGGAAAAATGTTGCCTGGTCTGATGAGTCTTGATTTCTGTTGAGACATTCAGATGGTAGAGTCAGAATTTGGCGTAAACAGAATGAGAACATGGATCCATCATGCCTTGTTACCACTGTGCAGGCTGGTGGTGGTGGTGTAATGGTGTGGGGGATGTTTTCTTGGCACACTTTAGGCCCCTTAGTGCCAATTGGGCATTGTTTAAATGCCACGGCCTACCTGAGCATTGTTTCTGACCATGTCCATCCCTTTATGGCCACCATGTACCCATCCTCTGATGGCTACTTCCAGCAGGATAATGCACCATGTCACAAAGCTCGAATCATTTCAAATTGGTTTCTTGAACATGACAATGAGTTCACTGTACTAAAATGGCCCCCACAGTCACCAGATCTCAACCCAATAGAGCATCTTTTGGATGTAGTGGAACGGGAGCTTCGTGCCCTGGATGTGCATCCCACAAATCTCCATCAACTGCAAGATGCTATCCTATCAATATGGGCCAACATTTCTAAAGAATGCTTTCAGCACCTTGTTGAATCAATGCCACGTAGAATTAAGGCAGTTCTGAAGGCGAAAGGGGTCAAACACAGTATTAGTATGGTGTTCCTAATAATCCTTTAGGTGAGTGATATATATATATATATATATATATATATATATATATATATATATATATATATATATATATGGTAGGTGTGGTAAGACTGAAATATACCAGGAATGCCTTTGCCCTTGATGGTCTTAGCAATAATGGCAGTTGGTTGGTGTCGTGGTTGGCTCAAGGCTTTACACAGCTCTTCTACACTGTGGCCATCCACAATGATGGCACGCCAACTGCAAGCATACAGAAAATAAGATGATTAATTGCTCTTAAATGCACATACACAAACAGAAAAAACAAATATATAAAAATAATTTACAAATACCAAAAATTGTAAGTTAACATACACAGACCAATAACAATGTTGATTAATGATTCCCTTAAACTAGACAAACTAGCTAAATAAGACCAAAACAAACTAGCATAAACACCAGGTTATTTGGATGAATCTCATTAAAATATGCCCAAATCACATTTCAGCCCAAAATCTAATATTTAAAAACTTATTAAGGCTATTTTAGGGCCATGAAGATTTGTGACATTATTTTTATGACAATTAGGCCCATTTAACCCCAAAATTCCCCAAATCATTAGGGTCTTAAGTTTAATAGTAATTATCTATTTCTTTCTTTCTTTCTTTCGATTTTTGACCTAGACATGTTCTGGTTTTATGAGATTCACCTATATGTCATTAAGCAGACACTGTTATCCAAAGCATTTACTTAGCTACTGCTTTCCTGGGGCAACTTAAGTTTAAGTGTCTAGCCCAAGGGCACAATGGTGATAATTTATTAATCATCCAATCTAATGTTTGAACCTACAGGCTTGTAATATGCAGCCTCTGCCCTTAACCACTACACCACCTCTCTACCCAACCTAAACACCTACCCAAAGGCTTCACAGCGTCTTTGATACTTCTCCACATGGTGCTGGAGGGGTGCTGGATCGCTCTGTCCCAGTCGATTGATATCTAGTATGGCCAGCAGATTATCGAGCTGGTAGTAGGAGGCAAAAGCCATGGCCTCCCATACAGCCCCCTCTGACATCTCTCCATCCCCCAGCAGGCAGTACACATGGTAACTGCAGCAAAAGATTGACAAAGCACAAATAGATATTTACATTTTCTGATGAAAATGTGATTGGTTGTTCCCCATGCAAAATTTAGGTTAGCTAGTGTGTTGCCAAGATATTGCTTTGTTGTTACTAAACTGTTATGAGTTGTTTTTAGCATGTTGCTATGTGGTTGCTAGGATGTTATGGGTGGTTGCTTTGGAAACCTGCTTTAAAAGCATTTCCTAAGGGTTTTAACCTAAACCGTATATATGTAAAAAAAAAAACATTTGCTATTAAAATGGGCTGGGGACCTCTTAGACTCCAAAGGTTTAAGTTAATACGACATTTATTTCATAATAATTTCAGCTCTTGATGATTTTTTGTTGGTTTGTTTCTTCATTCTTGATTTTTTTCCTTTCATATATTTTTATTTATCATCATTTAGTTTTATTCTCTGCTTTTATCTTTCTCTCCTTTTCTTGTTCTTCCTTTTTTCATTTTAGCTTGCTTGCTGATGTGTTAAAACACATCAACCCAGCCCTCCTTAATAAAACCTGACACTTTCCTGTCACACCAGTTCATCTATCTTCCACAAGTGATAGATTTTGTCAATTACAAATCAGCTGGGATTTAACAAAGAGTGCTTTTACACTGTCAGTATGTGGGCTTCTCCATCTGTGTTTTCTGTCTGTCTGTGTCTCCCCTTGTTTTCTTAGTTGGTTTGTTCCTAGTGTGGCAGTTTTCCCCACTGATTACTTCTCACCTGCAAGTCTTCATCTCATCATCAGCCTATGCTACTTAAATCTGGAGTTCTCATTTATCACTAGATTGTTCAGTCCACTAGAGTATTCCACCATTCCACCCCCTACCTGTATTCATCACTTATCTCTTCATTCATTCATTCATTCATTCATTCATTTTCAGATGCACTCTCCATCAAGCCTACCACGCCAAACCATCCAGCTAACCGCTTCACTCTGCCATTACCTCCTGCCTGTCCAGCCCTCATCCTACAGTTCTATCAACTATCTGTTAATCTTTCATCAATTACAGTTCATTATTAAATACCATTTTATCATACTCTATGTCTGTGTTCTGCATTTGGGTTCAAACCATTGTTCAGGCATAAGATACACGACACAGCAGGCAATGAGTATCTGCACATGATGCTCAGACAAACTATTTATTTATAAGGTTTTACTATTTGTTGTAAAGAAGTGGGTAAACTGTTCACCACCAATTATCATAAAACATTTTTTTTTCAATTTAGGAAGGTGCATTTAGGCCTTAATACTATTCTATCTATGATTTTAAAATAACTGATTGATGGCTGCTGGGGCTTTGATTATTAGAGCAGAAGAATTGTTCAAGGCACAGCTTGTCGAGAAAACTCCCCACCCTTTAAATCCACAACATGCACATCACGCTTGCACTCAAACAAAAGAGATTATAGTAAGCACTCTCATCAGTATTTGTGACAAATATTTGGAAGGTAACTTGATGACAATAGGCCCACTATCTTCTAGTTGTAAAATGGCAACACACAAGAAAAGTCTTAGGTTTTTGAAATGGCCAATGCTGATAAGATGCAAAGAAGATGAACATACAATTACTGAATTGAAACAAACACTTAATTTACATTTATTTGCAATATTTATGCAAAATTCACAAAAAATATTTGAAAACAGAAAATGTCAATTTTCCATTGACAAGGCTGTCGGTTGATTTTGGAACATGGATATGTGCACATAGACATATGGCCAATCAGGTACAGTTATCAGCCAATGCCTGTAATCTAAAAAAATAGCCAAGTATCAGCAGATTATTAGTCTATCAATATGTTTAAGTTTGAAATCAAAGTATTAAGTATTTCTTTTCAAAGAGATCAAATGTATGCAAAAAAATAAACAATAATTATGTTGGAATTTCTGTAGACTTCATATATGATGCTATAATAAATATATCTGTGTACAGATAAACATTCTTACCTGGACTTATCAAAGTATTTCGCAGTATAGGCTATTCCACAGGCTACGCCCAACCCCTGCCCCAGGGAGCCAGAGGCCACATCCACAAACTGCTGCTTCTGTGCACACAGATGTTACATACTGTATAATAAGAGCTGACATTGGTTAATGGCTTAGTATGTGGTTGCAGCCAGTTTAACTGGAACAATTATTTCTGACCCAGTAAACTGCAATATTTCTCACAGTTTTAATAAATGTTTGCTTATCTAAGACCAGTAATTGTTTTCTCAAAATATAGGTGTGCTCCTAAATTTACATACCCCTTTCAAACTAAAACATCTGTTATGCAGCTTTTTTAGGGCTGGTTTAAACTTGTGCGCCCCTGCGAACACATGCGTGGACACTGTATTTTGGCTTCGCTATATGCAAAGCATAAATTTGTTTAATTTAAACTGACTGATCTCAGTTCAGGAGACTCTTGATTTTATTTGAACATGGTTGGCAGTGATTGGATGATGCTGGCCATTACTTTGACTCAGAATTAATTATGCTTATTTCTGATTGGCAAAATGCTTCAGCACTACTTCTTTTTTTGACAATGCAAAGAGAGCCAATTGCAGACATTCAGCTCTTCAAAATACTTAATTAATGGGCAAATCTAAAACTTAACTAAAAACAAACACAGAGAACTACCAATAAACTGAAATACAAAACCAACAAGGACCAAACATGAGAAATCAAACAGACTGAAACAGGAGGAAGAATCCAGCACAGGACAGAGCACATGAGGGAAGTATAAAGAGGGTGAAATCAGGCAGGCAGACGAGAGGGGCAGGTGAAGCAAATTAACAGAAGATTCGAGAAATGAGGGGCAGGGCCATGACATGAGACAGAACAGAAATAATCAAAGAAAGAGAAACACATGGAGAAAACAAAACTTCCCAAAATAACAAAAACAACAAGAGTGTCAGGATCCCGCCACAAAAGTAAAAACAAGACTAGACTGATGACAGAATCCTGACACAAGAATTGATTTATTTTTTGCTCATTTATTAGGTGCTACTAGTTAAAAATCAATAAGGGAAATGGACAATTCACACAGCAGAAATGCTCGAGTCTCAGGAGGTTAAAAAAACCCAACAAAAGATAATTTCCATAATCTCACCATTTAAAAAAATGCACTGGGTTATATAAACTTATGAGCACAACTTTATTTCCACAAAGATCATCAAAGTAGAGCAGCTGATTTGAGATCAGCATGTATCTATGACTTACAGGTGTGGGGTGTCCCTCCAGCATTGAATCCACCTGGCACATGCTCATGAGCTCAGACTCTTTCAGGAAACCAATTTCCAGCCACACCGAGTAGAGGACAGGGGCCGCATGACCCTGTGGACCAAACACAAACATTCCTGATGCAGCCACAATTTTAACTGCAATCATCCAAGAAAAAAAGTTTAACAACTACGAACTCCACCTAAAGGTTGATCAAATATTTTGCATAGCCCTACTATATAAAAATCATTCAGTACCATGGTATTTTTCAAAGTACCATTATATTATCTGATATCATCACTGTACCATGGTACTGCCACAGTCATTGCTTGAAAAACACCTGGCTTGGTGCCATCTTGGTTTAAACTTGAAGTATCACACTCACAGTAAGCCAAACTTGAATAAGCCTACTAGAAGTCAGATTACAATGCTGTAGTGTCTCTTGTGACCTGGGAACCAAGAGCCTCACCTTGGACAGGATGAAGCGGTCATTGTTGGGGTTCTTGGGGTCATCCGGCCTGTACTTCATGGTGTGGAAGAAAAGCACAGACATGATTTCTGCCACGCTGCAACATGATGTTGGATGCCTTGGAAATAACGAGTAAAGTGCCAGAAGGTTTGCATAGATATGTTAATTGAATTAGGTTTTAAATAAACATTTTTGGTAGCACTTTACAATAAGGTTGTGTATGTTAGCATTAGTTAATAAAATGGTTGTCATGAACTAAAAATGAACAATATTTTTTTTTAGCACATTTATTCAACCTGGTTAATGTTAGTTCATAATGCATTTAGTTATATTATGTAAACAACATTTATTGAAACATTTTATGTGTTTAATATATTAGTTTATGTAGAAATGAGCATTAATACATTTGGTAAAATATTTTTCATTGTTAGGTCATGTTATTTTTTCACTTTGATTTATTATTAAACATTGAATTGCTTAGCTTTGCTTGATTTGTACGCATTCTGTCTGGAATAAATAGGACAAAGCCTGACTGGCCTATCCAAAGGATGTTAAAGGTGATGTTTAATCCAAGATGCCCCACTGGCACCACACTTGTGGCATTATCTAAAGCTTTGAGCAGACAAACTACCCACTAACACGCACCTGGTTCAAGATTAGTTCACGGACCGCGATGAACACCACATGACGTAATACTGACTTGTACTCTATGGCCACCATGGATGGATGGATGGATGGATGGATAGATAGATAGATTTTGTTTCTTAATCAAGCATATGTGTGGCTTCGAAGCATTCAGTGATTGCACATTCTTCTTCTTCATTATTTGCCAAGTCATTTATTTTATATAAACTGAAAACACAACGTTGAATAGTCTAAAGGAGCCAAAACATGCAAACTGTTTTCTCTAAAATATAAAAATAATATTTAAAATGTAAAAAGAAAATATACTTTATTATTAATGTAACATAATGATTAGCCTACAATTCCTTTTTGTTTTTTGAGTAATGTCCTCATACATTGAAAAAGTATTTTTAGGGGTGCATGTATCTAAATTGGGATGATTTCAAATAATACAAATTATTTTAGTTAAGTATTTTTATTTATTAAGTATGTTTATTGTATTTTGTAATAGCCTAATATTAATATAATGATATAGTATACTAATATATTATTTAATCATATAATACAATCATTATATAAATTTTGCAGGGATTTTGTCGACCAGCGACAGAAATTGCAAAAATAACTCCTGTTCACTCGGTAATAATGCGCGTGCGTCATTTGTGTAAAAGCTTCGCTCGTGCGTTAAAGCCCAACTCGAGCGCTACAAAGAACGCTGCATTCCGTGCGCGTTTCTGCAGCCGCGCGGCGCTTTTATAATCAATGACAAAAGATTATGTGGAAAAACTAGCTGTAAGTGCATTGGCTGTAAAAATTAAGATTTTTTTTTCTAGAGGGAAGTAGACTATATTCTATACAGATTTGTTTTTCTCCTTTAAAATCATGAATTTAAACTAAATTTATTCCTAAATCACCATATGCCTATTTTTCTTTTGAGGACCAATATTATGTGTTCTTTCTTTCTGTCTTTTTCTTTCTATCTATCTATCTATCTATCTATCTATCTATCTATCTATCTATCTATCTATCTATCTATCTATCTATCTATCTATCTATCTGTCTGTCTGTCTGTCTGTCTGTCTGTCTGTCTGTCTGACTGTTCAGTAAAGTCACACCAAGTACCAGGTATCAGTGAATAGGTGCTTAATCTTATCAGATTGATGTTGGAGCTCTTACCCGTTGCCTGCCGCAGTGGTGGATTTGATAGAGTTGATTCTGAGGCGGATGGCAATGTTCCTCAGAGCCTGCACAGTCTGCTGGTCTGGTTTGTGGTAGTCCTCCATGGTTTCAACCTAATAGCACCAGAAGAATAATAGAAGAGAATGAGGATGAGGCGAGAGCACTGGGAGCGTTTGTGTGAGAGGCCGAGAAAGAAGCAGGAGAGGAGAGGGGGGCTGTTTTATGCAATCGCACATCCATGCACGCAAACATGTAATTTCTCCAGTACAGGTCGAGAGGCAATGGGCATTGGCTGTGACAGAGAAAGTGGGTGTGTTACAAGCTGAGAGAGAGAAAGAGAGAGAGAGAGAAATCACTCTAAATGACATTTGGCTGCCGTATCTAAACTCATTTGCAGATTAAATATTCCATCGCCAGTAGAGGGGGTGTGTGTAGAGGGAGGGAGGTTGTGTGGGGGTGGACAAAACCTCCCCTTGGGGACATCCGGGAATGTCCTCATTTGGAAGAATGTATTTTATAAATAACATGAAATAGTTGTTTTCTTTTATACGGGCAGGGTTAGGGATAGTAGTATTACAACAATTGTTGTTGGCCATTATTTCTAGGTATGCACCAATATGACGATTTTCACAGAAAAAATATAGGCCGATTTCAATAACAATATTTTGTCATCAGATCACTGCTTTAATGAGGAATTGTGCTTTAAAAATGTACAAAGAGGTACATTTACATTTATGCATTTGGCAGACGCTTTTATTCAAAGTGACTTAAAGTGCACTTATTACAGGGACAATCCCCCCGTAGCAATGTGGAGATAAGTGCCTTGCACAAGGACACAATGGTGGTGGCTGTGGGGATCGCATCAGCAACCTTCTGATAACCAGTTATGTGCTTTAGCCCACTACGCCACCACCACTCCAAAAAAGTACAATCTGCTGAACACAGGCCTTTTTTTTTTTTTGAGAGCCACAATGAAAGATAAAAAAAAATTAAAATACTGATTAAATGTGATGATATGATGAGATTGAAATAAAAAAAAAATTATTTGTACTTCTAAAACATTTTCTTTGTTCCTCATTGTTTTACTGAGTCTTTTATTACACGGGGTTCATACATTGGTTGTGTTTCTTCCGTGAGAAACAGCAGCGCCGCTGCAGTCTGCACAGAAAATAAAGTTATCTATGGGGTCCTATCTTTTCTTTAATAAGGTCATAATAAGCTGAGGTTATTGCTGCTTCAAGGAAAACAGCAGGCAGTCACGTGCACTTCATCTTTACCAGCACACTTGATTGTGTTTGGTTAATATTGTTTCTAAACTGTAGGCCTACATCTATATAAACGGAATGGCAAAGGTCCGGCAGTTAATGAATTATTTCCTTTATTAAGTTATTTTATTGAGTTTACTTGCATGCAGACACTTAAATTGTAGAGTACTATAGGTTCGGTTTGAATAATTATAATTTGCTTTTGTGTCTTTTCTGTAATCTCCTGATTATTTTATTGTTGTACTGCACCCATGTTGCTGGGACGCGTCAACTCTTGACTCACGCTAGCAGTGGGAATGGTGTAATCTGTTGATATGGGTGCCGAAATGAAAACGCAATGCTCACGCCATGCTCATGGAGAATGTGTGAACCCTGTGTTGGAGTGCTGACGCTGTTGATAGGCAACAAATTTGTTTTTCTTTTGGGAAGGTAAGAAGTGTGCTCTTTCTCTGTGTGTTTAAGGTGCTATATGAAATGACATGCAGGAAACGTCCCTATTAACTAATATCAAAGATATCACTGAAATATCATTCACAGCATTAGTCCATTTGTCAAGTGAGAGTGCTATTTTACTACCACTGCTTTTGACAATACTGGCAAAAAGCTCAGGGAGTAGTTCAGTACAAATATTCAGATGAACAAATTACATGTTTATTTTCCTTACCTGTGACATTTAGATGCTCTTCTGCTCCATCTCAGATTACCAAGTGTGTTTGTGGGTGCATTCCATTCAGAAGTGATCATCCTTAAGCCCTATTCCCATCGAAGACTTTAGCCCTGGACGGAGCACTGGTATTAATGGAAGAAATTGGAAAACCAATTTGCCTTTTCACACTTCTCACATCTGTGTACCTCAGCAGAAATCGAGATTCATCAGTGGTGGAACCCAATGTGGTCTTCTGCTCTTGTAGCCCATCTGGCTCAAAGTTCGATGTGTTGTGCAATCTGAGATGCAACTCTGCTCACTATAATTGCACAGAGGGGTTATCTGAGTTACTGTAGCCTTTGTCGACTCAAACCAGTCTGGCCACTCTCCATTGACCTCTCTCATCAACACGGCATTTCAGTCCTCAGAACTGCCACTTTTTTAGCACCATTCTGAGTAAACTCTAGAGACTGTGGTGCGTGAAAATCTCAGGAGATCAACAGTTACAGAAAATAATCAAACCAGCCCATCTGGCACCAAAAATCATGCCATGTTATATCTGTATATAAATCTTTAACAACATACAAATATATTTATTATATTAAAATATATTTAACACTTAGTAACTCTCAACACAGAAACCAGAAAAGTTTGTTACATATGAAAGTATTGAAATACATTTTCCTCTTACAGCCTCTATAAAAGTTATAACCACAGGTCAACCTTAAAAAAATTATAATTTTGCAGTAATAATTTGATATTATATTTTTTAAATCAGTGCTTACAGTTCTATTTTATTTTTATCAGTGCACATTTTTTCCATTGCACAATTTGTTTCTCAGTGCTCAGGGTTACATTTTTTATCACTGCGAACAAAATGGTTCTGTTCATTACACTACTGTTTATAATTTCCCTCTGGGACCGAGTGGCATTTAAATGTTTCTGCTGCTGGAGATTTGCATTAAGGACTGTCAGGGTCATCACAGACCTTAATTTGGGCCAGATATGTTTGTACTGTAGAGTGCTGCCAATGGCATCCTACACCTTTGTGTTCAGGTGAATTGTTAAATATGCCAGAGGTCCTGCAAGCCGTGGATGAGCAGCATATCTGGTAATAAAAACAGAAAGACTCTCAGCACAAACTCATATGGCACACAGTGTAGAACACTGATGATAAATGGGGTGTACTTCAGTTCTTACTCTTTTGATTGCTGATGGCTTGGTGGATAAATTTTGCAGCTGGGACAAAGAAGTGGCTCAGGTCAAATCAGTTTTTTTCACTGGCTGAGACACAGTGGTAGGTTCATGCATTGATAATATTTAGCCCCTGTATCAACTCTTTTTTCCTGGCAAATTTTTCTGAAGAAGCATTGCAGGTCCTCTTGTCATCTACAGTGTTCAAGACAGTGTTCGGTGTTCAAGACGTGGCTTGGTCCCTTGCTGTCGATCTGCATAAGAACACGATAGGCTTGATTAGCCTTGGATTAAAGAGTTTAACAGTTTAACATGGAGTTTATTCAATGGAAAGACTTGCGTTAAGTATGAATCCTGTTCATAACGGCTGCTGTTACTTTCTTCACATGGTTTGGTAATATAGGTCATAAATATATTAGTCTAAAAGTAGTGTTGTGGACTTACTCATTCCCCAAGTAAACAATGTGCCAGACCTTAGTGCAGGACACACTACATTTCTCCTGGTTTAGAGGGAGATACTCCTCTACTTCTGAAACCTTGGCCATTTGAGGAGCTGACTCAATTCTGCCAGGAGCTGGGACACATGATGTTCACTGTGTCTCAACCTCTAACGGTGTCACTTTGTTGTTCTCGAAGCAGTGAAAGTTACACCTTAAAACCTTCTGAAGAACACACAAATTCTCTGCTTCTTCTGTACTAATAATATAATATTAGAAACATCTCCAACCACAGATTAAAAGTGAATAATAAGTCTAACTTTAACACAGTTCTAAGGTAGTGTTGCTTGATGGTGAGCAAATGTGCAGTTGTTGGATTAAAACATACATTATTAAAACAAACATAAAACATTTTAATAGTTTTGTGACCCCTATCAAAATGTCTTGCGTTCTTTGCGATACTTTGCGTTCCCACTCAATATGTTTTGCATTGTCTCGCAATATGTTTTGCATTATCTCACAATTATTTTGGATTCCTTTGCAATAAATTAGCAATGGTTTTACTACAGTGCCCTTATGCAGTATTAAATACACAGAATGGTAAGCCTAACTGTAGAGAGCACATCAATATGAACACAAAACCAAATCCTGGACATTTTAGGTATATTTTGAAATCCATACCGGATCCTGTTTTTGGGTCCAAAAAAGAGAACATATGGTCATCGTAGTTTTGTAATCTCGTTTAACAAGAATGGGGCTGATGAATTATGACTAAAAGTGACTAACGACATTACAATGACTTCAGGACATAATTGAATCACTTAATTAATAATTAATATTAGGCTAATATAATTGTCTTTTTGCAACAAATTTCTTCAGTAAATTTTTGCACTAAACTGTCGTGTCCTACAATTTGGCTATGAGGATAAAAGCAATGAAGAGGAAAAGAAGTCTTGTCTGCTTAAACAAAAGGACATTTATTATTGGGAAATTTTGCAACATTTCTTTGATGCAAATGAAATTCCTATATCAGCAGGGAAAAATCTGTTTTGTTAAGTTCTGTCAGAATTCAGACATATAGTCTGCTAAGGAATTTGTTAAACCAGGAGCAAAGACATTTGGTGAATTAGTAGATTTACTAAAATAGCATTTTAACCCAAAACCAAAAGAAATTGTGTAACAGTTTAAATTCAACTCTAGATCCAGGGAAGTGGGGAGACTATGCTGGATTGAGTGGCTGTGCTGAGAAAATGGAAGAAAAAAAGAAGAAAAATGGACTTAAATGCTCAGAGACAGACTGGGCTGTGGCATAAATGATGACCGCATTCAATGCAGATTATTGTCAAAAGTGGAGTTAACGTTTGAAATTTGCTCAAGCAATGGAAACCATTTTGAGGGATTTACAGGCCCAGAGTTCAGAGATTCCATGTTCTACAAGAGTACACAAAATGTTAGCACAGCAAGAAGCCAACCAGAGCAAAGCATGTTACAGATGTGGAAGTTTGCAACATTTAGCATGAGTGTAGGTTTATTTCAGAAGATTTTCACAAATGTGGAAAATTGGACACTTAATGAAGGTATGTTGATCAAGGTGTTCCACAGGGGAGTCTGCAAATTCACAAGGGGTAGGAGTGCGAAAGCTAGTTAAGATAAGCACGGGTGAAAGTTTGACACCAGCAGAGAGAGAAAGAGTTACCAATAGTGGTAGTGCTAGGATCAGGACTAAATTTGTTATGCAGGGGCTGGATTCAATAATTAGGCCTTGATTGGGGGTAGTACATAAAATTCAAAGGGTAGCACATTTAATTTTACCATATGTGTTCAGCCAACATGATGAACTGTTCAAAGAAGAATTAGGCAAACTGAATGGCCCACCTGCAAAAATGTATGTGGACAAGGAAGCCATACCAAAGTTCTTCAAGCCAAGACCATGTATGATGAAGGTAAAGATGGAGGCTGAGCTAGAATGCCTGTTGAGAGAGAATGGTATAGAACTAGTGAAACACTGAATGGGCTGCACCAATAGTACCTGTATTATAGCCTGACAAATCAGTGAGACTTTGTGGGAACTACAATCTGGTGGTAAATTGAGTGTCCAAGTCGGAGTAATACCCGATTCCATGAATAAAGAATTTGTTTGTGAACCTTTCAGGAGAACAAAAGTTCACATAATTTGACATGAGTCATGCTTATCACCAAATTGCCTTAGATGCAGTTTCAAAAATGTATGTCACAGTGAATACTCACGTGGGACTTTTTACTTACCCTGTTGTACCCTTTGGAGTTTCTTCTAGTCCCACAATATTCCAAAGAAATATCGAGGAGGTTCTACAAGGCATTCCAGACATGCCAATTTTCCCGGATGATATCTTGGCCACTGGTAGCAAAGACCAGGAGCACCTTCAGACTCTTGTCACCATACTGCAAAGACTGCAGAAAGCAGTGCCAAGGTTGAAGAGGAGTAAATGTACATTTATGGAAAAGGAGGTAATGTTCATAAGGCACAAAGTGGATGCTGCAGTCTAACATCCAGTAAAAGAGAAGGTAAATGAATCCAAAATACTCCCACACCATCCAATGCTACAGAGTTGAAGGTCTAATTAGAACTTTTAAATAATTACAAGTTCTAGCCAAATGTATCCACTGTCCTAAGCCCCTATTCAGGGCTGCACGTAGGAATTCTGGGCCGAGTAAAAAATGCATCCATCGGGACCCCCTCTGGAGTTATCCCATCAACGTACGCAACCCCGACGACTATCATGGTTAAACGCTCTCTCCGTAAGTTAATATCCACGTCTTCTGCTGAACGCGTTTGGATGCGCTCTACAATATGGAATATCCTTTCTGTGGACCCTACTCTGGGCCCCCCCCCCCCAAGCCTGGGCCCGGGACCTCCCTTGCTCCCCCTTATCGAAGGCCCTGCCCCTATGTACACGTTGCTGCATAAAGATGCTTAATGGAAATGGGGTGTTGAACAACAGACTTCTTTTGAACAGTCTAAAAGAATGATTGAGTCAGTACAAGTTTTAGGTCACTGTGATCCCCAGAAAGACTGGGCAAAAAAAGACCCATCAGTTTAATGTCCCATACATTAAGTAAAGCTAAAATAATTACTCTCAACTGGACAAGGAAGGGTTGGCAGTAATGTTTGGAGTACAACTTTCCATAAGTGCCTTTATGGCAGGAAGTTCATGATCATAACAGATCATAAACCATAACAGTCCTTGTTCAATTAGATGAAATTTGTTCCACATATGTCCTCCCATAGAATTCAATGATGGGTTTTGACATTTCAAAGTAAAACATCATCTTCAAAGCTGGGAAGTATCATGGAAATGCTGATGCACTGCCACTTACTATTGCCAGTGAAATCAGACACTGAAATGGAGGAAAGAGTGCTGATGCTGGAGAATGCCGATGTGTCCCTGATTACAACAGAACAGGTGATAACATGGACATAAAAATATCCTGTATTTTCCAGAGTGAGAGCAATGGTGCATAGAGGAATAGCCAAATGAATTAGTTGGGACAGAGATTGGGGAATTCACATCAAGAATGACTGTGTGCTCTGGGGTCCACAACCTTGCAGGATACTATTGTTCTTCAGATGTCATGGCTTCTTCACAAAGACAGAGTCTTTCTCAAGAATCTCAATCCCCTTTGCCAAATTCACAACATATTCTTTAATTGATATGGAGTTGTGCCATGACACTGTACTTTCACCTCTTCTTATACCCAGTTTTGTGGACCTTCCACTACGGGAAACATATCATGTGCAAAATTCTGATGCTGATCAGATTACACCTAATCCAGAACCAACTCAACACCTGCTTGCTCAAAAAATCACCAGTATCAAAGATAATCAATTACAACTCAAAGCAGAGTGCTAAATACCATGACCACTCTAAGCCAAGACTGGAAAATATTGTATTATGAAGGGCAGATGGATTTCCACAATACCCTAAACCAGCTGTTCATCTATCATCAAACTCAGAGTTCCGCTAGTATAAGCTGGCGATTGGAAATGAGAGATGCAGGACTCACAGTGAACATGAAGAAAAGTAATTTCTTCCAGAAAACCTTGAACTTTCTTGGACATGTGGTGTCCTCAGATGGTATCCAAGTTGACTCAGAGAAGACATAATCCATCCGAGACTTTCCAGTACCTACCAACTTGAAAGCCCTCCATTTTCTGCTTGGCACCTCAAAACTAATGTCAAACATGAAAAGTGTTTCAGAGACATGTGGATCAGACAATCTAATCTTTACAGGAATTACCTTTTGACACCTTAGAGGAGGGAATGGACTGTAACTAACTAGTTCTCAATATTTCTTGAAAAAATTCTACTGCTGTTACTAAAGATATTGAGGACTTAGTTCCTATGGACATTTCTTTTGAACCCAAAGTTGTGTCTGAAGGAACTGTAAAGCTATGAATGAACTGTCCAAAAAGACTGTTAGCCCATTGTGGCTGTGAAGCGGTCACAAAGAACCAGGAAATTGCATGGTTACCTGAAAGACTATGAACTGAAATGAAATTAAATGAAAAAAAGTGATTTTGAAGAAAAAAAAACCTGTAATAATTGGCATGATTTTGAAGCTCAAACACACATTAAGGCAACATAAAAGTAGTCAATTTGACTTAAGTGTAAATCTATATCTTCAGGAGTGGTATTATAGGTGAGGTGAGAAAAAGATTAATATTTAAGTACTTTATAACTCTACATTATACTCCCTGCCCAGTAGGTGGGATATGCAAAAACGATTAGCAAAAAGGTTATTGTTGACCTGTAAAGAGTAATTTATAGCCTAAGCGGGGGAGATGTAGTAGAGTGAATAATATGTCAAACTGTTATATGTAAATATCTATGGCCAGTAAGGGTTAGTCTGGTGCAGTTCAGAGGCAGGTAGTGTGTGTGAGACCACATGCTGAATGGAGGATGTTTTTTTCTGCTTGTCCTACTCAGTACACTTTTGCACTAAACTTTTCTGAATGTCTGTCTCAAGTCATTACACTTACTCACACTGGACAACGCTATGATGATTCTAAAAAAAACATTTCTGACCAAATCATTCAACAAATCTGAACAAATCTTTTTGGTGAACAAATTCAAAGATAAATATAATCTGGAGTTAATTCACTCCATTAAATAAATGTGACATGTATTGTGGCAATAGGTGTTTAGTTGTTTGATATAACTTTAAACTCTTTTAAGTTGTACAATAATTTTTCATTTTCTATCATTTTTTTTTTTTTGATAAATGGAGAACAAAAAAGGGTAATGATTAGGACAGATGAAATTTGTTGCCAATAAATAGACAGTTATATGGATCCCTTTCAAGTCAGTCTCTTGATGTAAGTCAGAGGCTGACAGTATTGGGTCATTCCCGAGATCCCCAATCTCTCTGAAAGTTTTACATCATGCCAATCTTATTAGCTGGTGTCCCTTTGAGGGACTGCCTCCATGCTCAAGAGAGCATATATAAGGTGCCATAAGTGATACCTCCTCAGAACTTCTCCTTCAGAGTTGAAGTACAGATCTCTCTTGGAAACCATGCCTTACTTCATTGCGAGTTAATGCACCTGTATCAGCGGAGAGGGCTGCTTCCCAGCCTGGCCAGCAGAGTGAGATTTTCACCTACCTTTTTAACAATATCATTGTTTAAATTGTGTGTTCTCTTTACAGCAAAAAAAAAAAGTATAGCAAGTGTTCCCAAGCACCCTGCGGCAACCGGATTCCACACTTTGATGGGCACGATTGCTGCATTAAGTGTCTGGGTGAAGCCCACGCTGTAGCAACGCTTTCTGGTGGGGAGTGCATTGCGAATGCATGAACATCAAGATGCTCCGTTTTCATGTAGCGTTCTTTTCTTCGAGCACTACCACTTCTGCAGGTCCCTGTCTTTCCAACTCTATGTCTTCCGAGAAGGAATAAGATGAGAGTGGCGTGACTCAGATTTTGAGTCAAGCCTAGTCAAGCAACGCACCAGTGTCCAGTGTCATTCTTCCATGAGGTCCATGCCGAGCTCTCTAAAACATGGCACACGCCCCTCTTGGCGCACACATATGTTCAAAGAGCAAATGCCTTTATGACGCTGGACCACAGAAACGAGAAGGGCTACAACATTCACATGTCAAAGATATGGTGGCAGTACACCTGTCCCCCCTCTTATGCACACACACCCATCTCTTCCATCCAAAGCATGTAGGCTGACATCCGCAATAGTGCCAAAGTCTTACGCAGCCTCAGGTCAAGGCTAAGATCCTGAAGGACATTAACGAGCGTGGCCCAGACCTTGATTTCTTATTAACTCCAGACCTTGCACTGCGTGCCACTAACATAACTGCCTAAGCCATCTGAAGATCTATGGGCAGTTTGGTGGCACTGGAGAGACATCTCTGGCTGAATATTTCAGAGATGAGAGACACACATCCTAGATGCTCCAGTCACAAATGCAGGCTTATTCAGAGACACTATAGAAGCTTTCTCCAAAAAGCTACAGGATGCTGAGAAACATTTGAAACATTTCTTGCCGAGACGGTGAGAAATACAGAACTCCTCCAGTATTGACCCCTAGGAAAGGTTCCGAATCAATGGTGAAGAATAAGCACCAGTGGCCAAGATGCAAAGCTGTGTTGCCAGGTCCTTGCCCCAGCAGGAAAAACCACTCAGGACAGATGAAGTGCTTCTGACAGATCCTTACGTTTGTTCTGGCCCAGAAAATGTATGTCTCCTCTCCACGCAAGTGTTGCCGGCAGAAAAAAATTGTTTTTTGTTCATGTAAAAAATAAAATAAAGTATACAATTTTCGAAACAAATACTAAAGGTGCTATTACATATTCAAAAAAGAGATCTTTTTCTCTTCATGTCATAAAACCTCACACTACATTGCATGCCATGCAAAATCATGTAAGTGGAATTCAAGCTCTGCACATGCCCAAAGCTCTATGCCCTCTCACTCTACACGCAGAAGACTGTAACAGAGAACTGTAACAGAAGGTTACACAATTCTATTTGTGAGACGGCCACCTTGCTTCAATGGTGTTCTATCCTCCACAGTGCCAGTGCAGGATGCACCAATACTTCGTTCAGATGTAACAAACCTCCTTGTCAAACAGGCAATAGAGGTTGTTCCAACAAACAAAACACAGAAAGGGTTCAACAGCCAGTACTTTCTTATTCCAAAGAAAGATGGTGGCCAATATGAGACCTGCGTCATTTGAATCAGACCTTAGTCAGGTTCCCATTCAAACTGATTACGCAGAAACAAATCCTCACAAACATCCGAGAGTTGGATTGTTTCAGGTCTCTGGAATGCTACTTTCATGTACACATTGCCCCTCGACACAGGCCATTCCAGAGATTCGCCTCCGAGGGGGTGACATATCAATACTAGGTCCTTCCTTTTGGATTGTCCTTGGCTCCCCGCACATTCATGAAATTTGCAGATGCGGTTCTAGCCCCTCTCAAAATGAGCGTCATACGCATATTAAATTATCTGGATGACTGGCTGATTTTAGCACAGTTGGCGGTACAGAGTCTTGAGCAAAAAGAGATTTTGATTGCGAATCTTCAGCATTTAGGAATATGAGTGAACTGGGCAAAAAGCTCCTTCAAGCCAACAAAAAGAATCTCGTTCCTACTTATGGAACTTGATTCAATCATGATGCGTGCGCATCTATCTGATGCTCGCATTCGTGCTATTCTCAATCTCTTGGAAGTGTTCAAGTTAGAGAAAGCAATCTGTTTGAAGTAATTTCAGAGAATTTTGTGCATGATGAATGTATCAGCTGAATTACAGAGAAGATATTTGGATGAGCAGATGTAGACCTTTTTGCATTCATTGTCCTCTATGGTTCTTTTTGAACCATGCTTCGCTGGGGACAGATGCCTTAGCTCATCAATGGCCAGCAAACAAATGTTCCCTTCCATACATCTGATTCACCAGGTAGTGAAGTCAGGGAGACCCAGGAAACACTACTGTTGGTTGCACCGAAAAGGCCCTACCAACCTTGGTTTTCTGGAAATGGTGGAGATCCTGGAAGCCCCACCATGGAAAATTCCACTGAGAAGAGATTTACTCTCACAGGCGCAGGTTACAATCTGCCATCCTCCACCAGAGCTATGGAAACTCCACCATTTGCTGTTGAATGGAACACGTGTGGAACAGATGGGTTGTCAAACACACAGTGCTTGACACCATCTCCCAAGCCAGTGTTCATTCTACCAGGCACCTTTACACCCTCAAATGGAGAATTTTTACAGACTAGTGTTTATCTCATAGTGAGATCCCAGATCAGTGTTCAGTGAATGTGATGATTTACTTCTTGCAAGAGTGCTTAGATGCAGGATTATCTCCATCTATGCTCAAAGTTTATGTTGCCACTATTTCTGCAAATAATGCCGCTGTGGGGGGCCGTTCTATCGGCAAACATAAATTTGTCATACGTTATTATGCAGTGCAAGGTGCATAAAGCCTCCATGACTGCCTACAGTTCCTGTGTGGGAACTCTCCATGGTCCTGAAGTCACTCTATGTCTCCCCATTTGAGCTAATTGACGTTGTAGACTTGCGTGTTCTCTCACTGAAGACAGCCTTGCTACTTGCACTCGCTTCAGTCAAGTGAGTGGGAGACCTTCAGGCTCTGTTAGTAGACAGTTCCTGTTCAGAGTTTTGTCCAGGCTTCTCTAAATTCATGTTAAAGCCTAAACTAAGCTGTTTTCCTAAGGTTTTATCCAGCCTGTTTAAAGCACAGGTGATAACCTTATAGGCTTTTTCTCCCCCTTCTTTTTAGTTGGAGGAAGAGCGATTATTGAATATTTGCCCTGTGTGAGCACTGCAAATACTAGTCAATTCAGACTTTTCAATTCACAATTCACTCTACATTTCCCTCAACCCTCTGCTCTGACTGATTACTCACCCACCTTTTTCACATTACCTCTGTCTATTTTAGTTCCCTGTTTACACGCATTCAGTGCGAAGTCTTGTTCTGCCTAGTCTGCAATTCTGAGCGTTATTTCCATTACTGTTTTCCCTGTGTTTTGACTCCTGCCTGTTCATCAAATTTCCCAGCCTGCTTGTGTGTTTTTGGACCTATTGCCTGTTTACTTGATTACCCCTCTGTATCTCGGATTTACTTGATTTGCCTTTCTTGGACTGTCTTCCTGTGTACTAAACCCTTGCCTGTTTTTGGTTTACACTTGCTTTGCTACTTTGTTGTACTTTTTATACTTTTATTAAACTGCATATGGATTTTTAGACATAACATTACCACCCCAGCGTCTTCGCTACAGAAATGTACAAGGAATGCATTGAATCAAAAGAAATATCAACTTCAACCTTACCCCCTAATCCTGATGAAAGTATTCGAAAATTGGCGCCCCATAACATTATTAAATATAGACTATCAATTGTTATCTTATTTATATGCAAATCGCTTAAAAACAGGTTTAGGTGAAATTGTTAGTGAATGTCCAACTGGATTTATGGCTGGCCGACATATGAATTTTAAAATTATTGGATTTGTTAGACTATTCGTATTTGGTGGAATCTGAGGCACTAATTGTGTTTTTAGATTTCCACAAAGTTTTTGATTAGATTGAGCACAAGTTTATATATAATGCACTTAAAACCTTTGGTTATTGTGAAGTTTGAACTCCCTGACTATTCAAGGGATTACTATTTTTAACAAACAAATTAGAGAAACTCTAAAACTTGCGGACGATACTGTTCTCTTTTTGAAAGATAAAGAACAATTACCTGCAGCTTTATGACTAGAACATACGTTCTCTGAAGCCTGTGGATTAAAGCTTAATGTAACTAAATATGAAATAATGTGCCTTTATGATTAGAAAGAAGATGTTTTGTGTAATATTCCAGTTAAAAATCAGATTAAATATTTAGAGGTAACAAATTTTTACCTCTGTTTAAAAAGCTCAAGTTATTTATAATAATTGGCTGCAAAGAAATGTGGCTATTATAGGTAGATTCCTACTAACTAAAGCAGAGGGGGTATTTTGATTTTTTTTATCCTGCATTATCTCTTCATTCAAGATTCAACATGTAAAAACATTTATGACTTATTTGTTAATATTGTTTGGAGGAATAAGTATCATCATTTATGAAAGGAAGTTTTTCTGGGTCCAAGGAATGAAGGTGGTTTCAAACTTTTTGATTTTTTTCTAAATTACACTTTTAAAGTGAAATGGCTCTGAAATTGTTTACTTAAATCAGACTCAATCTGGTTCTTTATACTGTATAATATTTTTAAGAAATCTGGAGGCTTGCATTTTTTTGTTATTATGCAACTATTCAGTTAGCAAATTGCCTGTGGATTTATCAAAATTTTATCAACAAGTTCTTAAGGCTCGGAAGTAATGCTATGTACACACCTATTCCCCACACAGAACAATCATGTGGAATAATACTTATATTACAATTAACAGGAAATCACAAAGTTGGAAAGATCTTTTATATCAATCAAATCAGCCACTTGCTAATGAAGAGTTTATGAGTGGTGGTTTCCAGTTGAATTTAAAGAATATTATTCAATAATAAGAGCCATCTCCCCAGGTTTCCTAATGCTAATTATGGTGAAACTTATGATTTTATTTGAAAATTCTCATATTCACAAAAGCAAAAGGAGCCACTCTAAACTGTGTTAATATGATATAGTTTTTTGTTTATGGATCTCCTAACTGTATAGATAACCAAAAATCAAGATATCTTTAGTTTTCTGTGTCCAGCATTTAATAAACATTAAAAAAATAAATAATTCACACACAAAAAATCAAACAACGAGACGTTATGTAAGTCTGACCACAAAATGATCGCTCGTATGAAGTCCAGAAGAGGTAACTCTTACGTGTCGCAAGTGTCAGGGCTGTAGATGTATTTTTAGTCGTTAGCAGGCGTTAGAGAATTAAAAAAATAAAATAATCATTAGCACTAATTAATAGTTATAGTGTTACTTTTATATTTACTTCCACAAAATTTGTGATACACCATTTTACATTTTAATTACTTATTTTGATATAATGACATTAATAAAAATAAATATACATTTTAATGACTTCTCTTGATATAATAACATTAATAAAAATATTAATTTCAAGATAAATCATGGTGCAGCAACACCCTTGTAATTTGACTGGCCATTTGCCCCCACCACCAAAGAGTTTCCTTATTTCCATCTATTTAATAAAATAATTATAATAATAAATAACAATAATAATAATTATAATACTACTAATAATAATGAGAATAAAAAGATTATAAAAAATATAAATGATATATAAAATATATAATATCTACACACCTGTAAGGAAATTTGTATTAATCAACATTATTAATCAAGAAAAAAGTTATTCCTGACAACTTCTGAACAATACAGTAAAATGTAAACTTGAAATATCTTGTCTTTTTTTATTATTATTATTTTATTGATGTTCTCCTATTTTGAGAAAATGTCAAAATCACATTTTTGCATTTGCAGGCAATTCAATTTTAAAGTTTAAAATCAAATCACCACTAGAGGGCAGGACTACATCACAAAGACAGAAGGCTGTAGTTGGAGCATTGAAATAAGCTTGAGGAACAACTTTTACAAAACAGACTGTAACAGTTGCATCATGATTTTGGCAAAATCAACACTTTATGATCACACGTGTGAGTCTTGGTGTTCCTGTGAAATCCCGCAGTAAAATGTTTCACCTTTTTTTGTCAAATGTAGCAAATACTTTTGTTACTTAAATAAAGATAATCTGACCACATTTAAATTGTCATTTATGTAGATTTAGCAGTTTCATAATTTTTTATGACAATTAAGCACTGCCCCTCCCCAACTGTAATGCAAAAACGTTTTCCTCTCACCTTTGTAATGCGGCAAACATGGTGATATATTACTTATATAGTGTTTAAACATAGTATTGTTTTAAAAAAAATTATATTAGCATAGTAATAAAACATGTTATTCTAGCTCCTATTGGAATGATTTTTTTATGATATCATGTCATGTCTGTCTGTAGTGCACATTTGGCATGAATCAACACAGCTGGCAGTGTTTGCACAATGAGCACATGACTCGACTGCCCCTCTGCAATGTCATGCCTAGCCTGTCCAGTTATGTCACGTGTTGGGTTCTACCATCTGATGCCACGTGTTGTTTTCTGACTGTTGCTATGTCATTTTACTGCATCCCTGTCTCTCAAAATCAGACAAGGACTACAATGTCTTGAGGGAATGTGTGGAAGTTTGTCACACAGAATCCAAACAGTGTTTCCATAGTTTCCATAGTTATTGTAACTACATTTTATTAAAAAACAATTACATTTTCTGAAGAAAATATGAGTGATGCTTGCTCATGCAAAACTCTCCGCCAGGATGCTAGGGTGGAATTGGGGGATCCTTTTGCTCTTAGCGCCACACAATGGACATTTCACCTCGGAACCAGCAGTGTTTCTAGGATTTCAAAATATCAGGGGCTAAGACGATCCAACCATAGTATATGAATGAATGGAAATATAAAACAATTTACATTATATTTTGTTTTACACATTCTATCCTTTAGCCTCTAGTGCTGAGTTATTTCCCATCTGTAACATTTTGAATTTGACACAAACACAAGATGCTATATGTGAAAATGTCCTACTCCATAACAGACATTGTTTTTCCTTTCATTATGCTCTTAATTAAAGTAATCTTTAGGAATATTTGAAACCAAACAAGGTCAGTTTATTTATTAAACACTATTCATACGGAATATTACACAGTTTGAAAATGTTATCACTAATTTGTGCATACATCTTGGAAGTTTAAAGCTCTTTATTTACTGGCCCTTATATTTACAGCGCAATTACAGAAGCATAGGTAAGACAATGGCTCCTCATTCCTGTGGTCAGATCAATGTGGCTAGTCTTCTTTACCTTATCTTAGTGCTGTTTAGCTGTTTGAGATGTTTGATTTCCTCTATAGCATTTTAAACTAGACAATTCAATTGGGCCACAATAGTTTTGTGGTAAGCGCAGAGATATCGAGGGAAACCAGGACGTACTCCAGAGATAAAGTAGGATAGATCAGAGTGCATCACGTGAGTGGTTTTGTCATGGTTCGCGGTACACTCGAGCGAAAACCAGGCTTGAATTGTGTGTGTTTCAGAAATGTTAAATTTGCAGGAAAACAGCTGCAATAACCAACATGTACTAAACTCCTGCTTCCACTCAAACACCTGCAATTCAACACAAAATCATTTGGAGCTAGACCAAAACATTCCGGGTTCGAGCTCCAAATGTTTTGACCTTTCAATGCCCCTGCTCCGAACTGTAGCGATATGAGTAATGAACCATGTAATATGATATATATATATTACATTTATCACAGAATATATCAAATTTCTTTATGGGTTAGTCATGGCCGGATCCAAAGGCTGGCTGGGGGGCATTGCCCCTCTTGGATTTTCCTTCTGTCCCTTCAGAAATGTATGATGTTTTATAACCCCCCCGAGTACAAAGGCGAAATGTTTTGGCCCCTCTTTGAACATTTCGTCGTCAGACACAAGGGGTTATATGGCATCAGACATTTCTGGGGGAGCACAAACCCCCAGCACCCCAAGTTTTCACTTATACAATCTAATGTATATGTGCCCATACATGTGATATGTAGGATAACATAGAAATATATGTTGCATATTTTTACTATTTGACATTTTTGGTATATTAGTGAAAACCATACATGAACATTCATATAATATGTGTTTTACATTTATTGCCAAATATCATATTTCTGTATGGGAAAGCTCAGATTAACTTAACCTAACTCAAATCAAGAGCTGATAAACTATGAATTCCCACACTCGAGTTCTCCAATGTACAAACTTGGCAACATCAGTTGTCAAAAAGCCATTATGATGTCATAATTTCAGTCTCCGCCCACTTTGCTGTCCTTTTCCCCCCCACTCTCTCACTCTGAGTAAGCAGTATATCCTCTGGGCTTTCTATCCCAATCAGAAGCACTTGTCATCAAACTGCTCCAGAATGTGTGACCCAATCCTAGTCTGTGAACCGATGCCCACGTGACATATATTAGCCAATCAAAAATGCCGTGGTCCCTCACATCCTAAAGGTAATTTACAGTCAGGGTGAATGTCTGTTGCTATTTCTACTTTCTTTGGCAGAAAACGACGCACACTGCAACAACAGTTAAAATCATAACCTACTAACGTAGCACCACACAATACAATGCTGGGAGACCTAGGTGTAAGCAGCACTGAATCAAGTGAGAAAAGTCCTTGGGAAATATTAAATATCACCACTCTGGTGACACAGATGGTTATTTCTCACATGCTCCTTTTCATACAGATGTGGCTATGCACTTTATAAAGTGCAAACACACCGAACACAACTATACAATCTCGAATGAATGTGTGCACATACAGTAATGGATTTCAAACACACGTGGGTCAATCTTATGAGAGCATGGCCAGGTGAAAGCAAATGAAAAAAGAAAATAAATTATGTTTTGCATAAAGAAAATGACGCCTGTTTTAGGACCATTAAGGTTTCTTGCGCTGTGACATTACTGTCATGGCAATAAAGCACATTTCCCTCCCATACATTCTCATTACCATGATGCATCTGGATTTCATACTTTAGTTTTTATTTTATTATTATTACCCTTTATTCTGTGATTCTGATTTAATTGTCTTTAGTACCGGATTTTTAATATATATATATATATATATTAAGTCAAGTCATTTTTATTTGTATAGCGCTTTTCACAACACACATCATTTCAAAGCAGCTTTACAGGAAATCATGCTTTAACAGAAAATGAAACTGTAATATCTATAATGTCTTACAGTCATCATTGTGTAGTTTGATTAAATATGATTGTAAAATGTGTATAGAAATTAAATAATTAAATAATGCTTGTATTTATAAACCCAGAGAGCAAGTTGAAGGCAATTGTTGCAAGGAACACAAAACTTCATAAGATGTTGGTTAATGGAGAAAAATAACCTTGGGAGAAACCAGGTCCACTGTGGGGGCCAGTTCCCCTCTGACTAACATCATGAATATAATGCCAATATTACTTATTTGTGTGCAGTGCAAGTCATGGTTTTACATTTGTAAATTAAGTAAGCATTAAGGTCCAGTTTTTTTTTTATATAAAAAATTAAAATATATATTGTTTTTATGAACTTTAAGATTAATTACTAATGCCTTTAAAGTTCATCCTGGATTAACTGCAGAAGTTCACATGGATACAATTGTCCTTGTTAATTGGCTGATTAAGGCTTTTGTTTGGCAATTCATCGATAGTCTGTGTATTCCATTATAAGAGTGTATTCCATCATTAGACAAAGGTGATGCAGGCCGAGATCAGTGAGGTGCATCACAGTTCATCTGGCAGGGCATTTTGGTGAGGTTCAGTGGGGTCCATCCTAAATCCAAGGTTCAGGCAGTGGCATATGAAGTATCCAATGTCTTAGAGTTGGAGTTGGCATCAGTTAATTTTCTGAAGTCAAAAAAACTGAATTGATGTTAGCACCGGCTGTAGTTTATCGTCATCACTCAGGGACACCAGTGGAGTCCGACACCAAGCAGGAATGGAGCTGGATCTGTGCCGGCTCTGGTAACCTCGGGATATGAATCACAAGGTTGAGACTTGGAAAACAAATGGAATGATATTAGCGTAGATGCCATTCAATTTTATGCAGAGTTATAGATCATGGATGGATTTTTCTGGTTCCTGTAGACCTAACTAAAGCAACCTAATTGTGAGTTGATGTATACATTTGGTGTATGACTGGCTAAATAGATGAGTCTTTAGTCTAGACTTAAACTGAGTAAAATATAAAATATAATTTTACAGTTTAAATATTCTATCTTTTTGGGGGGTGCATAATTGTCATAAAAATAATGTCACAATGCAAAACATCTTGATGGTCCTTATCAATCAACAGCATATGTGGCATAATATTGAATACCCCCAAAAAATTATAATAGAAAAAATAATTTTGAGCAATAATTGAGGTAACAGTGAGGCACTTACAACAGAAATGAATGGGGCAAATGTTTTATGTGTTTAAAGGCAGAAATGTGAAGCTTATAGATTTATTAAAGCACTTACATCACTTCTGTTAAAACCTTGAGCTGTTAAGTTTTTTAAATCGCTGTTTTATGGTCATTTTAAGGTTTTGTAACTTTACGTCATCATTGCAACAAGTTGGATTTAACTTTACACATTAAAGGTTATTTAGCAATTTTATCACACTAAGTCATATTGAAACGCATATTGTTTAAGTCTTGTGGCTAGCTATACTTTTGAAACAGTGAGTATTTTAACGTTTACGGATTGGCCCCATTCACCTCCATTGTATGTGCCTCACTTATTGTTATGTTGTTATGTGTAACCCAGAAATTCTTATTTGTAGTAATTAACATTGTGTGAGCAAAATTAAATTTCTTAGATCTTTCTTTTAATTTTGGGGTCAAATATAACCGGGACATGTTCTTGACAGGTATTGTGAGATTCACCCACATTAAAACCCTCACACATACACACATGAAAAGACTCTGCTGTTCAGACACACTTGATTTTAATGCCAGATACTCCTTGAGGGATGAGTCTATTCCTTGGTCCTCTCATACCCATAAGTCACTCTATGGTTGCTACAGCGACATAGCACTTAGCCTCAGCACCCAAGGGGTGGGGTTGTCAGCTGTCAGTTATCTACAGCTGTCAATCACTACGATTTCAGCCAACTAGGTGGAAAGACAGCGAGCAATAGACTGATGGGGCGGAGAAGTGAATCTCGCGAAACCTGTTAAGCACATGTCTAAGTCTCACAACAAAATCAAAAGAAAGAAATATGTAATTCTATTTGTTGTATAAATAAAATAAAGCATGTTTGGCATCAAAGATTTTTGCATTGTGACATTATTTTAATGTTAATCAGTAATGAATAATTTGCAAAATCATATAACGTGGTTCATTAGACATACCGCCGCAGTTCAGAGGTGAAATGTCCACTGTATGGCACTAAAAGTGAATTCAATTTTCTTACAAACAGATGAGGTTGTTAATGTATGGAGTCCCTCAGAGGACAGGGTGGGAATTTATTTATGAAATAGTTTTGTGTGCCCTCGAAATATGTTTTGCGTTCCCTCGCAATACCTTTACGTTCACTCGCAATAAGTTTTGCTTGCCCTTGCAATAGCTTGTGATCCCTTGCAATAAGTTTTGGATTCCCTCACTATAGTTTGCATTCCCTTGCAATAATTTTAGTTCCCTCGCTTTAGTTTTATGTTCGCTTGCTATAACATTTGTATGGAGCCCCTGAGAAGGCAGAGTAGGACGTTTTTTCTAAAATAGCTTTGAATGCACTCGCAATAGTTTGCGTTCCCTCGTAATAGTTTGCGTTCCCTCGCAATAAGTTTTGCGTTCCCTCACAATACCTTTTCGTTCACTTGCAATAAGTTTTGCTTGCCCTTGCAATAAGTTTTGTATTCCACACAATAGTTTCTGTTCCATCACAATAAGTGTACCATGGTTTTACTATAGTAACCATATTATAACCTTGATATCCATAATAAAACCATAGTATAATACAGGAAAATGAAAACTATGCTATTAAATCCATAGTTCCCCGTCTGTCGCTCACTTCGACGTTGTATCGAAGAAGCGATACTAGGGGTCTCTCTTGAGCGCTGAATATGCCTCTGATCTATGAAAAAAGGCCAATGGGAATTAGGCAGACAGTATTTGCATACCCCGCCCCCAGACATACGGGTATAAAAGTGGAGAAATACTCCAGTTCAAAATGCTCACGCAAAAACACTTAACAAAATCTTAACTTGCATACGGCATCTAGATTGGTTCGCAGCGGTAGACCTGAAGGACGCATACTTTCACGTCCCAATTCTGCCTCGACACCGACCTGGTTCGCGTTCGACGGCCAGGCGTATCAGTACAAGGTCCTCCCCACGGCATGTCTCTGTCCCCTTGCGTCTTCACAAAAGTCGCAGAGGCAGCACTTGCCCCGCTCCGAGAAGCCGGCATCCGCATACTCAATTACCTCGACAACTGGCTCATTCTGGCCCACTCCCGAGAGTTACTATGAACTAACTGAGACAAGGTGCTCAGGCACCTCAGCCGTTTGGGGCTTCAGGTCCACCGGGAAAAGAGCAAGCTCGCCCCGGTTCACAGCATCTCTTTTCTCGGCATGGAGTTAGACTCAGTCTCAATGTTAGCACGTCTCACCAACGAGCGTACGCAGTCGGTGCTGGAATGCCTCGCCACCTTCAGGCCAGGCACAATGGTCCCTTTAAAAGTTTTCCAGAGGCTCCTGGGGCATATGGCATCCTCCGTGGAAGTCGCACTGCTGGGGTTGATGCATATGAGACCGCTTTAGCACTGGCTTCAGACTCGAGTCCCGAGACGAGCGTGGGGCCACGGCACACACCGGACCTCTGCTTTTTAAGGGTAGGAGTGCCCTTGCAGCAGGTGCAGGAGTGCCCTTCCATATCGGGTTGGGGCCCCGTGTGAACGGGCACGCAGCCGCGGGCCGTTGGAAAGGGGCCCCGCTGCGCTGGCACATCAATTGCCTAGAGTTGCTGACTGTTTTCTTTGCCCTGCGGAAGTTTCTCCCATTAGTTCGAAACAAACATATCCTAGTCAGGTCAGACAGCACCACCGCGGTAGCATACATAAATCACCAAGGCGGCGTACGCTCCCGCTACATGTCGCGACTCGCCACTCACATCCCGGGCGACCTCAATGTGGTAGCAGACACGCTGTCACAACCATGCTGCCCCGGTGGAGAGTGGAGGCTTCACCCCCAGTTTGTCCAGCTGATTTGGGAACAATTCGGCAATGCCCAGGTAAACCTGTTTCTCTCAGGGCAGACGCGCTGGCACACAGCTGGCCCTCGGGGCTGCGCAAGTACACATTTTCCCCAGTGAGCCTTCTTGCACAGGTGCTGTGCAAGGTCAGGGAAGACAAGGAACAAGTCATCCTAGTGGCTCCCTACTGGCCCACCCATGCCTGGTTCTCAGACCTCGTACTCCTCGCGACAGCCCCTCCCTGGTGAATTCCCCTGAGGAAAGACCTATCAAGATAGATTTATCACACATAAATCTCTAAATCCTCAACCAAATTTCTCCAAATATCTTAACACATCCAAAAAACATGGATTGTGTCCCCGTCTTCTGATTGGCATCCAGCAGGTGGGTGTGTCTTTAAGACCAAGTCTATACAATCTAGAGGGTGTCCAATATAATTGATGCAAAAATGTCCGAATTAAACACTCTGGACACTTTTGTCCATACCGCGTGCAAATGTGAGATAACGGGTGCGACTTAACTTCTCCAGTTAGTTTAATGGAAAGGCTTTGCAATGGCAAAATAGGGGCAAGACCTTCCTGTTCAATACCAGATGGAAGTGACCAACGAGCCAAATGTCTGAGACCAAATGCATAATAATGAAACAAAATCTTGTGTAGGGCTATCCCACTTTTGTCAACTGGCCTATGTAATTTATTGAAATGTAATCTGGGACGCTTACCATTCTAAATGAAGGACTTCGCTATGCTATCAAATTTCTTGAAATAAGAGAGGAAATATCATTTTGGAATTCATTTTAATAACATTAACCTTTCCAATACACGATAAACGTAATGAAGCCCACCTGCCCACATCGCTCGAAAGCCTTTTTATAAAGGGGTCAAAATTAACTAACTAAATCACACAAATTTGCTGGGAATAAAATGTCCAAATATTGAATGCCCTGTTTGGGCCACTGGAAAGCACACAGCTGAAAAGCTGTTACTGGGCAGTATGCTGTCAGAGCCCTGCTCTTACTTGAGCCAGCACTACAAAAATATTTTCATCCCATATCTTCCCAAAATGTTCAGCTTCCTGCAGTGAAAAATGTGTTTCTTGAAGAAACACTATATCAAGTTTTTTACGTTTAAAAAAAGAAATGACCTTCCTTCTTTTTATGGGGTGCCTCAACCCATTCACATTCCATGTGGAGAGAGATAATCCACTCATATTAACATCTGGCATTTTGACATATTAGAAAAAATAGATTGTGTGTCAAAAATAAAATTATAAAGACCACATTCCAACATTAGTGCAACAGTCAGACCCCAAACCTCCCCGTAACCGAAAAAAGATAAGCGTGTGCACCAACCGGCATCCATCCCTCTAAACTCAAAAAGTCCATGCACACTTACAAGAGTGCCCGCGACAAATTTTCCGTCATATTGCACATGGTGCTTTTATACAGAAAATAATCTATAAAACAAACTCCAGCTAATAGGAAGAATTAACAAAACTAAGAATGTGAAGATTAATTCACAAAACTGTATCGAAGGTGTGTTCCTCCACAAAACAAACTCCAACCGCTAGCGGAACCAGCTCAAAAAGAAACAAAATAGACACCCAGTTTCCTCGGATGGTCTAGTGTATATTCAGTGAGACAAGCTACTTGGGGGCAACATGAGAAACACACAATGACTTCCTCAGTCCATCGATTTTATAAAAAACATATCTTGTTGTGGGTATGTAAATATTTTGCCGCCATCCTTAGTATCATCCGTAGTATCCTTAGGCCGGAAACATCAGTGCAAAAGCAGTCCTCCGTTGATGAAATAGTTTCTTTGAGGAGTGTTATTCCACAAAACAAACTCCATCCACTAGGCAGAACCAATGCAAAAAGAAACAAAATGGCACCCAGCTTCCTCAGACAGTCAAGTGTGTACAGTGTGACAGCTCACTCAGGGGCCACACGAGAAACACATTAGTATCTATTCTCAGTTTGTCCGGAATCATCAGTGCAAAAGCAATCTTCCATAGATGTAAGAGTTTCTTGCATTCCTTAAATCGATCACGTTTGTCTCTTGTCGAATTCGCAAAGTCTGGGAACAAGATAATGTTGTGATTCTTCCAAGAAAGTTTTCCTTTGCTCCTCACCTCGCGCAACACGAGATCTTTATCAAATGATCTCAGGAATTTGTCCAGAATTGATGAGGGCCCATCTCCCCCAGGTGATCTCCGAGCCGAGACTCTGTGAGCGCGCTCGATTTCCAGATTATGGCCTGTTATATCAAGCAGACTCGGGAAGAGCTCGTCCAGGAATTTCACCATATCTCAGTCTTCCTCATACTCAGGAATTCCAACAATTTGGAAGTTGTTTGCCGACTAGGATTCTACAAATCCTGCAGTTTTTCCAAAATCTTGGTCGCTAGCTGGTTAGCAGCTAATTCCCTCTCTGATGACTCCAGATAACTCAGAGAATTTTGTTTCCATTGCCGTAAACGATCAACGAATTACAGCAAGATCCTCTAAGTCAGTAACAACTTTCGTCAGCATCACAGAAATGCTTACCAGTTGCCACTGGATTTATAACACCACACCGTCCAATCCAAGTCCCTGGTCTACAGGCCTGTCAGAGGTTTCAGCTTGAGCAAAAATAACCAAAAATTAGCAAAGTGCGCAGAGCTCGCCGTTTACACGTCCGGTCATCGCATGGCACATTGAGAAATATACAGGTGAAACTCGAAAAATTTGAATATCGTGCAAAAGTTCATTAATTTCAGTAATTCAACTTAAAAGGTGAAACTAATATATTATATAGACTCATTACAAGCAAATTAAGATATTTCAAGCCTTTGTTTGATATAATTTTGATGATTATGGCTTACAGCTTATGAAAACCCCAAATTCAGAATCTCAGAAAATTAGAATATTGTGAAAAGGTTCAGTATTGTAGGCTCAAAGTGTCACACTCTAATCAGCTAAACACCTGCAAAGGGTTCCTGAGCCTTTAAATGGTCTCTCAGTCTGGTTCAGTTGAATTCACAATCATGGGGAAGACTGCTGACCTGACAGTTGTGCAGAAAACCATCATTGACACCCTCCACAAGGAGGGAAAGCCTCAAAAGGTAATTGCAAAAGAAGTTGGATGTTCTCAAAGTGCTGTATCAAAGCACATTAATAGAAAGTTAAGTGGAAGGGAAAAGTGTGGAAGAAAAAGGTGCACAAGCAGCAGGGATGACCGTAGCCTGGAGAGGATTGTCAGGAAAAGGCCATTCAAATGTGTGGGGGAGCTTCACAAGGAGTGGACTGAGGCTGGAGTTACTGCATCAAGAGCCCCCACACACAGACGGGTCCTTGACATGGGCTTCAAATGTCAAACGTCTTACCTGGGCTAAAGAAAATAAGAACTGGTCTGTTGCTCAGTGGTCCAAAGTCCTCTTTTCTGATGAGAGCAAATTTTGCATCTCATTTGGAAACCAAGGTCCCAGAGTCTGGAGGAAGAATGGAGAGGCACACGATCCAAGATGCTTGAAGTCCAGTGTGAAGTTTCCACAGTCTGTGTTGGTTTGGGGAGCCATGTCATCGGCTGGTGTTGGTCCACTGTGCTTTATTATGTCCAGAGTCAACGCAGCTGTCTACCGGGACATTTTAGAGCACTTCATGCTTCCTTCAGCAGACAAGCTTTATGGAGATGCTGACTTCATTTTCCAGCAGGACTTGGCACCTGCCCACACTGCCAAAAGTACCAAAACCTGGTTCAATGACCATGGTATTACTGTGCTTGATTGGCCAGCAAACTCACCTGACCTGAACCCCATAGAGAATCTATGGGGCATTGCTAAGAGAAAGATGAGAGACATGAGACCAAACAATGCAGAAGAGCTGAAGGCCGCTATTGAAGCATCTTGGTCTTCCATAACACCTCAGCAGTGCCACAGGCTGATAGCATCCATGCCACGCCGCATTGAGGCAGTAATTAATGCAAAAGGGCCCAAACCAAGTACTGAGTACATATGCATGATTATACTTTTCAGAGGGCCGACACTTCTGTATTTAAAATCCTTTTTTTATTGATTTCATGTAATATTCTAATTTTCTGAGATTCTGAATTTGGGGTTTTCATAAGCTGTAAGCCATAATCATCAAAATTATATCAAATAAAGGCTTGAAATATCTTACTTGGCTAGTAATGAGTTTATATAATATATTAGTTTCACCTTTTAAGTTGAATTACTGAAATTAATGAACTTTTGCACGATATTCTAATTTTTCGAGTTTCACCTGTAATTATTAAATGCATTAGAAATAAAGGACAGATACATATAATAGAGAAGGAAAATATGAAAGAAAAATATGTAAGAGGTCAACAGGTAGAGACAGCGAGAAAGAATCTAAGGGTTTGTTGTAGTGATGTTTGGCTTCAAGATGAAGCTGACAACATACTGGGAGAACCACTGAGCTCCGGCTCAGTAGTTCTCCCAGTATGTTGTCAGCTTGTCTCAGGGCATTCCACCTCTGTTAACAATGCTCTCCATCAAACACACACACACACACACACACACTGGGCTGGACTGGTAATCTGTCATACCGGGCATTTTCCTGGTGGGCTGACATACTTTGGGGCCGATCAGTGGTGGACTGGCCATCGGGAGAACCGAGCCAGCCAGTGGGTCGGCCACGAAACAGGCTGAATGGGCCGTGATAAACTAATGAGCCGCCGCATTATGCAGAACGGACCACAAAATGGTGTGGCGATATGCAGAAAAGGACAGCGAACACTCCCCTGCTCAACTTTTGGGCCAGTTGCTATGTGCTATATTTCTCTTCCAAGTCCAGTCCAGCCCTGCACACACCTTTTCTATTTCTTTGGGTCTAGGTGCAACAACTTTTAATAAGGCAAAGTACTGTTTAGAATGAGATGATGAGAAACAAACTAAGCATTTTATTATTAATGATAGTGGGAAAGAACACCATGACACAAGCGTTGCTCTCACTGCTGGCAACAGATACCTCTGATGCTATATGATCTACACTTGAGGAGTCAGCATGGTGAACAAGGAGAAACAAGAGGTTGCAAGAAAAGAGAAAAGAAAAAGAGTGTTAGAGGCATAAAGGCAAAAGACAAAGGATATGTCGAATGAGAACCACATACATCACACAGGAGTCGACATGTTGCTACCAAATATTTAAGTACCCTGACATCGAACCCGTTCTTCAAATCTCCAGAGTTATTGACAAGCGGCATCTCCCATTAGACATCTTTGAATCAATTAAATCTTTTGTATGGTATTGCTGATATTGTGTAGCGCTACCAGCCTCAGAAATATGGGGTCGGTCTTGTGTGGAAACCAGGAAGTAATTGCGCTCACTTAATCAATGATGAGCATCTAGCACAATTCAGAGGATTAACATTTTTGATTACGTTCGCAGGTTAAATTTTTACTCCACTGATAGTCAGGGTTGGGATTTGGTTTAGGGGGTAGAGTTAAAGCTGAAGTGTGTAACTTTTTCAGTGTTAAAACACTTTCTCCTATCCCAGCTTAATATGCAGAGATAACTACGATTACTAATAAGACTAATAGATTACTAAGTAATCCATTTGTAGGTACATTTTCCACAAATTCAACATCATTTTCGGAAGGCTGTTTAAAAACAACCTTAATTTTTGCAGTTCCTTTCATGGAGCTAGGGGAACTGAAATTACACACTTCTGTATCATAAAATCATCAGTTTTGGGTTTAATCTAATTAGCCTACAAGGGATGTCCCCATACTGATACTGTTATCCAAGTCGGGTCCGATACTGCGCTCATGTACTTGTACTCGTGCTCATAAAAATGTTCAGATACCAAAAACAATTCCATATGACGTACTAATGTTATTGCGTAAACATTCAGTGCACAAATTTAAATCACGTTATGTCCTAGTGTGATTATTAAACCTCAAAGGCTGCAATGTAATTAGAAACATTTATAGTTTGCATGTGCTGCATGCTTAAAAAATAAATAGATCTTGCTTTAAGAATGTTTGAATGTAAAAGTTAGGCCGGCTGCTCATAGCAAGGAGCATTAAAACACCATTATGATCATTGCACACTCTGTTTGTAGCAGATGACAGGGAGCAGAGTGCTAATACACTATGTAGAGTGCAGCACATACAGACTACATATATATTTAATGAAATAGCAGACTTTTACGGTTCAGTAATCACACTGGATCATGTAGCAACCTGCTTTTCCAGAGGTATAATGCTACAATAAAATTAAAAAACAGAAAAGGGCTTCACTCAAAAATAAAAGCTTCTGCCAGAATAAAAGCTCCATTTAAATGGAAAAGTGTAAGACAGAAATATATAACTACTGTATATACAGTAGTTATGTAATATTCACTATAATACTACTACTAATAATACTAAATAAATAATGATTATCTTATATTTAAGCAGTATCTCACATCTGTTGTGCAGCACTTTATTTGATAAAAATAACTACAATTTTGTATTTTGGATTATGCATTTACATTTATACAGAAGTTCTGTATTAAAGCTCTTCATTTGATAAAAAAATAATACAATATTATTAAATTAAGTGTTTTATTTTCATTTGATTACAGTATTAATGAATTCATTTATTTAGACCCCATTTTTATGATAAAATATTATTACATTAATATTATGTACATTAATATTATTTTAGAAATGTGTAATCCAAATAATGTCCTAAGGTGATTAACTGACAGTCAGGAACTGTAATCTGATTACAATAATTAGAAATGTAAATTGAATTCAATATTTAAACATTGAATTATATTCAAAATAATATAAAAAACAAGTATCGGTAAACGGTGAGTACCGAAAAGGAAGTATCGTTACCTGATGTTATCAGGACATTTCTACTAATTAATTTAAAGTACAAAAAGTAGTGTGATGCATTACATTTCTAATTATTGTAATCAGATTACAGTTCCTGACCGTCAGTTAATCACCTTAGGACATTATTTGGATTACACATTTCTAAAATAATATTAATGTAGAATATATTTAAAACATGAATTACATTAGGATTTTACATATAAAATATTCTGTATAATATTTTGTGTTTCTGTGACAGCTAAGGGGTGTGCGCCTCCTAATAAGTCAATAAACAAGGGGGAATATAGACATCATTTTTAATTAGTTGAGCGGAAAAAATTTAGTTTTTCTTAAAAATAAATATTTAGAAAGTAACTTAAAAGTAAGTAGTAATGTGATGTAGTAATCAGATAAGTCAGTAATCTGATAACAATTTCAGAAAGGTAATTAGTAATTTGTAGTAAATTTACTACTAAAAACAACTAAATTTACATCTCGCTTTTGCCGCCTCTCTGTGGACATTTCACCTGGAAACTGGAGCTCACACGCCCACACATGCTCTGCTTCGGCCATTTGGGGTAGTGGTTCAAATTTCGGTAAGCACAAACGGATTTTAGCAGAAGAACTTTTAACTCACTGCTGTTGAATTCATAGAATTTTGGCTTGAGTTTCTTTGATCAGTTCAACATTTTTCAAAAACTGAAGACTTGGCATCAGAGTGAGTAAAATAACTTTTCCATATTCCACCGTTTAGCACTTCTGTGTTCTTCACTGTGCTTGTCCACGTCATGTGACAAGGACAGAGGAAATCGTGATTAGTGATTGGCTGAAGTATATGTTGCTTAATTATTAAAGTTAGTTCGGGGGAGAAACCCAGGTAGACGGGTAAGCGGACACCAGAGGTAAATTTATCCCAGTGTCACTGTGAGCCAAAGGCCTGCCTGACCATACCACCTTATACCATGTCTGAAAAACAAATGGACTTTTCTTCATCATGGGTTTTATGATGGAATTTTATCAGCTTCATAAATGCAACAGTCCCAAAGGTGAGCTGACATTGACTTCTGCTGTAATCTATGTTTCATTTCTTTCACTGCACAGTACTATGACATTAAATTGTGCAAAAATGTAAAACTCGACTTGCTGAGTTAATGCAATGGGAAATTAAAGGAAAATTAATCATTTTGTTATTTAATGCAGGCAAAAATATTAATTAATATGACTCAACTAGCCTCACTACATTAGGTTACACTAACAAAAGTTATTTTTAAGGGTCAAATAAAGTATAAATTGATTAGTTAGGTAACAATAGCAGTTTACCGGTTTTAAAAGTGTAGTGTTGTGTAAGATATATTTTTTCAACTATTAAGAATTGACATTGCATAGCACAACTTGAAGAGCAAGAATGTAATCGAACATTCCGGTTTTTGCATGAAAGAGCAGAGACTATTCCAGACATAACTGGTAATGTGAGAGATGGTATGAGTTTCTGAGTAAAACTGGTGGCAAACAGGTGTTGCGTTTTCTATAGCTGGCTGATAGAATGAAACACATCTTGTTAAGAGTTTGAATGAAAGGAGAATTACAGGGTTTTCTTTTAGAAGACGGGTTGTTTAGCAATAGTTGACAACTTTATAAATTAAACTTAATGCCTTCACCTCTCGTAGCAACTTCTGAAACTCTGTAAGGATGAGGAATATATTTGTGCTCCCACAGTATGAAAAGAGGCCTTCTGGGGCAATGTATAATTCAGATAACAAATTTCCTCCTTGAAAATTATTCCTCAAGGGAAGTCATCACTCGATGAGCTCTAATCATATGTTCTTGGGGGCCTTCAATTCTGTTCAGAGAACTACAAATATTCGCTCTGTGATAAGGTCAATTCCATGCTCCACACCCCATGATAGTGTTCATCTCCAGTTTGTTTGTTTTTTGTTTTTACTCTTTCAATGGGTCACAGCTCTCATTTCTTCAAATCCCCTTCATAGGAACGTATATAGTGCCCTTCCTATAACATATACTTTCACTGGGATGTCGGCCTAAAGACTATTGTTTAGGAGTGCTATAAAATAAACTGACATATAGTTATCTACCTATACATTACCTGATTAGTTTGTATTTGCAAAGAAAAAACAACAAAAACAATTTCGTTTTATTTACAATCTATTATAGCTTAATGCCACATTGGAAGAGAATTTTTAATCTGTGTATGTTTTCAGAAAATAACTATGAAAAGAAACCCCCTGGATTTTACAGCAGAAAAAGACATTGATATCCATTGTATTTCTGCTAAATATAGCCTACACTACAAGGATAGCCTACAAGGATGTAAATATTCATCAAACCTGCTCCATCACTGCCAAAAGCATCACAGGGATTTGTCCCTTTTTAGAGATGATAATGATTAGCAAAATAATCAGGGTTTCTTTTAACTGATTCTTGATTCAGTTGAACCGATTCGCAAAGAATCTGTTAATCACTTTAACTTTGTTTAGGAGTAAAATTATGTGGGGACAATATTATTAACATTACTAATATATTAATAATATTGGGAACAATATTGTTATTTTTAACACTATTTTTGTGTCAGCCCTCAATACAGGTCTAAATGGGGTCTAAAACAGTTTGAGATCGGATCACAAAAACCACATAAGAATGTGGTCAAAAATGCATGTCCACATCGTATTTGAGGTGTAATCCGTCCTGTATCTGTCCCGGCAGCCGTGAAGCGCCACCTGTCAATCAATTTTTTTAAAAGAGTTTAAGCTTTGCCTGTTAACAGCAGCTTTAAAAGAAAATAACTGTCCGATCTGAAGATTTGAAAAAGTGGATACATACACAATCACAAGAGCTTCATGGATCTTCTTTAGTGTGTCTGATATCAACAGATGACAAGCACGAACAGCTGAAGCTACTTCAATACAGGTAAAATATTAAACTAACAGATAATTATGCTTGATATGTTGTGTTTGTGCTTATATTAAATTTCAATTTGCATCTAGGAGAAACAGCACGGCAATTTTTTGTGCTTTCTTTGTCTTTTCTGATTTTGTTGTGCTTAATTATCATGCAGTAGCACACTGGGATCAATGTCATCATGAAACAGAGACCCTCCCCTCCAAATCCGAACACAAGTGGTCACAGGAGGCGCATTAAAATGACTAGGTGTAAACAGCATGTGTCTCAACTGACCATGTGTGATCGGATCACCTGAGATGAGATGTATTAATGCCAGGTGGAAACGGGGTCTTACTATTAAACTCCAGAAAATAAGCCTAATTTAGCTTGTTTATGCAGCGACAAGAGTTTACAACAAAACGACATTTCCCATCATTACATGTGACTGCAAAAGAATGATAAACTAGACCGATAAAGTATTAAATACACACCTAATACATGGCCTTGCTCTTCATTTTGTTGCTAAAAAAGCTGCCTTCTCTTGCAAGTGAAAAAGAGAGAAAGAAATAGTAAAGGGATAGTTCTCCCAAAAAATGTAATTCTCTCATTGTTTACTCACCTTCATGCCATCCCAAATGTGGATGACTTTCTGTATTTTGCTGAACACAAATTAAGATTTTTAGAAGAATATCTTAGCTCTGTTGGTCCTCTTATTGCAAGTGATTGGTGGCCAGAAATCTGAAGGTCCAAAAAGCAGATAAAAGCAGCATAAAATGAATTCATAAAACTCCAGTGGTTATATCCATATCTTCAAACGCGATACGTTTGGGTAAGAAACAGATCAATATTGAAGTCTTTTTACTATTAATCTCCACTTTCACATGTGAAAGTGAAAATGGAGATTTATACTGAATTATCATTTGTTTTCAGCAGGAGAAAGAAAGTTATCCACATTTTGTTGGCAGCATGAGGTTATGTAAATTATGAGACAATGTTCATTTTTGGGTGAACTATCCCTTTAAATTGCCTTACGTGCAAAGTCAGTGCTCATGGCCATGAAGTTTTGAAATTTTCATGCAAGTATGTGCTAAGTCTAGGCACAAGTGGGTTGGTGAAATTCCAGAGCAAAGCACTAATGGGCTGGGTCAAGTGCAATTTAATTCAGAGGTTCTTCTCCGGTTATTGCACCATCTAAATCCTATTATATATTCCATTCCCTGCCAAGCAACATTGTTATAATTTAAGAATTTTCATGAATTCCCATTCAAGACAAGAATGCCACAGTGTTGCACATGAGTAAACAACGTAAAAATACATCTTCCAGATGTAAACACATATCAAAAAGATGTCTGGGTGATGTACAGCATGCGTGCCCTCTAGGTTTGTGAATTGTTTGAACAGGTTTATTGAACGAACCGATTCGTTAAAATGATTCAGTCTTCTCTTCTGTATAGCCTGAGTCTGACCTGATTGAAAACATAGTGAACAATTTTATGACAAAAAACTATAATAAAAAATGGCTAGCGGGAAACAGTTACAGACTTCTTCAAAAGAGGCACATTGAAATATCCGTTCGAACGAACCGACTCGCTCAAATGATTCGGACTTCTCGACGCCAAGTGCGCGCATAGCAAGAGGGGGAGTTCATCTAATTTTACTGTTCACAGACGCCGTGTGACGCTTAAACACGGGCGCTCACGCTCACGCTCACGCTCGCGCGGAATAACGCTTTAACGATTGTCTGATGAATTTGGATTTGTCGTGTCAGATCGGAGAAGTGCGTTTTCGGTCTTTAAATCGATGTCGGAGTTATATCTCTGGATATAAGCCGAAACAACATCTGCTGAACGTAAAAACCTCATCAAAGGTACTATATATTCACGCAGGGGCCCGAAGTGTTTCTGGTTAAAATGGTTTTATTTTAAACAAATGATTGAGTGCACTGTGCGATCATTTTACATCGCGAGAGAGCTGACAGCATGCTGTTGATGTGATCCAAAGGATGCGCACGTTTAAGCTCCGATTTGCCCTTCATGTGTTGTGGTCCCGTTAGACCTATGTTGTCACCGCTTGTCATATTCAGGGCGTTTTACAGAAATGAGCAGTCGGTGACAAGAACAATGCATAACAGATGTTATAACTGAGCATCATTGGGAGCATCTAACGTAAGACAGATTTTGGATGTATATGGAATATTTGAGCATATTATTTGGGAGAAGCGCTACGGTGTCCCTGAGTTCAAGGAGACTCGGTATGTCTTTATTATTAAGGTTATTGTCTTAAGATTCACGATGCTTTATGCATCATGCATCTATATATCATTAAATGAATGATGCATTTATATGCATAATTGCCATGCAATGCGATATCGATGTTAGAATGATAAACCTTATTTATAGGCTGTGTGCCATTGTGGACAAGGATACAATGCACTTAATCTCTTACAAGATTAGTTTAAACATCAACATTAACTATTTACGGAAACGCAACAGCGTAAATGTGCATTTTGCATTTGTATGTCATCATATATAAGCATCATTGCCATGCAACGATTTGTATCGATGCTACATTGTATAAGTCTCACACATGTGCCATTGTGGGCATGTAATATCATATACGATAAGAGTAAAGATCTATTATGTATGGAAGTGCAACACAGCGTTGTTCTGCCTTTGAAAAAAAAAAAAAAAAAAATCAACAACAACAACAAATCAACCAAGTTGATTCGATTTGATGTCTTGAAAGATTTCACGATTTGTTAGAAGGAAAATGCTTCAAGGGAATATATACAGGCGGTATGACCTTTATATGCATGTCTTCATTTCCACTGCAGGGCCTAGTGGTTCAAGGACTCAGATGATGTCTCAGAAAGGAATACAGTATGAATCCTATCAAAGCCCGCATTTGTGCTTGTTTGCATCATATTTTCATGCAACTGACAATTATTTGCTGTTGTTTGCATATATTTTTGGCTGTTTGTATACAGAAGATGTTGGTAGTGTGATTCTCTGCCACTTCGCATCTATTTGCAGACTGGCTTTCATTGGGTCAAGCTACATGCATTGATTTTTCCACAGGCTGTAACTTTTTTTGTGACATTATCCTAATAATACCTCTATCAGTGAAGTGATACATTCTTCCCTGCCACCTTTTTGCAGTTTGTTTTAAGGTTTGCTGTGGCCTATTTTGAAAAAATAAAATAAGTACTGAATAGGCTACAGTAATGATTCTGCTAAAAATGACATGTGGAATTTGCACTTTTGTTCAGTTGCACTACCTTAATAATTTGTGTGACAGCCCGATGCTTCTGGTTTGAGGTTTTGATTACCGATTTAAAGGAATAGTTTGTATATAAATGAAAATGTTGTCATTATTATATTCACCCTAATGTTGTTCCAAACCTGTATGCGTTATGGTTTTCTGTGGGACACAAAAGGAGAATTTTTGAAGATTCTTCACACAGCTCTTTTCCAAGCAACAACAGTTCATAGTGACCACTGTCAGGTTTCAAAAGTACCAAAAACACTATAAAAGCACCATATAAATATTAAATACAATTTGTGTTATATTCCAAGTCTTCTGAAGACATACAATAGCTTTCCCCATTTGCTTGAGCTCACAAATGTCCAACGCCATTTGTTCTTGTGGTGTCTTGGTACCAAACGTGTAATATTGATGTCAAACCAGCCTAAATTTCTGCCTAACAGCAGGGATTGTTGAGGGAGTAAATGACAATTGTTGGGTTAACTTTTCCTTTAAGTTAACAACTGCACATATCCACTGTGTAAATACTGACAGAATTTAGATTTTTGGGTAACCTGTTTCTTTAAGTATTGAGGTTTTTTTCTTGTGCCTACACCTTTCACACTTCACACCTTGGGCTGCTTGTGAACCTTTGGTTGAGACACTGGCCTTTAGACCCAAAAACATACTGTATGCATTTTTTACACCCACATTATTGCATAATATAATGTAGCAGTGAAGGAAGTCATTGAAAAGCCTCCCACAATATTCTCTGCTCTCTCTCTCTCTCTCTCTCTCTCTCTCTCTCTCTATCTCTTGGTCATTCTCATTCTGTCTCTTACAGTTCACCATTCACACTTGGCCATCGTGGTTGACTAGATGTCCAAAAAATGAATGAGACTGTAACTGAGATCAACTAGTTTTAGATTTCCTTTTCTTTTATATATATATATTGTGGATCTTCTTGGCTTTGGCGCTTGGCGTGCTGATTCGTGCTGTGCTTTAGCTATTAGACTGCATGGTACTTGCAAATCTTTAAACTAATCCGATTGTGCGGATTGCGCTAAAGCATACAAATGCCATACAAATGCAGAAGGATGTTTTCGGCCTTGTGCTGTTTTAGAGCATCCCTCGCCATGAGCATTGGATTTTTAAGATAGCGGGCTCTATTTTTGTGACTGCGCTAGTTGCATTTCATCTTATCCAATTTTCGGGAAAGCGCAAAATATAAGCAGACTTTTCATGCCAGCGCAAGTGGGTGGAAGTGCTTGCGTTATCTGTGGGAGTATGCGGGCAAAAAGAGGGTATTCATCTAATGTTATCAACAAAGTTTATAACAATGTCAAAGACCTAAGCAGAAACCAGTTATTGGTGCAGAAACTAAAATTACAACATCCTGTAGATCAGGTATATTTTGTGACAAAATACAGTAGGGAAGCAGGTGCAATTAAGCAAATTATCAAAAGAAATTGGTATATTCTGACTGATGCTTCCCTTAGAAAAGCTCTTGCAGATGCTCCTTGTATTAGTTTTTGGAGAGCACTAACCTTAATGGACAAACTGGTTAAGAGCCATCTCCCTTCTTTGAAACGAAAAACCTGGCTTGGCCCTAGAGCAGGTAAACACAGATTTGGTAATTGCAATCAATGTGATAAAAAAAAAAGATTTTTCCCCATTTTGGAATGCCCAATTCCCAATGCACTCTGAGTCCTCCTGGTGGCGTAGTGACTCGCCTCAATCCAGGTGGTGGAGGACGAATCTCAGTTGCCTCCGCGTCTGAGAAGTCAATCCGCGCATCTTATCACGTGGGTTGTTGAGTGATTTACCATGGAGACCTAGCGAGTGTAGAGGCTTCATGCTATTCTCCGTGGCATCCATGCACAACTCACTACGTGCCCCACCGAGAGCGAGAACCACATTATAGTGACCACAAGGAGGTTAACCCAATGTGACACTACCCACCCTAGCAACCGTGCCAATTGGTTGCTTAGGAAGCCTGACTGGATTCACTCAGCACTCCCTGGATTCAAACTTGCGACTCCAGGTGTGGTGTTCAGCATCTTTACTTGCTGAGCTACCCAGGCCCCCTATGTGATAACATTATTAAAACAAATACTTTTATAGATGTAACATCATGTCAAAAGATGAAAATCTTTTATCAATTGTAGCACTACATTTGTTGTGTATAGGCTGGAATGTCCATGTGGTTGTTTCTATATTGGGAGGACAAAGAGAAAATTTAAAACTAGACTAGCAGATCATAAAAATGCCATTCGAACCAGTAACCCCCAATACCATATGGCATTGCAATATAGAGATGCTGATCATAAAAGTAGATACATTGAAAATATGTGTTATTGAACATATACCAAGCTCAATAAGAGGTGGATACAGGCTAAAAACGTTTACAGAGGGAATTTTTGGGGATTTACACATTAAAAGATACTCAATTTCCAGGGTTAAATGGATAATTAGATTTTTCACTATATTTGTAAATATTTTAGGCTTTATTCGCTTAGTGAAGATATTTTTATATTTACAATTTGAAGCTTAACACATTTATAATAACCTTGTCTTTAAAAAAATAAATGGAAGCATATTGCTTATTGCTTTTGTTTAAACTTTTAAACCTTTTGTTTAAAGGGTTTATGTGATATTTGTATATGTGTATGTAATATTTTTAAAAGATGATTTGTCCTCTTTGTTGTTAGTAAGCATGTTTAATCCAATCTTTTTAGTCGGAACAAAAGCTGAATAATCGGTTAAGAGCTAATGATTCATCTTTGCAATAATCAGCAAATAGTCGAATAATCGTTCTAATAATCGTTAGATTAATCGATTATAAAAATAATCGTAAGTTGCAGCCCTAGTTCGCAGGTAAGACACGAGTGAGCAGGACGAGAGCAAAAAGTCTCAGAGAGTTAGATAGCGAATACAAAATGTACAAAACATACATTGTGGTTTGGAGCAGCTCAGCTGATAATGCAGTCATAGAGCAGGAGATGCATTGCTTACAATCCATTTATGCTACCAAATTCTTATGAATGGGAATTCATGAAAATGTATTCTTCATATATATCGAAATTGCTTGGCAGGGAATGGAATATATAATAGGATTTAGACGGTGCAATAACCGGAGAAGAACCTCCGAATTAAATTGCACTTGACCCAGCCCATTAGTGCTTTGCTCTGGGAATTCACCAACCCACTTGAGCCTAGACTTAGCACATACTTGCATGAAAATACCAAAACTTCATGGCCACGAGCACTGACTTTGCACATAAGACATAGCCTGCGCTTAAGATGTAGCACTCTTTAAATAGGGCCCAGCGTTTTTAAATTAATGCTGAAGTGTGTAAGTTTTTGGGGTTTAAAAATACTTTCTACTATCCCAGGTTAAAATGCAGGTTAATATGCAGAGACAACTATAAGTAATCCATCTGCAGATTCATTTTCTCAAAAAGTGTAAACACTATATCTCTGTGGATCTATAAAAATTCCTCTTGTTTGTTATGAGCATCCAGCCCAACACAACATTGACTGAATTGCATAAGTTGGGGGTGGGGCTGTCTGTTTGTTTAAACAACTGCAGACCTGGGACGATTTCAGAAAGCTGTTTGAAACAAAGTTTTTTTTTTGGCGATTCCGTTTGGTGGAGTAAGTGGTGCAGACATTGCACACTTTAGCATTAAGTAAGCTAATAGTTCAACTGTTTCATTCCATTTGCACTCTCTTTAGCTGTTCAGAAACACAAGAAAAGGAAGCCTAAGCATAGTTCTATCAGGGAGACTATTAGTAAGCCATATGTAATTTATTCAGTCAGGCATCTCATTCAATCACAATCCAGCCTATGCTTGATATGCTCCACACAGTTGTCCCTCATCACTAAGTTATGCTGCCATTGTTTTCACCCCCCACCACCCCATCACCATCAGTTTAGGTCCTGTCCTGCTGTAAGGGGTAAGCTCCTCTTCCCTGTCGATCTGATGGTTCGAGCAAGAATCTGAGTGCTGAACCATAGGACGGGGCTTGCGCCAAAGGAAACTTTTTTTTTCACATTATTTGCGTGAATCCTTTTATTCTCAGAGTCTTTGTCATAGATGTTTTTATGACTCCATAAAAAACACGTCTGATCAGGGTAAGGTGAACCCGAAATAAGCCTATTATACAGGGCTTCTATACAAGCCTATTATACAAGCCTATTATAAAGGATTTGACCACCCAAAAATGAAAATGTTGTAATTATTGAGCATGTTTGCATGAACTACAATACGCTGATAACTAACAAATGTCATCTTATTTAGAAAATAATGACAGAAAACCATGTTTACATGAGATTTGAAATCATCGGGTTGTTCTCTGCTTTTAAAGCCGAAACGTCTCGGGTTACATGTGTAACCCTTGTTCCCTGAAAAAGGCGGAACGAGATGTTGCGCTGCTAAGCGCTACGGGGAGACACGTCTTTAGTGTGACCAGCTGAATATGTATGCAACACGTCAATGAACATTGACTGGAATTTATAACCTCTGCCGATGTAATCATTGAACGCACCTGGCGCAGTGGCTATAAATAGATGCGTCACCGGTGCATCATCAGATATTTCGTCTGAAGAGCAGTCCTGGGACGTCCCAGTGCGGCAAAGCAGCGCAACATCTCGTTCCGCCTTTTTCAGGGAACAAGGGTTACACATGTAACCCGAGACGTTCCCTTTACAAAAGGCTTCACTACAATGTTGCGCTGCTAAGCGCTACGGGGAACGCAATACCCACGCCGCCGCACTTGGGGCTGTCCGGACCCCTTCTGTTGTGGTGTGCTCACAAAAACGCGAGAGGTCTCAGACATGAGCTTGAGATGTCGACTCAAGGGCGTAAGAGCCCGGAGTAGCATAAACATCTAAGCCAAAATAATCTGACTAATGTGTGCAGAGAGGACCAGCCTTCCGCATCACAGACTTGTTCAGTGTCAACTCAAGGGCGTAAGAACCTAGAGTAGTAAGAACATCCAGACCATAAAAGTTTAATGAATGTGCGCAGAGAGGACCAACCTGCCGCACCACAAACTTTCTGCAGAGGGAGACCTCTAGCAAAGGCTTTAGAGGAGGAGAGCCCTCTGGTAGAGTGCGCCCTAAAACCTACTGGCGAAGCTTGACTGCGCGCCTAGTAGGCCCGGGCAGTAAGGTCCCTCACCCAAAGTGACAACCCGGTCGCGGCTTTAAAGTGAAGAACTGCTGCCCTGACTTTACGCCACTAGCAAGTGCGGTGGACATAATTCTGAAGGGCACAGACTGGACAAAGTCTGAGTAGTCTTTAGCTGCTCCGGCATTTACAAACGGCAGGGAGCAGAAGGCTTAGAGAATGACTGATCAAGGGTCGAGAAAGGCACCTTGGGCAGGTAGTCAGGGTGAGGGTGCAAAGAATGCTCTTGGTCCTACCTGGGGCAACTCAAAACAGGCCGGCAAAAGAGACAGAGCCTGTAGGTACCTAAGTCTCCTTAGAGACGTAATTGCCATATGAAAAACCATCTTGAGAGTCAGAAGTCTACCAAAAAAGGGGGGTCTTACCCTATGAAGAGGTCCTAGCAAGGATGCCTCTTAGAGGGCACCCCGCCCACCAAGGCGTGGCAAGCCGAAGTGGAGGCCACATAGAACCTGGCAGTGGCGAGGCAAGTGCCCGCTGACAGTTCTTTCCACAGAAAATCCAGAACTGAAGCAAACTGGCAGTTAGCAAGTTCTGTAATTTGAACTTATTAGAAGGAAACGCATGCAGGCGCATTTGTGCCATGTATGCGCCACCACGAACAGCACCCCCGAGGGGGGGGACTGGGTGGCTCGGGGAGAAGTAGAGGAGACATCCCAGATCAGTTCCAAGGGAGGGAGCCCTAGCACTTGCAATGGTCTCGATAACTTCAGGAGAAAGCCCTGTGAACCTCAGTTGGTACCCTACAGGGGCCAAGCATGAAAGGTTTCACAATTCGGGCTGGGGATGAATATGCCCCCTGAGCCTGAGAAAGAAGGTCCTACCTGATCGGAATCGCCAAAGGCGAACCGTTGAGGAGAGATATTAACTCCGAGAACCATTTCCTGTTCAGCCAGCGCAGCCATTAATAGGAGGCAAGACCCTTGCTGGTGAACATTGCCAAGACTCCGGGAGCAGAGAAACCGGGAAAGAAACGCATACAGACGCATTCTGGGTCATGTATGTGTCTTAACGTCCAGACCCAAGGGGCTGGGTGATTTCAGGGAGAAGTAGAGGAGACATTGTGCTATTCATAGAGGCTAAGAGGTCCTCTTCTGCCCTAAGATCTCACCCAAACTTGTTCCAAGTGGAAAAAGCCCGGCATTTAAAAAGGTCTCGATAACCTCAGGAGAGAGCCCTGTGTCCCTCAGTTGGTACCCTTAGGGGCCAAACATGAAAGATTCCACAATTTGGGGCAGGGATGAAATATTGCCCTGTGCCTGAGACAGAAGATCCTTCCTGTTCGGCATCGCCAAAGGCGAGCCGTCGAGGGAAGAGATTAGCTCTGAGAACCAAGCCCTGTTCGGCCAGCTGGTGCTATCAGTAAGAGGCAAAAACCCTTGCTGGCGTAACTCTGGGCAACTACTACCTTAGGGTGGAGTTCTTAACTCCCCGTTGGTATTTTCTGTCTGGACCGTAAATCTGCTCCCATATACGGGCATCCAGGGATATAACTGACCTGAGTGACAGGAGCTTGCCCTGGGCCCTATGGAGAACCCAACGTGTCAGAAATACAGCTGACAAGAACGTGGGTCTCCTTGATGATTTATGTAAGAGGCTACCGCTGCATTGTCCACCAAGCACCAAGACATGGCAGCCTCAGGAGGAGGTATTTCAGGGCCAGAAATACAGCCATCAACCCGAGACAGTGACTGTGACAACCGAGCTGACAACCCTCCTATCCCCTTAAGCTGGACGACCACTTAAGGCCGCTACCCCGCCCATCAGGGAGGCGTCTGTCGTTAGCAGCCTGCGACAACAAGACGCACCTAGAGTGGGACCCAAGGCAGAAAACCGGGGTCTGAACCACATAGAAAGGGAACGAAGCCTGAGGTGCATAACCCTATTTAGCCTAGGGGTTTTGGCCCTTGGAAGAATCCCCTGGCTTTTGGCCACAACAAAAACGGTCTCATGAACAGAAGGTCCAGAGGGATCACTGTGGACGCCTTCGCCCTGAGACCTGGAAATCATTGATACCGATAACAGTGCAACCTTGCCCTAGCCTGACTTTGCTCATGGTGATCTAAATGGACTCAATACTAGCGGGAGACAGTTGTGCCCGCATTGAGATTGAACTCCATACGATGCGCCGATAGACAGTGTTCTGAGTGGGAGAGAGGACGCTCTTCTTGGCGTTGAGCCTCAACCCCGGAGAAACAGATGAGCTGAGACGATGTCCCTGTGCTGAACTGCCAGTTCCTGAAACTGCGCTAGGATCAGGTAGTCATCTACATAATTCAGAATGCAGATGCCCCGGAGTCGCAAGGAGCCAGCGCTACATCATGCATTGTGAATGTGCGGGTAAAAAAGGGCTAGGCTGAGAGAAAGAACCTGACCCTGGAAGACTTTGCCCCCGAAAGTGAACCTCAGGAACTTTCCATGTTGTGGCAGAACTTCTAAATGAAGTATAGAAGTGCGTTATAAGATCGATGGTGACCAGCCGAACAAGTTGTAGGGTTTGAGACACGACCGTCTTAACAGGCATCATCTTGGACTTGAACACCCACGGGTAGTTCAAGCTTTAAGATCTAAGCCAGACGCCACCCCTCACCCTCCATGGGAAACGGGAAGTATGTAGTGTAATAGCCTAACTCTCTCTCTGGAAGGGGAACACATACCGTGGCCCCTTTAACCAGGAGATTGATTTTTCTTTTTACATAAGAAGAAATCCGGTTCACGGTAGTGGGAACATACTGTTGAAGCACGGAAAAAACGGCGAGTGAATTAAATCCTGACGCCCTTATAAGACCCACAGAAAAGAATACATCCGGCAGAAGTTTCCACGCTGCCAGGATCTATGAGGTGGGTATTATATATGAACACTTCCTGTTGAGGGGGTGTCAGGTGTTCCGCGTCCTGAAATAAGGCAGGAACAGCGGTACACCCAACTTTTAGTTAGAAACCTCTGCTTCCTAAAACGCCAAAGGCGGCGGGGAAGGAGAGGATTCGTGAGGGTACCGGGAGGGGCGTAGTGAATAGAACACGCGCCCGTCCCGAGGGAGCTACCCCACTGGGTTAAGTGCAAGACACTCAGGGTTTTTTCCTCCTTGAGATAACTGCCCTGAGATCTTGCTTTGGAGGCTGTTGGGGGCGATGAGCCTTTCCCCAGTCCTGACGAGGGGGAGCACGGCCCGCCACACTCTGTTTTTGAGCCTCTCTTCTAAGAGCACCAGGGTGGGACTGGGTGGCCGATGGCCCCGCCCCCTGAGTGCGGTGAGGGAAGAATTGCCCAAACGCTTCCTCATGGCTTTTTGCCTCCTGGAACCTGGAGATAACCGTAGTCATAGCATCTCCGAAAAGCCCAGACGGCGAAATTGGGGCATCAAGGAGAAAAGTTTTATCTTTGTCCTTGATGCCTGATAGGTTGAGCCATAAATGTCTCTCCGTGCTGACCAATGCGGACATAGACCGGCCAATAGCACGGGCTGTCTGCTTGGTCGCACGAAGAGACAGGTCCGTAGCTTGACGAAGCTCAGAAAATGCTTCCTCGTCGGGCGCGGAACCTGCACTCAGGTCCTTAAGCAGATCGGCCTGATATGCCTGCGAGACCGCCATGGTGTGCAGGGCAGCACCAGCCTGACCCGCCGCTTGATATGCCTTCCCCACTAGCGTGGAGGTGGTCCTGCACGGCTTCGTGGGGAGTGAGGGTCTTTTCATTGATGATGCCGAGCCTGGTGAGAGATAGCCCGCAAGTGTCTCTTCAACCTGCGGCATCATCGAATACCCCTGTGCCTCAGCACCCACGATAGTCGAATATATAGACGTCGAGGGCACGTGAACATGGGAAGTATAAGGTCTCTTCCATGAACGAGAAAGCTCGTCATGGAGATCATTAAAGAAGGGAAGGGACTGATGAGGCGTTCCCTTCCCCCGGCCACCAGACAAAAATCTATCTGCCAATTTGGAATGTTTGGGGGTCTCTTGTTGTCATGGCCAGTCTAATTTAAGCTTGGCCACAGCATGAGAAACCACGTCGAGCAATTCCTCTGCTGGTTTATCAAGCACGGAATGCCCGGCGTGGGTAGCTCCGCTGAACCAAGTGAGTCGCGGTCTTCCTCATGAACTGAAGAGGCGTCGTAGCGCTTCAAGATCACGGGAAGGACCGGCTGGATCTGTGGAGAGAGCGGGCGAAAGGGAAAACCCGTCTCCCGCTCCTCCGCCAGATCCATGCGAGAGCCCCACGAGTGAAGTGTGGGCGCTGACTCCCGGAAGTGAGCGAGGCGAGCCGAAGCACTCTGCCCGAAAGCAGATCACAATGCTCGCACCCACCCTGCCACAACGCAGAGCAGCATGCTCTTCCCCAAACAAATTAAACAAAACTGATGCGTGTCCGTCTCGGGCAAAAAGCGGAGACAGGGAGACACGCATCGTTTGCCCTGATTCTCAGTCATTTCTCTCTCTCTTTTTTAAATGACCGTATATATATATATATATATATATATATATATATATATATTCGTATTTTCTTTTCTTTTCAGAGGAAACAGAAAGGAGAAAAGGTATCAACTGCACACTGCCTAACGGAATCTAACTCCTAACAGAGGAAAGAAAGTTTGACAGATTTGTGAAAGCACACATAACAGAATGGCTCTGAAGACGAAATGTGATGATGCACCGGTGACGCATCTATTTATAGCCACTGCGCCAGGTGCATCCAATGATTACATCGGCAGAGGTTATAAATTCCAGTCAATGTTCATTGACGTGTTGCATACATATTCAGCTGGTCACACTAAAGACGTGTCTCCCTGTAGCGCTTAGCAGCGCAACATTGTAGTGAAGCCTTTTGTAAAGGGAACATAAACAACATTTGTGCACATTGGATAAGCTGGTAAAAAAATTGGTAAAGGTGTTCATCAGTGTGATGGATGAAAAACTATGTAGTTTTGCTCAATCCTGTATGACACATATACATTGTCTAACATGCCTTTTTGACTTTTCACAGAGGCAAATTATGCCAGCAGTACCAGAGTCCCTCTCTCTGGTGACGTGCCAGCGTGTTGGTGAGACCTTCTGCTCCTGCGCCCACCCCTGTGTCCTCTCCCCTGGCAGGCCCATGCTGGTGGACGCCCCGCACAGGCCAACGCCCACACCCACACCATGAGCGCCAACGGCCCTGTTCCACCTACGGCGCCTCCTGCAGCCTCGGTGGCCGTACCGGTGCCCATACCTTCAGTGATACCGGTGGGCTCGCTGGCACAGAAGAAGCGGCAGCAGTATGCCAAGAGCAAAAAGCAGGGAAGTTCGGCCAACACGCGGCCACAGAGAGCTCTCTTCTGCCTCAACCTCAACAACCCCATACGCCGGGCTTGTATTAGCCTCGTGGAATGGAAGTATCCTTTATCATTTCTCAAGCAATCCATATGCTAAGATTGGTTCTCTTATTTCACACCACAACTTTCTGTCAAGATCAAGTAATATCAAGGCTTTATGTTTGGATGCTTAAGGTGCATTAAGTAATTTTTTTGTGGTGATAGCTAAGGCATACTTTGTTTTTCTGCTTAACATTTTATGTTGCATTCGGTCAAGCGCTTAGCCATTTGAAGTATACTCTTTGTCCGCAAGCCCATACAAATGTGTTAGATGCATTGGGCACTACAGCTGTTTTGTGATTCCCATTTAGCACAGTAAATACTAGCTGATGACAGAATTTGCATCACGAGCATCCTAGCATTGAGGAGGACCCTTACAAAAATCGAGAGTTCTGGCAAACTTGCCACAAGCTTGCCACAAATTCGACACTCATTATTTTCACATGCAAATGAGCTGTGCTCTTCATTGTCGCCAAAGGTTTGTCGCCACTACCGGTGGAGAGCTAGAAACCTCTGGCAAAGGTTTGCAGCGAATCACAAGCTCATTTGTATGTTAAAATAATGAGTGGGAAATTCGCGGGAAGTTTGTCTGAACTCTGCATTTTTTGTAAGGGGAGAGCTTTGGCCGAGCACCACTCATGTTTTCTTCAAAAATGTTTACAATTATATTTCGCTGGTCGAAATTACATTGACTACACGAAAAACGTTTTGGTTACCAATACTATTGTGATCTCAACTTGGCAGCCACCTTCATGTAGGATAAAACTTTTTTCTAGGCCCCTAACTGGAGTCTTCATCTCAAGTGCATTATTTGTCAAATGTATTATACTTATTAAACTTTATCACATAGTTCACCTTAAAGTGTTACGGAATGCAGTATATTATATTTTAGGACTATATCAAAAAATGACAGAGCTGTGCAACTAATAGAACAGAACGCAGGTGTCTCAAGATGCACTTTTAAAAGTTGAAGATCTTTTTAACTTGACACAGCATCTAAAAAAACGGAGCGCTCTTGCGCAAGACACTCAAAATGGTGTGACAGACAAAAGCATGTTGCGTATGTTTACATAGAGAAACAATTGAAAAACAGGTCAGAGTTTGTTGTTTGTAAACACAGTATGTACTGTAGGTCCTGTATATGTTAGGGGCCGCATTTCTAAAAGTTGAAGTTCTTTTTTACTTCATGATCGAGATGCTGAAAAGAACAGCATGACACCTATCATTCACAAAACTATTGAAAAATAGGGCAGATGGATTCAAAACTGTGTTCGGTGAACAGCCCCTGTGTTCGGTGAACAGAAAAACTGGTTTGCTTGTGGCCCGATGCTGAAAATAGTTGAAGGTGTGATGAAGTTATTGAGAGAAACATCAAGAGAATAGGTAAACAAATTAAAGTGGTTCACCTTTGCATCTAGATATCCAGAGGTCTCAGTATGGGGAGACTTATCTCCAGCTGAAGCCTGCCTGGTGGTCTTTATTAGAGAGAAGCTATGTTCCCTGCAGCGAGGAACACCTTAATCTTCAGTAAGAAAGTCAGTCTGTATAGACGTGCTTTGAAAACAATTTTTCTTCCAAGTCCCACAGGGAAGATAAAGATGCTATGACGTCCAATCGGCAGAGCTCCAATTAATTTACACTTGTACTGAGGAAATTCATTTGAGAGTATCAAAAAAAGTCCAGATGAGTTAATTTGTTGGGAGCCGTTCACACAAAACATATTTTTGTGACCATCTGCGCTATTTTTCAATTGTTTTTCTTTGTAAACATGCGCTAGACAGATATCTTTTGATCTTTTAGATGCCATGTCAAATTAAATGTTTCTTGAGACACCTACATTCAGTTCTATTTTTTGCACTGTACCTATTTATTATAATTTTTTGAACTCTATAGCACATTCAGTCAGAACTTTACTCTTTTACTGTAGTTGCATCTAAATATAAAATATATATGGCAAGAAGAGTCAAGCATTACATACAGTATTTGATATTGAGTGTTACTACATTGAAGCTAATGTTAGCAAAGTGCGAAAAATCCAGCAGAGACCACCTTAAGGTGGTTTGCTGATTTTAGCTGGTTTAAAATGTTTTAGCTGGTTTCCCACCTGGCCAAGGTGGTTTTTAGCGATTTTAGTTGGTCAGCCAGTTGGTTCCCCAGTCTGACCAACTGACAAGTGCCTAAAAACACCTCTAAAACCAGCAACACAGACCAGCCAATCCTTCTGGGCCAGGCTGGGAAATCAGCTAAAACCAGCAAACCACCTTAGCATAGTCTACTGTGGATATTTTGCACTAGGCTAACATTAGCTTCCACAAAGTTACACTCAATATCAAATACTGTATGTAATGCTTCATTCTTCTTTCACTATATACTGTATATTCGAGATTTATTTATGTCAATGTACTCCTGCATCAGACATGCTTGTGTCTTGGGTGAGTTGCGTCATAAACATAACATTTTTAGGTCAATGTGTCAAGTTAAATATAGTTTAATAATTAGAACACAGCTTGAGATCTCTTAGTTCGAATGTGCACTCCTTCAAGTGTTTTGGACACAAGTATATATATATATATATATATATATATATATATATATATATATATATATATATATATATATATATTAGGGCTGTCGATTTAACACGTTAATTCAGTGCGATTTAATAAAAATTAACGCAATAAATTGCATGCCCCCGGACCATAATAAGGAAGATTTCTGAGAAATGCAAGCTTGTAGTACCACCTGTTTACTCCAGTGTAGTGAAACTTCAGCTGTATGGGCAACTCGCAGTTTATACAGTGAAGAAAAACACCCTTCAGCAGACACCACAACAAAAACATGCGTTACGTTCATATGTTCAAAACACGTGATGGAGTGCAAATTCGAACTAAGAGATCTCAAGCTGTGTTCTAAGTATTAAACTATATTTAACTTGACACAGTGACCTAAAAATGTTATGTTTATGATGCAACTCACCAATCACCAACTGGGTCATATTACACACAAAAAATTATTAATTTTGAATGTAAAAAAAAAGAGATATAAAAAGAGACACATAGCTTACTTTAGCTCTTAACACATATGCACTGCTCTTACACTTTAGTTTAAGATGACGAACACAAGCGGAGTGATACACACACAGTGAAGCGCCAGAGTGCTAATGGTGTCAGACCATCAGTGCTCATGGAACGTCTCTTGTCCAATCAGATTCGAGGACCGTAACTAACTGATGTGTGTTAGTTAGTGAAAAACAAAATTCTTTTAATTTAACTTAAGACTTAAGTCCATCCAAATGGCCCAGCCCTCCTCCTCGTCACTATATGTATGTATATATATATATATATGAAGCAGTAAACTTCACAATGTTTGTGAAATAGAAGTGTAGATTCATTTAAAGAATGTAGAATGTTTAATGTAAATGTTTTATCCTCAACTTCAATTGCAGGTTGTCTCAGGGGCCATAAACACAGAAGGCGCTCTTGTGCTAAAAAAGCTAGATGCCTCACAATGAATATAACTGAACGCAGGTGTTTGAGATGCTTTTCAAAAATGTGAAGTTCTTTTTTAATTGAATTAAATGAATTAAAATTTGGCACTCCTGCATAAGATGTTGAATAAAAAAACAGCGATACACGGTGCACTGGTCAAAGATGTCTATCTGACACATGTTTACGTAGAAAATCAACTACAACTGTGCAGACGCAAAAACACATTCGATGTGATCGACAGCTTATTCTTTTCATTTGCATTTTGTGTTTGCATTAGAGGCAGGGTAGAGGTGTCAACAGCATTGTTACATTAGTTTTCTCAATTTATTTTTAGGCACACATGACTCAAGTTGCTCTACGCCACAATGTCTTGTTGACCAAAGAAAAGATTTAGTCCTTGAAACTTTGATTAGCGGAGTTGGAGAATAACAGGCTTGGAGTAATTCCATTTGAATCTAGCAAAATTTAGTTGAAAATGTATAGTCAACTACATTTTGACCTTGATTTTTATTTAATTCAACTTTGGAATATGCAGAACGGTAACTAAGGCCATGTCCACACTAATACGTTTTCAGTTGATAAGGAATTGATTTTGCTACATTAAAGCCTCTCATAAACGAAAACTTTTAGTATGGACGTATTAGTATGATTTCTCCACAGTAGAAAAATGGCCTCCATTATAGAATACTTTGAAAAAGATGATGTTAGGAAACAAAAATGGATTGGAGTGGATGTGGCCTTAGTGGTTCTTGATGTACTGCAATTGAAGTACCGGTACCTCTGATGACATTTACTCATTTGGAAGATGGTTTTATTCATGCATGTGTTTTTATCAAGCTACATTTGACCAGTGTGCTCCCCATTGGGATTCGAACCCAAGACCTCGCTGTTGATAGTGCCACGGTCTACTGAAACATATGACTGCATTGAGATATTGGGTGCCTCTGTCTTTGATTATATTATATTCTCTTTGCTATACTCCTTAATTTTTATTTCAGGCCATTTGATATCTTTATATTGATAGCGATTTTCGCCAACTGCATGGCCTTAGCTGTATACATCCCCTTTCCTCAGGATGACTCCAACTCAACCAACCATGACCTAGTAAGTAAATAGCTTTAACCTTTGACCTTGTTGCATGTTATGGTCGGACCCCTGTCATGACCTCAGGGCCATACTCACATTAATGATTGCGTGTGCATTTGAAAATGAGTCTTAGGTCAAAGCGCAAGAGTAATATTGTTTTTCTTTAAAAAATAACATGCACGGATGTATCATGCACAATGTGACCAAGAATGTGTTTTAAGAAAGTAAATGGGGTCAATCTTGATTTCATGTTGACCCTAAAAATAATGTTTGATATTTTTGGTACCTTAACAGGTGAATTCTTGTGGCTTAAATACTCTTTTTCCATTTAGAATACTAGCAAATAAGGACAAGTATTCTATGGCGAGATTTTGCCTTATGAGGTCAAAATTATGATTATAATAACAGGCCTCTGAAACATTAACTTCTTTCCAGTGGATATTTTTTATCCGATTTGAGTGGCTTCCAACTTTTTTTGAATAACCAAATTTTTTTCTCTCCACAAACAGAGCCAAGGCATTGTCATTATTTCTGTATATTCCTGGGAGTAAATCTGTCTCTGCAAAATCTTGGCAATCATTTCTGAGAACAGATGCATGTTCTGATGAATGAATGCTTACTTGTTAGAAACATGTTCTTTTCAAACTTCCTCTCTACAAACCGCTTCACTTGTGCAGTTAAATTGATCTGATTATTTATATTTAGAAAAGAGGAGCATTTGGATCACAGCTTTGGTGAGTTTGGAGGGGGGAGGGGGACGGATGTTCTTCATGATGCTGTGCTCCTGAGAGGACTTGAAGGACGATTGTGAGTTGAGATAAGACAGCTGTTCGGTCTTGTGTTGGGGCTCAGCTCAGTAGGAGAGCTCCATGATTTGTGAATAGCTCTCGTGGCTACTGGTGCAGATTTAATTTAGTGATTTTAGCTAGAGAGACTAAAACAGGAAAGAGAAACAGCAGGCAGCGATGTTACTTCCTGGGTTTTTTCCCACAAAGGTTTTGAGGGCCCATTTGATGAAGTGTTTTTAAAATGAGATATTGTGACAGACAATCTGAGCTGCTTAAATGCTAGGTGGCATTTTAAAGACTTTTTAAGAAGTCATTTGACGAGTACAGTTTACTTTACTGCATATTTACTATTAAAACAAGAAGTTTGGATTGGATACATTGAAGAGCTTGTCCCCCATTTAAATTTTTTTTTTTTTTTATAGCCAATAGGCTTTAGTTACATCACAGCCATAAACATTCATTTGCTACTTGTTGGTCTGTTTTAGGGGTGGATGATTCTCATTCTTTAGAGCATTTGATTAGATAAAAATCTGTGTAGTGCAAGATGAATCATCAATATTTTTGGTCCGGTTTCCAGGAAAAAAAAGACTTAACATTTTTTAATGCGTACATCTGCCAAAGGTTAATTCTGCCAACTTTAAGGAGTACACTAGCATATATATGGCTTCAGAACGAATAGATATGGAGCAAAATATGGACATTTAGGGTGTTTCACAAGGTACTTTAGGTAATAACAATAAACTACCTTTTAAAAAGCATAATTTTTGCCTAAATTTGAATTCTAAGGCTTTCAAGATGGCAGACATATGTGAGAAATTCTGATGATAAATATAATCAATTAAATTATGAAAAGTATTGAAAAAAAAAATTATATTTTAATCTAAAGTTTTCTTATTTTTACACATTTCAAATTTTTTGATTTTACCCAATATGTGTGCTGTGTATTTTATGCTTATTAGAGTATCGTGTTGTTAGCTTAGCAACATGCTAACTGCAAAACTCTTGCAATCAATTGTGAGTCTAATTTTCCATGTGCTTTGGGTAAGAAGTGCAATTTTTATAAACCATTTGAAAGCATATTTGTTGGTTTGGTGAAGTGATGTCTTTGTTCCTAGAACATTTAGAATAATTGTCAAACACATTCAAAACAACAGCGGGAGACGCTTTATTCTTAGGCCACGTCCACATTAATCCAGATGCATTTGAAAATTATGGTTTCTTTTTCGAAATGCTTTCTGTCCACACTGGTGTTTTCAAGCATTTTCCAAAAGTTTCTCATCCACACTGAAATGTCTGAAAACTGTTGTATCCTATTACTACACATGTGAAAAATCAGAAGAGATGAACCACACCCCCTTCTGACAATACAAACCACCCCCACCCTGCCTGACGATACAAACTCACCCCTCCGTGCAACGATACGATTCTTTTGGCACCTTCTTTCTATGTAAATTTACCCCCCAAAAATCCATGAAATGTTCAACCAAGTATGCATAATGTGCTTATTGGTTTGTGATCCTATAAATGTAGTGTGACCATCTGCTACATTACATTACAGGGCAGATTAGGGCTGCAACTAACAGTTGTTTTGCTAATCGATTAATCTACCAATTATTAGAACAATTATTCAACTATTAGGTGATTATTGCAACGATTAATCATTAGTGCGTAACCGATTATTCAGCTTGTGCCCCGACTTATAAGGCTTTATTAAACGTTCTTACTAACAATAAAGATGTAATGAATGAGGCAGCGAAGGCAGACGAGGAGGTGCGGATCCAAACGCAGTTATCTTTATTGACTAAGTAGACAGGCAAAACACAAAGGAAAAAGAACAAGGCAGTCCAAGGGGCACAGAGGGCAGGCAGGAAGTCCAAGGGGCAACGAGGGGCAGACAGGCAGTCCCTGGGGGCACAAAGGGACAGGTTTGGGGGCCAGGGAGGTATTGACCGGGCAGGGACAGGTTTAGATGGCCTGGGGGCTGGCCATAAGGCAAGGGCCAGCTCAGGGGGCCTAGGAGGAGGCCACAGGACTGAGGCCGGTTTTGGTGGCCTGGGAGATGGCTGTGGGCCAAGGGCCGGTTCAGGGGACCTGGGATGTGGCCACAGGACAGAGGCCGGTTTTGGTGGCCTGGGAGATGGCCATGGGGCAAGGACCGGTTTAGGAGGTCTGGGAGCTGGCCACAGGGCAAGGATAGGTTCAGGAGGCTTGGGACCTGGCCGCAGGGCAAGGACAGGTGCAGGAGGTCTGGGAACTGACCTCAGGGCAAGGACAGGCTCAGGTGGCCTGGGAGCTGGCCATAGGGCAAGGATAGGTTCAGGTGGCCAGGGAGCTGGCCACAGGGCAGGGACAGGTTCAGGAGGCTTGGGAGTTGACCACGGGATGTGGGTAGGCTTGGGGGACCTGGGTGGTGGCCGCAGAATAGGGGCCGGCGGAGCCAAGGAGGACTTCGGAGGCGGAGCCGTAGAAGACTTGGGAGGTGGCATAGGGGGAGCCGAGGGAGGCCCAGGAGGCGGGGCCAAGGGAGCCGATTGCGTAGTAGGCCCAGGAAGTGGAGCCGTAGAGGACTTTGGAGGCGGAGCCAGGAGGGGCGCCAGAGGCGAGGCCGAGGGAGGCTTCGGAGGCAGAGCCAGGAGGGGTGCCGGAGGCGAGGCTGAGGGAGGATCCGGAGGCGGAGCTGAGGGTGGCTCTTGCGGCGGGGCCGAGGGAGGTGGCGCCGTAGGAGGTTCTTCAGGCAGTGAGCTGGAAGGCTTCGGAGGCGGAGCCGAGGAAGGTGAGGCCCTAGGAGTCTCTGGAGGCGGAGCCACGGGAGGCGGAGCCGTAGGAGGCTCGGGAGGCAGAGCCGTTGGAGGCTCGGGAGGCGGAGCCGTAGGGGGCTCGGGAGGCGGAGCCGAAGGAGGCTCGGGAGGCTGAGCCGTAGGAGGCGGAGCCATAGGAGGATCAGGAGGAGGAGCTGTAGAAGGCTCGAGAGGCCCGAGGGGCGGAGCCCTAGAAGGCTCGAGAGACTTGAAGGGTGGAGCCCTGGGAGGCTTGAGGGGCGGAGCCCTAGAAGGCTTGAGAGGCTTGAGAGGTGGAGCTCTGGGAAGCTCGGAGGGCGGAGCTCTGGAAAGCTCGGGAGGCGGAGCTCTGGAAAGCTCAGGAAGCTCAGAAGGCGGGGCTCTGGAAAGCTCGAAGGCGGGGCTCTGGAAAGGTCGTAAGGCGGGGCTCTGGAAAGGTCATAAGGCGGGGCTCTGGAAAGCTCGTAAGGCGGGGCTCTGGAAAGCTCAGGAAAATCGGAAGGCGGAGCTCTGGAAAGCTCTGGAAAGCTCGGGAAACTCGGAAGGCGGAGCTCTGGAAAGCTCGGGAAACTCGGAAGGTGGAGCTCTGGAAAGCTCGGGAGGAGGAGCCCTGGAAGACTCGAGAGACTTGAGAGACTTGGGAGGCGGAGCCCTGGAAGGCTCGAGAGGCTTGAGAGGTGCTGGCTCTAGGGCGGGCACGACCACTGGCGCTGGCTCTTGGATGGTCCTGGCTACTGGAGCTGGCTCTTGGACGGTCACGGCTACTGGCGCTGGCTCTTGGACGGTCACGGCTACTGGCGCTGGCTCAGGGACGGTCGAGGCTACAGGCGCTGGCTCAGGGACGGTCGAGGCTACAGGCGCTGGCACACGGATATCTGAGGCTACAGGCACTGGTTCGTTGACGTTTGAGGCTACCAGCACTGGCTCATTGACAGTGTGCCATAGCCGGGTGCAGTTTCAGTCTCTTCCCCCTTAGATTGGGACATAGAAAACTTTTCTGTGGCCGCACAGAAAAATAGTTTGCAGTTATTTACATGAACTGCTTCCATATTATTTGAACTTAAATAAAGCTATAACACATTAAATATAACTGCATTAAAGATGTAACGCTGAGGTGTTTCCTTTAAAGACGCTCGATGCTCAAGTTTTTCTTCAGTGGAGCGGCAGCTCCAGCTCCACTTATTCCACAACGAGATTGCTTCTGCATGTACTTATTTTGTATTTCCATCCATCCATCTTCAACCACTTATCCGAAGTCGGGTCGCGGGGGCAGCTGCTCCAGCAGGGGGCCCCAAACTTCCCTATCCCGAGCCACATTAACCAACTCTGACTGGGGGACCCCGAGGCGTTCCCAGGCCAGTGTGGAGATGTAATCTCTCCACCTAGTCCTGGGTCTTCTCCGAGGCCTCCTCCCAGCTGGACGTGCCTGAAACACCTCCCTAGGGAGGCGGCCAGGGGGGCATCCTTACCAGATGCCCAAACCACCTCAACTGACTCCTTTCAACGCAAAGGAGCAGCGGCTCTACTCCGAGCTCCTCACGGATGACTGAGCTCCTCACCCTGTCTCTAAGGGAGAAGCCCACCACCCTTCTGAGGAAGCCCATTTCGGCCGCTTGTACTCGCGACCTAGTTCTTTCGGTCGTGACCCAACCTTCATGACCATAGGTGAGGGTAGGAACAAAAATTGACCGGTAGATCGAGAGCTTTGCCTTTCGGCTCAGCTCTCTTTTCGTGACAACGGTGCGATAGAGCGAGTGCAATACCACCCCCGCTGCCCCGATTCTCCGGCCAACCTCCCGCTCCATTGTCCCCTCACTCGTGAACAAGACCCCGAGGTACTTGAACTCCTTCACTTGGGGCAAAACCTCATTCCCTACCTGGAGTACGCACTCCATCGGTTTCCTGCTGAGAACCATGGCCTCAGATTTAGAGGTGCTAATCCTCATCCCAGCTGCTTCACACTCGACTGCCAGCTGATCCAGTGAGAGCTGAAGGTCACGGACCGATGATGACATGAAGACAACATCATCTGCAAAAAGCAGCGATGAGATCCCCAGCCCACCGAACCGCACACCTTCCCCACCCGACTACGCCTCGATATCCTGTCCATGAATATCACAAACAGGATTGGTGACAAAGCGCAGCCTTGGCGGAGACCAACCCCCACATGGAATGAACTCGACTTCGTGCCGAGGACCCGGACACAGCTCTCGCTTTGGACGTACAGGGATTGGATCGCCCTAAGAAGGGATCCCCCCACCCCGTACTCCCGCAGCACCTCCCACAGTATCTCCCGGGGGACCCGGTCATATGCCTTCTCCAGATCCACAAAACACATGTAGACCGGATGGGCATACTCCCAAAATAAGGCCCCCTCCAGGATCCTTGCGAGAGTAAAGATCTGGTCCGTTGTTCCACGGCCAGCACGAAAACCGCATTGTTCCTCTTCAATCCGAGGTTCGACAATCGGCCGAACCCTCCTCTCCAGCACCTTGGAGTAAACTTTACCAGGGAGGCTGAGAAGTGTGATACCCCTGTAGTTGGCACACACTCTCTGATCCCCCTTTTGAAGAGGGAACCACCACCCCGTTCTGCCACTCCTTAGGCACTGTCCCAGATTTCCACGCAATGTTGAAGAGGCGTGTCATCCATGACACCCCTCCACATCCAAAGCTTTCAGCATTTCTGGTCGGATCTCATCAATCCCCAGGGCTTTGCCACTGCGGAGTTGTTTGACTACCTCAGTGACCTCCCCAGGGAAATAGAATCTGATCCCCATCATCCTCCGGCTCTGCCTCTACCATAGAGGGCGTGTTGGGATTTAGGAGTTCTTCAAAGTGTTCCTTCCACTGCCCAATAACCTCCTCAGTTGAGGTCAACAGTGTCCCATCTTTGCTGTATACAGCTTGAATGGTTCCCCGCTTCCCCTCCTAAGGTGGCGGATCGGTTTTCCAGAAGCACTTTGGTGTGGACCGAAAGTCCTTCTCCATGGCTTCTCCGAACTTTTCCCACACCCACTGCTTTGCCTCCCTCACGGCTGAGGCCGCAGCCCTTTGGGCCTGTCGGTACCTTGCAACTGCCTCCGGAGACCTCCGGGACAACAAATCCCGGAAGGCCTCGTTCTTCAGTCGGACGGCTTCCCTGACCACCAGTGTCCACCACGGTGTTCGAGGGTTACCACCCCTTGCGGCACCTAAAACCTTGAGGCCGCAGCTTTCCACCGCGGCTTCGGCAATGGAAGCTTTGAACATTGCCCACTCGGTTCAATGTCCCCAACCTCCGCAGGGATGCCTGAAAAGCTCCGCTGGAGGTGTGAGTTGAAGATCTCGTGGACAGGGACCTCCTCCAAACGTTCCCAGTTCACCCAGCACTACTTGCTTGGGCTTCCCAGGTCTGTCCAGAGTCTTTCCCCACCCCCTGACCCAACTCACCACCAGATGGTGATCGGTTGACAGCTCTGCCCCTCTCTTTACCCGAGTGTCCAAAACATATGGCCTCAGAGCCGACGACACGATTACAAAATCGATCATCGACCTTCGGCCTAGGGTGCTCTGGTACCACGTACACTTATGAGCATCCTTATGTTCGAACATGGTGTTTGTTATAGATAATCCATCTTATTTTGTATTTTTGCATTATAATTCCCTATAATACTTTGCAATACTCTACATCACCTGAAGCTGTTTGGAAAGTTTAGAGTGCATCTGGATTGTGAGCTGTGTAATTCTTCCTCTCCTCAGTCAGGCGCGAGCTGCAGTGCTGCTCTCTCAGAGTTTAGAGTTTAATATGATCTCATGTAACAAATTTTCGACACGAAAGTTTTTGTCGGCAATTTTTTGTTGTCGACGTTGTCGATAATGTTGACTAATCGTTTCAGCCCTAGTGTAGATTACCATAAACCTCAAGAGTGGGGCCATATTTTCTTAATGCACACGTGACAACAATGTTCACCCAACAAACATCCTTTTTACTTCCTCTACTCTTGCTTGATTTTTTTTTTTCTGTGTGTACTGTCTGGAGCATCTGATCTATCAGGTCTCCTGTGTGTGTGTTAAACAGTGGGAGGTAATCGAAGAGCAAAATTTCATTAGAATCCCAGCAGGCATAATAACATACATCCCAGGTCGTATCACACTGATGAGCTCAGGTCGTGCTGGGGAGCCTACAGGCTACACATTAGAGGGTCAGAGATGTTCTGGCAACCATATAAAACTGCCTCTGGGGTGTTCAAGGCCAAAAGTTGTGCATAAAGGCATTTTTATTTGTAAATGAAATGGAATGGAAAGTCTTTTCCATTTTCTTTTCACTCGTGTTGCATGCCTACTTTTGACATTTCATGTTATGGCGCAGCCAATACAGTTGGCTTTTTTATTATAAATTGTTTGTGTCTTTCCACATTTGTAAGTCCCTTCAAATGTCTGAAGATGAATAGATGCCTATTGCTCCAAAGCTACAGTACATACAGACTGTTACCCACATAGAAGCATTCTAGCAGAGTGCATGACATTGAAGAGGAAAGTAACCACCTGTTTAACAGCACAGTTATGAATTATGAAAGTGCTTTTCAGCGTATATTACAGAGTCATGTACCCATTTCATTTTTTCTTTCGGTCTCCACAGAAGACAATGACTCATCTGTCTTCGTAAGGGGTGTTTCTGTGCCTCTTTACGGTATATGCATGAGTTCACTGCACGTTAGGTGTCCTATTTCTAAGGGACTCAATTACCCAAGGGTCTCAGCTTTCAAATTGGCCTTCCTAGGTGATAAAGAGTTCAGAATAAGTCTATAGATAGAAAGTGAAACCTTCAAAGAGGCTTCATTTGGCTGACTATTTAGCAGATGCTTTTTGAGACTTGCTAAAGTACTTTTTCTTTGTTAAAATAAGTTCTCCTACTTCAGCTTAATTGCAGAGAGAACTATTAGTCAGCCATTCATAGGTTCATTTTCTCGAAAACAGTAAAAACGGTGTTTCTGTCAATTCTGTTTGGTGGTGCTAGTGGCGCAGAAATAACATAATTCAGCTTTATGGCCTACAGTATTTACATCAAGAGCAAAAATTTGTCGCGGATAAGACTTTAATCAAAATAATGTATTCCAATTGCGTTTTGTGAAGCTAATGGTGCACTTCATCTAAAAAAAAATTAGCTAAAAAAACCGAAATTGGTAGTAATTCTAATAGTCCTATGAGACATAGAGAAAGACATTACAGTGTTAAGATATCAATGCCTTGTCTACACTAATACGTTTTAGTTTGAAAACGCATCTTTTTCTCTCCGTTTTGGATGTCCGTCCGCACTGAGACTGCGTTTTTGTCCGCGAAAACAGAGCTTTTTAAAACACACTCCAAAGTGGATACATTTGAAAACGCTGTTTTTGCGTTGTTGTGTGGACTGTGAAAATGGATATATCTGAAAATGATGATGTATTTGTAGTCATGTGACTCAGTCTTGTGATCTATCCAACCAAAACAATCAAGATGGCGGCCCGTGTTATAGCAGCGTTGTTGTACTTGATTCTCACTTTGATAGTGTTGTTAAAAAATAAATGTTACTTTGTACAACCATCACATTGCGTTCCTTCAAAGGCAAAGGGAAGTTTACTCAGAATTGGTGTCCGGCGACGGAACACGAGGACAATTGCTTTTCAGACAGTACATGCAACAGGGATTTTCTGTATGCGCAGTAACATGATTTAAGCGTTTTCATACGTTTCAGTGTGGGCAAGCAACTTTTGGAAAGCGCTAGTGTGGCTGGACAGCATTTGAAACGAAAACGCCATTTTCAAATGTAACCGGATGAATGTAGACGTAGCCCACATCAGCTAGAGGAGAGGAATGAAATTGTTTAGGGTGTATTGAGAAAGCTGGTAATTCTTCTAAATGGAGAATATGCACGTGTGCTTGTTTGTTTGTGTGTCTTGCTGTGTCTCTGGACCCCAGCCGTGATGAAGGCTGAAGTGTGTGTTTAATCACTTAGCTAACTGCTTATTTTCACCAGATGTGCTGACTTCACAATGCTCTTTATCTTATAGTGTGTGTGTGTGTACGCCTTTGATGGTTATGGAAAGGCCCTTTGTCTGTGTCCATGTATAAATATATGTGTAATATCGATGTAAATATTTGATTTTGTGTGCCACCATGTGTGTGTTTTATATGTATTTCGATTGGTAGGACTCTGTCTAATGGAGTGTGTGAGAGGACAAAGAGGGAGAGAGCTATATGATGGATTTTGATGTTTCTAGCTTACATGATCTCAGTGCATTCACCAAATAGGTTCTTCCACACTATAAGTTACTTTTGCATGCCATGTAGTTTATGCATACTTGTTGGACATGTAGATTTATTCCATACTATAATTTAATAACATGACGTGGCATTCACAATGCATCCGTGACATCTGTAATATGATTTATTTTTTATTAAAACGGAATATTCATCAGAAAATAATTATAGTATAGAAACCATAAATGTAGCAAGGTCCTATTTAGCAGGACATATTTTTCTTGTGTTAATTAGTGGAAAAACTGCTAAAAAGCATGCATTCATTATATTATTGCATTCATTATATGATTATACAATACTTACCTATAATGACTTCTGGAAAAATTTAAGTATATATATATACACTCACCTAAAGGATTATTAGGAACACCATACTAATACTGTGTTTGACCCCCTTTCGCCTTCAGAACTGCCTTAATTCTACGTGGCATTGATTCAACAAGGTGCTGAAAGCATTCTTTAGAAATGTTGGCCCATATTGATAGGATAGCATCTTGCAGTTGATGGAGATTTGTGGGATGCACATCCAGGGCACGCAGCTCCGTTCCACCATCCCAAGATGCTCTATTGGGTTGAGATCTGGTGACTGTGGGGGCCATTTTAGTACAGTGAACTCATTGTCATGTTCAAGAATCCAATTTGAAATGATTCGATCTTTGTGACATGGTGCATTATCCAGCTGGAAGTAGCCATCAGAGGATGGGTACATGGTGGCCATAAAGGGATGGACATGGTCAGAAACAAAGCTCAGGTAGGCCGTGGCATTTAAACGATGCCCAATTGGCACTAAGGAACCTAAAGTGTGCCAAGAAAACATCCCCCACACCATTACACCACCACCACCAGCCTGCACAGTGGTAACAAGGCATGATGGATCCATGTTCTCATTCTGTTTACACCAAATTCTGACTCTACCATCTGAATGTCTCAACAGAAATCGAGACTCATCAGACCAGGCAACATTTTTCCAGTCTTCAACTGTCCAATTTTGGTGAGCTCTTGCAAATTGTAGCCTCTTTTTTCCTATTTGTAGTGGAGATGAGTGGTACCGGTGGGGTCTTCTGCTGTTGTAGCCCATCCACCTCAAGGTTGTGCGTGTTGTGGCTTCACAAATGCTTTGCTGCATACCTCGGTTGTAACGAGTGGTTATTTCAGGCAAAGTTGCTCTTCTATCAGCTTGAATCAGTCGGCCCATTCTCCTCTGACCTCTAGCATCAACAAGGCATTTTCGCCCACAGGACTGCCACATACTGGATGTTGTTCCCTTTTCACACCATTCTTTGTAAACCCTAGAAATGGTTGTGCGTGAAATACCCAGTAACTGAGCAGATTGTGAAATACTCAGACCGGCCCGTCTGGCACCAACAACCATGCCACGTTCAAAATTGCTTAAATCACCTTTCTTTCCCATTCTGACATTCAGTTTGGAGTTCAGGAGATTGTCTTGACCTGGACCACACCCCTAAATGCATTGAAGCAACTGCCATGTGATTGGTTGATTAGATAATTGCATTAATGAGAAATTGAACAGGTGTTCCTAATAATCCTTTAGGTGAGTATATATATATATATATATTTAATGTAGCCACATTGAGAGCCCCATATCTCTTGACTTTAACCATATAGAGCGTTTAAAAAGAGGAAAATAGATTTTGAACCAGAATCTGAAAGGATATTAAGATATTTTTAATTCTTCTGGAGTTATAGAAACCTTTAACTTTGGAAAAACAACTTTTTGGCATATAATGCAACAAGTAGAGATGGACCAATCCAATATCTGGATTGGTATAGGCTCCGCTACTTACATATCGGGTATTCGTCCGACGAGCCCGCCATGTTTTAGTCATGTTGAGGCATGGGGGGCGTGGTCATGTGTCGGTCTGCAGGAGAGGGAGAGCAGTAAGGTTCGTAACCTGTGTCGTAATTATCTCTAACACCTGTCTCTCATAATAGTGATGGCGGACCTGAAAAGGCTCGCCAGAGCGTCAGAGAGAGGAGAGAGTGACCAGGAAGACCAACACAATTATCAGAGATACTCATTTATTTAGAAAAGTGTTTATTTGTTTTGACGGTTACTGTCAATTTCGTGAAGCTGAAGAATAAAAAGTCTGACCTTGAACACGCTTTGCTTTCTCCTGACTCCTCCATTTCCCCTGAACTAAGATCCTTTACATAATGAGAGACAGGTGTTAGAGATAATTACGACCTAGGTGACGTGCCTTACCGCTCTCCCTATCCTGCAGACCAACACGTTAACATGACCCCCCCCCCCCAATAGCACACATGTTAGTTACCGGCAAGCTCCAAAAACTGCATAAAAGAACCATAAAAGCACCATTTAAATCACGTCAAGTCAAGTGGTTTTTATTGTGGTTCAACCATATACAGTTAGTACAGTACACAGTGAAATGAGAAAATGTTCCTCCAGGACCATGGTGCTACATAAAACAACATAGGACAAACACAGAACCACATGAGTCTACACAGACTAAATAACATACCTATATAAAGTGCACGTGCAAATGTGTGCAAAAAGTACGGGACAGTACAATAAATTACTACAAATCAACAGGACAATAGGCACAGTGAGAGACTGCTGACCAGTACACAGTAGTGCAAAAAGATGACAGTTTCTAAAAATGCCAAATGTAAACATAACATACTATGAGATGAGTGTTCTATGCACATAGCATTTATTGAGGTAGCAGCCATGTATAAAGTGACAATAATTAAAGTGCAGCTCAGGACGTGTTTGTGTGTGTGTGTGTGTGTGTGTGTGTGTCAGTCCAGTCTCTGAGTATTGAGGAGTCTGATGGCTTGGGGGAAGAAGCTGTTACACAGTCTGTGTGAGGGGTGTGTGGGGACATCCACAATGCTGGTTGCTTTGAGGATGCAGTGTTTTTTGTAAATGTCTTTGGTGGAAGGAAGAGAGACCCCGATGATCTTCTCAGCTGTCCTCACTATCCTCTGCAGGGCTTTACGGTCCGAAACGGTGCAAGTCCCAAACCAGGCAGTGATACAGCTGCTCAGGATGCTTTCAATAGTCCCTCTATAGAATGTAGTGAGGATGGGGGGTGGGAGATGTGCTTTCCTCAGCCTTCAAAGAAAGTAGAGATACTGCTGGGCTTTCTTGGTAATAGAGCTGGTGTTGAGAGACCAGGTGATGTTCTCCACCAGGTGAACAACAAGGAATTTGGTGCTCTTGACGATCTCCACAGAGGAGCCGTCGATGTTCAGTGGAGAGCGGTCACTCTGTGCTCTACACCAGTCTGTTAGCCGCTGCACCTCCTCTCTGTATCCTGACTTATCGTCCTTGCTGATGAGACCCACCAAGGTTGTGTCATCGGTGAACTTAATGATGTGGTTCGAGCTGTGCATTGCTGCACAGTCGTAAGTCAGCAGAGTGAACAGCAGTGGACTGAGCACACAGCCCTGGGGGTCCCCAGTGCTCAGTGTGGTGGTGGTGGAGATGCTGTTCCCAATTCAGACTGACTGAGGTCTCCAAGTCATGAAGTCCAGGATCCAGTTACAGAGGGAGGTGTCCAGGCCCAGCAGGTTCAGCTTTCCAATCAGGTGCTGAGGAATGATTGTGTTGAATGCTGAGCTGAAGTCTATGAACAGCATTCAAACGTATGAGTCCTTTTTATCTAGGTTGGTGAGGGCCAGATGGAGGGTGGTGGCGATGGCTTCGTCTGTTGAATGGTTTGGACGGTATGCGAACTGCAGTGGGTCTAGTGAGGGGGCAGCTGGGTCTTAATGTGCCTCATGACGAGCCTCTCGAAGCACTTCATGATGATGGGTGTGAGTGCAACGGGACGGTAGTCGTTGAGGCAGGACACTGAAGACTTCTTTGGCATTGGAACGATGGTGGTGGCCTTGAAGCACGCTGGAACGACAGCGCTGCTCAGAGAGATGTTGAAGATGTCAGTAAGAACATCTGCCAGCTGGTTCGCACATCCTATGAGCACTCTGCCAGGAATGTTGTCTGGTCCAGCAGCCTTCTGTGGGTTGACTCTACGTAGAGTTTTCCTCACATCAGCCATGGTAAGACAGAGCACCTGGTCGTTTGGAGGAGGGGTGGTCTTCATCGCCACCATGTGAACAGGAACAGGAGGAGTAATTCACCAGATTTTGAAAGTAAAGTATATTAAAGCACTGTGAACTAGCCCAGAAACAGACACTCTGTGGTCACCGTCTTCCTCGACTGTGCCATCAAAATAAAAGCCCCATAGTTTTAGTTAAGAAAGTATGACTGAAATACATTACTATTGTATAATAAAATTAGAAATATTTATTATTCATTTTATTGTTATTATTTTTAATAATAATAATAATAATATATATATATATATATATATATATATATATATATATATATATATATATATATATAGACCTAGATACCTATCTCTGTGCAAAAATTCAATAATAATGCTGACACACTTTTTAAGGTTAATTTTGACCTGTTTTTTTTTTTGTTTTTTTCTAAAATTGTCATTTTATTTAATATTTTACTTTTTATCATCATTTATGTTTACCTTTCTTCAGAAAATGTAGACTTTATTGCATGTACCTGTGCTCTCCCCATGTCTGCCCCCACACGCTGCCTCTTGGTGGTCAGGGGTGGAAAAGCGTGCTGAAGACAACCTGATTCTGAGCAGCACTGCATAATGTGAAATGATGGAGTTTGTTGCTGGGTTACTGAGTGAGCAAGGTACTGAGATAGCAAGGCTGAGAGAGAAAGGAGGTGGAGAGGATGCTGTATTCAATTGGCTTTCTTTATGCATTCAAAGTTTACCATTGCAAGGTCATTCAAAATGCCGTCTAACACATTTTCTTTTTTTCCTTTTCTATGTATGTTTCTGCATCTCTCTTTCATTTTGAGCAAGAAACCCACACACACACACACACACACACACACACACACACACACACACACACACACACACACACACACACACACACACACACACACATGTTGTGTTTCCATGTTTTATGGGGACTTTCCATAGACATAATGACTTTTATACTGTACAAACTTTATATTCTATCCCCTAAACCTAACCCTACCCCTAAACCTAACCCTCACAGAAAACATTCTGCATTTTTACATTTTCAAAAAACATAATTTAGTATGATTTATAAGCTGTTTTCCTCATGGGGACCGACAAAATGTCCCCACAAGGTCAAAAATTTCAGGTTTTACTATCCTTATGGGGACATTTGGTCCCCACAAAGTGATAAATACACACACACACACACACACACACACACACACACACACCGTGGGAGGTTTGTTGAGGGGCAACTCTGTGAAGTGATCTCCCTCCCTTCAGATTTCTTTGTAAACACTGACTGATCTGTACAGACAAGAGAGAGAGAGAAGTGGAGGAGGTAGAAATGTCTTAATGCATCTTTCATGATGCTCACAAACACCTAACTTCAGTATTTTCAGTGTTTTGCCTACCTTGGCATCACTATAGTCAAATGACATCAAAACCCTCATGTACATATACATTACAACTAAATTGCATTTAGTAGTGATAATTTCATAATTAGTGTTGTTTGGTAAGGCAAGCATCACTATAATTATCAACCTGTTCTCATAGAATCACATTACTAAACATAATAATGTACATATTGTACATATGTCAGGAGTTTCCTGGTTATATGAACACTAGAGGCACTACAACAATAAGGACTTTAATCCCATTCACGCAAATCATGAGTAAAATGGGAGATTATCAGTTCATAAACACTTACATCTCGCCCTGTCCTCGCAAAATGATATCTTATGATGGTCACGTAATTTTAATGAGATCAGGTTGTGTTTTAAGGATGATTAGATATTTCTGGTGGAATTCAAGATGGAATTCAATACTGATTTTAAAAACTTGTGCCAGTAAGCAAACACCTAGCAACCACTGCATAGCAATGCCCTGGCCACATCAGTGTATTGTGGTGACATGTTTTGCAAAGGCAAACACCACTCACATTTTCTATATAAAATGTGAAAATCTCATTTATACTGTACTTTCATTTAGTGAGCCATAGCAAATGTTCTTAAAATAATTGTATAAATGAACATAGGTATTTTTTAGCTAGATATTTTTTGTATCAGTGCATGTGCTCTTATGTGTCATGCTTTCCGTAACTTTGAACAGAGGGCTTTGTGATGTTTCCGGGACAATAAAAGACATGATGTCACAATGACTCATGTCACCTCAGCTTGTCACTACATGCACAAATGTGCCTGCTTGCATGTGTATGTGTGCACGTTTACACGCTTCATTTCAAACCATGCAGTTAAATGATTATGTTAAATGACATGCTGTATTTACCAATAATAGAATGATTCAAAACAACAAATAGAGCCAAATCGAAATCAAATTTGCCTTCTTCATGTGTTAGCATTATAAATAACTTTGTTTTGATGGAATTTTGGAGTGAATGGCAACATTTCACAATATATGAATTGCCTTATTTTTCTGTGAATCAGTTCATTATGCGTCAGTCCATTATGAACTTCTGGATCTAATTGATTCATTCAGAAAGCCTGAGTCAATTCCCTTCAAAGTCACAATTGATCCAGTTTGGCATTTCTGCTCTATTGTATTGATTATACTGTATTATACAGAGTGGATTTGCATAGGGCTGAGTTGAGCCTACAGTATAATGCCTATAGAATGCCTTCCTTTTGGTTGTTTCTTAAAAGAAAATCATATGATATTATACAGCATGAGGCTGAGTAAATGATGACAGAGTTAAAATTTTTGGGTGAACTGTTCATTTAATAGTAAATAATGTGTATAAGACACTGAGGTCAATGTATTCAAGTTGTTTCTATCGCTAAGTCACATTTCATAGAACATGATAAACACAATCTCAAAACTACACACCCATTTGTACAAACCTCAAACTTTAAATATTTCACTCAAAAACATATTGGGCACTATTTTAAGAGCGTTAGTGCTAAGCACTGGAAGCAACAACTGCAGGTGGAAAAATACCAATACAAATTACATCGTAAATGCAATTGTAAATATTGTAAACATAATAATAATAACTGACAAATAAACCTTGACCTAATCATAGTTTTACACAAATCTCATAAATATTTGTTTAATAAAACAGCTATAACAGTGATTGTCATGGTCATAATTTGAGGTTCGTCTGTATTTTCAGAGTTGGACATGAACTTTATTACCACTTGCTGGTGAAATCTCCAAATTGCAAATGTAGGAACAAAGTTTAGACTTTGCGCTGAAAACAGACATGCTTTTTAAATGTCTTAGTGCAATGACCTATTTCTCAGCAAAATTGCAAATTGTACTTTGTGACAATTCATTTACATACTATACACCCCCAGTTTGTACGCACACACCCACAGTTAATGCAGGCACTCCCACCCATGGACACTTGTGCTTTGCGCTGACACAAAAATTGCAGCAGAATTAGCGTTCACATGAAAATTGGTTAAGACGTTGTGTGTGGCCATAGTGTGTAGTGCCGCTTTGTGCACTAATGAAAAAAGAGCCCATTATCTTCTGTCAAAATTAAACATTGGCTTCCAATGTCACACAAACCTTGCATCTACACAAAACATTCCACTGGCCAGAACTCATTGATGAGATTAATTCAAAACACTGCTACAAAAACCTCAGTCAACCAGGGAGAATTTTGCAGGTCAATCTGTAAATGCTTTGAGGTTATTGCAAATCATAATGATAAAATATGGAAGTGTGCAGGTCAACAGGCAATGTTCAAAAAGTTCTGTATATTGCACCAATAGATTCAGAAAAACTGTAATATATTTAGAGGTCGTTCTTTGGATGCATAAAGCCTGCATTTAATTCAGATGTTGAGCCAAATCGCAGTATGGCTGATTTGAAAGCTGATGGTTGTTATATAATATTTTATTATGCTTTCAGCAATAACAGATATTGAGAAACAATTCATCACGACACAAACACAAACAATTAAAACTGACATAATTAACATAAAAGGGGAGCTGAGCTTTTGATGTTGAAGGTGTAATTTGCATGTGTTTTAATGGAATAATAGGGCATGTGTGATTGTGAAATGTTTTTGTTTTAGTAAACTAGCTAATAATGGTGGGTGTGAGTTTTTGTGTGTGAGGGAGAGAGAGGGATATGTACAGTTAGTCTTTAGAGCATACATAAGCAGAGATGAGTCAGAGATATTTATGGATTGCCCCACAGGCCTCGCTCTCTCTCTCTTTCTCTCTCTTTCTCCTCACACTCTGCTGACGGATGAATAAAGTGGAGGGGTAATGGACTGGGAATGCTGTATTATTTTGTCTTCTGCCATACATATTGCTTAATGAACCTCTCTTGTTATAATTTGTCTGTTTGATATGCAAATTTGTTTCAGTGTTGTTTATTTACACAATATGACAAACTAGAGGCTGTTAAGTTTGCAAAGATCATCATTTAATGGGGACATACTATATAATGGAAAACAGGATGTCTTTGCTCTTTAATGTCTTGGAAAACATGAAAACATCTGGGAATTTTACAATTTTGATTTTCAGGCTTTGAAAAGTCATGAAAATTAATAAAATATCTCAAATATTTTCAAAGTGCAATCTCTATGAAGTGATTTTTAAAAGTCTTTAGTGCCTATAGAGAGAGGTGGGTAGATTAGCCAAACTCTTTACTCAAGTAAAAGTACAATTACTTTGACTTCCACTTGAGTAATAATTTTTAAAAGTAGTAATATTCTATTACATAATACACATTTAACATGTATTACGTAAGTTCTCCTTCTTTTACTTCTACCTCTTATTATTATTATTATTATTATTAATAATGGAAATTGTCAACATACACTCTCATGTTGTTTCAAACTATAAGACTTTCTTTCTTCCACAGAACACAATTAAGGAGATGTTAGACAGAATGCTAGCCTTAAGGGGGTCGCACACCGGACACATCTTGCGGACGACATGGCGCAATCTAAAATTCGAAACAACTGTTTTAAATGAAAGTGCGCACACTGACACTGCCACTTGGCATCTGTCGGTGGCACCCAGCTAAAACTTTGGAGGTTACTCAAATTTCTGCCGCTCCACGGATCGGAACTTGAATATTTTCCATTAAATTCAATCATTATCATTATCATTATCCTATTATAAGGACATAGTTTGTTTACTTTTAAGTCATGTCACTTTTAAAAGTCCTAATTGGATCTTAGTTCAGTGTTGTTGCAGTATTTTCACGGTCAAATGCAGGAATACTGTCAGCTCGCTCTCCAGAAGTCAAACACGCAATCGGCAGAGCAAAAGGCATTTACACTTAACACAGATGTTTACATGGATTACATGGATACAGTAGGAAATAATATATTGCAGCCTGTAGGATTACATGGCCATCGGGGGCACCAGGCATTTTCCCAGTAGGCCGCTGGGTAATTTGGGCCAGCCCACTGTTAAGTATCGGCTCGTCCGAATGGAGATATAGGCAGCCGCCCTGGGCTCCAACATAGCTGTGCGGAACCCGTAACAGAGCGAGAATTCAATAAATTTAGTAAGGTCTTTTTGTCTTTTATTTTGATAAAAATAAAAGCTTTATCTTCGCTAACACATTGGCACAGTTTCCGTAAATGCGCATTTACTCTGTAACTCGCATGGACTTCATTATTTGACATACAAATTAAAATAATGGTGACAACCAAAAACAACATATTAAAGTTAATCACAAAATGACAATTCACTGCAAGTTACAACAATAAAAACTACAATAACAGGAGCATAAATAATATAGGCAAGCAGTAAAACTATGAGCAGTACATTGTCATTAGAATAATTTATTCATACTGCAGGGAGCTGCCGTGCGGCTTGCTGAATAATGCTTGTGCCTGATAAAAATGCAGAAAATAAGTCATGAAAAATATTACTTTGTGGCTAATTGAGTCTTTCAGGCTTATTTTGATTTAAGGATAGCAGAAGCAGCACTTGTCAAAGCACAGGACTTTTCAATTTTTCCTCAAGAATAATCTGGGGAAGGAATTAACACTGCAGACATAAAGTTGAAACAAACTCACAGAGTGAAAATATTAGCAAATAATCTGCAAAATATTTTCAAATATCTACACTTTAAGAGGTCTGTTTATTATAACTTTTTTGTATAGTTATATTTGTTTATATGTATATATGTACATATTCTGGCCAACATTTTACACAGTATTGTGGGTAATTGACATGAAATTATAAGCATTGTCATCAGTGTCCTGCTGTGTGATACTTTATTCATCTAACTATTTTAAAAACATTTTATGGTCTTATATAGCTAAAAATACAGTACATATATACTATATTATTATTATACTTGTTGTTTCCACAACCTCGTATTAACTTAAGACAATAGTTTATTTGCACTTCTGGAAAATAAGAAATGCTGACTTGTCACAGCACCTAAAATACACACTTTCCCATGTACTGCATTTATGAGCTCGACTGGAGCGACAGAGCACAGCTGTAAAATTCTGCTGTCGTAAAAGTCCCCTTTAAAAATCTCTCAACAAATTACGCATTTATTAATGCTTAAAATTTGAATTAAATGAAAACCAGTAATGTAACGAATGGAACGTTGCCCATTGTAAAGAAGTAAAAGTTTAAAAAAATTATTCTAAATTTACTTGAGTTAGAATGAAAAGTTCCCACCATTAAATATACTCAGAATTTTTTTTTTTTCTAAAAAGTTACTCAAAAACATTTAACGGAGTAGATGTAGCGTGTTACTACCCACCTCTGTCTATAGAGTGCAAAAGTGCCGGCTCGCTTTTTCTGTCGCAAACAATAATTACCAGAAGAAAAAAGTGGTACACAATATGGGACTTTTAATTGTAAAGAAGACTGAAATACACATGGGACTCTTATTTTGAAATGTCTGCACTCCCAGTTGTGAGTTCACTGACGACTGATTCGCTGAGAAAGTGAATCTGATTCAAACTGCTAATCTGAGCTCCTGAGTTTACATGCCTCAGCTCTTTTTGGGTGATAATGAAAAATATCTGGTTCAAAAGAGTAATTTGTTCACTACTTTCTCACGCTGGGTTTGTTGTTATGTGCGGTGCAGTGAGCTCGTCAGAAACAGAACGGGTGAAAAGCAGCATGAGACACACTGGTTGTGCGCGTTCTAAAAATGTATTCAGTAACTCACAAGATATCTGACGAAACCGTATATGAGCGCACTCAACCCGACTGTTGCCAGTCTAAATTTAAAATTATTGTCGCAATCAATTATTTTTGGTCGCATTTGCAATCATTTTAGTCGCAGTCTGGGCCCTGTAAGGTGAATCACAAAATTAAAAACTTTTATTTGAGGCAAAAATTTATTCAGAAAAACCAAAATGACTACAATCCCATGAAGCATTGCAAATGACAAATACAAATATATAAAACTGTACATTTTAAGTATAGAATGAATATATTTAAAGTATTTTGCTAAATATTCATATATATCCAACTATATACAGTAAGTAGAGTGTAGGGAGCATGACATGATTGTATCATTTGCAGCATCATGGGAGCGGGCGGTCAGTGCACAGTTCTTTTGCCGTTTGTTTCTTGTGATTCTCTGATTGGTTGATCTTACTTGAAGATCATGGGTAGTGTAGTTCTTCACCAGGATTTTTGTTAATAAACACGGTTTTTAGAATATGAAGTAGAAAAAATGCAGACTGATGGCTTCGTCAGATTCATATACCATCAATTAAGCTCAGGGTAGGTCTGTTTTTAAAGGTTTATAAGTAACCATTCAAAATAAAGTTCCCTATGGAAAAAATGTATGGGAATTTTACTTTCAGAACCAGACTGTTGCACTCTATAAGTCTTCTCTATCCATCCTGATAAACAACAATGTGGATTATGCTGGTGAGCAGAGGTTAACCATTCATAACAGAGGTAATTTACATAAAGAAGTCTTAAAGGTACATTACCAAGTAAATGAATGCTTCTAGCTTCACAAGCTTTATTTTTATAGGTCAATGTATTCCAACACGTAATTTTGTAACTATGAAATTTAGCAGAAATGAGCTTCTTTTACATTCAATTTTCACTTTTAGGTCAGTTACACTCATGGAGGAGCAACACCTTAAAGTAAAACTTGCTGAGCATATTAAACTGTGGATACATTTATAGCTAGCTACCTGAATATTAATACATGCAGTTTAATGGTACAGACATTTGAAGGTAACGCTATTGCCCCTTTTAGTACTGGTCATGGTCATAGACATACTAAAATACTATATTCGACTGGTTTTGATGCATGTAAGTCTGTTAGTTAAATTTTTTTTGCAACTGCTACAAAATGTGTTCCTTATACTATTTACTGTTTTGTGTTTTATTTGAATATTGAATTTATTTGTCTTTGATTGGCTATTTGACATCCTGAAAGTATGTCATTTCATTGGAGTGACCTCTTTCCAATGCTGTCACTCATACTCTCTCTCTCTCTCTTGCTCTCTCTCTCTCTCCCTCCAGCAGCAGTATCAGTGCTCCTGGGTTACTCTTTACTGCAGTAACACAAGACTATCTTTCTTGTACTGGGCTAAGTGCTCCATTCATTCGTTTGTAAATTGTTGGCAAAACGTGCCCCACAGCAAATAAAAGCTTACCAAAAGTCCTTACACTTAAACGCACATGCACACATGGCAACTTATCTCTTTCATTGTGCAACCTTTGCACAGCTGTCACACACACACATAAAGGGGAAAGCTTGTGTCAGTGTTTGTGTGTGTGTGTGTGTGTGTGTGTGTGTGTGTGTGTGTGTGTAAACTAAGAGATATTTGACAAGTTAAATGGCTGTGTCTAACACCATCAGTGCACTGAAAACATAACCCATTCTCTGCTGCCATGATTGAGCCGCATGCTTTTATGCTTTAAATTATTATGAAAACAAGCTTTCAGATTTTGTTAAACCATCTTGGTACTTATATGTATATATTGCTAAAATGTAAAGATATTGAAGTAGTGGTGAAATCAATCTGTGGATGTGTTTAATTTCCTGATATTTAGATATAAAGGGTTGAGCTCAAAGGAAGAATTGACAGTGCTGATCCTTGTTAACATTGCTTAAAATTTGTATTTATGCTTGTTTATGTGTGTGTTTGCCTATTTACTGTATATTTCTTCATCCTCGGCCACTTGTAGCACTTTGAACATCTAGAAAGTACTATTAAACATTTTCCCAGTCTCTCACTAGTTTGTTTAATTGGGCTACTAAAACAGTCCAACATTGTATGTACATGTATCATAGGAGATAAAAAAGCATTTAAAATTCCACCACATCACAAAATGTTTTTTTGGTGTAGAATATAATTCTGTGGTGGAAATGATGGTGATGGAAATCTTATTTTTAGCATTTTTGAAATAAATGGCTGACTTCTTTGTCTTGCTAAGGCTAATTTCATAGCATTTTTTGTGTCCTAAATCCACACAATTGTATCATATTTTCATACTTTTTTAAAATTTTGATTGAAAATGACGGCCAATAAAAATGTTCTGTTCACCAGTGAAATTTACCTCCATTTTTCAGTTTTATTCAACATCACTTGTCTTATTTTTCATCTCAAGCATGCTCTTCTCTGATAGTTTTGTCAAGTGCACTAACTTTGACATTTTGCCATTTTGGCATTATCTGCAAATTGACCCTTTTCACAGGGTTTGATGATATATTTCTGCCTTAATTTGGAAGGGTAAATCAAATAAAACTTTTATTATCTCTTAATGTACATTATATAATGTATATTTATCACACTGCACATTTTGTTGTATTACCCTGCATGGCACCTAAAAAAAAGCAAAAAAAACGTTTTTTGGCTTTTCAGGAAAATTTCTTAGGAATATCGACAACATTTAAATTACAGAATAAAAGCTGAAAAGAGGTACAAATTATTTGATGATGCTTATAATTTTAATTATGAAGGTGAATTTGACTAGTTTCTTGTTGAATTTGTTAGCTAGCTTGCTTGTTTGCTGAATGAATGAATCAGTAGTCTTATTTTATGGTTGTGTGAGGAATGCAATAGAGTTGCTAATTGTGAAATGTATATTTTAGTACGGCTTTTGTAATAACTGGAAAACCTATTTAATTTGTAATGGAAGACTGTTTTTTTTTTTCACTGCTCAATCAGGAATATAACAAGAACATGTTACTCAGGGCACATACAGTATATGCATAATCAGACATTCAAATCACATTTCTGTTCCCAGCTGTGATTTTGGTACAATCTAGCTATCACAGCTCTTTGTCAGCTAGAAACAGTTTCTTGGAATAAGTTTTCTTTCCTCTATGATGATTTGGATTTTAGTAGGAGAAGCTGATCCAGGGCCAGTGCATTATATACAGTACAATATGTTGCAGATATTATGTGCTTTGTACGTTTCTCTCACTTCTTGTGAGAGTGATTCTTTATCAGTAAACCATCTGGTTTGGAAATGTTTATGCAATATCATTAGTAATTTTCATTTGAATAATCATTTCATTTATAGATGACTCTGTGTTTATGCTTCCCATGCAAAATTGTTCCCTCTTTTCACAAAATAGGGATGTGCTCGGTAACCGTTTATGTTTATCGTTTGTGGCTAACTCCAAGGGTTCACGAACGGTTGTTCTGTTATTTGTCGGGAGTCATGACATGGGAATAAATGTTTATTGCAATAGATATGAGTCAAACAGTACTCAAAATATCTGGAAATAAAGTCCACAGTGAGCTTTGAACCTAAATAGTACAATATATAGATTTTTAAATGATAATTTAAGCGCCAAACCTGATAGATGCAGTGCCCAGTCGGGTACACATTTCTGTGAGGCAGCGAATGCTAATATTAGCATGTGCATGGAGTTACCCTGCTATTTATTAGCCTCTTCGAGATGCTTTGATTTTTAAACGGTTTAGCAATTAACCTGTGGAATTACTGTCTGAACACTAGAGGAAAAAGGAAAAGTCATTGGCCTATTGTTTATCTAGAGATGAAACCTTATCGTGTGAATTAAAATCTGGAATCATTTGTAGCAGTGTAAATGTGTAAACAGTCACTTGGAGTCCTCTTTGCAGCCTTGAATGTCTTCAGAACTTTGAATCTTTGTGACACCTGCACTAAAACAGCTAGACACAGTGCAACGAATGAAACATAAATTTAAGTTCTTTTTAACTTGACACAGTGTTTAATGCTATGTCCACATTAATCCGGATACATTCAAAAATGGTAAGAAGCATAGCCATGTGTCGTTTGCATGTATGCTCTGAAATGCAATTCTCCTTGTGTTCCAGAGTAAACTTCCTGTCGCCTTTGGAGAAATGCAATGTGAAGGTTGTACAAAGTAACATTTAACAACACTATTAAAGTGGATGGCAGGCACAAAAACGCCATTAAAACATGTTCCACCATCTTGATCTTGGCTGAATGGATCACATGACTGTGTCACATGACAATAAATACGTCATTGTTTTCAAATATCTCAGTTTTCCCTGTCCACACTGCAAAGCAAAGATGGCATTTTCCAATTTATCCACTTGGGAGAGCGTTTTTGAAAAACGTTGTTTTCACTGGACAAAAACAGCATCTTAGGTGCCATTTATATAACAAAGTTTTCAACTAAAAACAGAATTGTTTTTATGCGTTTGGGCTATTCGTTTACATGATAATGGCATTTTAAGGCCTGAAAACGCAAACTTTTGAAAACGAATTTCAATGTGCAAGTTTTTGTTTTAACGTTTTAACGAGAACCGTTATCATCTCCATGTAATCCTACAAAAACGCACATTTGTGAAAACGATGACGTCATGCGCACGGCGTATTATGTGTTCAGTCTATAGGCATGTGTGCGAGTACTTTGAAACAACGTGCGAGACATTCAAAACTACAATGGCGGACTACAGGACTGTGTTTGTGCTGCTCAAGATTTTGAGTTTATTGACGCTTCTGCAGCAAAGTAATTAGTAATAAAGCAACCTCATCGTCCGGCTAGACAAAATTGCTCGATGCTTTCACCATCTACATTGTTTGTATTCACTGCTCTGTGGAAGAATGCTGATGTGCGCAGTTGCGTAGTGTTTCTTTACAAAGTGACATCGCCAACTACTGGCCTGGCATGCATAATGCAGCATTTTTTGTCGTTTTCGCAGATCCGTGTGAACGGGGATCGTTTTGACAACATTGTCGTCTGTACGCGAAACTTTTAAATAACGTAAAGGAAAAACTTTTCCGTTTTTAGTACACCGTTGTAAACGATGTAAACGTAAACGTAGTGTAGACGGAAGGCCAAAAAGTTGCTAAGCTAATACGTTTTCAATTGAAAAAATTTGCCATTCCTGCGCAAAACGATAAAAAAAAAAAAACAACAGTGAAAGACGTCCATCCAACACATATTTAGATAGGAAAAACAATTGAAACAGCACAGACACATGCAAAAACACATATTAACAGCCCCTATCTCACCCTGCTTGGAAAAACTGACCCAAATCCGAGGGGTGGAGACCACTATTGAATGTGTAGAATAACCAAATAGTGATTTTTGTATTCAAATACAGGCATGCCGAACAGTTAACCAAATACCCGTGCACATCCCTAGTACAAAATGTTGTGAAATGTTTTCTGAGAAATCTAATAAAAAATGTTAAGGTTTGGAAAATAAAAATAGAAGCCTATTGGTAAATATTTTTTGACATTTTGAGCTTGAATTTTGTTTGAAAAAACAAAACATAATATCTTAAAAAATACATATATTTTGCTTCTCAATTAAATATATCTTGTTTTAAGGAAGATGGTTTTACTCTAAACAAAATAACACTACTGAGTCACAAGGGATATTTTGCAGTGTTGGGTAATCCTTGAAATTTCCAATTGTTTGTCTTATCTATTATTTTTCTCTTTCACACAGGAAACAGTCGAATATGCCTTCCTTATCATTTTCACGATCGAAACCTTCCTGAAGATTATAGCGTATGGCTTGGTGATGCATCAGAATGCGTATGTTCGAAATGGATGGAACATGCTGGATTTCGTCATTGTTGTCATAGGGTATGTTTCATCCACCTGCATTCCAAAGTTTATTGTATTGTTTGTAGACACTTCTTACAACTAAGTAGTAACATTTAAATTCAGAGATGAGTATAGACTTTCGTCAGAATCAGTGGCATTATTATTTTGATGCAAACGAAAATGGGCTCCGGGTGATGGATTTACTGTTTGTGCAGTTATTAAACTAAGAAAGTAACAATCCAGAACATGAATTGTTAGGGTCAAGTAATTGAATTATCATACAATAATTAAATGATTAGCATTTAGGATAAAGAAGAAAAATAAGATTAAATGTCTATTTTTCTTTCTCTTCCTGTGTCTCTTTTTTTATATTCCTCTTTTTATTTCTCTTCATCTTCCTTTTTCTCTTTTTCTCCAATTTCCTTTTCTAATTTCTTGTTCTCTTCCTGTTTCTCTTTCTTTTACTTCCTCTTCCACTTTCTTTTCTTATTTCACTTTCTTTTTCTTCATATTTATTTCCCTTCTTCTCCCTATTTCTCTTCCTTTTCCACTTCCTTTTCCTATTTGTTGTTCTCTACCTGTTTTTCTTTCTCTTCCTGTGTCTCTTCCTCTTCTGTTTCCTCTTTCTTTTCCTATTTCTCATTCTTTGTTCCTTTTTTATTTCTCTTTCTCATTATCTTTGTTTCTCCTTCTTCCTCTTTAGATTTCTCTTTCTCTTCCACTTCCTCTTTTTCATTGTCTTTCTGTTTATTTTTCTTACTCTTTCTATTTATCTTCCTCTTTTTCTTCTTTCTTCCTATTTCTGTTCGTCTTCCATTTTCACTTCCTCTTTCTATTTTGCCATTCTCTTCCTGTTTCTTTACCTTTCTCTTCCTCTTTCTAATTCTCTTTCACATCCTCTTTGTCTTCCTATTCTCCCTCTCTTATTTCTCCTTCACTTCCTCTTTCTCCTTTGTTCTATCCTTCCATTCTCCTCTGGAATGTCACTTTCACTAATTCTCTTCCTTTGAGACCATTCACCTTCTCCTCAACTCCCAACACACACATTTCTCATGCAGCTATATGACCCAGAAAAGACACGTGAAATAAATCAGGGTCTATAAGGGATCTACTGACTTCCCCTTCACTCTTTCTTTATCACATGAATGTCTCAAATGGCCATTTCTTGGTTTTAGATTAGAGTTCATAATGTTCTGTATAGCACACTTGTTTTAAATATGTGTATAATCTAGGACTTGGCTTAATGTGTCTCTGTTCTGCTGCCCCATCTCCATATTCCACTGCTTTTTTTGATGTAGTGGTTAGCGCATGTGCTCTTGACACACAGATCTGTGTTGCTATGACACATCCTGATCCTTTTCCTTCAATAATTACCTTTCACACTCCACTGTATATAATAAAAGAAGCAAAAGCCTCAAATAAAATATGAATAAAAATCTAAATGCTCAAAAATCTCCCCTGCACTTTTAAAGACATTTTGGCTGATACAAATAATTATTTTCTTTTATTGACGATAACCGATACTTACATTTTAGATACAATATGGTCAGTCTATTTTTGCACCACCAACATAAAAATTTCCAAAAGAACCCAAATCAGGGTCAACTGTTGTGTGATGCTAAGCAACACAAATACTTGACAGCCTGTTTGGAATATTGTGAAAACAGAAAAGGAGAATGATACAAACAAAGAAGGCATCCCAGTGCTGTTATACTAAATATCAGCAGTCTTGGAATGCCACTTGGCCAATCAAATTAGAGGACCAGAACAAATGGTTGTATAATATCCAGTAGCTTTCTAACCAGTCCTGGTAAATTATTTTTGGCCAATACAGATATGATAGATCTTGTGTCACTAGTTTGTATACCTTTCTAGCGGTTGGTAGGGATGTGAGGTGCAGATTTAAAGTGGTTTAAGTCCTACCTAACTAACAGAAGTTTTTCAGTTGCCATGGATGAATTTACATCATCGTCGGCACCACTTACATGTGGGATTCCTCAAGGATCCATTTTGGGACCTATACTGTTTCTGTTGTATATGCTTCCAATTGGCGCTATTTATTGTTCCATTGTTATGCGGATGATACACAAATATATATGCAGTAAAAAAGGAGGATAATTCGTTAGGGCCTCTTCTAGAATGTCTGAATGACTTAAAAACTTGGTTGGCTGTCAATTTCCTGCATTTAAATGAATGCAAAACAGAGATTATTGTGTTCGCACCCCCTAACGTATCTGGGTCCGCCCTTTTGATTTAGGCCCTTTATCCATTTATGGAAAACACATGATAAAACATTTAGGGGTAATTATTAATGACTCCCTAAAATTTGACAAACAGATTAATGCAGTTGTCCGATCAAGCTTTTTCCAATTAAGAACTTTGGCAAAAGTCAAGACATTTTTGTCATTTTATGATTTGGAGAGAGTGATGCACGCATTTGTGTCATCATGTTTGGACTACTGTAATTCATTATATGTAGGGATTAGTCAGTCAGCATTGACACAATTGCAATTTGTTCAAAATGCTGCAGCAAGATTGTTGACAGGTTCTGGAAAGCAGGACCACATCACTCTAATTTCGTTTTCTTTACATTGGTTGCCAGACCGGTATAGGATTGATTTTAAGATTTTGCTGTTTTTAAATCTCTAAATGGTATGGCACCACCCTGTCTCTCAGATTTATTACAGATATACTTACCGTCAAGATCACTTAGGTCCTTTGACCAAAAATTATTGATTGTCCCAAGGTCTGGACGAAAATGTTGGGGTGATCGTTGTTTTTCAGTAATGCTCTGAAGCTATAGAATAGTCTACCTTTGCATATTAGAACTGCATCCACAGTGGTATTTTTAAAATCTTTTTTAAAAACTCATCTATTTTCTCTGGCTTTCTTGTCAAACTATTACTGATATGTTGCCGATCTATTAGTAGATTGTTGTTTTTATGTCAGAAGTTAGATGTATGTGTTGTACAATATTAGTGTTTTGTGTATTTTTGTTCTTTTTTACATACAGGTATGTTTACAAATTGTACAGCACATTGGTCAACTACCCGTTGTTTTTAATTGTGCTATATAAATAAACAAACTTACCTTACCTTACCTCTCATTGTTAATCATGTTGTTAGCCCAATGTTTGCATCTTCACTCTATATCATCTCACAAAGTGTTTACTCTGTATTGCTGTGTCTCTTCTCTATTTTTCATACACACACAGTCCACTGGGTAGCTAGGTCACATTTCGATCAGTTCGCCTCATGCTGAAAAAACTCTCTCTCTCTCTCTCTCTCTCTCTCTCTCTCTCTCTCTATCTATCTATCTCGCTTCATCTACACAACTCTCTGCTCATGAGGTTGTCATTCTTGATCATTGGTACCAGTGAGGATTTCTTTAAGACTGCAAGGGAAGCTCAGCTTCCCCTATAATGTCAAAAAAATAATGGTCAAATATGTACTATTGTGTAAACAATTTATTGACTAAAAATGCGTTAGAACACGTTCATCTCGAAGACGAGTTCGTTCAGAATCAGCTACATTACATATAGCAGGTCGGCTGACTCGATTTACTTCTCATACATTCCCGTAGCGTCAGTGCATTTCCCTGTTGAAGCCGAGCGTCCATTGACTTCAATGGGGCTGCCCTGAACAGTTTTTTCAGTGCTCCAAAAATAGACGGTCATTGGATAAATGCTGCGATTATGTCCGCCCACGGACGCTCAGCGTCTCTGGGGGTGAATGAGGAGTGGGCTGGCCCGGACTCGGGCTTCAGCGTGATGATTGGAGGATCTGTCGAAAGACTGCATCTCCTTTTGATTGACAGCTGAATCTGTACTATAAGAAGTCACTGAAGCTATTTCAAGCTCAGTCCCATCGCGGATTTCTCAAGTGTAGTCGAAAGACAAACTGCTGCAACCTATTTCTTTATATTTGTTTGGCGCAATTGCTAGTCAATTTGCATAATACATTTCACACAATTATACACCACATTCCTTGTTTCAGTTTTACCAAGTTTAATATATTTTGTTTTAGAGCGTTCGTTCGTTCGTTCGTTCATTCATTCATTCATACAGTAGGCTAGGCTAGCGTCGTACGGGTGAAACTGCGCACGATGGCAGCCGGTGCTAATATTGTCGACCTGATTTTGGCGAAGCCATTTGAAAGTCTTCCTTACGAGGAAAAATTAGAATTAAACAGCAGGGCAGATCAACACCTAAGATTGATTTAGTGCAAAAAATAGGGTAAATAAGTTTATAATGTAGGCCGAAAATGAGCTTCCCCTCTTTGAAAGACCAGCAGCCGCCACTGATTGGTACCCATACTGCAGCCCCTCTGTGGTTAAAGATTAGCCAGGAATACCTATTCATAGTCACTCATTGAAGGTTTTATTATGCAGTTTTTATGATTACAGTGATAGATTTGGACACAATTAATAATCAGCATATGTGATAATTTATTACAAATCAATCATTATAATACATATGATAATTAAATGTTTAATACAATTATATGTATAATGCAAACTAATTAAATAAAATAATCAATGAAAATAATTATTAATCAAACTAAAAGATAATAAAATAATATATACATTCTGAACTAATAATAAATACATAAATAATTATATATTTATGTATTATATATTTATAAAAATATATGTTATTTTTTTATTTTTTTAATAAACAGATATAAATGTGTGTATATATATTTATATGTGTATATATATTTTAATATTGAAATATACATTTATATTTAATAAATTAATACGATATATTGATATTTGTAATACATTTGTTTGGGCCTCCCTATTGCTAGTAGTTAATACGTTAAAAAAGCATTCCATAATGCACCAGTAATTGAAAAAATTGCACCTGAGTTATTTTGTGTCATCAAATTTACATCTTACATCCTGTGTTCTGCACATGCACATTCTGCAGAGGACCCCCCCTTATGATGTTCGGATAGATTGAGTTTGTGTTTATGTTCTGGCACGTTCATGAAAGGTGATGTAACCATACACTGTATATGGTTTGGCAGATGACAATGTTATCACTAGTTACGTATGTAACTATGGTTCTGTGAATTCCGGATGACTGCCAGAGGCAGTGTTAAACACTAATGGATAATCTACTAGGAATATTCTGTGTAGCGTCTCCCACATAAGTGGAAAAGGAGGAAATGCATACATCAGGCATTTCGGCCTCTTGTGGGCCAGAGCATCCTATCCCAATGGCAAACAAATCTCCCTCTGCCTCGCCGAAGTGCTGCCAGATCAACTGCACAACATCCAGATGAAGCCTCCATTCTCGCGACTGTATTAGATCCCTGGATAGAGCATCTGTTGGATCCTGGCAGATGAACAGCTCTCAATGACGCCATTCGGTACTGAGAACATAAGAGGATCCATCGAGTCAGTTGTAAGGACTTGAGAGACCTGGTGCCGCCCTGATGATTCAGATGAAAAACCGTCAATGTGTTGTCCGATGTGTGGTTCCATGTTGCACCTCATCCCCTCATTGAAGCATCGGTTGTGACCACCAGAAGGAACAGCTCCCATGGACAACCCAGCTATCAAAAGCGCTAACTGGTTCCAAGGTTTCAGCGCACGGACACAAGAATGGGAGACAATGATCATACGATGATGATGTCTTGCCAGGTTCAGCTGTAAACTATTGTTCCATCTCTGTAGGGGCCTGAGGTGGAGCAAACCTAAAGGAACCACAGAGGTGACCGCGGCCAACATCCCCATTAATTGTAGGAGAACGCCATAAGGACGTTTTGCCCCAAGGCAAAAATGAGTCAGTAGACAATGAATACTTCCCGTCCGAGCGAGCGACAATGTGGCAGACATCTTGAGAGAGTCCAGTGTCATTCCGATAAAGGTTATGGACTGCACTGGAACCAAACAACTCTTCGTCTCGTTCACTGTTAGACCCAACTTTTGAATGTGCTCTAACAATATCTTGCTGCTGCGAAGAACATGCAGTTTTGTTGGGGAACAAAATAACCAATCGTCCAAAACAGGCAGAATCCTCATGCTTTGGACCAAAGAGGAGACAGGGCTGCACTCATGCATCATGTAAAAACACGGGGAGCCAGAGACAGACCGAACGGTAGAACTTTGAACTGCTAAACTTGATCCTGAAAGCTGAATCTCAGGACTTCCTGTGGTGTGGTGCAATAGGAACATGAAAGCGTCTTTTAAATCTACACTTAAAAACCAGTCTCTTTTCATTATGGACCGAAGAACATCAGCAGTGCGCAACATGCGGAAAGGAAGAAACTTTGGGAACACGTTTAGACGTTGTAAATCCAAAACAGGACGAAACCCAGCCATCTTTCTTAGGAACGAGGAAAATTGAGGGGGAAGAACCTTCTCTATTGCTCCTTTCTCTAACAATGAACGAATTTCCAGAGCAAGAGCCATAGAACAGGCTATGTCTTCGACAACTGTCGGAAGAATTCTTGAAAACTTGGGGGGCCGGCGTCGGAACTGTAGAGAATATCCCCTGCTCAAAGTTACCCTTCGGTCGGACACTGCGGTTCTCCAATAGTTTAAATGTTGTAGGGAGAAATGACCGACTGCTGGCCAAAGCACTTCAGGGCTTGTGTATTCTGCCTTTAGCTCCTGTGGAGGGGCACTGACATGGTCCCCCTTGTGGCTGACGTTGAAAAGGTTGACGGCCCTGTGCCTCCTCAGCACCCCGAGGATGCTGTGGGGCCTGAGGTTGGGAAGCAGTGTGGTGACGAAATCGCTGCTATTGGATTTGCGATGGTGCATTGGAGCAGGTGGCATCCTAAAATGAGGTGCCCGTTGGAACTGATTCAGCTGGCGGGAAGCTTCTGACAACTTCACCCTCTTCCCCAATACCTCAGAGACAATGCCCCGGTGCGATTGGCAGGTCCATCAGAGTCTTATTACAATCTTCAGGTATCTTTGACTGAGCAAGCCACACCTGGCGCCGGGCTGTTAGAAGGGTTGCTGAAAGTGTACCCAGTTTACAATTCACATGACCCATGGCCAATAAAGCTGTTTGTTGGAACTGAGGTACCAAAGTGTCTACATTTGATGACCCCAATGTGGTGTTGCAGGCAAGAAGTAGCTGGCAGATAGTATTCTCTGCTCGAGTTATATAGGCCACTGATTCGTAAGCCTTCTTTAATAGAGTCTCAGTACGTCCACACTGTGCGCTTGGACACCGTACATTGCCTCTTAAAGCCTCATCCGGTGAAACTACTAAAGCTTCCACCGGTTGTTAAATTTCCGGAGTCCGCCCCACACCTATGGAGTTGGCTTCAGCCATTGAAGCTAGGGCACGGACCATCTTTGATCTCCGTTTAGGCACATTGGAACCTGTCAGAGCACTTGAAAACTCTGAAACAAAGTCTTTACATGGTGGCATGGCAAATGTGTTTGTATCTGATGTTTGCTTAAAAAACATATTAGTCTGAATGGGTTGGACAGGCGACTTGTCCAGGCCCAAATGTGTCACCGCCATATGAAGCACCGTCAAAGTGTCATCCGCAGAGGACGGGCCTGTCCCGTGTGAATGTGCAGAACCCCCACTCAAGCCACCTGTAACAGACAGGCTGGCAAAACTTCCTGAGAAGGAAGATTTATAACAGCATCAACAAACTCGTCATCATGAAAAATGTGAATTGGAGGCACTCATGGAAAGAACATCCAAATTAATGTTATGTGGAGGTTGGAAGTCTCTCTCTTCCACTGGCGTGTTCCCAGAGGACATAGGTAACGCTGGAGGTTGGAGAGCTTGAAGAAGACGTTTCATTTCTGCTATTTCTGGTGAGAGATTAGCGACAGTCTTCGACAGCATATGCTCAGAATTGTCGGTTTGCAGAACAGATTTCTTCTTTGCCTTCGGAGCACCAGCCACTGCCGACGCTTCTGAGAGCGCCGTGGGGCTGAATCATGCTGTGCAAGACTAACGGGCGAGCGAGGATCTAACTCGGCGAGGCGAAGCTGTCTTTCTGACATAGGCAGCATACTACAGTGCAAACACGGATCTGTCAAAGCTTTTCTTAAATGCTGGATTCCTAAACACTATGGGCAGCGATCATGTCCGTCATCAGGGAGAAGTGTGTTTATAGCTTACAACTCGGCGGGAAGCCGGTGACAATGGAGCTGTGAGCCATGAGTCAGCCTATTATTGCACGCCCTCGGTTAGGACCGCAGGGAATCAGACAGCAAAGATAATCAGTAAAAACTTGGACTATCAATGATATCTTCGGATAGAACTGAAAACAGTAAGTTGTGAATGACAAGCAAGCCAGAGAAACAAGAGAACAATATAACTGGCTGTCGGATAGCACCGTTTGACCCGCAATAAGTTATCACTGGAAATAACCATGTGATGGCAGATGAATCAAAAAACAATATAGGTTACGGGGCAACTGTTACCTTAGCGTGGTCAGATACCAGCCACTGGATAGTACCGTGAAGCGCACTAACAATCAGAAAATGAAATAATATACACTCACGAAAGATGAAGTTCTGTCCAGGTAAATAGTGAAGAGCGCGCTGTCACAACTTGAGAGGGTGAGTCCTCGCTACTCAGGTAAGCTGCACTGGACAGCGTGGAGAAACAACCTATCATAGAGCGAGAAAGTGAAAGAGACTGAGTACAGAGCTACTGTGGATTATATTCTCTGTTCGGTCTACGTCACGTTGTGACTTTGTTGTTATATTTTCTCCACCTATCTAGCTGGCGCTGCGATTATCCATTACTGTTTAACACTGCCTCTGGCAGTCAGTAGGAATGAAACTATTTTATATGCTGAAGATTGACTGCACACATGACTGTTTTCAAAGAATGTAAAAAAGAATGCGTCATTGTACATCACTTTAGGTTTCTTGTAGAATACCTTTTAGAGGGTTGTATTCAGTTTTAAATCTGTGGTTATTAGTAAGGCAAGCATCACTAAAACTGTTGCTTATTTTAATGGTTAGGAATTTGAACAAACTCCTAAGCCTAAAGACCTTTGCACACCAAACGCAAATTGTCGCCTTGATTTCTCACCATTTAACATTTTGAGGAGCTGCTGAAGTTACCAAAACCAGCTTAACTGGTGGCACTAAAGCACAGAAAGCTGTTTTGACCACCAACATTAAACATTGAAGTAACTCGAGGAAGAAATCCTAAACCAGTTAGGAGGATATGTTTCATTTGTATCAAATGACTTAAAAACTGAAACAAACAAATAAATGAAATTATCATATGGGTTCTCTTAACATGTAAATGATTTTGCTGCATAACTGCCTTGCATCCCCTTTACAAAAACTCTCTGATCTTTTAAGGGTTAGAGTTCTCTTACATCTCTAATGCAATATATACTGCGGCATCTTTGCCTTTGTATCACATTTAATAAATAATAAATGTGATATTTTAAACAAATGTAGATGTATATACATTATTTGTTGCAGTAACACGTTTTAAACATTAATATAATTTTTTTACTCTTGATTCTTTCTAATCACCCTTCAGACTGTGTATACTGTACATGATAATACTGCCAGTCAACTTGTCCAGCAAGTGCTCAATGAGCAAATCAACAACAAACTCACCATTGCTGCTGCAGCTTGTAAAGAAATTAGTTCTTTTAACCACCCACAGTACCCTAGTATCATGACAGCGACTTGACTGCATTGGCAAGCACCAGTCACCAGTCATTTTAGTTTTTTATTTTGGTCAGTACCTATTATTGTTCTTACCATTCATTCATTTTTTTCCAGGTTGTTTAGTGTTGTCTTGGAAGTTTTGACCAAAGATGCAGAGAAGGATGTTGCTAAAGCACTCCCGCCCGTGCATGGCCATGGAGGAAAATCAGGAGGTTTTGATGTCAAAGCCCTTAGAGCCTTTCGTGTGCTGCGACCGCTTCGCCTGGTCTCTGGAGTGCCCAGTGAGTAAAACCCACCATTAAACTTCATAATTGAATGTTATTAATGTTACAGTTAGTAGCTCCTATTTAAAATCCGAGTTGTCAGGATCTCTTAATGTAAGACGCACAAGAGCACAACAGCAGTTCCCACTTATTTTTTCTATAAAGAATTTATTTTTAACAATAATATATTCAATAGAATTTGCTTGATAGGAAGTTGGGTGGATATTTGGCTTTATTGGAGGGTTCTCGGTGAGGGGCAGTGGAGGGGGATTTTTAATTGTTAGTTTGTGTATGTGGATTCTTGTTTTTAGGAAGAACATGGGTGTTTGATGTTAGAAATAGATGCAAAACTTTGGGACTTTAATGTACCCAAGTGACACTCAAAACACTGTTGACAAGTGTAAATTTTTGCTTACATACAGTACTTGTGCATTTGCAGGTTTACAGGTGGTGCTGAACTCCATCATTAAAGCCATGGTTCCTCTCCTTCACATAGCTCTGCTGGTTCTTTTCGTCATTATCATCTATGCCATCATTGGACTTGAGCTTTTCATCGGAAAAATGCATGCTACCTGTTACTTTCAAGGGACAGGTATGTGACATTTTTGCTTGACGATTGAATAAACAACTGATATTGTTAAATATTTAATATACACCGATGCTTTTTAATCTACTGGTGCTTTTCTCCAGTTCTGTTCAGCCCCAACTTGACAGAGTATCATCAGTCACACTCTTAAGTTAGCATAAGGATTCCTAATGTGATCGAAAACCTTGAAAAATATGACTAAGTTCAGGCATAAAACTCTGAATAGCACAAGCTAACAAGTTTTTGGAACTTGTTATCTGTTAGACAATCAACACGCTCATGTGATTTGTCAGACCATTTGGCTTACATGGTGTAAGGTGATAGGTCCTTTGATGTGTAATCAGGTAGTCAATCAACTTGCATACTCTCTCATGCCTAACATTTAAAAGTCTGGAAGTAAGTAAGGTTCACTGCAGCGCACTGCGAGAATTTTCTCTGAAAATACTTTTTGCTCAGGTGGTTGCTGGGGCTTTTTCTTCTACCAGCTTGCACGGTAAGGTTTGTTTTTGGCCATGACACATAGAAGTGCGTTTTTATCAAGGTAAGCCATAGCCAAATCAGGTACTGGCACAGATCGGCATCTTAGGTCATGCGTTTAAATAAATCCACACATAGATATGCTAAGTAACTTGTTAAATAAGCTCTGGGCTTTCCAGTTCCAGGGTACACATTATGAGTCAGGTCACTAGCCATTTAAGCCATTTGGCCAAGCAGGCCCAGGCACACATAAGACATTTAGTTCATTAAAGTTATGCCATTCGGCCAAGCAGTCCAAGGCACACCTAGCTAGCATACAATCCAAAGATGCACATGGAGCATTGGAGCGGCAGCAGTACACCAATCTTGGCTGTAGATCTGCATGTTTGGAGGGTTGTGTTTTTTGTTATACCTTTGTACAACTTCCCTGTTTTGTTGGGGGGTTGTATTTATGTCTGATTGTGCATCAGCTTGTCAAACATGCTTGATACAGCTTGTCTTGTGTCATTCTAATTGTGCAGCAGCATGTCCACATGCTTAACTCAGTATGTCTGTGTATGTTCTAGCAGTAGGAAGTCTCCATACTTGCTCTGCAGCAGCAGCATTGCAGATCTAGTCTGCCAAGACCAATGTCCTATCAACATGTCATACCCACATTAACATGCTAAATCTTTCAGGGAGTTGTCATGACTGAACTATAAAATATCTATAATAACTATACTTTTTTCAATTTATGCTCAGCTCTGCAAGATTTCAAGAGTATATAGTTTTAGTTTATTCATATTGTATCTCCGCTCCTTTCTCTGCAGAGATAACAGAGGATGAACCTGCTCCATGTGCTGTTAATGGTCATGGCCGTACATGCACCATTAACAGCACAGAATGCAAGGAGGGCTGGCACGGACCCAATGGAGGAATCACAAACTTCGACAACTTTATGTTTGCCATGCTAACTGTGTTTCAGTGCATAACCATGGAGGGCTGGACAGATGTACTTTACTGGGTGAGTATTAGCATGCTAATTATCATGCTACACACTTTGGTTTACAGCTAGCTTTTAGCTCAGTTTAGTCTCACAATGTTAACGTCACTCTAGCAACGGACATCCAAGGACCACCTTTCTGTGGCCACATTTTAGAAGATCACGAAAAGTGTGTTGTTATTATGTTACTATGCATTTGAAGGACTACGTATGTTATAATGCAGACTATGGAAGTAGTTAGAACAGCAATATGGTATTTTTATACTCGGCACAGTGAAGTATAACACACTTGACTACATAATGCAACATGCACATTAGCATTTATCAAGCTAACATTAATGGTGAAAGAGTACTTCAACTATTTACTTAAAAGTATTGCTACTGAATAAATAATTCAATTGACTACAAGTTGAAGTCCTGAGAAAAAATATGACTATAATTATAGTAAATAAGTAGTTTGCTGAAAATCTAATCAAGTAATTTGTTTACAAATATACAGTTTACATATACGGTGCATTCAGAAAGTATTCAGACCCCCTCATTTTTTCACATTTTGTTATGTTGCAGCCTTATGCTAAAATGCTTTAAATGATATATACTTTTTCACATCAATCTACACTCCATTTTCATTTATTAAAAAGAAAAAAACTTAAACATCACATTGACATATGTATTTAGACCCTTTGCTATGCCACTTAAATTTTAGCTCAGGTGCATCCCATTTCTCTGGATCATCTTTGAGATGTTTCTACTTTAATTGGAGTCCACCTGTGGCATATTCAGTTGATTGGACATGATTTGAAAAGACACACACCTGTCTATATAAGGTCCCACAGCTGATAATGCATATCAGAGCAAAGACCAAGCCTTGAGGTCAAATCCCTTCAGAGCTCAGAGACAGGATTGTGTCGAAGCACAGATCTTGGTAAGACAAAAACGTTTGGCTGCATTGAAGGTTCCCAATAGCACAATGCTCAATTACAACCGTCATGTCTGGAGGAAACCAGGCACTCCTCATCACCTGCCCATACAACACCACCATCTCAACGGTGAAGCATGGTGGTGGTAGCATCATGCTGTGGGGGTGTTTTTCAGTGGCAGGAACTGGGGGACTGTTCAGGGTTGAAGAAAGCTGAACGCAGCAAAATATAGAGATATCCTTAATGAAAACCTGGTCCAGAGTGCTCAGGACCTCAGACTGGGCCGAATGTTCACATTTCAACAGGACAATGACCCTAAGCACACAGCCAAGATAGCACAAGTGTGGCTTAGGGACACCTCTGTGAATGTCCTTGAGTGGCCCAGCCAGAGCCCAGACTTGAACCCAATTGAACATCTCTGGAGAGATCTGAAAATGGCTGTCCACTGATGGTCCCCATCCAACGTGACAGAACTTGAGAGGATCTGCAGAGAAGAATGGCAGAAAACCCCCAAATCCAGGTGTGCAAAGCGTGTCGCATCATACCCAAAAAGACTTGAGGCTGTTATCGCTGCCAAAGGTGCTTCAACTTCAAAGTACTGGATTAAGGGTCTGAATAATCAAAAATCTTTTTTTTGCTTTATCATTATGGGGTATGGAGTGTACATTGATATAAAAAAAAAATAATAATAATTTAAAGCATTTTAGCAGAAGTGTGCAACATAACAAAATGTGATTCTTTTTTTTTTTTACCTTTCACTGTAGTACACTACTGTTCAAAAGTTAGAAATTGATGCTTCTGTTCACCAAGGATGCATTAAATTGATCATAAATACTGGCAGAAGCATTAGTAATTTTGACAATTATTATTATTACTGTTTGAAAGACGTTTCTATGATTTTTATTTATTTTAAAATTGAATTTGAACCATTATGGCAAAGCCCCATTTTCAGCTGTTTAGATAATTCTAAAGTGGTAATTTGGTACTTAATATTTTCTCTTATTATTAGAACAGTTGAAAGTTGCTAGGTTGTTGTGCACACTTGCAAATCCAATTTTGGTGTTAGAAATGGCCAAAAAGAAACATAATTCTCCTGAATTTCATCAATCTATTTTGTGAGAGATGATGGCTATTCCTTGCACAACTTTTTTTGAAAGAAAAAATCAAACTGGATCTAACCAGGACAGAACAATAAATAAATATGTTAACGTAATGTAACCATGAAAAAGACACCTTAATCATGTAAAAGGACAATGGCAAGCAAAGATAACAAGACTTTACGGAATGATAGCTACCATGTCTTTTTTTTTTTTTCTACTAAATGTTTTGTAGTGTTTTATTTAATGCAGATAACTTAATTAAGAATTACATGTCTAAAGGAATAAACATTTTTTGTATGCAAATTTTGTAGTCAAACAGTAATTTTTGCTTTGGGGAAACTGTGCGTTGCTCAAACTTGCAGCCCACACACTGAAGCAGGAATTCAAGTGTCTGTGACTGACCAGTGTGCTCTACTGAGATCCACCCACCTCTAGCATCATCCTCTGGAATACATTTCCTCCAGTTCACAATAGCACACATTTGCAGCAACATATGCTTCAGTTAGATTATCTTGAAAGCCTAGAAGAAGTTGACTTCAGAGACTTTTTTTCCAGTGGTAAAGACCAGGCGTTGGTGTATAGACCAAAAAAACATTGATAGAGTGAAGTTTTCTTGTGAGACTCTTTGAGTTTAAACAAAATGAAAAAAATTTGACTAACATTTTGCTAGATCTTCTGCAATGACCTGAATGAATAAACTATTTTATTGACATTTAATTTTTCATAACCAGTGTGTGAATCTGTTTGCTTATTTGAAGCTATTTATTCAATAGTCTAATCTAAGTAAGAAATTTAAATAATCATCTGTACTTTGTTTTGACATAATGCATTAAAGATACACATAGAATGTAAGTGTCTTTCATAGTCTTACCAGCTCAAAAGCTTGGGTTTTAGCAGAATATCTTCTGTAGATCTATTTTTTTTTTTTTACTTTTTCGCCCTTAGTTTTCCGTTTCATACTTTTTTATTGTTTCTCTCTCTCTCTCTCTCTCTCTCTCTCTCTCTCTCTCTCTCTCTCCCTCTCTCTCTCGTCCTTTTTTACTCTTCCTTGTTCTATTCCTCTTTCCCTTCTTTATTTTCCCTTCTACATCTTCCTTGTTCTCTTCCTTTTCCCCATCTTCTTCCTCTTCCCTTTCCTCTTCCTCTTCACCTTCCTCTTCCCCTTCCTTTTCCCCTTCTCCTTTCCCTTACTCCTTACTTTTACTCTTTCCCTTCCACCTTTCCTTTCTTCTTACTCTCAGATGAATGATGCTATGGGGTTGGAGCTGCCGTGGGTGTACTTTGTCAGTTTGGTCATCTTCGGCTCTTTCTTCGTCCTGAACCTGGTTCTGGGTGTGTTGAGCGGGTGAGCAGCTCCTCGTTTCTCCTCACTACTGTCTCTGATCTCTGTTTTCACCCTTTTTTCTCTCTCCCAGGACTAAACTCTATTCCTGGAGTTTACTCTGCTATAGGTAATCTCTCTTTCTTTGGGTTAACCATCCTTTTTGGGCCCCTGTAGGTAAATGATGCCATTGGCTGGGAGACACCATGGATCTACTTTGTTAGTCTGATCATTCTGGGCTCATTTTTTGTGTTGAACCTTGTGCTGGGTGTGCTCAGTGGGTAAGAAAATGAAAAACCCTGTGTGCTGTGGTGATTGCAGTGATTTCTTTTGTTTGCTGGTCATTTCTCTTAAGAGATCTGAGGACAGTTTTTCTGTATATTTGCATAGGGTGAAGAGTGCAGTTTTGACCACTGATTGCGGATCAGTGTTCAAGCATGCCTACAGTCATGGCCAAAGAAAACTCACATTTATTAACTTGTTCTGTCTTCATCTCACCTTCCATCTTCTGCTGACAATAACAGCCTAGACCAGCTAAGATGTTTCAGCTGGCATGATCAGATCATGCCCCTCATAAGACCCTTGGGCATTCACCTTGTTGTCGAGGGGCCCAAGACCTACGCTGGTGGTCAAAAGTTTGGAATATTGAAAAGAATTTTCAGAACTTCTTAAACTACTTCAAAGTGTTCTCATCAAATAAATCCTCCATGTGCAGCAATGGCAGCTTTGCAGATCCTTGGCATTCTAGCTGTCAGTTTTTCCAGATACTCTGGTGACATTTGACCCCACGCTTCCTGTAGCACTTGCCATATATGTGGCTGTCTTGTTGGGAACTTCTCACGCACCTTACAGTCTAGCTGATCCCACAAATGCTCAATGGGGTTAAGATCCATAACACTCTTTTCCAATTATCTGTTGCCCGCTCTAACCTTTTCTTTTTATTTTTCTGTTTCAAAAGTGGCTTTTTCTTTGTAATTCTTCTCATAAGGACTGCAGCCCTGAGTCTTCTCTTTACTGTTGTACATGAAACTGGTGTTGAGTGGGTAGAATTCAATGAAGCTGTCAGCTGAGGACATGGGAGGTGTCTATTTCTCAAACTAGAGTCTCTTATGTACTTATCCTCTTGTTTAGTTGTACATCTGTCCTTCCACATCTCTTTCTGTCCTTGTTAGAACCAGTTGTCCTTTGTCTTTGAAGACTGTAGTGTCACCTTTGCATGAAATCTTCTGTTATTTTTGGCAATTTCAAGCATTGTATAGCCTTCATTCCTCAAAACAATAATTATCTGATGGGTTTCTAGAGAAAGTTGTTTCTTTTATGCCATTTTTTACCTGATATTGACCGTAAGCCAGTCTATTGCATACTGTGGCAACTCAAAGACAAACACAAACACAATGTTAAGCTTAATTTAACAAACCAAATAGCTTTCAACTGTGTTTGATATAATGGCAAGCGATTTTCTAGTACATAATTAGCAAGTTAGCATGATTACTCAAGGATAAAGTGTTGGAGTGATGGCTGCTGTAAATGGGGCCTGTCTAGATTTGATAGAGTAATGTCCTGACTATACTTTGTGATCAGTTGAATGCCAGTTTGGTGAATTAAAGTACCAATTTCCTTCCAAAACAACAAAATCTGTACATTATTGTCATGCATTCTCTGTTTTTGTCTAGACTTTTATGTTGAAATGCTTTAGTTCCCCGTTCCTGTTTCCTGTTATTTTTGTAGTCCTTTTGTAGTTTCTTTTTATGATTGGTTTTCCCCTGATTGTTTCCCCAGGTGTTCCCCGTTCCCTTGTTTTCCCTTGTGTATTTAAGCCCTTGTTTCCCCTGGTTTCTTTTTCAGTCTTCACATGTATTGTTTGATGCTCTGTGCTTGGGTCCCTGTGTTTTTGTTTCCTTATATTCTGAATTCTTTGTTTAACTTTGATTTATTAAAGCTGTGCTTAGATCCTCATTTCTCGCCTGCAATTATTCCAAACTTTGGCTGCCAGTGTAGGTCTATAATCAAGTGTCAGCTGGTGACAAGCTCAAATTACCTTTATAAATAATCCTATTGTGTCTTATTGACCAGTATAAAGAATGTTTTGGGGTTGTCCATCAATAACCAACTTGTGTCATTAACAGTTCAGCATTGCACAGCTAAAACATCAATCCACCTGTAAACCAACCATATTGGAATTTAGTGTTTTTTAGCAGGGTGGAAAGTCTATTTAGCACAACTGATCAGTTACACTAAACTGTAATACTAAATATATCTCAGGATGGTATGAACGGCCCCTTAGAATTACATGCATGCATTACATTAGAAAAAAATTATATTCAAATCTCTTCAAAGTAAATAAACAACAACAATAATCAACTTCTGCAACTGTTTAGAAAGTCACTCATTCCACCATTAAATAGCCAAAAAGGTTGTTCTAATAAGCAACAGTTTTAAATTTGGTGTAAAATTGGCATCATTAGAGTTTGGATGTACAATCATTTGTCCATGACTGTATACTGTACAGAGAGGTTTCTACAGATTTCAGGTGTCTGGAGTGTTTTTACGACCTCAGAGTGACGTGTGTTGTGAGATGATTCTCATGTCTGCTGGGTGACTTGTTCTTTGCTGCTGACATTATTAAATAAATGGCACCAAGGACATACGAGAGAGGGGATACCATAAGACTGAGAGAGGAAGTCATTTAGACTGATGAAAGTCAAAGAGAGGAAATGAAATGGTTTGTAAGGAGGGGCGTATTCGAGGAAAGGACGTTGACAAGGGCACAGCAGGTAACCGATGCTAATTCAGCAGAAATATTTGCTTGTTTGTGAAAATCTTTGTCATTAGTTCATTTTTAGTACATCAGCTTTGAAAAAGGTTGATAAGACTGCAAATCATGCCCTTAAATGGGTCATACCATCATGAATCTAATTGTCATTGATCTTTTGAGATAAAAGAGTCCTCAACAACTCAAATCACATGAACAATGTTAAAATGTTCTGATATTCAGTGTTAGTTCATCATAGGTCTAGCTTGTTTTTGCTTCTGGAAATTGAGGTAAACATTAACAGAATCGTAAACTTTGAGACTCGGGTGACATCGCTGAATACAAAGTTTAGTAAAGACAGTAAGAGATAGCAAGACCTTGAGGGATGGACGGGAGGAGAAGAGGAAGAAGACTAGTCGGGAGAAGGAAGGGCAGACAGGTGACAGGTTGAAACAGACACTCCTCTCGAAACCGTTGTTTGGTTTTCACATCAGAAAGACAACCCATGTCTCTCATATTCTCCTCTCATCCTTCCTAGAGGGCCATTAGCAGATTTTCTGACCTCCTCCAAAGGGTGAAATTAATCTCTTTCCTGTGTTCATAAGTCCTACAAACTCTTTCTTCAAGTGGTTATTAATATTCTGCCACACGAGATGCAGACGCTGTGCCCTACAGTGCAAGATATACAATTTGCAGCTTAAGCAATCTTCTGAAATTAGGTTTGGATTACATTTTTGTGCATGTGCGGTTTTATTAAAATAAACTCTGCTCACTTTGTGTGACCTTTTGAGTGTTTTTGCAAGTAAATTGTTGCCATTGATCTGTGGTCAAGCATGCACCCTGCTGGTAGGACTTTGAAATGATTGTGCCTTTATTATTCTTTTTTAGCTCTATGTGAAAATAGAGAACATGTACATTAGTGGTGGGTTTTGTTTTTTATTTTACAGCATTAAAATGGAATCACTTTCAAAGAAGGTTTAAAATCTAAGTTGAACTTACAAATTAGTTTTGAATCTGTGCAACAAAATTACCATACATTTTGTCATTTAAATTGTAATTTATTTAAGCAGCTAAAACCAGTCTAAGTGGGTTGGCTAGTCTTATCTCATTTTTCAGCCTGAGCTTAGCTGGTCTGGCTGGTTTTAGAGGGGTTTTGAACACTTTAATTTAGCTGGTCAGGCTGGTCTTAGTTGGTCTTCCAACCTGAACATAGCTGGTCTTAGCTGTTCAGGCTGGTTTTTGAGGAGTTTTGAACACTTTTTATCTGGTCAGACTGATCTTAGTTGGTCAGGCTGGTCTTAGGCAGATTTTTGGATGCTTCTTTAGCTGGTCAGGCTGGTCTTAGTTGGTCTTCCAACCTGAACATAGCTGGTCTTAGCTGTTCAGGCTGGTTTTTGAGGAGTTTTGAACACTTTTTATCTGGTCAGACTGATCTTAGTTGGTCAGGCTGGTCTTAGGCAGATTTTTGGATGCTTCTTTAGCTGGTCAGGCTCGTCTTAGCTGGTCTCCCAACCTGGACATAGCTGGTCTTAGCTGGTCAGGCTGGTTTTAGAGAGGCTTTGAACTTTTTATCTGGTCAGCCTAATCTTAGTTGGTCAGGCTGGTCTTAGGCAGATTTTTGGACACTTTTTGTAGCTGGTCAGGCTCATCTTAGCTGGTCTCCCAACCTGTGCATAGCTGGTCTTAGCTGGTCATGCTGGTTTTAGAGGGGTTTTGAACACTTTATCTGGTCAGACTGGTCTTAGGCAGATTTTTGGACACTTTTTGTAGCTGATCAGGCTGGTCTTAATCTGTTTCCCAACCTGGATATAGCTGGTCTTAGCTGCTCAGGCTGGTTTTAGAGGGGTTTTGAACACTTTTTTATCTGGTCAGACTGGTCTAAGTTGTGCAGGCTGGTCTAAGGCAGATTTTAGACACTTTTTTTTTTAGCTGCTCAGGCTGGTCTTAGCTGGTCTCCCAACCTGGACATAGTTGGTCTGGCTGGTACGCTGCTTTTTTAACATGGCAAGCATAGCCTTGTTTTAAAAACAACAACAAATAAACGACATCAATCCCTTTTGTCAGTGTATACTGAAGATTCACTATTGTGTTAAATAAGAATCATAATACTGTATAGCATTTATTTGTTACCCCACCTCTAATGATATATATTGAATTTTTTGTCATAATATTTGTAATAAGATTGCTGTATTTGCAGTTGGTTGAAAGAAATATGATTTGCCAGCCAGCCAGAGTGCTAATTTAATACAGAATAGATGTAAATATCATCATTATTAGTATACTGAAGTAAAACTGTTTCTGAACCCAGAGAGTTCTCTAAAGAACGAGAGAAGGCGAAGGCTCGTGGAGACTTTCAGAAACTACGTGAGAAACAACAGCTGGAAGAAGATCTGAAAGGTTATTTGGACTGGATCACACAGGCAGAAGACATCGACCCGGAGAACGAGGAGGAAGAGGAGGATGCCAAACGCAACCGTGAGTACCTGAATACACTCACAGCGCTGTGGGGATTATTGTAATGATTGAATGTTAATGAAAATGTAAAAGGAGCTAGCTATATGAAAGAGCATAATTTTAGTATTGAGCTGTTCAGCCGTGATGTCACTTCGCCATGGGTTCCCTCTGGTTTTTCCTATAGGTTTTCATAATGGGTTTTTTGAATTTATGAGTTAAATAAGGTCTGTGGTAAACATTACTTTATGATATGTGGAAGTTTTGCTCTACAACATAAATTACACACTTGGACATCCGCCATGTGTTTTAAAAAAAAAAGTACAATACAGCTTCAAAAGTCACCTTTCACATATGAAAGTGTGTCATTTATGTTATAGAACAAAACTTCCATGTATCGTAAAGTAATGTTTACCACAGACCTTATTTTACTCATAAATTCAAAAAACCCTATTACAAAAACCCTTTGGAAAATTGGTGAACCCATGGTGAAGTCTCTTCTGGGTTTTTGGACTGCAAGCTGAACAGCTCCATTAACAGCTTTATAAGTAAAAATATGACATTTATGTAACGTGAAACTGACATGTTCATTTCACCTTGTCTAGTGAATGTCATTTAAAGCTGAAGTTTGTCATTTTTATTAAAATTATTTCTTGGATCCTTGCTCAATATGCAAAGTGAACTATAAGTATACCATTTGTAGGTTGATTTCACCTAAAAGATTAACTCTATGGTGCTATCAAAACATTCCTGTTTGTTTGAGTATCCCAACCAACAGCACTGGCAAATGGACAAATGAAACACAGGAGTTTTCTAGCTGAAGATAGTGGAACAGAAATTACATACTTCAGCTTTAAGATGACGTTACAGCTACCGAGGCAAATTTAATTGACCTGTCATATCCATCAAACTGTTTTGTGACACAGAGCAGATGTCAGAAAGCCCAAAACACCTTCCTCTGGTGTATTTCTGATTAAACACCTGCGCACTGCAGTCAGCACAGACTGATGCTGCAAGTGCTTGCTTTGCCATTGAAATGCACATTTGTCTATCAAAGTCAATCATTCCCCAGGTCAGGGGGTGCACTACCGTACTGGATAGGCAATTTGCCTGATTCCTTAGCATTGATTGCTGCAAAAAAACAAAAACTTTATGTTCCTTATTGGACTGCTTCCATTCTGTTTGGAACACTTCTTTTCAGATAATTTTTTTTTATTGAACTCAACCCCCTCTATTAAAACTCCCCTCCAAATCCCGAACCCCACCCACAAGAACACCCCAGTGGTTTTGTGTGTCTACATGATTATAGACACACAAAAACAAATATAAAAAAATTTAATTGAATAATTAAATAAATAAAATACAATAATCCCACACATAATCTATCGATCTACACCTCTCTCTCCACTGTCCCTCCCCGAGAGCCCTCCAAAAATGCCAGATATTTGCCCCACTTTCCCACAAACAATTCAACATTTTATTCTAGATACCCCTTCTTCAAAAGCTGCCACCCTCCCCATCTCCGCACACATCTCTGGAAATGATGGAGCTCCGTCCGATTTCCAACCCCTTAAAATAACTTGTCTGCCAATCATAACACTTGTCAGAACCCACATTTTTATAAATTTGTCCCCCAAATGTATGACCGACCCATCTCCCATAATACAAAGTTTGGGGCAAAATAAAACTTGAGTGCCCAAAATGTCACACAAATAACTCTGAACCCTCAACCAAAAATCTTGAATATTAACACACCACCAAAAGACATGAGTTGTGTCTCCAACGTCTGATTGGAAACACCAGCAGTTGGGTGTGTCTTTAAGACCAACCCTATACAATCTAGAGGGGGTCCAATACATTTCTTTGTAAAATCTTAAATTGCATAAGGTGAACCCTTGCATCTCTAGATGCAGACTTAACATTTTTTAGAATCCTAGTCCACACTCCTTCCTCCAATACCAAATTCAAATTATTCTCCTATAATCTCTTGATAGAGTTAAAGCTCCATTCCCCAGACTCTGAATTAGCAGGAGTAATACACTGATGCCTCACAACCTTTTCCAAAAGCAGTAATCACCACTCCCAAAGCATCTTCCACCTTAGGGTGTGCTACTCCCAAAAACCGTACAGAGCATGTGGCGCAGCTGTAAATATCTATAAAACTGAGATCTGGGAATCCCAAAATGATGACCCAAATTCTCAAAAGATCTCAACACTCCACTCTCATAGAGGTCGTCGAATGTAGCAACCCCACTCACAATCCGTTCTGACCAACAGAAAGGAGACTTATTGATACATGATTTGGGGTTCAGACTTCAGCCAAAATTAAATAAATGTCCAAATTAAATACTCTGGCCACTCTTGTCCAAATCATGTGGAAATGTGAAATAATGGGGTGTGACTTAACATATCTGGTTAGTTTGATAGAAAGGCTTTGCAATGGTGAAATAGGGACAAGGACTTCCTGTAGCAGGTAGTTTAATTTTGGAATACAGTTAATTTTAATAACATTAATCTTCCCATCATCGAAAAATGTAAGGAAGCCCACATGTCCACATCACTCAAAAACCTTTTAATTAAAGGGTCAAAATTAACTCTAACTAATTCAGACAAATTTGCTGGGAATAAAATACCCAAATACTTAATGCCCTGTTTGGGCCACTGGAAGGCGCCAGGCTGGAAGGCCGTTACTCGACAGTATGCTGTCAGAGCCAAATAATCAGAGTAAAATAATCTGAAATTAATCCATTTATTTCCAAAATCTTATAAAGATAATCCCATTCTATCATATCAAATGCCTTTTCGGCATCAAGTGAGATGGCAGCGACCGGAGATTGATCATTCGCTACTGACCACATGATATTGATGAAACACCTAATGTTATCAAAAGAACTACTGCCCCGCATAAACCCCACCTGATCTATAAGACATGTCATAACTTTACTTAATCGGTTAGCCAGGATTTTTGACAATATTTTAATGTCTAGCTGGATCAGGGAAATTGGACAGTAACTTTTACACTCACTTGGATCTTTGTCCTTTTTAAGAATCAGACTGATCCAGGCTTGTGTCATGGTTGGAGGAAGCTTTCCATTCTTTAATGATTCAATATAAACTTCTAACAAAAGTGGAGCCAGTTCTGTAGCATAAGATCTAAAAAATTCAGCACCAAACCAGCTGCCCCCAGAGGCTTGCCTGTAGGTAAGGCCTTAAATACCTCGTCAAACTCCTCCAAGGTTATCTCAGAATCAAGATAATTTTTTGCTCAGTCATCAGTTTACGGATTTCTAATGGATCCACAAATTTTCTAATGTCTTCATCAGTAGACGAAAACTTGGAACTATAAAGATCAAGATAGAACTTTTTAAAGGCATTGTTGATATCTTTGGCCGAGGTAAAAATTTTACCAACAGAGGGAATGGTAGAAAAAGACTCTCTCTGCTTTATATATCTAGCCAAAATCTTCCCTGCTTTGTCCCCCAACACAAAGAATTACTGTCTTGCCCTGAATAACCAAAATTCCACTTTCCATGACAAAATAGCATTTTATCTGTATTTCAATTGGGTCAATACTCTGAGCCTATCAGATGAAATTTCAAGCTTCAGCTCTGCCTCTGCACTTTTAATGTTCCTTTCGAACTCCACGAGTTCTCAGGCTATGGATTTTTTGGCAAATGAGTCATACTTTATGATCCGACCCCTAAGAACTGCCTTAAGTGCCTCCCGAGCCATGCCCACATGGGATTCTGAGGACCAGTTGGTCTCCATATAAACATTGATTTCAGTCTTTAACATTTGTTGGAAATGCAAAAGGGATACATTAAAGCCCCAACTATGTGATTTATTTTTCTCTGTAAGTGGCAACATCTCTAAACTCACCAGGGTGTGATAAGAGACTAAGATGTTTCCAACTGAGAAATCAACATCAGATGTAATGAGGGACTTTGGTATAAAAAAAATATATTTTGGAATAAATCTTATGGACTGATGAAATTTTTTTTATAGTCCCTACCAGATGGGTTCAAAGGTCACCAAATATCTGCAAGACCAAGCGTCAATGTTGCTCTAGGGGGCTTATACACTTTTGCTTCACTATGATCAAGGACTGAGTTTATTAAAAGATTAAAGTTTCCTCCCAATATTATATCATGAGGGATGCCAGCAGCTTGCGGCATCCCTTCCAGATCAATAAAAAAGCCCCAATCATCAACGCCGCTGAATTTCTGCTAAAACAATAATGATTATCCTTAATTTGTCTTAATATTTTTGAGAGATTTGAATTGTAGATGTTTACTTATCAATGTAATGACTCCCCTGCCCTTACTTGAGCCAGTGCAAAAGCAGACATGCCCACCCCATATCTTCCCAAATTTTTCAGCTTCCTACGAGGAAAGATGTGTTTCTTGAAGATCACATTTCTTACGCTTAAGAAAATAATTAAGTTTCCTTCTATTTATTGGGTGCCCCAACCCATTCAAATTCCATGTGGAGAAAGATAACCCATTCATAATAACATTTGACATTTTGATATAATAGAAAAAATACATTGTGTGTCAAAAACAAGATTATACAGACCACCTTCCAACATTAGTATGACAATCAAAACCCAAACATCCCCCAGAACCAAAGAAACAAAAAAAAAGAATAACGTGCGCAGTAACCCCACGCACGACAGGGCCAACCGCTGTCATTCACTCTAAACTCAAAAGGTCCATGTGCACCTATGAGAGCCCCCGTGACAACTTTGCCATCAGATGTCCGGCGCTTCTGCACAAATGTTTTTAGGCAAAATTACATAACAGAAAATACTTTGTAAAACAAACCCTAGCTGATTGGCAGAATAAACACAAAGAATGTGTAGATTCATTCACAGAACTGTCTCGAAGGTGTGTTCCTCCAAAAAACAAATTCCAACCGATATGAAGCCGTTCAGTTTCCTTGGACAGACAAACAAGTGTTCAGTTAGCCGGCTGTTTATGAGTGCAGAATATGACATAATCATTCCAATGTCCCGCAAGAATACTCCACAAAACAAACTCCAGCCAACAGGAGGCATAAGAACAAGGAACAAACAGATTCATCCACAACTCTCCCGAAGCAGTGTTATTCCACAAAACAAACTCCAGCTGTAAAATTAGCACAATAAGAAACAAAACAGGCATCCCGGTTCCTCGTATGGTCAAGAGTCAAATTTACTTGGAGGCCGCATGAAAAAATACACCATGATTTACCCAGTCCGTCAACTTTATAAAAGACATCCATTGTGTGGGTATGTAGATATTTTGCAGCCATCCCCAGCCTCCATTTTCAATCTGGCCAGGAATTTCAGTGCAAAAGCTATCCTCCGTGAATGCAAAAGTTTCTTTATGGAGAAGTGTTTTTCCACAAAACAAACTCCAGTCGCTAGGCGGAACCAACACACAAAGAGAAACAAAAATGGTGCCCAGCTTCCTCAGTCTGTCGAGTGTATGTTCAGCCAGTCAATCCACTCACATGAGAAACATGAAATGGCTTACTCACTCCAATGTATTTATGAAGGACGGTGCTTGTTTGGGACACTTAAATACTTTGTGGCCATCCTTTGGTTCTTACACTCCTTGAATCGCTTGCGTTTCTCTTGACGAATTTGTGAATTTTCAATCCGGGAACAAGAAAATATTGTGATTCATCCAAGAATGCTTTCCTTTGATCCTCGCCTCACGCAACACAAGATCTTTATCGGATGATCTAAAAAACTGGCTGGAATTTATCGGGGCCTGTTTCCCTTAACCGATCAGCGAGCAAGGACTCTGTGAGCTCTATCCATTTCCAGTTTATGGCCTGTTATGTCGAGCAGACTAGGAATTTCACCATATCTCTGCCTTCTTTATGCTTAGGAATTCCAACAATCCATACATTATTTCTTCAGCTTCTATTTTCGAGATTTTCCAGTTTTTCCAAAATGCTTTCCACGTCTATTTTGGTCGCGAGGGATTAACAGATAATTCCCTTTCCGATGACTCCAGATAATCGTTTCTCAACATCTGCTACTCTTGTAACCAACTCAGAGAATGTTGTTTCCAACGGCGTAATCGTTCGACGTATTACAGTGAGATCCTCCCAAGTCAGCTACAACCTTCGTCAGCATCACAGACATGTTGGACAGTTGCCGTTGAATCTCACCTGCCTCGCCATCCAAATCAAGTCCCCGGTCTGCAGGCCTGTCAGAGATTTCAACTTGAGCAAGTAAGTGTCTTTTAATGTCTACAGAGCCTGAGGATTTTGACTTCTTTGCCATGTTTACCTCACAGAACAAACATGTAACTAGGTGTATCGAATCTCACTGGATTATAACATGAAAATAATAAAAAAATTTGCAAAGTGCTCAAGAGCTCGTCGCTCACACGTCTGCTCCTCGCATGGCATCACACGACTTTCCCTGGAACACTTCATTGTCTCGATTGTCATGCATCCAAAAATGTCACAATGATGACCGATTCATCTACTATCAACAAAAGTGATACATTAAATAGGCTAATTGTACAGTAAGTGAGCCATTATGGCTGGTATCTGCTGAACGAGAGGAGTTTGCTTGAAAGTGGAGAAACTGAGCAAAATATGGACTAATCCTAATCCCTTTTACATAAGCAGTGCACATGATCGTGAGCCGCCACAGTAGGGCAGATTTCAGCTTTGACTGTCATTGGAACCCGAGCAAGCAGCTCTTTTAAATTACCTTGGAGTGCTGTGAGAGGATGGTCAGGATAGGTTTACTCTATTCCCTATAAAGGGCTGCATGATTTGTTTAAAAAAAAAAATCACAAGTATTTTAACAAATTGTGATTTGAACTAAAATATAAACATTTTATATAATTGCCACTGCTTAGGTATCAAGATTAAAAACAATATAAGTCATAAAATCCACATTTAAAAGGATATTTTTGGCAGTTTAATTTGTCTTTTTTATTTGAATGGGCCTTGTACTAATAATATTGTTTGCTTTGATGTTTTTAGATTTTGGTATAAATGTTCCACATTCAGTAAGGTGTGTTAAACCTATAAACTATTGCAAGCAATAGCCAACCAGACTACAGACCAAAAAGATTCACTGCCATTTACTTTGACGTGTATGCCGAATGCGACATATTGCGATTTACAAGGGGTCAGCTTTCAAGTTCATGTCACATACATATAAACAGATCTCAACATTTGGACCCTTAGTTCAGACATCGTTATTCTATTTAAGTAAACATGTGCTAGACTGACATTGTTGACTATTACGCTGCATCTCGCTGTTTTCAGCTTCTAACACAGTAGTGCCGAATTTTCACAACTGTGTTAAGTTCTCGAGAGAATTACCTTCCGTTCCATTCATTGTGCTGCGTCAATGTTTTTTTTTAATGCAATAACATGTTCAGTTTGAATGGCCCTTTACTGTGTTCCCTTTGCCTCAGTCTAATGCTTTTAATCGATTCATTGCACCACGATATCATAATAACCTGCTCTCATTCACTGTTACTAACAACTATCCATCATCCTTTGCCCCTTTCCAACTAACCAGTTGCCTCAATGTCAATGTAGTTTGTTGTAGTATATTGTTGTTGTTAATTGTGTTGGTGCTGTTCTTGTTCCCGTGCTATAACCTGTGTTGATGTCGCTGCTCGTTCTCGCCCCCGTGACCATGCTGCGGCTGTGCTGTGTATATCATGCATGGGCTTTGGGTGCATGGAAAATGAAGGGGTTACACTGGCCAGCCTAATGGAGAAGAAGAAGAAAGGGTTTGGCTGGTTCAGCCAGTCCTCTGATACTCATGGTAAATCTCCCTCCCAACCCTCTGTCCCTTTTAACTGATAAAGTGTCTATGTGAACTTGTGTGATTACTTGAGGATTCTTTGAATATTACCTGTTAGAATACTTTTTATCCCGGAAAAATAAATTCTATATTTAATTGCCGAATTGTAAAGCCCTACAATGCCTAAAAAACTAAATAAAAAAACTTTTGGCTTCAAAGATAGTTGATTGTTCATCCAAATACATTAACGCCTCTCACCCACAATGGAACAGTGAAAACCGAAACAGGGAGTTTTGAAAATGCACTCCATAACTGCATACTTTGGATAACCATGATTTTAGGAAACTGCAAATGGAGCTCCCTGTTAAGTTGGTCATTTTCGTCATTGAATCTGCTTAGCGAGTGGATTATTTTCTTTTTCTTGTCAATGCTATCCTTTTACACACCTGCATTTGAAACACTATTGTATTGTGTTTAATATATGTGTGTTCATTAAGTGAAAAGCATGTAAAATTGTATTTTTATAGATGATGTCTAATTTATTCCAGCCTGTGAACGATATACCACTCTGTTTGATGGCGCTGTTTGTCTGTCTGGGCCAAGCTCAGGCGGAAGTGGTGCAAGGTGAGACTGATTGGGTTCACTGTGAATACATCGAACTCAAGACGCTTAGCTCTCGTCTCGATTTCAAGCTTTTTTTCACGTTTGAAAGAGAGTTAAGATGAAAACAGAAAACAAAACTATATATCAATCGCTGCATCTGAAGGCGAGACCTGGTCTCACTTATTCAACGAGTTTGCTGGTATTTCCCCCTGGCAGTCTTGCAGGCCTATCAAGTCTTTTAAAGAGCTTCATTGTGCCACTGACCTGCCGCTTTAAGCACACCAGGTTACCCATAAATCTGCCGATGGCTTGGGCAGTGATTTTGGTAGCCCGGAGTTCATAGAGAGTTTGTCATGTTTAGCTCAGCCTGCAGAGATATGTGATAAGGACAAGACCATCCTGCTCAACACCTCATTGTTGCAAAAGGGTCTCTTTGGTGACGCCATGAGTGACTTCACTGAGCGGTTCCAGATGGTTAAAAAGCAGTCGCAAGCACATCTTATTTGTCTTGCTCGCACTCTTTCACAGTGCAGTTTCCTGCAAAGATAAGTGCACTCATTGCTTCAGCTCACCAGATATTAGCTCCCATTAGGCCCAAGTGGCCACGGCCTATGCACAAAATAGTTTTTTCCAGCCCTCATCCTAGGGGAAAACCTTGTTCTAGGTGAGCCAAGCGTTCCTAATTTTCAGAGACCCACAGCTTGCTCTGCTCCAAACAAGGCCCACAAACACTCCATGTCCCTGCTGTCCCTGCTCTCCCTGCCATTGAATGTCAGGATCAAGAAGATGTTCACAACAATGTTTCTGTTTTTGTTGCTTTTGGCTGAATGCCCATTGATTGCAATGTTTCAATAAAGCGTTCGGTCCTCGAGGCATAGACATTCTCACAAAAATTACCAAAAATCAAGCTTTAACTGACTCTTGTGCAAAGCGAACACCCCTCGAAGGTGGGTGCCGTTTAGCCACTGGTGGCTACACATGATTCCCCTGTGTCCTCTGGCCTACTATGCGGATGCATAGCATGGTCTCTTTAGGGTCTCCAGCTGGGTACTGAGGTACGGTGTCTGAGTGGGATATGCAATATGCAATGTCTCCTTGTCAAAGACACATTTGAGGACATCTGTCTGGATACAGGCTTCCCCTAGCACCTTTTCCAGGTTTTATAACTTATTTATTTATTAACTTTATTTTTTTCCCCTTTTCTTCCCAATTTGGAATGCCCAACTCCCAATGCGTTCTAAGTCCTCATGGTGGCGTAATGACTCGCTTAAATCTAGGTGGCAGAGGATGAATCTCAGTTGCCTCTGCATCTGAGACCGTCAAGCCACGCATCTTATCACGTAGTGTGTGCAGGCTTCACGCTATTCTCCGAGCACAACTCACCTTGCGCCCCACCGAGAGCGAGAACCACACATTAAAGGGACCACGAGGAGGCCAATTTGGTTGCTTAGGAAACCTGGCTGGAGTCACTCCGCATGCCCTGGATTCGATCTCGCGACTCCAGGGGTAGTAGTCAGCATCAATACTCTACCCAGGCCCCATCTCTACGTCAATGCCTTTTGAACTACCCTACTGGGTAGTAGGCATTGCTTCATGCATTTGAATCAGTAGCACGCACCGTCGAAGTGACCAACTTGGAAGGGAACGTTATGGTTATGACTGTAACATTTAGTTCTCTGAAAGGAGTGAACAAGATTGCTGCGTAAGCTTACCACACCGCTGATTTCTCGCTGTTAAGGAACCGAGAGTTGTGTTCCCCCTTCAGTCAAAAATCCTGATGAAATGGCATTGTGGTCCAGTTTATATGCCCATGATGATGCGCACATCAGAGTGTCAAGCGTCATCTGCCAATAGATTGCCGTGAATTTATAGGGCTTCAGAGATTGTAACCATTACATTTTCACCACACTAATAGGTTTTTTTGAAAATGCTTTAATGTTCCTACATTTACACCTTTCATAACTCATGATGAAATGTGTAGTTGCTGCATTTTGTGTTTTAAAGGCAGTGAAGACCAATAAACTATATTATTTGGTGGAAGAATTGTATATTGCAACGCATATAATTATGTATTGAACATTGGAGGTTTTTATCATATTGCTGTTGCTATTTTTTTCATAATAGAAGCCACAAGATATTGAGAGTTACCGTGATTTTTCCGCTGTTTACCTTGGGTTTTAGTCGCTCAACTTTGCGTTGTTCCTTGCAACACCCACTTAGACATGATGAAAGATTTTGTCGAATGCAATTTTCTTTCCTGTATTTCCTCTTGAAACATGACATTTCAAAGGGCTTGTTTGTTTTTAATAGCCAATCGCTTTTAGTTTACTTGCTATTAATTGTTAGTTACAGTTGGTTTTAGGGTTAAGAGACATGTGTATGATATTAATGTGAATGCTGTGGTGTGTGTCAATGCAATATCAATAGCTTTTCACGCTACTTGTGCTACCAAGTATAATTTTCCTTATCTTTGACCAAAAATACATGCTATGTCTTTGTACCCCTCATTTTAACCTTACTGTTATCAATTTCTATCCTGCACTAATTTACCCCTCTCATTTTCATTCTCTCAAAGTCAGCTTGAGTCAGAAGTGCAGTGTATCGCCGACTTTAAAATCCCACTTTAAAACAGGGACCGAGTTTATACTGTAGAAATTAGGTTAAACCCAGATCACCAGGCCTGTGGTCAGCAGTTTAAAGAGCAGTCACAAAGTCCAATCACACTCACGTATTACTGTCTTCTGATGTGTCAGAATTTATCCATACATCCCCAGGGAATATGAGGTCTGAGGAGAGCAGTAATTTTCTAATTCTCCCCTCAAGCAGTCTTTTGTTTTATAATTAGTAAACTTTTACCCAGTGCTATAATCAAATTAATGGCCTTTTAGTTTGATCTATGTGAACTGAACTGATTAGAGCTGAAATATCATATTAAAAATCGAGTTTTTCCGATTGCAAGATTACAAAGCTTAGAAATCATGTTCATAATAACTTGATTTTTATTCATTGGTTACACATGCATACAAACACACATATGGGGAGTTGAGAAGAAATGCTTTTGGAAAGTTGACATGTCCTGCAGTGTGACATCCTATACTCCATTTAAAACAATTTTAAACAACATTTAGCTAATTCTTTTATAATTATGATGCATGCCATTTTTAGGAAAATATTAATTGAGAGACTATATAGCGTATTTACACTTAATTTGTCAAAATATATTTGTCATACAGCAGGATCATTTAAAATAAACTAGTGCGAGCAAAAATGTGATTAAATTTTTTTTTTAATAAAATACAAATAAAAGAAACGTTGGCCAGGTACAGCATCTAAAATATTCCTATTCATATGCAAGCATATACCACATATTTCAAGCTAAAATCCTGATGTTGATATAAAATAAATGGACATCATCTTATGCATCATCTACCGTGGTTTCTGCAAGCCCTCTTTTATTTTGACTTTTGGATTGGATTTCAATATAGATGTCTCAAAAATCACATTATCTGCTTGCTGGATGTTTGTTTTTCTGAAAGATTGATGATTAATTAGTGCACACACATTTTTGTCCACAAAATGATTAGCTTGGCAGTGTCTGTGTGAACATGCTGTGTGTTAATGGATTTTCTATGCATTGAGTAAACTTTCAGTGTGCATTTGAATGTGTGTGTGATGAACCTTGTGTTTGTGACACAATAGCAAGTATGCCAGCGAGCGAGACGGAGTCAATGAATACAGAAAATGAAAAAGGAGAGGACGAGAAGGGGACATGTTGCGGTCCAACATGGTGAGAAGCCGCACATATATACATAAATGCATCCAGTTGGCTTATATATTTATGTAAAGTTGATGTGTTTAATTTTTTCAATGTTATATTTTCTACTATACCAGCTTAATGTGCAGACACAACTATAAATAAGCGTTTCCCAGGCATAAATCCATGAAAAGTGTAAACACTGTGGCTCTATGTTGCTATCAAAACATTGTTCTGTTTGTTGGAGCAGCCCAGCATAGCAAAATAAGCTCACCCAATGGTGTGAGTTTTAGGTGGGACTATCTATTTTCTGGCAGATGAGGGGAGTTTTCATGAAACCTGTTTAAAAATATTATTCTTGAAAATCTATTTATCATTATTTTTTAAATTTCAATTGGTGATGCTAGTGGCACTTAAATTACACAATTCACCTTTAATCAGTAATGTATGATATTTTGAATGTAATATGCTCTACCAAGTAAATATATTAATATTCAGATTTATTTTTAAAGTATGCTATTTGTTTGTATTGATTTACAGTCAAAAAATTTCCAAATCAAAGTTCAGGTTAGTAAACCTATCTATCTATCTATCTATCTATCTATCTATCTATCTATCTGTCTGTCTGTCTGTCTGTCTGTCTGTCTGTCTGTCTGTCTGTCTGTCTGTCTGTCTGTCTGTCTGTCTGTCTGTCATTTTTTATTCCTCTTCTGTTTATTTTCTTTGACTTCACCGCTTCCTCTTTTAGTCGGCGCTGGCGTCGCTGGAACCGGCTCTGTCGGAGGAATTGTCGCTTGGCGGTGAAATCAGTGCCATTCTATTGGCTGGTAATAATTCTGGTGTTCCTCAACACTTTGACCATCTCTTCAGAACATTACAATCAGCCAAATTGGCTCACACAAGTACAGGGTGAGTGCTCAGTTCATTTGTGCCCTCCTCCGATCACCCTAGCAATAAATCTAAAAGAGTTAACCACAGAATGCCTTTGTAACATGACTGCTTCAAATTCTCACTGAATCCTCTTCTCTGATTGGCTTTTGTCCTGCAGATGTGGCCAATAAAGTGCTACTGGCCTTGTTCACGTGTGAGATGTTGGTGAAGATGTACAGTCTGGGCCTGCAGGCTTATTTTGTTTCTCTATTTAATCGTTTTGACTGCTTTGTGGTGTGTGGAGGCATCACGGAGACGATCCTAGTGGAGCTTGAGATCATGTCACCTCTCGGAATCTCAGTGTTTCGATGTGTGCGACTGCTCAGGATCTTTAAAGTTACACGGTAAGAGAGAGAAGCAAAACTAAAAATGATCAAGTGATTGCTGGTTGGTTAAAAGACACACAGGAACCAGTGCTGTTTGGCATCTTTGAACTCAAACATTGCTGACACATGCCGAGTAATTTTTGGTTATACTATTACTTTAAGGAATGCATTTACACAAAAATGTATGAATTCATTGAGTGTTTTTAGATCTAAATGAAAGAAAGAGAAAACAAATAAGCGAATGAATGAAAGAAAGAGCAAATAAATGAAAGAGAGCAAATGAAAGAGAAAGCTAATGAAAGAGGGTGAATGAAAGAGCAAGCGAACAAACAATACAGCAAACGAACCAAAGAGAAGGGAAATTTAATGAAAGAGCAAACAAACAAACAAAAAGAGTGAAAATAGAGACAGCAAATGAAAGAGTAAATAAACAAAAACAAAAGCAAACGAACTAAAGATGGAACAAACAAGCAAAAGAGAGCAAACAAATAAAAAAAATCACCAAAACACATGAAAACTAATCAATTCATTGAGTGCATTCAACGCTAACAGAAAAGAAAGGAATTGAATGAATGAAAGAGTGAGCAAACTAACAAACGAAAAAGAGGGAGTGAATGAGCAAACAAAAGAGCAAAGGATAAAACTAAAAAGTGTGAATTAACAAAAGAAAGCAAACGTAAGAGTGAACAAATGAAAGAAAGTAAATTACAGATCGAACAAGAATGAATGCAAGAAAGAGCAAACGAATTCAAGAAAGTAAAGTAGACAAGACAACTGAGCATTGATCACTATTAAGTGTATAAAGTTGCTTTGGGCACTAGACACACATTCAAGTCAAACTGAAATAAAAATATTTGTACATTCCTGGTCTATTGTGAACGATTCATTGATCCACATTGGCACAATGATTCATTAGTGCAACAAAATAACTTTGTAATCTTTAATCAAAATTGTCACCTCTGAATCAAATTTCCTTTTCAGCTAATGTCACCAAACCAACAATCTGTCATATAGAGACCACTTTCCACAATCCCCATCTCCATTCTCTCTTGTTGAATATCCTGTTTCACTCAGACATACATCACATTACAGAAGTGAAATGAGTTTCAAACAGTTTTTGTTTGTTTGAGTAGAAATCTCATGGTTATTGTTTTGTATTTTTAGTCATTGGGCATCTCTCAGTAACCTTGTGGCATCTCTGCTGAACTCTATGAAGTCCATCGCCTCTCTCCTGCTGCTGCTCTTCCTCTTCATCATCATCTTCAGCCTCCTTGGAATGCAAGTTTTCGGTGGGAAGTTCAACTTTGATGAAACTCAAACGAAGAGGAGCACCTTTGATAACTTCCCTCAGGCCTTGCTCACTGTGTTTCAGGTGTGTCTGCATGCACCTGTCAAGTCTTGATCAGTTTTGGATCGGTATGGGATTATTTTGATTGTTTTTGTGCTCAAGTTAATATATGTTGCTGTCAGATCCTGACTGGTGAAGACTGGAATGCAGTCATGTATGATGGCATAATGGCTTATGGTGGCCCATCATCATCTGGAATGATCGTGTGCATCTACTTCATCATCCTCTTCATTTGTGGAAACTGTATCCTTTTCTCCAGACTTCCTCTGATTTAGATCTTTGTCATTACTTCAGTAATTTGTTTAAGGATTCAATTAAAACAAACACACACACACACACACACACACACACACACACACACACACACACACACACACACTATACCTGTATACATTTATACAACAGTTAGTTCAGGTCCTTGAATCTGATTAGAAAAGAGGTGTTACAAGAGTGCTGATAGCTAACACTTTCAGCACTGGGATGCTTTACTGTTTGTTTCACTCCGCTTATGATCATGGTATTCCAAACTTACGTGTAAGAGCAGTGCAGATGTGTAAGGACAGCTAGATGTGTACATTTCCATTAATTCCTTTGACATTAAAGATTTAAACAAAAGACTGTCTTGTGTGTGCTATGAGTGAGTTGAGCAGACTTTGATAAACTGTGCCAATCAGTGTGCCAATTTAATCTGGAATTGTCTCTCACTCAATGATTGCTTGAATTACTACTACACTATAGCTGAGAAATAGAGTTAAACTAACATCTTCAGCATTACTGCCAATCACAGCTGAGAGTAGTGACTGACAGAGCAATCTAACAACTTTGTCACGACCGGCTCGAAAGTCGTGACAAAGAGGGAGACCACATGTGGGGTAAATGCTCAATAAAAGTAATTTATAAATAGCCAATACCCTGCATCATCCCACCACTCAGTCCCACCCCATGGCTCCAGTCCTTAGCAACCATGAGCCCTGTGGAAGCAAATTAAGAAAACCAAAGTGTAGGGTAGAGAATAGAAGGAATCAGCAGGGGAGGGGGAAACAAACAGAAAATACAAAACTTTAGGGCAAAGGAGCTCAAGACATCGTCTGCCATCACGTTGTCAGACAAGGTTCCCACGGATCCTTAAAAGTCTTAAAATGTCTTAAATAATTTTTTCCAAAATTTAAGGTCTTGAAAAGTCTTAAATATCTTAAATGATACAACAAAAGTCTTGGGGGAGCCTGGGTAGCTCATCGAGTCACTACCACCCTTGGAGTCGTGAGTTTGAATCCAGGGCGTGGTGAGTGACTCCAGCCAGGTCTCCTAAGCAACCAATTGGCCCAGTTACTAGGGAGGGTAGAGTCACATGGGGTAACCTCCTCGTGGTCGCTATAATGTGGTTCTCGCTCTCAGTGGGGTGTGTAGTAAGTTGAGTGAAAATGCGGCACTGTTGTATTTTCTCCAAACATGCGGGGGCTTGTGAGTGTTTTCAGCTGTTGTAGAGCAGTTCACAATCATAAAGCCATATCGGAAATTTATACCAAGCGATTACTAATGATCAACTGTTGATGATGACTCAGAGAGGGGACATTGCGCTGTCTGTTGGGAGGTGAAGAGGTCCATTTCTGCTCTGTAAAATCTCAACCAGATTTGTTCCACTACCTCGGGGTGGAGTTTCCACTCCCCCATATGTATTTTCTGTCTGGACAGTAAATCTGCTCCCACATTCAGGCATCCAGGGATATAAACTGCTCTGATTGACAGGAGCTTGCCCTGGGCCCATAGGAGAATCTGCCGTGCCAATCTGTTGAGCTGGCGTGAACCACCTCTTTGTTGGTTTATGTAAGAGACTACTGCTGTGTCGTCCATCCGCACCAGGACATGGCAGCCTCTCAAATACTGGAGGAAGTATTTCAGAGCCAGAAATACCGCCATCAACTCGAGTCAGTTGGTGTGCCAATCGAGCTAATGACCCTCCCATTCCCCTTGAGCTGGACGACCACTTAAGACTGCACCCCAAAGTGAGGAACCGGGGTCTGAACCACATTGAAAGGGTATGAAGTAACCCTTATCTGCCTTAGGGGACTGGCCCCTGGATGAAATCACCTGGCTTTGAGCCAAAACTGAAACGGTCGCATGTGCAGAAGGCCCAAAGAGATCACAGAGGACGCAGATGCCATGAGACCTAATATTCGTTGATACTGACGAACATGGTAGCATGATTCACCATGCTTTGTTTTTGAGCCTCCCGTCTAGAAGGACCGGGTCCCCTCCCCCTGAGTGCGGCAAGGAAACAATTGCCCGAAGGCCTCCTCATGACTCTTCGCCTCCTGGAACCTGGTGATAACTGAGTTCATAGTGTCACCAAATAAGCCAGAAGGCGAAACTGGGGCATGGAGGAGGAAAACATTGTCCTTATCTCTGATACCCGACAGGTTGAGCCACAATTGTCTCTCAGTGCTGACCAAGGCAGCCATAGACTGGCCAATGGCACGAGCCGTCTGCTTGGTCATGTGGAGAAACAGATCTGTGGCTTGACGCAGCTCTAAGAAAGCCTCTTCCTCGACCGTGTTGCCCGCACTCAGGTCCTTCAACAGGTCAGCCTGGTATGCCTGTAACACTGCCATAGTGTGCAGGGCAACACCAGCCTGACCTACTCCCTGATAAGCCTTCCCCACCAGACAGGAATCTGTCCTCCAGTTTGGAGCACTTGGGGTTCTCTTGTTTGCGTGGCCAGTCTGATTGAAGCGTGGCCACCACACGAGTAACCACCTCAAGTAATTCCTCCGTCGCTTTATTATCATGCACGGAATGCTCAGAGGTGGGTAGCTTGAAGTCCTCAGACTCAAGAGATTCATGGCCCCCCCTCATGAACCGAAGAGGCGCGGAGCGCGCTTCAGGATCACGGGAGGGACCAGCTGGATCTGGGGAGAGAGCGAGCGATAGGGACGGACCCGTCTCTCGCTCCTCAGCCAGATCCATACGAGAGCCCCACGATGTAAGAGTGGGTGCTGTCTCTCAGAAGTAAGCAAGACGAGTGTGAAGCATTTTGACTGAGAATAAATCACAATGCTCACACCCGCCCCACCCCAACGCAAGAGCAGCATGCTCTTCCCTCAAACACACAAAACAAAACTAGTGTGTGTCCCTCTCAGCCATAAAGCATAAATATGTGGAAAAAAATTTTAAGAAAAGAGAAAGAGAAAGGTTTCTGCGCACTGCCTAACAATTCTAACTCATAACAGAGGAAAGTAGAAAGTTCTGACAGTCAAAAAGCACATTACACACAGAATGATCTGAAGAAAAAGATCTGGCAATGCACCTGTGGCACATCTGCTAGGACCAGGATCCCTTCATGGAACTTAGCAATAGTCCTTGAGGGTCTGGTTCAAACCCCCTCTCAAGATGGTATTTCTTATGGCAATTAGTTCTCTAAAAAGAATTGGGGATCTGCAGTCTCTGTCCGTCTTGCCATCCTGCTTAGCCATCCTGCATCCAGCAATGGGTAAAGCAATATTGCACCCTCACCCTGACTACCTGCCTAAGTTTCCTTTCTCGACCGTACATCCGGTCACTCTCAAAGCTTTCTGCCCTCCACCGTTTATAACACCGGAGTAGGAAAGACTTCACGGACTGTGTCCAGTCCGCGCCCTTCAGACTTATGTCCACCGCACTAGCCAGTGGCGTAAGTCAGGGCAACTATTTGTTTGTCATGGGGGTCGTAACAAAGGGGCGGCCACCATCAAGCAAACCATGTCACATTGGGTGAGGGATGCTATTGCCCTGGCCTACAAGGCACACAGTCAAGTTTCGCCAGTAGGTATCAGGGCTCACTCTACCAGAGGGGTCGCCTCCTCTAAAGCTTTGACCAGAGGTGTCCCTCTGCAACATGTTTGTAATGCGGCGGGCTGGTCCTCTCTGCATACATTCATAAGATTCTATAGTTTGGATGTTCATGCTTCTCCGGGCTCTTATGTCCTTGAGTCTACATCACAAGCTCATGTTTTAGACCTCTAGCGCACTTGTGAGCACAACTACACAACCGTAAGGGGTCCAGACATCCACAGTGCGGCGGCGTGAGTGTTCTCGTTCCCAAATTGCTAAATCAGTGCAGCATCAAAGTGTAGCTTTTTGATAGGGAACATTTTGGGTTACTTAACTGGAACCCCTGTTCCCTGATAAAAGCGGAACGAGATACTGCACTTCACTGCCGCACTGAAGATGCCAAAATGTAGGAGGACTGCTCTTCAGACAAAATACCTGACGATGCACCTGTGGCGCATCCTCATGATGTCACTGGCAGAGGCTATACATTTAGTCAATTTCATTGACGTGCTGCACACATATTCCCAGCTGGTCAATCCTAAAGACGTTCCCAAAGTGCTAAATCTGTGCAGCATCTCATTCCGCTTTTATCAGGGAACAGGGGTTACAGGTAAGTAACTCAAGATGATTTGCTCACAAACTTAGCTGAATCAACCTTGTTGACACAATCTTTAATTCGGGGAAGTGGAAGAGAATAAGGACCAAAAAGAACATGAGTCTGAATGGGGAAGAGAGAGTGTGGACTGTGAGAGAGCCGCTTAAATGCCATATAGCAATCGCTGGCACAGGTGTATCCCATCAATATTGCTAAGCCAAATTACACCATTCACTGCCAATCTGCAACATAGAATACAAGCACAGAAGAAAAACCAGTATGGCCAAAAGGGGCCGCAACAGCGCCTACCTGGTACAAGTTAGGAGAAGACTTAAGCTTTAAACATAACGGAGGAGAGTCCGGTTTCTGTATACATATACAAGAAGGGAACTGCCATCCTCTGTGTTTTCTCTAACAACAAAACACTTGACCGTGAATTAAATATTCATGGTAAAATTCAGATAGCACATATGCCAGCATCACTCCACGATTAAAGCAGATTACTTTCACACTACAGTTGAGGAATATAATTAAACTAACAGGTAATCACAAGCTCAGTTTCCCTCTCTCACATACACACACTTCCTTGTTTCTCCAATAACTTGTTAGAAACAGCCCAAGCTGTCAATACTAGTTCTAGTAGCAATGGCAAATCTTGTGGTGAAGTAGTTCCACACACAAGAGCATTTTTTTGGGACAGTCCTTAGTTTTTCCCTATTTATTTATTTACTTGTTCGATGAACTGTTATATAAAAGCAGTATCACACTTGCAATTGTGCTGTATTGTCCATCTATCAGCATGGCTGTAATTACCATGCTGATAGCTTGACATACAGCACTCCTGCTTGTGTGATATTGCTTTAATATATATATATATATATACATTAAAACCACTGACAGGTGAAGTGAATAACATTGATTATCTCATTACTATGGCACCTGTGAAGTGGTGGGATATATTAGGCAGCAAGTAAACAGTCAGTTCTTGAATTTCATGTGTTGAAAGCAGGAAAAATGGGCAAGCGTAAGGATCTGAGTGACTTTGATAATGGCAAATTTGTGATGGCTGATGACTGGGTCAGATCATCTCCAAAACGGCAGGTCTTGTGGGGTGTTTCCCGCATGCAGAAGTAGTACAAGGAAGGATAACCAGTGAACCGGCAACAGGGTCATGGGTGCCCCAGGCTCATTGATGTGCATGGGGAGCAAAGGCTAGCCTGTCTTGTCCGATCCCACAGATGAGCTACTGTAGGGCAAATTGTTGTAAAACTTAATTCTGGCCATAATAGAAAGGTGTCAGAACAAAGTGCATCGCAGCTTGCTGTGTATGGGGGTGCATAGGCGCAGACCTGTCAGAGTGCCCATGCTTACCCTTGTCTACCACCAAAAGTGCCTACAATGGGCACATGAGCGTAGGAAACTGGACCATCGAGCAATGGAAGAATGTGGCCTGGTCTAATGAATCATGTTTTCTTTTACATCATGTGGATGGCCGGGTGCATGTGTGTTGTTTATCTGGGGAAGAGATGGCAGCAGGATGCACCATGGGAAGCAGGCAGGCTGACAGAGGCAGTGTGATGCCCTGGGCAATGTTCTGCTGGGAAACCTTGGGTCCTGGCATTCATGTGGATGTTACTTTGACACGTACCACCTGCAGTACCTAAAAATTGTTGCAGACCACTCACACTTCTTCATCGCAACAGTATTCTCTGATGGCAGTGACCTCTTTCAGCAGGATAATGTACTTTGCCACACTGCAAAAATTGTTCAGGAATGGTTTGAGGAACATGACAAAGAGTTCAAGGTGTTGACTTGGCCTCTAAATTTCCCAGATCTTAATCTGAATGAGCATCTATTGGATGTGCTGGACCAACAATTCCGATACATGGAGGTCCCACCTCGCAGCTTACAGGATTTAAATGATCTGCTGCTAACTTCTTGGTGCCAGATATCACAGGACACCATCAGAGATCTTGTGGAGTCCATGCCTCGATGGGTCAGAGCTGTTTTGGCGGCATGAGGGGGACCTACATAATATTAGGCAGGTGGTTTTAATGTTGTGGTTGATCAGTGTATATACAGTATACACTCACCTAAAGGATTATTAGGAACACCATACTAATACTGTGTTTGACCCCCTTTCGCCTTCAGAACTGCCTTAATTCTACGTGGCATTGATTCAACAAGGTGCTGAAAGCATTCTTTAGAAATGTTGGCCCATATTGATAGGATAGCATCTTGCAGTTGATGGAGATTTGTGGGATGCACATCCAGGGCACGCAGCTCCGTTCCACCACATCCCAAAGATGCTCTATTGGGTTGAGATCTGGTGACTGTGGGGGCCATTTTAGTACAGTGAACTCATTGTCATGTTCAAGAAACCAATTTGAAATGATTCGAGCTTTGTGACATGGTGCATTATCCTACTGGAAGTAGCCATCAGAGGATGGGTACATGGTGGCCATAAAGGGATGGACATGGTCAGAAACAATGCTCAGGTAGGCCGTGGCATTTAAACGATGCCCAATTGGCACTAAGGGGCCTAAAGTGTGCCAAGAAAACATCCCCCACACCATTACACCACCACCACCAGCCTGCACAGTGGTAACAAGGCATGATGGATCCATGTTCTCATTCTGTTTACACCAAATTCTGACTCTACCATCTGAATGTCTCAACAGAAATCGAGACTCATCAGACAAGGCAACATTTTTCCAGTCTTCAACTGTCCAATTTTGGTGAGCTCTTGCAAATTGTAGCCTCTTTTTCCTATTTGTAGTGGAGATGAGTGGTACCCGGTGGGGTCTTCTGCTGTTGTAGCCCATCCGCCTCAAGGTTGTGCGTGTTGTGGCTTCACAAATGCTTTGCTGCATACCTCGGTTGTAACGAGTGGTTATTTCAGGCAAAGTTGCTCTTCTATCAGCTTGAATCAGTCGGCCCATTCTCCTCTGACCTCTAGCATCAACAAGGAATTTTCACCCACAGGACTGCCGCATACTGGATGTTTTTCCCTTTTCACACCATTCTTTAGAACCCTAGAAATGGTTGTGCGTGAAAATCCCAGTAACTGAGCAGATTGTGAAATACTCAGACCGGCCCGTCTGGCACCAACAACCATGCCACACTCAAAATTGCTTAAATCACCTTTCTTTCCCATTCTGACATTCAGTTTGGAGTTCAGGAGATTGTCTTGACCAGGACCACACCCCTAAATGCATTGAAGCAATTGAACAGGTGTTCCTAATAATCCTTTAGGTGAGTGTATACACTGATGAGTAAAAACATTATGACCACCTGCCTTATATGCGGTTGATCCTCCGCGTTCCACCAAAAAAGTGCAGAGGCATGGACTCTACAAGAATCCTGAAGTAGTCCTGTGACCACGAGGAAGTTACTCCATGTGTCACGATCCCCTGTTGTCTGCCCCGTGTTTCACTTGTCAACTGTCATAAACCACACTTCCCATAATTCCCGGCCCTCATCACTGCCATCACTCAGTCATTGTTCTCACCTGTATGTCGTTTATGACAGTTGACAAGTGAAACACGGGGCAGACAACAGGGGATCGTGACACCTGGCAACCAGGCCAATTTGCTGGCTTAGGAGACCTGGCTGGAGTCACTCAGCGACTCGAACTCACGACTCCAGGGGTTGTAGTCAGTGTCAAAACTTGTTGAGCCACCCAGGCCCCCCTCCCATAACATTTAAAAAATTTTCTGTGACTTGTGCGACAGTAGACCTTCTGTCGGTTCGGACCAGATGGAATAGCCTTCGTTGCCCTCGTGCATCGATGAGCCTTGGACGCCCAACGAACCACTGTCGGTAGGTACTCACCACTGCTGACCGGGAGTACCCCACAAGCCTTCCGTTTCAGAGATGCTCTGACCCGTACACCTGGTCATAAAAACTTGGCCCTTGGCTAAGTTGCTCAGGTCTTTACTCCTGCCCATTTCTCCTGCATTCAACATGTCGACTATGAGAACTAATTGTTTGCTTACCATCTAATCTACCCAGACCTTGACATGTGGCCTTGTTAGGAGATGATGATCATTATTCGCTTCACCTATGAGTGGTCATAATGTTTTGGGTCATCGGTGTATATACTATATAAATATATACATTTACATTTATGCATTTGGCAGACGCTTTTATACAAAGCGACTTACAGAGCACATATTACAGGGACAATCCCCCCGGAGCAACCTGGAGTTAAGTGTCTTGCTCAAGGACACAATGGTGGTGGCTATGTGGATCGAACCAGCGACCTTCTGATTTACAGTTATGTGCTTTAGCCCACTACACCACCACCATATATATATTTTTGTGCCTATGAGTGTTGCTTTTATATGTTGTTTTGCTTAACACAATGTAACCTAGACATTCTTCTGAATGTATTCTTGGCCATCGCTGTGGACAACCTGGCAGACGCAGAGTCTCTGAACACAGACAATGATGATAAGAAGAAATGGTAAATGATAAACCCTTGTAGAGGTCATTTATCACAAACTAAAGTGCCTGCATCAAGTTTCTTCTGTTTGTGTGCTGCATTTTTCAGTGTGCTTGTTTTCTTGTTTTTTTTTTTTCAAGTGATGAAATTGAGGAAATTGAAGAAGACATCAAGGTAAATCTTTTGTGTTCATGTGTTTGTGTGGCTGTGTTTGTAGCAGAATATAACAGCCTTGATTTCTTTCTTCCAGGCTGAGGAGGAGGATGAGAAGGACAATGCAGGTATGAACTATATGTAAATGTAATTGTATATTGAAAATGATGGTGGTTTAGTATGCATGTCCTGATACACGTGTCCCTGTAACAGAGGAGGAAGAAGACGAGCCGGACGTTCCAGCAGGGCCCCGCCCACCGATCTCAGAACTCATTAAGAAGGAGAAAATCACTCCAATTCCAGAGGGCAGTGCATTCTTCATCTTTAGCAACACAAACCCGTATGTGTCACTTTTATTGACTCAAACACACAAACAAATAAGAAATTATATTTTGATTCCTAAAAATTAGGCCTGTTTATGAATTAATTAAGATGTTTTGCATTGTGACGTTATTTTCATTAAGAATGAAAGACAATTAAAATTTCCCCCTAAAATGTAATTACTGTAATAATAAGAATAAAAACGTAACTAATGTTTTTGTTTTATTTAAGTAGTATTTTTTGTATTGCCTTTAATGATTTTATGCTGATTTAAATAATGAAAATAATTGTATTATATACTACAGAAAAATACTGTATTAACGTAATGAGAATCTAATTAAAATTACCATTAAGGACAACAAACTCTCAAAAGGAAACTGTTCGGATGCATGTGGTAATGAGAATTTAAGGGGCATATCATGTGATCTTGTATAAAACTTAACGTAAATTTCATACTGAATGTGTGCGTACGCCAGGGTTTCCGTTAGCAGCTAAATACCGTTTTTTGACAGCTAAAAGACCACAATGACCGACAAATTCAAAAATTGTCAGACACGATGTCTGGTGAAAATGTTTAAAATAAATGTCAGCAACCCCTTAAGTTGATGCCATAAGTGTACAGCATGACGACATTCCAGTGATTACAGTGCTTCGCTGCCATGCAGGTTTAAACAATCCAGACGGTTTGCAAAGTCCTAATCCGTGACTACAGCAGGTTTTATCACACACACTGGCAAAAGCAGCCTGCTTTATTTCCGTCTCAATGTCTTCTCACTTCAAAATCGCATTAAAACAGACTTGCGTTGCCGTCTTCTGGAGGAGCAGCGCACCAGGCTTATGTGCATCACACATTTGACTTCACGTTGGCAGAAAAAAACTTTTGTGCCATATGGAAAATAGTCATAAAAATAAAGAGAAAGAAATTAGCCAAGGTGAGAAATTATATGACATAACCTTACAATTTGTGTTATTTTAACATATGTGACAAATTGAGTTTTTGTTTTGAATGTTTTTTGAATTGGACACTAACCCCATGACTGTTTATCAACGGAAAAGCAGCTATAATTAACAAATGTTTATTGTCCATCGCATTACAGCACAAAATAAACACCAAAATGAGATTTTTTCCAATTTTTCCAAATTTTCTTAGAATCACCAGAATCTGTGCAAAGATTTTGTGTTCATGCACGTGCTTCATTCCCCACCCGTCTCCTCCCTGAAATAACCATATATGGAGTTTGTAACATCTGTTTTGCTACATATCAATTCCATTTTCATATTGACATCCAGACATGTGATACTGCTGAGTTCAATTGAGATGTTTTTTCTGTTGTTATTATCGATGGTTGTCCTTTTGAAGCAAAATAAATTGAGTTTTTGCTTGAACAGCCCACCTCGCGAGAGGCTGCAGTGCATTGCTCTTGTGCAAGGAGCTCTAAAGTCTGTCTCGTGAACATGCACAGGAGATCAACGGACGGTCAAGAGTTCCACTTAATAATACATTACATTTCAGTTTGTTTCTCACCAAAATTATCGTTTTGACATGAGTCACTTACAATACAATTCTAGACTTCTGAATTATACTTCTGTGTCCTTTTGAAGCATGAAGATGTGGTCACCATAAACTGCCATTGTATGACATCACTGAGCACAACATTTGTTCATTCATAATTTCTCCCTTTGTGTTAAAAAAAGAAAGTCATATGAGGTTATAACAAGGGCTGAATTTTTTTGTTGTTGGGCAAACTAATCCTTCAACAGCTTATATTTGAATACATTTTCACTTATGTTTCAAATTAATTTAGTCCGCTACCGGCTACATAACAGTTATTTCTGATTTGAGTGCTGAACTTTTTTATTCAAAATGTGGTTTATTCAATGAAAAGCGGACTCTGTTCAGTTCATTATGTGTCCAGTTGGATTTGGCAATTCACACACACACACCAGTAAAAGAGTATGTACACATAGTCAAGAGTGTGCGGATAATGCACACATATTTATGCTAAGTGTATATATTTTTACAAATCCTGATGTGTGTGTTGGAAATTGCGAACGCACAATTGCACAGTTTGTGCAAATGCAACGTTTATACATCAGGCCCCTGGACATGCTTTTATGAGATCCACCCACATGCACATATGGAAAAAAAATGCTGTGCAACAACACTATTACAGACATTGGCTCTTTTGTAATTGGTTAATGAATAACTCATTAATTAATGAGTAATTAATGTCTGAAATTCTACATTTTTATACGCACGTTCAAAGTTCACAATGTCAAGCCTCGATCTTTTACATTTCTCTCTTTCTCTCTCTTAGAATTAGAGTCGCATGCCACAAGCTGATTAACCATCACATCTTCACCAACCTCATCCTCGTGTTCATCATGCTAAGCTCCGCCTCCTTGGCTGCTGAGGATCCAATCAGAAACTTCTCGGCCCGCAACATTGTAAGTTCATCTTGCAAAGACACACCCACACAAACATGCTCTAAAGAGACATTTTATATCCTGAATATCCTAAAATTCTTCATTAGTTCTGTCATCTACAGTAAATTCAACTAAAACAGAACCGTAAATGACAGTTAATTGCTAACATGTCAAGTAAGCCTTTTAATAGTTTAATAGCCTCGTCATTTCACTCAGTTTCATGCAATCTCAGATGCGTTTGACTTCCTTTATCCTGCAGAACACAAAGATTTTTAGAAGGGTGTCTCAGCTCTTTAGATCCTTTTAATGCAAGTGAATGGTAGCCAGACCTTTGAAGCTCCAAAAATCACATAAAAAAGCAGAAAAGCAATCCATACGACTACAGTGGTTTCTTAAGCGATGCGATCACTTAGGGTTAGAAACGGTGTATATAATATATACAATATAATAGGTGTGGGCAATAAATCCTTTTTCACTATAAACCACCACTTTCAGAATGTGAAAGTGAAAGTGGAGATTTATAGTAAAAAAGGACTTAAATATTTATCAGTTTCTCACCCACATCTATTATATTACTTATGAAGATAGATTTAACCACTGGAGTCGTATGGATTACTGTAATGCTGCCTTTATGTACTTTTTGGAGCTTGAAAGGCCTGGTCACCATTCACTTTTTATGGACATTGTATGGACCTACAGAGCTGAAATATTCTTCTTAAAATCTTAATTTGTGTTCAACCGAAGAAAGAAAGTCTTCGGATCTGGGATACAAACACATCTGGGATACCATGAGGGTGAGTAATGATGAGAGAATTTTCCTTTTTGGGTGAATTAATCATTTATTTTAGAAGCACCTCGACCTTTAATTGCCTTTTCTGGATAAAATCTGTACAGCTAAGGAACTCAGGTTCTAAAAATGAAAACTAAAAGAGTATTCCTAAGAAGTTACTGATAAAGTAAAATAAACCTGCATACCAGGCAATGTAAACCAAAGTCTTGACAATATTTTGGCCTGTGATGTTAGCTGATCTGTCATTTTTTTCTTTTTCTTTTTTCTTTCCATAGTTTCTTCTGCCAAACTTGTTCTAATCTTTTTCTTTTGTAGTTGTTTTTAATGTTTTTTATGGTGTTACCACTACAGACAACCTGGTACACCTTGGTATAAATTAAAATCCATACAGAATAAATACAAATAATCTCATGATAATGATGATTGATATATGTCGTTTATCCTTGTTAAACGTTGATGTTACTCTTTGCAGATACTTGGTTACTTTGACTATGCTTTCACGGCTATCTTTACTGTAGAGATCGTGTTGAAGGTAAATGTCGTACCCTGTGCCTCTGTGTTGTGTATGCTGTCTGTACAATAACGCTGTAATCGTTTGGTTTATTCCAGGTCCTAGGCTATGCAGATTATGTCTTCACTAGTATGTTTACATTTGAGATCGTATTAAAGGTAACCTTTTGGCACACAGGCCTGGCTGCATTATCTCCATGTGTGTCACCTGCTACTTTAAAGACTACCTGGCTTGATTAGTCTCTTTATTTTCTTACTCTTATTTTCAACCATGGCACCTCTTTTACTAAAAGACTACAAGAAAAGAAATGTACATGAAATTCCATCTTTATCAAACACACACTCGCCACAAGAGTTGTCAGGTTTGAACTGCAAGTTTGGTCAAAAGTGGGGTTAGGGAAGTATGAAGGTAACCAGTCTGGAGGAATCAAGAAAGTGTCCCACTTTACGAGGAGAAAAACACTACTTATAGATACTGTAGCTGAAACTATGCAACTCTTTGTGAAATGATAACAGCGCTGCCTCTCTCTCATGGCTTCATAACCGATTGGCCCATATCCAGTCCATAAAAGAGGGGGCAAATACAGTCATGCTTGTTTAGGACATGGTTCAGTCTGCAATCCCCTTGGCTGAGTGCATATCAATGCAATGTGACCTCCAGAACCACATGGGGCAGCACAGTTTCAGCTTTAGCTGGATGTTATTTAACAACTCCAACGTAATCTCATTTATTTAAGATTCCATTTTAATTAGTGCTGATTTTGGACCAGTGATCACTAACTTAAGCTACTAAGTGTTAAAGAATGGCTTAGTTTCAATACAAGCTCTTTTGGCAGAATCCACCTAGAAAAGTAATCCCACACAAAAAAGGGCAGACAGTTAAAACAGCTTGACAGATCAAATAATACAACGTTTTTTTTTATTAACAACTCATGGAAGCACTTTAAAATAGATATGAGCTACACATTTCTGCTTTGAAATCCTCCAGAACAATGACCCCCATAGACTTCTATTGTAAGTGTATTTCTGGGTTTTTTGCTTCACAGAAATACACTTAGAATGTATTTTACAATGAAAAAACAAAATGTAAAAAAAAACTAAACTTAATGACAACGTCAAATTTAAATTCTGTGGTAAGAGAAGTTTTGCCACAAATTATATTGTTAGCATTTAACTTATACTGAAACGAATTGCCACTGTACACAAACTTTAGCCGAAACTGGTCTCAAATCTGCCAACAGAAGGTAACATAACCCAGTGCTTGCCTTTGTGGTGTCTGGTAGCATCTGTGTTTAAATTCATTCAGCGGATAAATCCTTTGCATTCATGATTTTGGAGCGACTTGCTTTGGTTTGGCTGGTTTTATCTCTGCCTGCTAATTATGAGGTAGCATTAGGAGCTTTTTCCCCCTTTTTCGTTATCGAATCTTGCCGAGGGAACAGGGTGAAATGTTCTCAACGATAAAACGGCTCACATGAATGTGACAGTAAGAGAAGTTCTCATTTCAGATCACCTTATAGATAGATTCCTTGTCTTTCTTTGGTCTCTTTCTCTGTTTTTAACTCTTCTCTTGACTTTATCCATCTACTAACTTCTCTTGATCTTAATTCTCCCTGTCTGCCTCTCTCTATCTCTGTTTCTCTCTGTAGCTAGGCTCTTTTAAAGCTTGGCAACAAACAGCATGTTTTATTGCCTGGCCCTCTTGTGGTGGATTGTGAAACAGAGCTTACTACTACATTCATGTTGACTAAGCTGTGAGGGTTTGGCAGAGTTAGTGTTAGCATCTTGCCTTTAGTCCAACTCTGAGCATGCCACCCTTAAAAAAGAGTGATATCAAGGAGTGTATATTTGTTTTGCTTTCTGTTTGGGAGTCTGTATGTTTTTGGGTGAATGTGTGTTATTTCTGAGAGTGTGATTTGTTGTGGAGGTGTGTGTGTTTGTCCTCTGCCACTGCAGGGCAAATTCTGACCATGTAATCTTGCTTCTCAGATGACAACGTATGGTGCATTTCTCCATAAAGGGGCGTTCTGCAGGAACTACTTCAATCTTCTTGATCTGCTGGTGGTCGGCGTGTCTCTGGTCTCTTTTGGAATACAGTGAGTGGTGTTATACTGTATTTCAGTTATGTTTCATTTTAATTTATGTTTAATTTAACTTAAGCAGGAGACAAAAGCAAAAGCCTTCATTTTATTTTATACTTTTTGAATTAACGTAATTTTTCTAACCCCATTGGCAAAGTATTTCTTTTTCTGTTTTTTTTTTTTGTGTGGATTTTTCCCCTTTTCCGCGTCTGAGACCGTCAATCTGTGCATCTTATCATGTGGCTTGTTGAGCACATTACCGCGGAGACTTAGTGCGTGTGGAGGCTTCACGCTCTTCTCCGCGGCATCCATGCACAACTCACCACGTGCCCCACCGAGAGCAAGAACCACATTATAGCGACCATGAGGGGGTTACCCAATGTGACTCTACCAAACTTAGTCAGCAAACAGGAATGGCACTTGTCAGAGTGGCTACTGCAAAACCAACCATCACTCTGACTGAGCTACAGAAGTCAGTGGTTGCGACTGTCCATGGCGCAATAATCCCAAAACGAATGCACAAAAAGGGCCATATGGGAGATTGGCTAGGAAGTAGCTTTTGCTGAAGGAAAGCACATGCTTGCCTGTTAAGACTTAGAAATACGTAACTTGGAAGATACTGTGGCAGAAGGTCTTGTGGTCTGATGAAACTAAAGTGGAACTTTTTGGCTTAAACACTATGTGTGGTGCAAAGACAACACTGCACTTCAGCCAGATAACACCATCACTGCAGTGAAACACGTGGTGGTATCATCATGTTATTGGGGTGCTTTTCACCAGCAGGTACTGGCAATCTTGTGAAGATTGATTGGATAATGGATGCTGCAAAATACACAGAGAACATTCTCCCCTCTGCCAGAAAGTGTAACATTGGGAGGAAGTTTGTCTTTGCAGGACCCATTGAACATTTTGGAGAGCCCTCAAAATTGCTGTCCATCGTTGATCCCCTACTCAGTACAGCTTGAGCAATTTTGCAAGGAGGAATTGGCTAATATTGGTCCATCACGATGTACAAAGTTGATAGAGACTTATCCAAAAAGACTGATGGCTCTAATAGCTGCAAAAGGTGGTTCAACCAAGTATTAAAGTAGGGGGATAAATACATATTAATTCTTGACATTTTGGGGGTTATTTATTATTTTATTGAATTAACCAAGATGAGTAAATGCTGTAAAAATAATTGTTCATTGTTAATAAAAAATTTTTTTACATTAAACATTGTACAGTTTTCACATTAGTTAATGTATTATGAACAATGAACCATAATATATATATATTTACATTTCCGTTGAAGCAAAGAATTGTGTGTTGTGAGTGCCCACAAAGGATACACCTCATGCATCCTCCGAATTCCCTTGAAAGAAGGTCGCATTTGAAGTGTCCTACTAACTTTTCTGAAACGAGGCATCCTCAATGACTTATGCAGCAGAGAAATGTGACCTCCGGAGGATGCAGCCTTCCAAACGAGACACAGCCAGTATGTGGTGTGTCCACCAGGTGCATTAAGTACTGCAGTGCATCTCCTTCTCATGGGCTGCCAGTTCTTGCTGTGAGATGTTACCCCACTCTTCCACCAAGGCACTTGCAAGTTCCCGGACATTTCTGGGGGGAATGGCCCTACCCTTACCCTCTGATCCAACAGGTCCCAGATGTGCTCAATGGGATTGAGATCCAGGCTCTTCGCTGGCCATGGCAGAACAATGACATTCCTGTCTTGTAGGAAATCACACACAGATTGAGCAGTATGGCTGGTGGCATTGTCAGGATGAGCCTGCAGGAAGGGTACCACATGAGGGAGGAGGATGTCTTCCCTGTAACGCACAGCATTGAGATTGTCTGCAGTGACAACAAGCTCAGTCCGATGATGCTGTGTCACACCGCGCCAGACCATGATGGACCCTCCACCTCCAAATCCTCCCGCTCCAGAGTACAGGCCTGGGTGAAACGCTCATTCCTTCAACAATAAACACGAGTCCGACCATCACCCCTGGTGAGACAAAACCGTGCCTCGTCAGTGAAGAGCACTTTTTGCCAGTCCTGTCTGGTCCCGCGAAGGTGGGTTTGTGCCCATAGGTGACATTGTTGCCAGTGATATCTGATAAGGACCTGCCTTACTACAGGCCTACAAGCCATCAGTCCAGCCTCTTTCAGCCTATTGCGGACAGTCTGAGCTGATTCCTGGTTAAACCAGCGTTCCTGGTTTAACTCGGGCAGTTGTTGTTGCCATCCTGTACCTGTCCCGCTGGTGTGATATTCAGATGTAACGATCCTGTGCAGGTGTTGTTACACGTGGTTTGCCACTGTGAGAACGATCAGCTGTCCTTCCTATCTCCCTGTAGCTCTGTCTTAGGTGTCTCACAGTATGGATATTGCAATTTATTGCCCTGGCCACATTTGCAGTCCTCATGCCTCCATGCAGCATGCCTAAGGCACGTTAATGCAGATGAGCAGGGGACCTGGGCATCTTTCTGAGTCAGTAGAAAGGTCTCTTTAGAGTCCTCAGTTTTCACAACTGTGACATTAATTTGCTACCATCTGTAAGCTATTAGTGTCTTAATGACTGTTCCACAGGTGCATGGTCATTAATTGTTTATGGTTGATGGAACAAGCATGGAAAACATTGTTAACCTGTTGATACGCGAAATCCCCACACGCGGTAGTGATGTCACTCTGCTTACATTTAATATATAATTTACCATCTATAAATGTCATTAATGTTACCAAATTATACATCTTTTCAAAGGTCTAAGGGCTCAACATTGATATCCGATCTCTATTTCATGATAGCAATGCTCCAGAAACAGCAATTTAGTTATTTGTGCCAGGAGTACAGATGAAAACATGCAACATCAAAACGGGACTTTATACCTTTGTTATGAAAACACGATCGCCAGATGAATCCAGTTCGCCACACTTGGGTCAATTGTCCATGTCAAGCGTTCATTGAAAAACATCCAATAGCACTTCTTGTCCATAAAATGTATAAATCTGAGAAATATTTATATATTCTCCATTGTTTACATGAGATCTCGCTTGAAAGAATTACCCTTCGTCGTCGCTCTTCAACAAACTATGCAATCTGAGCAGCATTCATGTTGTAAAACTGTATATTATCTTATATATTAGAGCCTCGTAAACAAAACGAGCCTGTCTCCAAAATATATTTTAAAAAATGCGGCGTAGTTTTATTAATAATAGCCAAGCAGTGCAGTCAGATTTTGTGTCGTCTTGAAAGGCGGTGCCTTAATTTTACTCTGAACGCTTCCAGCGATTTTACAGAGAAAAAAGCTGCAGGAACCTCATTTTTTGTTAGATCATCTTCAAATTTGAAACTTAACTTCTTAGACTTGTGGCTTTGAGAACATTGTATTTCTGGGTTGTCTTGGTACTTTTATTATTATTTTTTTAGATTATAAATACATGTTCAGCACAAAATATATCCATTAATATAAACTTCAGCTTCTCTAACTTTATAAAATAACAACATATATTAATTCTGAAAGCCCAAAGTGTCCATACTCCAAAGGGTCCAGTAAATACAATCATTTAAGTTCTGGTATGTTATTTTCACGGTTTGTGCTCAAAAAGGGGGCCCGCATCAACAGGTTAAACCCTTTACAATAAAGATCTGTAAAATACAATAAAGTTATTTGGATTTTTACAAAATTATTTTTTAAATTCAGTATCGTGAAAATGGGAGTTTATAGTATAATTAAAAAAATAAATAAATAACAAAATGAATATATATATATATATATATATATATATATATATATATATATATATATATATATATATATATATATATATATATTCTTTATATATAAGTACATGCAATTATAATTAACATTACCAAAATTAATAAATGCGGTAAAAAGTACTGCTCATTGTTAGTTTATGATACATGATGTATTCACAAATGAAAGAATTCTATTCTAAAATTCTGTTTAAGATTTTTTTGTTGTGTGATGATTTTTTATTTTCTGTGAGTAATGCTGGTTAGTACTGCTTTATTGCTAGCTTGACTGGTGGACCAGGATCGCCTTGCAGTTCACCTTCACTTTTTTGTGAAGCTGGTTTAGCTAGTTCAGAAACCTAGTTAGGCACACCAGCATTAAACCTCAACATATGCCAATCTTTTCAGCAGGGTTATGCAATAGATTTTATTCTTGTGGATTTTAATGATTTCATCCTAATTTTTGATCAGCATACTTGTGTAAACATAAACACATCTTGTGTCTTTTGCAGATCATCGGCCATTTCCGTGGTAAAGATCTTGAGAGTCCTGAGGGTGCTGCGTCCACTCAGGGCCATAAACAGAGCTAAAGGACTCAAGGTTCAACCTTTTCACTTTGCTTCAATATTATTGCTTATCAAAATAACCACATTTTGATATGATTATTTGTGGAAATAACAGTCCTAGGGCTTACATGCTCGTCCAACTGTTTAAGCGATTACAAGTGTCTCTTCTGTCTTTTAACCTCTGACCTTTGACATTTGTTCTCTGCAGCATGTGGTCCAATGTGTGTTTGTGGCCATCAGGACTATTGGAAACATTATGATTGTCACCACACTGCTACAGTTCATGTTCGCCTGCATTGGCGTACAGCTCTTCAAGGTGAGCAATGATGTACAAACAGCAAACAGACATTTTGTTATCTCTGTTTATAACTCTTAAGTCACCATTTCTCAAATCGTATGCACTTATCACAAAAGAAACTGTTATGCTTGTGTTATAATAGAAGCCTATTACATGACCTCTTCCTTTTCTTTAGGGGAAGTTTTATCGTTGTAACGATGAAGCCAAGTCCAGCCCAGAGGAGTGCAAGTCAGTCTAATTAAAACTTACTTTTATCATCACCTGAAGCTGTGCTTAGTATATTGGACTTTAGAAAGAATTGTGCTTTGAAATGTCTCAAATTATTGTAATAACTATTAGAGAACACAAATTTGATTATTGTCTTTTTTGTTGTTTTTTAAACCAATTTATCGTATTTTAAAACAAATATACAGTAGACTGATAGACAGATTTTGTTTATAGATATATTATTGAAGTCTTATAAATGCATACATTTCAAATTCACTGCAGAAAATGAAACATATATGTTTAAAGACGTTCACTTCATAAAGCCGTGGAACTCTCCTCTCTTTCTTTCTCAGGGGAACGTATATAATGTATAAGGAAGGAGATGTGAATCAGCCAATCATTCAGAAGCGCCTGTGGCATAACAGCGATTACAACTTTGATAACGTGCTCATGGCTATGATGGCTCTATTCACAGTGTCCACGTTTGAAGGCTGGCCATCGTAAGCATCTTACAACACATACATAATGAACACTTTATACAGTTTATTTACCTACTGTACATTACTGTATATGCAGTAAAGTTCAGTTATCGAATAACACCTTATATATACACCTAGATAACACATTATATATGCATCTTAATATAGATTAGAGAATAACAACTTACTCTATGTACCTCAATATAAAGATTCACCGGCCACTTTATTAGGTATACCTGCTTGTTCAAGTGATTATCTAATCAGCCAATCGTGTGGCAGTAGTGTAATGTATAAAATCATGATGATGTGGGTCAAGAGCTTCAGCTAATGTTCACATCAACCATCAGAATGGGGGGAAATGTGATCTCAGTGATTTAGACCATTGTATGATTGTTGGTGCCAGACGGACTAGTTTGGGTATTTCTGTAACTGCTGGTGACCTGGGAATTTCACACACAACAGTCTCTAGAGTTTACTTAGAATGGTGCCAAAAACCAAAGATTTCCAGCGAGCTTCAGTTCTTTGGGTGAAAACGGCTTGTTAATGACAGAGGTCAGAGGAGACTGGCCAGACTGGTCCAAGCTGAAAGGAAGGTGACAGTAACCCAAATAAACACACATTAATAACAGTGATAAGCATCAGTGAGGCAGATGGGCTACAGCAGCAGAAGACTCCTCCGTGCACCACTACTGTCAGCTTAGAACAAGAAACTGAGGATGCAGTGGGAACAAGCTCACCAAACTGGACAGTAGAGGATTGGAAAAACATCGCCTGGTCTGACAAATGTGGATTTCTGCTGAGGTACAGAAATGGTAGGCCCACTGCAGCCTTAGTTTTCTTTTCTTGGGTGGCAGAAGTGGACCCCAACTTGGTCTTCTGCTGTTTTTGCCCACCAGCCTCGAGGTTCAACATGTTGTGCATTCTGAGATCCTATTCTGCTCACTACAATTGTACAGAGGTGTTATCGGAGTTACCTTAGCCTTTCTGTCAGCTCGAACCAGTCTCGCCATTCATGTCTTTAGAAGTGATATGATAAGTGTGATCAATACTTAAATCCTTTCCTACTACAAATTCTTCTCCCTGCCCAGTAGGTGGCGATATGCTCAAAGAAGTTGAATCGCCAAAAACACTAGAAGAAAAACGTGAAAGTGAAAGTGGAGATTCGTAGTAACAAAGTCAGAAGTTTTCATACACCTTAGCCAAATACATTTAAACTCAGTTTTTTACTATTCTTGACATTTAATCATACAAAACATCCCCTGTCTTAGGTCAGTTAGGTTCACTATTTTAAATATGTGAAATGTCAGAATAATAGTAGAGAGAATAATTTATTTCAGCATTCAGCAGTATTTGGTAGCATTGCCTTTAAAATGTTTAATTTGGGTCAAACATTTTGGGTAGCCTTCCACAAGCTTCTCGCAATAAGTTGCTGGAATTTTGGCCCATTCCTCCAGACTGAACTGGTGTAACAGGAGTCTGGTTTGTAGGCCTCCTTGTTCGCACACACTTTTTTCAGTTGTGCACACAAATTTTCTATTGGATTGAGGTCAGGGCTTTGTGATGGCCACTTCAATACCTTAACTTTGTTGTCCTTAAACCATTTTGCCAAAACTTTAGAGGTATGCTTGGGGTCAATGTCCATTTGGAAGACCCATTTGCGACCGAGCTTTAACTTCCTGGCTGATGTCTTGAGATATTACTTCATTATATCCATATCATTCTCCTTCCTCATGATGCCATCTATGCTCAAAGCACCCCAACAACATGATGCTGCCACCCCCATGCTTCACGGTTGGGATAGTGTTCTTTGTCTTGCAAGCCTCACCCTTTTTCCTCAAAACATAACAGCGGTCATTATGGCCAAACAGTTCAATTTGTGTTTCATTAGACCAGAGGACATTTATCCAAAAAGTAAGATCTTGGTCCCCATGTGCACTTGCAAACTGGAGTCTGGCTTTTTTATGGCAGTTTTGAAGCAGTGGCTTCTTCCTTGCTGAACAGCCTTTCAGGTTATGTCGATATAGGACTCATTTTACTGTGGATATAGATACTTGTCTACCTGTTTCCTCCAGCATTTTCACAAGGTCCTTTGCTGATGTTCTGGTATTGATTTGCACTTTTCACACCAAACTACATTCATCTCTAGGAGACAGAATGCATCTCCTTCCTGAGCGGTATGATGGCTGCATGGTCCCATGGTGCTTATACTTACGTGAACATAGTGCCTTCAGGCATTTAGAATTTGCTCCTAAGGATGAACCAGACTTGTGGAGGTCAAAAAGTTTTTTTGCTGATTTTGTATTGGCTGATTTCTATTGATTTTCCCATGATATCAAGCAAAGAGGCACTGAGTTTGAAGGTCGGCCTTAAAATACATCCACAGGTACATCTCCGATTCAGTACACTTACCATCAGAAGATAATTGGCTAATTATATAAAGGCTTGACATAATTTTCTGGAATTTTTCAAGCTGCTTAAAGGCACAGTTTAAGTATATGTAAACTTCACTGGAATTGTGATAGTCAATTAAAGTGAAACAATCTGTCTGTAAACAATTGTTGGAAAAATTACTTTTGTCATGCACAAAGTAGATGTCCTAAAACTACTTGCCAAAACTATAGTTTGCTAATATTAAATCTGTGGAGTGGTTAAAAAATGAGTTTTAATGACTTCAACCTAAGTGTATGTAGACTTCTGACTTCAGCTGTATGTATATATATACACACTCACCTGTCATTATATGTAGACTGTACATATTAATAATACTGTCTATATTGAATAATACTGCATGGGGCGTGCAGTCTTATCTGACAGAGAGGGTTTGCAGATTAATGTACCCAACTGCACCTCAGTAAGCCTGGAGGAGAAACAATCATTTTCACATTTTATAAAAATAATTAGAGAAACCTATCTTAGAAAGACACAGATTTAAAAAAAAAAAAAAATGTATATGGAATTCAAGGCATTCGTGGCATTCCATATTAGGAAGGTAGATTATCATCTACTTCGAAAAAGAGAATAAAAGGAGTCCAGACTTTTATCAAAATTATTTATTTCCTGTTGGGGGCAGTGGTGGCTCAGCGGTTAAGGCTCTGGGTTACTGATCAGAAGGTCGTGGGTTCAAGCCCCAACACCACCAAGACACCACTGTTGGGCCCTTGAGCAAGGCCCTTGAACCTATCTGCTCCAGGGGCGCCGTATCATGGCTGACCCTGCACTCTGACCCCAGCTTAGCTGGGATATGTGAAAAATAAATAATTTCACCATGTATATGCAGAAATGTATGTATAATGTGTGACAATTGGTCAAATTAAATTAAATTAAATTAATTAAATTAAATTAAATTATTATTAATGTAGCAGCTATTTTTTCCAATGGTATGTGTTCTAATAATAAATTTGACCAATGATTGATGCTTAATGATTTTTTAGTTTCCAGTTTTGTAAAATAGCTTTCTTTGCAATTCTTAGAGCTGTATATATATAGGCTTAGTATAAAGCAATGTGGGATCAAGCTTTGATAAATCTCCAAGGACATAGAGAAAGGGGAATTTTTTATATTCTCCTCAGTATTGAACAGTTATAAAATAACACCTTATATTTACACACATCGACATACTTTATACACCTTCATAACAAATTATATATTCATTGCAATATAGATAAATTAAAGAATAACACCACAGTTAGCACAGTTATAAAGTAATACCTTTACACACCTTGATATAGATCAGTTATAGAATAACATCACAGTATAAGCACCTTATAGGATGTTCAAACCTTTATATAGCTTAGTTATAAAATCACACATTACATGCACAGTACACCTACATAACACCTTGTATTTTCATCTCAATGTAGATCAGTTATAGAATAAGACCTTATATATGCACCTAAATATATATCTGTTATAGAATAACACCTCATAGTATTATAAACCTTGATATATATCAGTTATAGAATAACACCTCATACACCTAAATATAAAACAGTTATAAAACCACACACCTATATTTAAACACCTCAATATAGATCAGTCATAGACCAACACCTTATAGATCAGTTATAGAAAAACCCATTATAAATACAATCCTATATATAGATCAGTTAAAGAACACACCTGACATATACACCTACATAACACCTTATACTGTATATGCATCTCAATATAGATCAGTTATAGACCAACACCTTATATTTACACACCTTGATATAGATCAGTTATAGACCAACACCTAATAGATCAGATATTGAACAACATCTCATATACTGAATGTCCCTCAGTATAGATCCAGTTATAGAATAGCACCTTATATATACAAACCTTGATATAGATCAGTTATAGAATAACACCTTACAGTATACTGTATATGCACCAGATATTGACCTTGTATACAGTAATATACTAAACATATATAGTGTATACAGTATACATGATATTGATGCATACTCTAGGTAAACTGCAAATCAGCTTTAGGCTGCAATATTAGTGATTTTGAAAGTAGTGTTGAGAATGGCACCATATAATTGTGTATTGTAAAATGGCATATGTTGGTTCTTTCTTTTGCTAATTCTTATTCATGCAGTAGAGTGCCTTTGTTGAAAACCGGAGGGTGAAATAAATGAGTGTATTATAGTGATTTTTATGTTTGTATTGACGCTGTGGGTGCCACTGTGAACTGTATCATGCTGTCCCTGTAATTACAACAACACACTCAAAGTGTTCAGTTAGTTACACACTCGCTCAGTGTCACATTTCTGACACACACTGTGACAAAATGATGCGGAACAACTGTTCGTTTTGTCTTAGCCCCAGATGTGGACAAAAGAATGAAAGTAAAATAGTTGAAAACTTGCAACATCCACAATCAAAACAGTAAATACAAAATACTTTATTTTCTTCAGGGAATACTGGAGAGTGTTAATGCTGCTCTTTTGCGTACAAAGAAAGCATGTAGTTACCAAGAGATTTCAAGCTCTAAAAAGAACAAAAAAAGCACCATAAAGCTGGAGGGCAAGATTTTAAGTGAATACATTTTGGTCTGTTCCTCTTGGAATAAAGCATATGATTTGTATGGTGCTCTTTTGTCCTTTTTGGAGTTTGACAGCCGACAAATACAGGTTTGGAAAGACATGAGGGTGTGTCAATGATGTCAGAATGTTAATTTATGGATTAATCTATTCCTTGAAGTACACTATTTCCTTGACTCTCATTTATTTCTTCTCATTGTCCTGCCTAAGGTTGTTGTATAAGGCCATTGACTCCAACCGTGAGAACATGGGTCCAATCTACAACTACCGTGTGGAGATTTCTATCTTCTTCATCATCTACATCATCATCATCGCCTTCTTCATGATGAACATCTTCGTGGGTTTCGTGATCGTGACTTTTCAAGAACAGGGAGAGAAAGAGTACAAAAACTGCGAGCTGGACAAGAACCAGGTTAGTGGACACATAAAAAGATTATGTGGAACATTGGCTCTGTTCCAAACTTCAAAACATCATAGGCAGGCCCCCCTGTTCTGGCCAAAGTCTCAGGCAGCATTGCACTTATACATACATTATGCATTGTGTCGGGCTAAGTGAGAATTGTCATCCAAGATAGCAGACAGGCCCCAAGTCCATTTAAAACATAATTACTATAGTATAGTAAATATTCTTCTATTTATTCTAATAAAAATCTGTTTTATTTAGTACTGAATGATATGGATATAATAAAGTTACATCTGATTAAAAAAGGGGCTGTTTCACCCAAAACTTGTGTGTGCTATTACTTTTAGAGAGTTTTTAAGTTAGCAACGTGAGGTTAGGATGATGACTTGAGGGCCATTCATACCATCCATCCATCTTCAACCGCTTATCCGAAGTCGGGTAATTAAACAACCCAGATAGCACACGTACATCACCCAGATGTCCATTTATGTGTGTGTTTAAATCTGGAAGATGTATTTTCTAGGTTGTTTGCTCATCTGCAGTACGTCTATAAGACATTTCCTCTCAGATGTCAAAATGACTTTCAGCAGATGTCTTTGAGACGTTTATGATATATAATGTTTTTAAATCTTCTCTTTTTAAGATGCAAGATGTTAGAATGCAATGCTTTCCAGAGGAAACGCTCTTAAGCAGACATCTTGGAAATGTACATGTGCTATCTGGGAATAAATCTGGGAATCTTTTACTCATTTATATATTTACATTGTAATTTTACCATCAATGTACAATGACTATTGGCTCATTTCTTGAGCTTTACTGATATACTGCATAAAGCATTACTATGTATGCATTAAATGGAAAATTGGAAACAAAATATGAACATTTGATCTGTGTTGTCTTCAGCGTCAGTGTGTGGAATATGCATTAAAAGCACGTCCTCTGAGAAGATACATCCCAAAGAACCCATATCAGTATAAGTTCTGGTATGTGGTGAACTCCACTGGCTTTGAGTACATCATGTTTGTGCTGATCTTACTTAACACCATCTGTCTCGCAGTACAGGTACCGTTCTTTATATTATCGTAGATCATTTCTTCTTATTTTAAAGTTTATTAGAAGTGTAGTTTCTTGCTTAATGTTTAAATAGTTGTTGAATTGTTATGAATATTATTACATTTCTATGCTTTATATGTTATACGTTTGCACATGTAAGTTGTAAATATAATGGATTGTTTGCTATCATAATATTGATAAATGTTATCTTTCCCTGCATATGCAGAGTTGGTTACATCAGTAGATAATTTGTTTCAGTGGTGGAAATATATTACATTATATGATTTTTTAAATTTTTTTATCTAAATGTGTTGTTTTTGTTCATCTGTTTTCATTTTGTTTTTTTTATTTATTCATTTATTTTTATCTTCCAGCACTACGGTCAGTCTGAGCTGTTTAATTATGTCATGGACATCCTCAACATGGGCTTTACTGCGGTCTTCACTGTAGAGATGGTACTCAAACTGATCGCCTTCAAACCCAGGGTTAGTAATTTAAACACATACACATAAAAAGTTGCCCACCTACAACATTACACATCCTCATTTTAAAGCTGAAGTGTATCATTTCTGCGTCACTAGCATCATTATATTTGAAATGCAAGTGGTCTCCTACATTAACTTCCCTTTGCCCCATTGACCACTTTAACACATGCAGGTTTGTGTTGAGAAGAAGAACAGAATGCTAGTAAGCGTCTCATCATTTTATTTAATTCTGTGTGCTGTGACTTGCAGTGACTTCTTATAGAAAAACTCATTTGGACACTGCATGCACATAGTCCATAAACTGGCAACTGCAAGATAAGTGCATGATCACTCTAGTGTTTTCTTTAGTAAATCTTCCTATTTAAAAGCCTGTTCACACTAAGAACAAAACAAAAAAATTTAATGAATTTACAACAAAAGATACAAAACCATCTGATGATACAAATGTCATGTAAATAACATTAAATAATTCACGTTTCAGACAAAAATGGGCCAACTTGTGAATTTCTCCTCTGCTAGTGAAAATAGATCAAAAAGTAGCCTTCAAGCACAACTTTGCTCCAGTACTCTGTTTTGAACAAGTGTGAATGAATATATTCATGAATCATTCTCATTCACTTCCATTGGTTCAATGTTGACTAAACCAGTGGTTGGTTTTGTTAAATGAATCAGCTGAGTCAATGATAGAATGACGTGCGTAACATAAAAGACGCACATTTGCCTCAAAGTTCGACATGTCGTGCATTCTGAGATACCGTTCTGCTCACTACAATTGTTCATAGGGGTAATCTGAGTTACCGTAGCCTTTCTATCAGTTAGAGTCTGGCCTCTCCCATCAACAAGATGTTTCCTTCCTCAGAACTGCTGCTCATTGGATGTTATTTGTCATTGGCACCATTCTGAGTAAACTCTAGAGAATGTTGTGCGTGAAAATCCCAGGAGATCAGCGGTTACAGAAATACTCAAATCAGCCCGTCTGGCACCAACATTCATGCCACTGTCGAAATCACTGAGATCACAATTTTTCCCCATTCTGATGGTTGATGTGAATATTAATTGAAGCTCCTGACCCATATCTGCCTGATTTTATGCATTGCACTGCAGTCATATGATTGGCTGATTAGATAATCGCATGAATAAGTAGGTGTACAGGTGTTGCTAATAAAGTGCTCAGTGAATGTATATGAGCACACTAGGAATGCTTTACGTTCCAATTAGATTCGAGGACCGGAACTAACTGTTGCATAAGTAAGGGACAATGTACAGTCAGGCATTTGTTATCGTACAGTAAACCTGACAGGGTGATCAAGACACCGACGTGAAGAAAGAATCGCTGAACAGCTGAAATCGGAGTTGCCAGATAAACAAATAAATGGACATGAAACATTGATTTGAGTTTAAATTATTATATTAGCTTACTTGTTGTGATCACCAGTGATCTGAGAAGCAGGAGAGAAGGCTCTCATGATGAGCAGTCTGATATGAGAAACGTGCGGTTGTTACAGAGGAATATCGGACCGCTAGATGGTGCCATTGACTAATCAGAATAGAGTATTCCAGACAGCCGTGTTATAAAGCAATATATCAGTCTAATAACAATAATAAGAATAAAATAGTGTACTGCTAGTAATAATAAACAGCTGTTGTAATGTAATGGTGGCAAGGAGGTATAGTATAAAAATATTTATACCTCTGTAAGGACACATGTTTTATCGTTTCACTGAATGGACAAAAAAACTCTTGCTTTATTTTTGAATAAATTCCATTCCTGATCGTGCCTGCTCTCCGTTCCATCCGTAACTCTCATTGAAACTTTTTATGAGCAGCTTTCCAAGCCGTTCAAGTACCTTATGTCTGATATCTCCTCCGGATTGACACTATCTTACTAGCAAACAACAGCTCGCAATAGCTCTCTTGTCGTGAGTCAAACAGTCTCAGACCTTTTGATACAGCTGCTAACTCGCTGCGTGGCCATGGTCTGAAATTAAGGGGGAGCTTGGGTCAAAAAAGGCATTGAATCATAAAAATGCTCCCGAAATTCAAATGCCCTCGTAATGAATTCTTCTGTTTTTTTTATTTGTAACCTATAATATACACTCACCTAAAGGATTATTAGGAACACCTGTTTAATTTCTCATTAATGCAATTATCTAATCGACCAATCACATGGCAGTTGCTTCAATGCATTTAGGGGTGTGGTCCTGGTCAAGACAATCTCCTGAACTCCAAACTGAATGTCAGAATGGGAAAGAAAGGTGATTTAAGCAATTTTGAGCGTGGCATGGTTGTTGGTGCCAGACTGGCCGGTCTGAGTATTTCACAATCTGCTCAGTTACTGGGATTTTCACGCACAACCATTTCTAGGGTTTACAAAGAATGGTGTGAAAAGGAAAAACATCCAGTATCGCGGCAGTCCTGTGGGCTGAAAATGCCTTGTTGATGCTAGAGGTCAGAGGAGAATGGGCCGACTGATTCAAGCTGATAGAAGAGCAACTTTGCCTGAAATAACCACTCGTTACAACCGAGGTATGCAGCAAAGCATTTGTGAAGCCACAACACGCACAACCTTCAGGCGGATGGGCTACAACAGCAGAAGACCCCACCGGGTACCACTCATCTCCAGTACAAATAGGAAAAAGAGGCTACAATTTGCAAGAGCTCACCAAAATTGGACATTTGAAGACTGGAAAAATGTTGCCTGGTCTGATGAGTCTCGATTTCTGTTGAGACATTCAGATGGTAGAGTCAGAATTTGGTGTAAACAAAATGAGAACATGGATCCATCATGCCTTGTTACCACTGTGCAGGCTGGTGGTGGTGGTGTAATGGTGTGGGGGATGATTTCTTGGCACACTTTAGGCCCCTTAGTGCCAATTGGGCATCATTTAAATGCCACGGCCTACCTGAGCATTGTTTCTGACCATGTCCATCCCTTTATGGCCACCATGTACCCATCCTCTGATGGCTACTTCCAGCAGGATAATGCACCATGTCACAAAGCTCGAATCATTTCAAATTGGTTTCTTGAACATGACAATGAGTTCACTGTACTAAAATGGCCCCCACAGTCACCAGATCTCAACCCAATAGAGCATCTTTGGGATGTGGTGGAACGGGAGCTTCGTGCCCTGGATGTGCATCCCACAAATCTCCATCAACTGCAAGATGCTATCCTATCAATATGGGCCAACATTTCTAAAGAATGCTTTCAGCACCTTGTTGAATCAATGCCACGTAGAATTAAGGCAGTTCTGAAGGCGAAAGGGGGTCAAACACAGTATTAGTATGGTGTTCCTAATAATCCTTTAGGTGAGTGTGGTTGGCATTTACGTTATTTTTAGGGTAAGACGTAATACATTCTCAGACTTAAGAATTTTTATTAATGAATTGAAAAAATTTAAATTTTGACATAAACAGATAAGAAACCATTTTAAAATGTTAGAAAAGATTGTGCCTTCATAAAAAATACCCCTGAAATCAAATACAGGGGGCAAGCCGTTATTTTCTATAACATAACATTTTATTTTTAGTACTATAAATGCATTTTTTAAAAATCTGAATACAATCTTTAATCAAATTTTATTGCGAATCGAATTAAAAAATAATTTTTGAATCGAATCGAAACTGTGAAATGAACCCAAAACCCAAAGATTCATACCTTTAATAGAAATGCATTAATGTTTTTTTCATAGGGCATATTCCTGTCAAATATTTGCTCTTGGTGCGAATAGGCCTACTAATTTGGTTGGTGTATTGATTAATACATTAATATTAGCATGACAATAATATGCAATATTTTTTTACATTAAGAATTTTTGTATAGTCACTTTACTAACACATCTAATGCTGATTGCTAATCAATCGCACATATTATATCCTGGCCGTCCACCTTGCGTGTCTCAGGGGTATTTTGGGGACGCCTGGAACGTCTTTGATGCTTTGGTTGTGATCGGCAGCATTGTTGACATAGTGCTCAGTGAGATTGATGTAAGTAAACCAGAATTTAAGACCCTGTTCCCTTATATCTGCTGACAACTACATCTTAAGACATCTTCAGTCCCTTTACCTGAAACAGACTCGGATTTCAACTCAGTCTGAGCTACTTTTTAACTGACAACTTACTTCCTTGACTACTGAGATTTAATTTCTGTATTTCTTTCTTGTCTTTACCCTGTGTGTCCTCCACAACTTTTGTTTCTTCCATTTCTTTATCTCTCTCCTTTCATTTCTTTCCCCTTCTCCTCCCTCTCTTCCTTGTGTGTGGTGTGCCCTCTATTAACAGCATTATTTCACTGACGCATGGAACACATTTGATGCCTTAATTGTTGTCGGTAGCGTCGTAGATATTGCTATCACTGAAGTCAACGTAAGTACAATTGCCTTCACCTTTCTCAGCGTAGAAGCCTTGCAAGAAAAGCATGCTTGGTGCCTAACGCTAGACTACCAGACACTAGTATTTTACAGCCTGTTCTCATGAAATTTACATAGCATTGCAACATTTTTGCAAAACTGAAATGACGTGCTTCATAACACATTTGGCTGCACTTTTCAAGTGAAATATACAGCAGGGGGCGCCAAAAACCGAGGTTTTAAGAAAACGTACCTCCATAACCTAAAACTTTACCCTAAACGTAACCAAGAGTGTCTGAAAAGAGAAATAAGAGTTTAACAAAACAGACATCCTTACCCTTACCCAACACCTAACCTCAACTGATAGTGTTTTTCAATGCAGAAGCGAAATGAAAGCAAATTTTCTGAAGCAACCTTGTCAATTTGTGTTGCTTCTATGTCATTGTCATGTTACATGTTAGCTTGTGTTGTTGTCTGATTTTGAAACACAGTCCAACGCTCTATGAGGTGCGCTACCATGTAAGCTAATCATATTGGAATAGTTGTTTATATGCAGGTGGGTCTGTAATACAAGCATTAACATGTGTAATTTTTCAAAAGATGCTTTAGAATAAATATTATTATTTTATTATTAAAGCTTTATTGCAGACACAGGTCCATATAACACATACATACATACATAAATACATACAAATTTCCATATTAGCCTATAGGATATACAGGCTATTGCACCAGTGTCGTCTTAACCTAGAGGTGTATCTATAACAGCTTTTCAGCGGACTGACTAGGGCTTCAATTATATGGTTCACTGACCTGTCCAGGCGACACATAAAACTAAACATCAGTTGTCTTAAAAGTGCCTCACAAGATGGCACTCTAGTAGCCACAAACAAATGACTGGCACTATGCCACCTAGGGACACGAAGCAGCAACCTCATTACATCATTGTATGCAACCTTGAGTCTCTGCATACTCTTTTTCTTATAGTTAGACCACAATTGAGCAGTGTATAGCGGTGTGATGTAGGTTCTAAACAGAGAGCACTTCACAAAGTCAGAACACAAAGAAAACCTCCTTATAAGCATGTTAGCTTGAGAGTAGATTTTACATCGCTGACGATGTAGGTCTTTATCATCTGTCCAGTCATTGGATATGACATGACCTAAATATTTAATTTTCTCACACACAGCAAGAGGACTATCTGCCAAATAAAATGTTGGGAAAATTGATTTCCTGTCCTCATCGCTTCTAACTATCATTATGTGGCTTTTCTTAGCATTATATTTTATGTCATGATCAAGGCCATACTGAGAGCACACATTCAGCATTTCCTGCAGCCCAGCACTAAATGAACAAAGCAGGACCAGATCGTCAGCATACATAAGATGATTAACAACAGTGTTGCCCACAAGACAGCCAGTTTTCAACCTATTTAACTGGTTTGATAATTCATCCATATAAACATTAAATAAAAAAGGAGACATGATACCTCCTTGTCGCACACCATTACTAACATGAAAAGGAGTGGATACAACATTGTCCCATTTAACCAGAAACGTTTGGTGGGCATACCAAAACATTAAAATTCTCACAAAAAATTTAGGGGCACCTCTGTCTAACAATTTTACAAACAACCGTTCATGATTAATCCTATCAAATGCCTGTGACGCATCAATAAAACATAGGAACATAGATGTATTCAAGCTTTTGAACCTGGACACAATCTCTTTAAGAGCATAGATACACAGGTCAGTTCCATGTTTTCTTTTGAACCCAAACTGATTGTCGGAAGTAAGGACATACATTTCTAGCTTGGTTAATAGTATCCTCTCCAGTACTTTAGACAAGATACTTGCTATTGCAATAGGTCGATAAATGTCAATACTGTTGAGCTTACCAGCCTTATCTTTAAGCACCGGCAATAACATTACAGACATAATAGCATTTGGCAGGACACCATGGACCAGACAACCATTAAAACACATGGAAAGTAAAGGACAGAGCCTATGGCTGGCATATTTTAGATGTTCTGCAGTAATACCGTCCATACCACAGGCTTTGTTGTTCTCCAACATATTAATGGCACCATGAATATCTACTGCTCTTAATTATCATATCTGTTGAAAAATCAATATGTTCATTATCAATTCTACCTGGGTTACTTTTAACACAATTAAACAGGTCCCGGTAGTGCTCCCGCCAAAGCTCAGCTATTTTTTCGGGGCCACTGATACCTTCAATATCCGCTGGTAAAGATGTTTTATTGGAATTCATTACTTTTACCTCTTGCCAAAAGGCATTAAAGTTGTTGTTCTGTAGCTTTCTGGCTAGCGAGTCCGCTCTTATTGTATTTTAATTTTTCTTAATAAATCGGAGTGCATTCTTAACTCTAGCATTTGCCTGTTTTTTCACATCTAGCAGTACCCCATGTCTAGGTCTACCTGTCTCTGACCAAAGTCTAAAAGCCTCTCTTGCCTCAGCATACTTCTCAGCTACAAACTCATTCCACCCAGGTCTAATGTTAAATACCTTACATCTACTTTTACAAAAAGGATCACTGGAAGCATTAAGACATTTCACAATATCATCATACATGGCACAAAGTTGTTCAACATGTTGCACGTCCTTACAATTCATATCTGAGCACATAAGGGCCTCATGAGGCAGAGCAATTTTATTTAAATAATGCTCTGTTAGCAATGAGTATTGAACCACCACCTCTTTACTCAGTTTTGACCAGTCCAGTTTACTTGAAGAGGCAACATTATTATTTCTGGACAACAGAGGTACATACTCAACATCTAACAGAGCAGCAATAGGTATGTGATCAGATGTAGCAAGTTCATAGCAAATCTCCAAATTTACCAGCGAGGCATGAGCATCAGCTGTGGTCAAAATATGGTCTAACCAAGATGTTGTATTCCACGCATCACTAACATACGTAAAACTTGTTTCAGGCAAGAAAGCTACACTCGATAGAATTAATTTAGACTCATTACAAAACTGCTGCAGATGTACTGCAAATAAAGATTTGCTATCTGACATGTCAGCATTAAAATCACCCATAACATAAACACAAGATGAGCTATTATCCTCTATGAATGACTGAATAAAAGCTAGCCTGTTCAGAAATTCGTCCTCATGCTCATATGATTCATACGGTGTATAAACATTTAAAACAGTAAATTTCTTTTCATTAAAATTAAGCTCTAGCCCTATGGCCCAGTCAACATTTAGGCGCACCACATTCACCATTGAGTCATATTTAATGTTCCACAATATAGCAACACCACCAGCTATCCTACCTCGAACCAGCCTTGTACTGAGGTCGGTAGTAGACTCTCCAGCCCCATGGAAATTCACATGTATAGAGTTCAACTTATCCAGGTCTTGTTTCGCCAGCCAGGTTTCTTGCAGGCACAGAATGTCACACTCGTCCTGTATTGTGTCCACAACTAGACGTTTTGATCTGTCAGTAGCAGTATGGCCTACTCGCAACCCGCGGGAGTTGTACGAGACAACACGCATTTAATATGTTTAGTCTCTCCCAGCAGAACAGCAGAACTAAATACCATAGCATAGCAGGGGCTGAGTAATAGAGAGAAATAGAAGTGTTATAAAGTCATAATACGCCATTTAAATCATGATATGAGTGAAAGTGGAGAAAAACATAGTTGTTGTAGCACCTTTAGTGTTAATTTCACCTGGAAACTGCACGGAAGTGTATCTGCAGACACGTATAACAAGTTTTCCTAAAACATATATAGAGTCATGTTTTCACTATGAGACTAGGTTGGTATTATATGTTGGTCAATTACTAGATGAGTCCACGAGTTTATTAATAGTTTAGAAAGTTCAACAAATTGACAACGTTTTTGTTGCACCAGCAATAATTTTTCCTTTCAGTATTTAATCCTCAAAATGGCACCAAAGTTTCTGCAAGGCTTCATTGTATGTTGTCTTGAGTTATTTGTCTTGTGAATTCACATTGTACAACTAATGTCTAACATTAACAACATTAAATGCCATACTGTCTCTCTCCCTTGCTTATCTGAAATAAAACAACATCTGGTGACCCTGGAGACTCAGCTGCTAAGAAAAACATTAACTGAAATCTGTTTTTGCTTTATTTTACGCTGTGATTTTTGCATTTGTGTGGAACATGAATCAATGGTATCAAATCCAAATGTGTCAAAATACTGTGAGAACTGCAGAAATCCATCAGCTGGTTTCTCTAATGCTTGTTCTTCCATTCTGTCTCCATAGAAACTTGTAGAGGCAAGTATATGGCACGATGTGAAGCTTGTTTTCTGCTTCATAATGGCTTTTTTTGTGTTATGAGGTCAAAAATGTCCTTGTCAGTTTGGCAATATTGTGCTGGTTTAAGAATTGTCATATTGTCATCAAGACCAATCTAAACCAAAAGAAAAACATACTTGTGTCTTACTGATTTTGCACGATAAAAGTAAAGCTCCACTTTACTGATTACAAGCCAAATCAGCATAATAAATGGTTTGTTTTTGAGGGCAGGAAGGTTGATGACTTGTTAAAGGAGTGCTCCACCACTTTTCAGCATCAAATTTCAAATGTTCGGCATCAAACTAAGTCAGCGTGGGTTGGATTGAGAACACTTTTAAACACACTTACAATAATAACTAAGCTTACTATAAGTTTTCTTTATATAGAGGCACACGTTGTTGTTGTCGGCGATGATGATCAAATGCAGATCCTGAAGAGGGTGATGTCGGAAATTGGTGGAGTGTTCCTTTAAGAGCTGTGACAGAGTTTTTCTGTGTGGTTTCTTTGGTGTTGTTATTTATAATCCTATATCTCACAATTACTGTCCAGTTTTAGACATATAATGTAGGGAAACACACACTTTGATACACATGTCTGCTCTTAAGTAATTAAGATAACACTCTCAAGCTGAATATTAGTTTCATATCTAATCTTACACCCCTGTCTTAGCTACAGTGCCATTTCTCTGGAGTTCTTACATGTCCCAATGTCCATATATATGTATATATATGTGTTTTGTCCCTATAGGTGTTTTCTATTGTGGCCATATTCATTGGTTGTGTCGTATATGTGCGTTTAGTCTCTACATTTGTGTGTATGGATGTATACAATTAATGAGAGTACTGTATGTGTATTTTTTTGTCTTAGATGTCAGTTTTGTGTATGCTTGTGTATGTGAAAGAGAGAATTAGAGAGTACTTGTGTCTTGTCTTTGTATGCATCTTTGTTTATATTCATTTTCCTATATATATCTTTATCTTCTGCTGTCATGATATTTTTCATTTGTGGTAAAACCATTAACGGGCTTCACTGGGTCTTCTGTCAAACTAAGGTGGCACTGCTACATTGTAGTGTTTGCAAACTTGAATTTGTCCAAATCTTTTCATCATAATTTTGCAGGCCTTGTGAAACTCTTTTTATCACTTATTGTTTTATTTAGTGGCTTATTAGCATGCTACAGACATTATAGATATAAAGTATTATATCCAACACAGCAAGTACAGATCCGTCATTTATACTGGAATGTGTCTTGCTGTCCGGTCTACTAATGCTTATATCTATACCCATTAATCCCCACTTAGGGGTATGTGTGACTTTCACCCAATCTTGGAGTGGTTGGAGTGACTGGTTTGCCCATCCCCTATTGCATGATATGTAGCCGCTAACATTAGCTTCATTTTCTGCAGATGGCGCTCGGCCACCCGCTCCATTCCCCTCCGGTCAGTGCCCAGGCGGTGTAGAGCTTGTGACGTTTGAAGTTCCTCTCTTTCAAAACCTCCTTCTCACCTCCAGACAGAATGGCCCTGGAGCTCAGAGCTGATTAAAAGAACGAAAAATCTAAATATTGAAGCTGAATGTCTAATCGCTAGCAAAACAAGTTAAGAATTGGGAATTAATATTATTAATTATTTAAAAAAATGAAATTGAAATCACATTGCCTTATGGATTCCAGAGAAACATATACTGTCATTAAACAACTTCTGAACAACCATTTTTTTAATAACGAAACGTACTGTTGCACGATTTTCTCCTCTGGTACACAGTAGATATAAAGGGCCGTCAGTCACAACTACAGGCGCGTTTTGACATCAAATCTATAAATGGTTGTTCAGTGCTAAGAGATGGAGGTAATTTATGTGTGTCGATGTGGTGTCTGTCTGCTGACTGTCTGTGTCTCTGTTCTGTCTTTCTTCAGTGAGCTCTTAGAGCTCTGAAGAGTGAGAACTTGAGTAGAGCAGGTGTGTAGACACAAGCCAGGCTGCATGACCCTGTTTAATTGCTCTTTTCCTTTATATTCATCTCTCTTACTGCTTATTGCTGATCTTTCTTCCCTCCATCCATCCATCCCTCCTTCTTTCCTTCCACTCCTCCCTCCCTCCCTCCCACCCTATATTCCTGTCTTCCTTTCTGGCTTCCATTCTTCCTTCCTTCCTACCTCCATCCCTCCATGTTTTGTTCCATTCTGCCTTCCTAACTTCCTTTTTTACCTTACATTCTAGCTGTTTTTCCTCCCTCCCTCCCTCCTTCCCTTTCTTTCTTTCTTTCTTTCTTTCTTTATTCCTCTGCCTTGTCGTTCACTGTCATCTCTTGCATTTGATTGTTAATGTCTTCCTTCCTTCCTTCCTTTCTTCTTTCCTTATTTTCTTCCTAACTCCTTCCCTCTATCCATTTTTCCTTCAAGATTCTCCCTTCTATCCTTCCTTACATCCTTCATCCCTCCCTCCCTCCATCTTTCCTTCTATAGTGACTTCCTAGCTTCCTTTTTTCCTACCTTACTTTCTAGCTTTTTCCCTCCCTCCCTTACCTCCCTTCCCACCTTCCTTCTCCCTCCCTCCATCTTTCCTTCCATTCTGCCTTCCTAACTTCCTTTTTTCTTACCTTACTTTCTAACTGTTCTCCCTCCTTCCCTTTCTTTCTTTCTTTCTTTCTTTCTTCCTTAATTTCCTGTTTCCTTCCTTTCTTTCCACCCTCCCTCTTGCCCACATTCCTTCCTTCATTCCTTCTTTTTATTCTACCTTCCTATCTGCCTTCCATTCTGCTATCCTTCCTCCTCTCTTTCCTTCCTTCTTTATCCTTCCTCTATCATCTCTTGCATTTTATTGTTAGTGTCTTCCTTCCTTCCTTCCTTCCTTATTTTCTTCCTACCTCCCTTCCTTCCTCCTTCCCTCTTTCCGATTTTCCTTCCAGATTCTCCCTTCTATCCTTCCTTCCTCCCTCCCTACCTCCCTCCATCTTTTCTTTCCATTCTGCCTTCCTCTCTTCCTTTTTTCCAACCTTACTTTCTAGCTTTTTCCCTCCCTCCCTCCTTCCCTTTCTTTCTTTCTTCCTTCCTTTTCCTGTTTCCTTCCTTTCTGGCTTCCATTTTTTCTCCCTTCATTTTTTCCCTGCCTTCCTTCCTTCTATTGCTCCTTCTTTCTTTCCTTCCTTCCTTCTGTTCTTTTTTCCTTCCTTCTTTCCTTCTTGCCTTCTATTGCTCCTTCTTTCCTTCCTTCCTCTGCCTTGTCTCTCACCGTCCTCTCTTGCATTTGATTGTTGGAGCGCCCTTGCGTGGTGACTTTTGCAGGACACATGCATGAATATTTCACAGTGCTACTGGAATACAAAGCCTTGTGCTGCTGCTATCTGTCAAGCAAGTTTGTTCAAGAAAGACATTAAATGTGTGTCCAATTAAATGCGTATGTGCCTGTCTGCAGATTGCCAATGCTTAAACGCATGCTCCATTAAATACCACGGCAAGATACTATAACGTTTGCCTCTCATGCAAATTGTTATTTATATAATTAGTTTATCAAGGAAAGTAATGAGGTATGTAATACTGTATGCTTGAAGCCATATCTGTCTGGAGTCTCAGTTCTTTTGTTTTTCTGGCTTTACAGATGAAGGATAAATCTTTTTTTTCTGATTTGTGATTCCTAATTATTTTAATTTTTTGAGTGTTTTGCCACTGTGTGACTGTTTCAATATGTATGGATGTGTGTTTTGATCATTTTTGTTATTTCAGAGTCAAGAACTGGTCTATTCTCAAAGCCAAATGTGCTGACAGAATGTAGTTGATGTGTATTTTATGAAAAAGCATATATTTATATGAGAGTAAAAAGTCTTTATTAAATAATTAGTCTGCAAAGATACAGTCATGTCGGACCAATAAACAATCTACAGTGATTTTTTTTCACTGTTTTCAATAGTGAGAGTCTGATGTTTGGTTGGATCTTTAATTCATCAAATATTCGATCAGGGTTGTTCTGTTAATACGTTTGTGAATATTTGTGATTCTAGCACTTGTCACTGCTAATGTTACTGTTTTGCAGTACATAGAACATCTATTTCTAATACACAATGTTGTTTGCATCACAGAGTTAACACTGTGTTTCCAATACAACTCTGCATGTAGTAGAACATAGATATTTAGGCTAAATTGAAATTAAATACCCATGGGGCATAATGGCTATGTTACTGTTCTGTATTGTGGTCGCTTAGAGATTATTGGATACTTTCTTGTTTACAAAGTTGTAATCGTTGCATAAGTGCGTGCTTGTCCTACTTTGTCCTGTGAATACATGTGTGCGTGTGTGAACTGAACTGTACGTTGGATGCTGTCCCCTGCTGCTTATGTAATCCACAAGGAAAATAAGGAAATTAGGTCATGTGATGGACCTTCATGTTATATAAGCCCCTTCATATGAACATAGTCCTGGTTGTCTTTGATTGTTTGTCATTTTTCAGTCACTATAAGCAGAAACAGGAAGTTTTGGAGTAGGATTGTCTATTCTACATGAGGTCAACATGAGGTTGTTCTCACTCTATGCTGTAGTGGTCATTTTTTTTGTCTTGTCCAGTAAAAATATCTAAACATCCTCAAAACAAGATACATTTCCATGAGTAGCAAAATTGTGCTTGCTGCCAGAGTATGTTGTAAGTTATTTTTCTTTTCTCTTCTTTTCTTTTCTCTTCTCTTTTTTTGTATAAAGCATAAATCTAACAAAAGTTTGTAAGTTTAAAACTGTTTGCCAATATGATCAAAATCATATTATCGTACACAATTTTGCTTCACAAGGAATACATGTTTAAAACATTTACTGGGAAACAAGACAACAAGACTAATAAACTATTTTTTGTAATATGTGATTTGTTAGAAATGTAATTATAGAGCTTGTAATATCCTGTGTGTCTAAACATTGTCTCAAAGTTGTGCCAAAGTTGTAAGTGCATTTTAAAGTGTAAATGGATGTGCAAACATTATGTGTGAGTGATTAATTGAGGCCTTTGATTTCAAAGCCCACAGAGGCACCACAGGTGGATGAGGCCGGGGTAAGAAATTCTGCCCCTCTTGGGCTTTTTGCCCAATTTTACAGTCTGCATTCCTTTTCAGGTTTCCGTTTGAGTTCTAAAATCTTGATTTAACATTGTTACCTCTCGTCTCTACCCACCCCTACTTACGATTCTTTGGGTTTTTGTCTATCTTTCTTTGTTTGAGTTTGTTTTCTTTTCGTTTACTTTGTTTGCTTTGTCAAGATTTGTCTTTGTTTTTCAATGTTTTTACTATTTTGTCGATTAGGGAGAGTGTCACCCAAATATGACAAACTGTGTGTGAGTGTGTGTGGGGTCTTAGGCCCTTCACGTTTGTACCGCTGACACTGATGCATGGTCAGGGGCCCCTGAGGTCAGGTCGGGTTGGATCAGGTAAGATTGTGACCTCAAGCTGACCTTTCATGTGTAAAGGTTTGGGGGCCCACTGTAAATTGGCATGAAGTAATTCTTGGTTGAGAGAGCCATGCTTGTGCCAATGCGTGCAATCAAGTATGGCAAGGTTTTTCTATCCAGCATGCATCCTACTGCCCCCCCTACTTTGCTTTCTAGGAAGCCTGCAACACTGGGTCTCTGGTTGTGTTGAATTTGTTCAGTCAAACCAGCCTTATAATTACTCTGAAAAACATTTTCATAATCAGTATTTTTGTTTTGTTTACCAGTTTCTTCACATTCTAAAATAAATTTACTCAAAAGCAAAATCGTTTTCACAGAATATATCTTGAAATATGTTTATTTTTCTTACCCCAAAGGTATTTGTTTTCTGTTGGATTTATGCGTAAAAAAAAAACATGTGCATACACTTAAAACTATTTGCCAATGGTTTCAGATTTAAGATATATTCTCTAAAAACAGGTTTTAAAGTAAATTTATTATGTTTGCATTTTCTTTTGTTGAAAATAATTCACAAATACTGATTATTATCTGATTATTATGTTCTTCACTAAGCAGACAAATTAAATTCCACATTTAAAATATACGTTTTTTAACTTAAATGTTACAACTCCAAAGCTTAAAAGCTTAAATATTTTAGTATAAGAACAATCAAAATACTTAAAAGATTTCACATACATGTTGTAACCCACTTTGCATTCTAATACAACATTGTGATGCCCTCTGCTGGTTTAGACAACTAGAATACAGCCAAATACCCTGTGTTATCTCTTTCTCCTGGTTGGTTGACTAATATTGACTCCACCCCCCCTACAGAACACAGAGGACAGTGCTCGCATCTCTATCACCTTCTTTCGACTTTTTCGAGTAATGCGATTGGTCAAGTTGCTGAGCAGGGGGGAAGGCATTCGAACGCTTCTTTGGACCTTCATCAAGTCTTTCCAGGTCGGAAAGTCAATTAATATGTAACATATCCTCCCTCATAAGATAATTGTAGATTTTTAAAAAATTGATTATGATGTTACAATTTTATAACATTAAACCTGTGCTCTTTTCTTAGGCTCTGCCTTATGTCGCTTTACTGATAGCTATGCTGTTCTTCATCTATGCTGTGATTGGCATGCAGGTGTGTTTCCTTGTGCTCTGTTACAGAAGCTAGCATTTTAGAAAAAGTTTATAATATTGGCAGAAAAATGCAAGTTTGGTTCAGGTTATCACAATATTTTAAATATCACTGTATTATTTATTTATTTATTGAGTGCCCCAAATACAGCAAATTATTTATCTGCACACTTTTATTTTGAAGCCTTTGTATAAAATTCCACCAAAATGTGTCAAACGCAATTTGAAAATGAAATGCATATGTAACCGGTCCTTCTCGACCAGCTCCGAATGGGATTTTAACCGCATGGGTGGTGGGTGCGCTAATGAGGAGGCTAAAGGCCAGATCCTCTAGCATCAGTCGCTAGTGTGCCTCTTGAGACCAGGTTCACACTCTGCACAGCTATCTTCCAGCTGGCTACCGTTACACTCACCCCCCTAAACCTCACTCCCATCTGGTCACGGCACCACAATAACCGGTCCTTCTCGAACGCTTCAAATGGAATTTGAACTGGCATCTCTGGCATTGGAGGTGGGTGCACTAACGAGGAGGCAATAGGCTACAGCCCCTAATGCCAGTCGCTAGTGTGCCTCTTGAGGCCAGGGGAGTGAGGTTTACACAGGGCACAGCTACCTACCAGCTGGCTACCGCTACACTCATCCCTAAACCTCGCTCCCATCTGGGTCAAGACTCCACTGTAACTGGTCCTTCTCGACCAGCTCCGAATCGGATTTGAACTGGCATCTCCGGCATGGGAGGTGGGTGCGCTAACGAGGAGGCTAAATGCCAAATCGTCTAGCCTCAGTCGCTAGTGTGCCTCTTGAGACCAGGGGAGTGAGGTTCACACACTGCACAGCTACCTACCAGCTGGCTACCGTTACACTCAACCTCACTCCCATCTGGGTCACGGCACCACAGTAACTGGTCCTTCTCGACCAGCTCCGAATCGGATTTGAACTGGCATCTCTGGCATGGAAGGTGGGTGCCCTAACAAGGAGGCTAAAGGCTACAGCCCCTAGCATCAGTCTCTAATGCGCCTCTTGAGACCAGGGGAGTGAGGTTTACACACTGCACAGCTACCTACCAGCTGGCTACCATTACATATAGTTAACCTATTATGGTTATTTATTCTATTTTATTGCCATTTTTAATACTATTTACACTATTTTTGTAAGCTTGTCTTTTTTATAATACATGCATAAAAAAATTATGTTCTAAAATCATTCAGAAGCTCTTAACATGAACGCATCCTTAAAAAAGTGTAGTTGATGTTAAAGGGTACCCTTTTTTTCTTGGGGACTGGGGCAGCCCACCAAGCTCCAAAATTGACCAGAAAAGACACCATAATTGCATAATTATAGTCCATACAACTTGTGTGCTACATTGTATTTCAAGTTTTCTTTAGCCATACAAAAGCTTTGTGTGAGGAATAGAGCAACACTTAAGACATCAGAATCAAATCCTGTTTTAGAAAAGGATTAGCTAGTTAAGTACAGCACAGTGCAAATTAATTCACTGAAGAAACTCGCTCCATCTTTCAGGTATTTGGCAAGGTTGCTATGGTGGATCACACACAAATCAACAGAAACAACAACTTCCAGACGTTCCCTCAGGCTGTGCTGTTGCTCTTCAGGTCAGTGAACAACACTGAAGCTAAAAAAGTATTTTTCCATTTTTATGAATTAAATGGTGCAGCTTGTCATGTAAGATTATGGTATACACAGTAGGTGTTTAATAAGTGTTTAATGTAAGATATAGTTTAAGAGTTTGTTATCTGATCCAGTTAGTTTTTGTTTGTTTTTGGGTATAGATGTGCAACAGGTGAGGCCTGGCAGGAGATCATGTTAGCATGTATGACTGGGAAGCTTTGTGACCCAGAATCGGACTATAATCCTGGAGAAGAGATGACTTGTGGAAGCAGCTTTGCCATCATCTACTTCATCACCTTCTACATGCTCTGCGCCTTCCTGGTATACACACACAGGATAACACATGTGACCCATATCTGCATGCATAAAGATACAGAAACTGAATAATTAATCATTAATATCTCTTGTTTTAGATCATTAACTTGTTTGTGGCTGTCATCATGGATAACTTTGACTATCTGACCCGTGATTGGTCAATTCTGGGTCCACATCACCTTGACGAATTTAAGAGGATTTGGTCAGAGTACGATCCAGAGGCTAAGTAAGGAAGTGTGAAAGTGTATATGTGTATGTGTATGTGTGTGTGTATTAGTCAGTCAATATTGTGCTTTCTCTGTCTTTTATCACAGAGGCAGAATAAAGCATCTCGATGTAGTGACGTTGTTACGGCGTATTCAGCCCCCTCTTGGCTTTGGCAAACTTTGTCCTCATAGAGTCGCCTGCAAAGTAAGACATACATGCATACACACACAAACTCTAGGAGACATACCATAGACATGCACTGTTTTTACATAAAACTAATTAGAAATATTACTGACTAGCCCTAAACATAATTCTAACTCCACCCCTAAAAGTTTTTTTTAACCCTTCATTGGTCTTGCGGGTCATTTTGACCTGTTTGTAAAATTATCCTAAACGGGTCCGAAAGTTCCACAAGTCCAAGGAAGGGTTCAATTAAAATAAATGTTTAACTCTCTCTTTATATGTCATTTTTTTTCTCTGTTCCAGAGACTGGTGGCCATGAATATGCCTCTGAATAGTGACGGCACTGTCATGTTTAACGCTACGCTTTTTGCTCTCGTGAGAACCGCATTGAAGATCAAAACGGAAGGTGAAAATGCTCATTTTTTATATCTGTAAATGTATGTCAGCATGTTAGATTTTGTATTTCAGAGATCTTGAAATGAGTTTTGGATATCAATAAATTGGAGCGTAATTAAGATATCATCAATTACTTTCTTACTAGTTACAATCACATTACAGATTTCTAAAATTAATATTGCCACTAGTGAAAACCAAATCAAAGATAAAAAATAAAAAACAAGCATTTATAATATTTGAAGGTTCTTTCCTGATATCAAGAATTAGCATTTTAACTCTGAAAATTGAATTGGTGGTATCTATAATTAATTTGATGCACATGAATGTTAATTCGGCTTGTCATAAATGCACAACATTTCCCAAACGCATTCACACATATTCCGCTTAGATGATGTAGTATATAATAGCTACTACATTTGTTGTTAGGTTGATAATGTTGTGTTTTGATGCAGGTAACCTAGAACAGGCAAACGAAGAGCTCAGAGCTGTTATTAAGAAGATCTGGAAAAGGACGAGCATGAAGCTTCTGGATCAAGTAGTGCCCCCTGCTGGTGGTCAGTCATATACATATCAGAAATTGTGACTGCTATCAGAAATAAGCATTCTCAAAAGAGCACAAATACACATAATACCTAGTGCGTACAAAAATCCAAAAACGCTAACTTGTATTTCCATCTACAAATTATCTGCTTAGATATAGAATAAAAATCTTTATATTTACTGTGGGGTCCAAAAGTCTGGGACAGCATTGAAAATCTGGGATTCCAAATTGAATGTCATAATCAAATCATATCATAAATCACAAATCATAAAAAAAAAAAAAAGGTGGTAAAACTTTCTATAAAGCCCATGTTTATAATGCATTGTAAAGGCATCATAATGCATTAGTAATGTCTCATAATACACCTTATAATATGTTAAAACATCTCATAAATAATTGTAACCACAATTATAATACATTATAATACTTATCTATATACCTTATACCTTTAATGCTTTTTTCGTTTAATGCATTATGCATTAGTTTAATGCATTATAACACAATAACATATATCAGAAACTTTCTCTTGAGAAAGAAATATGTATGTTGATCACACATGTAGCCAATCTTCTTGGATGTAACACACACCCAAGAATAAAAAAGAAAAATCAAACTGATTCTATACTAGACTCTCATTATTTTATAAATATCTCGTAATATAAGTTTGACTTGAAATTAATTGTATGTTACAAGTTTATATTATGGCTGTTTATAAGAAGATATTGTTTTTGTAACTTTACTTAAAGCAGGCAAAGACCACTTATAATATGATCACTCCATAAATCCTTTTGACTGTTTACACTATACAGCACTTATACGATTAACTTTATAAACATCTGCTGCGTTAACATTGGATGTTGCTTGTGTTATAATGCATTATACTCTAAAGTGTAACTATGAGTAGGGGAAGTCTAATAATATATTATAACTGTAGTTATAATTATATATGTGAAGTTATAACATATTCTAAGGTGTATTATGAGAGATTAGGGATTCAGTATAATGCATTTATAATGCCTTTATAATGCATTTTAAATAAGGGCTTCATAGAATGTGTTACCAAACAGTTTTAGGATTTTAAAAAGTTTTAAAACAAAGAAAAATATTTAGGATTCGACACCATTTCAAGGTAATTAATCAAATAAATAAATTTGTAACATTGACTATAGCACATATTTTTATGCACAATTTGGGTATGGCAAAATGCGAATAAAGTTTTCGAAATGGCTTAAAAAATCAGTTGCTTGAGGATCATACATTTTTGTTCGGTGAGAAGACGTGCGCTTATACTACCATGGAAACACTTTTACTGAATATATTCCTATATAATTTATATAGGAATATAGATGTGCATCAATAAAGTTGTGACAGTGCCACAATAAGCCATGTGAATACATAATTTTCTCAGAGAATAACATTAATGTCATTGCATATCATCTCAAATGTTGCTCTAGTCATTCTGAAATGCCAAAGTCTGTCATCAAAAAGATTGTCTACTGTTACCTCCCAGAACTGTCTGACACACTTTCACTCCCAGACATAAGGCATCTGTGGCTTAACTTTAGCAATCATGAGGTTTTGTCTGGGCGTTTTGTCCACAAATAACTGATTGCATTTAATAAAAGAGCAACAGTGGATTTAACTACCATTTTAATTTCAATTTTGCACCAATTTCCCCATAAGTGACGGTTTGTTTTCTTAAACGCAAGAGATGGAAATGGTGCTTTATTTGCTATATTCTGATTGTTCTCACACAAGATGACCCACCAAATACTAAGAAATTCTGAAATTAATGTTTATTTTTCACTTCAACTTTTGACTAAAAGTGAAATTGTTATTCTCATAATGTTATTTGTAAAAAAAAAAAAAAAAAGCAAAATAGAAGCATTTTCACTTGTTATCTTAGACTCTTGGATCCCACTGTCTATAAAGCACACTATGTTTTTGACACAAGTACAGTATGCACACTTACACTCTTTATAACAGTTCATGTGACATTAACACACATGTACATATGCATTTACACATACACACACACATGCGCACACACACTCATGCCCGCGCGCGCACACACACACACACACACACACACACACACACACACACATCAGCTGTTGCATTTGTTCTCTCCTGCTGTTCTACTCTTAGTTTCTCCTGGTCGGGTCTCTGCTATATATGTTTTGTTCCGTATGTGTTGCGAATGCACTCCTCTCCTGCTCGGTACTCTCACTGTGTCTACACGGGAACCTTGATTATGTGTGCTATTGCGCGTGTGTGTGTGTGTGTGTATGAAAGTGTGTCTGTAAGAATGTGGTGTAATGATTTGAAGAATGTGTGTGTGTGTGTTGGGCTTTGGGCTTGCATGGCAACTCGGGCATGCTTTGTCCTTCTAAAAACATGTCTTTCTCTGTTTCTCTCTCTTTCCTCCTCTGTCGATCTCTCTTTATCTGCTTGAGCTTTTCCACAGCTTCTGTTCCTCATTAACTGTCTTTCTGTTCATGTAACAAGTTCAAATCTTCAGAATATTCTGAAGCAATTCTGTTTTAGGGTGGTGGCATGGAACTATTGTTGCCTCTTCTTTCCTGATCTGTCCCCAACTACTTGTTTAAAAAGTGACACAGACCCCTGCTTCAGAATTATTCTCACACACACAGAAATATAAAACATGCACATGCATACAGCCATGTAGATGTACATATTTAAGCACAGATGATCAAACATGCACATGTAGTAACTTTAGCTAAACGTACTGTGCAGAATATTACACTTGCACAAATGCACAAACTGATATGCAACGCTAATGTGCAAATACATATTGCTTAGTGCTGCTTGCTTGCATGTTTCCAGTAGAACATAAATGCGTATAGGGTTAGATTTTAGTTAAGTTGGACAGCTTAGCTTGTTCAGTTCTTTGAAAAACCTCAAAAGTTCCCATACCCTATTGTTGTTGTTATGCTAATGCTAATATGCTAATGTTAGAGTGTAAAAGATGTTTACAGTCTACAAATGCCTGGTGACTAGAGTTTGTCTGGTGCAAACCTTTAGGCAATACATCCCAAACCTGTTAATTTGCCTAAGATTAGATTATTTGGACTTTTATAATTCAGTCAGGAGTAAAAGTTTGTGAACTATTAAGCGCTAAGTGTAATTATATATATTTCTGCATGAATGGCTTGTAAAAGTTGACCTGGTCTCTGTTTAAGAAATAATGCATGAATGTAGTCTTATTTAACATACAAAACATTTAAAGTACCACATGGAAACATACAGTATGTGAAATTTACATTAAAAGACGCAGTGATAAAGATCCATATAAAGAAAGGAAAAACTTTTGGATACATAATATGCTATAACATTCAGGCAGATTAAAAAAAAAATTATCTCATTAGGTCAGAACACCATCACAGCTATGATTCATCATGATACAGAGAGTAAAATAATGTGGAGCTGCTTATAATATTTAAGGAACCAAAGAATTCCAAGTTATTACGACAAATATGTGTTGGTCTACCTCTGATCTACAGCTCATTTGGGTCTTATTTGATGGAGAAACCAAAGAGAAGATCTTCCACTCTATGTTATTTGATAAATAATTCGGTCTGTCCTTATTATTAAGACTTGGATCACATTTTATGAGCCAATTTGATAGAATTCCAGGTAATTCCAAAGGATAAAGCAGTCGTAGTGCACATGTGTTGAACGCATTTGTATGGGCTCGCGATCAATAGATTATACTATAAAAGATTGAGCACTCGACAGTGTGAGAGACAAAAGGGCACACAATGTAATTTAGTATACCATATCTTTTTTTCAGCCTCATATGGCACGCAAAGTTCCCACAGTTCCTTTACTGACCATCATGTATGTGAGGCTTCAAAAACTGGGCTATACGCAGACAGTCCAAGTGGACTTTGCTGATGACGAAATGTACGATTTTTAAAGTGCTGACAATTCACTATATATACTTCTTTTCCTGTCAAATGCATTTATTTCCCTCTTAGGGAAGAAAACAAAACAATATGTAACAATAATGCTTTATTAACATTTTCGAAACAAAGGCTTCCACAGTATAACAACAGAATTGCAATAAAATAGCACCAATTTAAGAAACACTAAACATTTCCTAAAAGCTAAGTGAAAGATTGACTAAATTAAAGAACTAGTTAACTAATCTCTTAAAACCTCATCCTATTAATCAGTTAATCAGCTGGCAGGATGTGACTACAACTTCATACCCTGGATTAAGCAACACTTGAAAGGCGCTACTCTTACTACTCGTGTCATATCTATGTTTGGTAGAAATACAGCCTGATCTCATGAAAAACTAATTACGTTTTGCGACAGTTTCCAAGCGAAATGTCCAGCAGGGTATGCCAAAAGTCAGGATCGCTTCTTAATCTGATACGGTTTTATGATGGTCATAAATTGTAGCTATTTTCCTCTTAAAATGACTATTTAGTTGGCGTAACATAGGAAATATCACTCTGAGTCGGTTTCAGTCTCTCAGCGTACGACACCACAGAGGTGTATTTGTGTGCGTTGAAGTTATCTGCTGACAGAGAAGCCGTGTGTGTGGTCTGTTCACTCAGATGATGAGGTAACGGTGGGGAAGTTCTATGCCACTTTCCTGATACAGGACTACTTTAGGAAATTCAAGAAACGCAAAGAGGAAGGCCTGGTGGGCGTGCATCCAGCGCAGAACAACACAGCAATCGCACTGCAGGTGAGAAGAACGTGTGTTTGTGCATTTAAGGCTTCGAATATTGTGAATTGGCCTTTGGAATATATTTGTAAGATATTTGTTAAATAAAATATTGTTCTCGATTTTGTATTTGCTAAATTTGTATACAGTAAATTTATATTCATAGATTTTTTCCAGTCTAAGCTGGTTTGATGGTCTTGGTTGGTCTCACAGCCTGGTCAGGCCAGTCTGGTTTGCTGGTTTTAGAGGGGTTTTGGGCAATTGTCAGGTGATGAGGTTGGGAGACCAGCTGGCTGACCAGTTAAACCAGGCAAACTCCAGCTTGTCCAGGCTGGACTATTTTAAACCATATATGACCAGCAAACCAGCTTAGGCTAGTTTAAGATGTTTTTTTTCAGCAGGGTTGTGGCTCAAAGTGCGTTCACACTGACAGTGGTTAAAATGCAGGAGGTTAACAAGTCACTCTACTCTTTGTTAAGGCCAAAGCATACTTTCATACTAGATTTTTCTTGTAGTGTGACGTGAAATTCATCATTAACACAGTACGCACGGACTGTACACGTGCAGGATACTTTTTCTAGACATGCCAAAAATCAGCATCATTGGCGCTTGCCCCTGTCGTAGTGCGCATGTGTTGAACGCATTTGTATGGGCTCGCAATCAAAAGATTACACTATAAAAGATTAAGCACTCAATAATGTGAGACACAGAAGGGCACACTAAATAATTTAGTGTACTTCATCTTTTTTTTCAGCCTCAGATGGCTCACGAAGTGCCCACAGTTCCTTTACTGACTGTCATATACGTGAGGCTTCAAAAATGGGCTATACACAGACAGTCTGAGCGGACTGTGATGATGACGAAATTTGACTATATATACTTCTTTTCCTGTAAAAATGCAGTTATTTCCTTCTTAGGGAAGAAAACAAAACAATATGTAACAATAATGCTTTATTAACGTTTTGGAAACAAAGCCTTCCACGGTAAAATGACAGAATTGCCGGTGGACTTTCTGGTGCTCACTAGGGAGTAGGTGCCCTACGCAGACTGAACGGCAGTTGAAATTATTTTAACTTTGTGCGGTGCATCGACAGACCACGGAGAGAAAAGGCTAGCCTACCACAACGGTCCCTCATCAGTGCCATGAATCGCATTTGTGATTGTGGTGTAAACACATCGCAAAAGTTCATCCCTATTACAACCAGTGTTTAGAACTCGCACAGAGCTGAATAAAATGGCAGTATCTGATGTGAAATTTGGAAAACGTGTTTATCGCGATTAAGAAAAATTTACGTGTTAAACATTTTAAATTAATCACTTTTAACACGTTCATTTTGACACCTCTAATAAAAACAAAATAAACAGTTGCCACTTTAAATGTCGGTCAAAAAATATTTTTCTGAGTGGGTGGTTCTTTGCCAGAATAAGCTTCAATAAGCTTCCGTTAGTCAAAAGTCTAGATATGCAAGAATATTTTCTACTAGACGTTCCTACTTGACTGAAGCGTCTAACTATATTTGCAGGTGGATCCAACATAGTCTCATAACAACTCATAATAACTCGTACAGATGGCGAAATCGTAAGATGACGTAAGAAAATCATGCATCAAATTATGTTTTTATATGAGCCAGCACGTGCAATTTCATATGATTTCGACCATTTCGTACTATTATTATTATGACTTCACATGAGCGGTTTGCACTCCCATTGGTTATCGCCACATCACCTCATGGATCATTTTCATATACTGTGCTCAACTTTTTTGCATCTCTTACAGTAGTTAAAATCATCAACACTGATTGAAAATGAATGACTTTCTCTGCAAATCGCTGTTTGTGTGAACGCCTCTTAAGATTTTGTCTCATTTGAACATTGAAAGGATTTACTGTACTGGAAGAATTAACCTTTTTATGATACCCACTGTTTCTGAAAGCACAAATTTGTTTTAGCTTGAATATGGATCCCTCAGTGTGATTATGGTGATCTGTAAATGCATTTTTGTCTGTTGTTCATGTAGTTTCAATTGTTTGTAATTGTTTACCATCACATAAGAGTTATAACTCATGAACCATTGTTTTAAGATGTTTCGTTCGTCTGCATCCTCATAAATCAAACACCATTAATGCGTTTGAGTTCACTACAAACACTGTCTTTGTTCTTATGTTTTCAGCATTTAATAGTTCAACAGAAGTCGTTATTTCTTGCAGTAAATTGATGTAATCTCTATGGCTTACATTGCTTACAAGTAGCACTATTGGTATAAACAGCATCTTAGTTAAAGTGGATTGTTAAATTAATAGATTTAGTCTATGCTAAAATTATTTAAGTGTATGGAAGAGCTTTTGTGTGTTTTTACACTATGTCCACTGTGATTGTTTTCATCTTTCATAAATTTGTCCTGTCTGGTACTGTCTCGTAAAAGCCTGTATGTGTCAATGTGACCCCTGTTGGCATGTAAGCGAGTCATCTTTTCAACGTGTCGCTGCTGTATAAGGGGCTCCATCGAAGAGCAGGTCCTTAGTTATCTTGTCATCACGGTTGCAGGCTGGCCTCCGTACACTGCATGACATTGGGCCAGAAATCCGCCGTGCAATATCGTGTGACCTGCAAGATGACGAGCTAGTAGACTTTATGCCAGAAGAGGACGAGGAAATTTATAGGGTAAATTACAACCTTTTATGACCCCCTCTCCCCTCCTGTAGAATCGATCTGCACCTCATTCCCTTACTTTAACTGCTTTGGAAAAAATGGAAACAGTCTTGAGTTGTTTTTAATAGTAACGGTTTCTTAAGGAAGTTGCGATAAATTGTTTGCCTTCCCTGGAGATTGTACAAACGTATTAGTCTAAGGTTAAGACATTGAACAAGGATAAATTCACCCAGGCCTAAGGTTGACAAGTTTAAGAGTTGACTTGGTCACTGCTTATTTGAAGTAAGTGTGAAGAACTCATGCTGACTTTTTGACTTTGGCAGGAAAGTTTCAAGTTTGTAGTAATAACTGATAACTGTAGCGTAGCATATATTATCCTATGTAGTCCATTGTAATTTTAGATTCAGTTCTGATTTAATCAGTTAAAGAAATGGTTCACCCAAAAATGAAAAATCTGGCATTAATTGCTCACCCTCATATCATTCCAAACCTGTTTAATGTGAATAATTCTGTAGAAAATGAAAGAAGAATTTTTAAGAAACTTTTTTCATACAGCAACAGTTCATATTAACCATTAAAAATGTAAATAAATACAAAAACACCAAAAAGCACCATGAAGTAGTCCATGCAACGTGTGTTATATTCAAAGCCGTCTGAAGCCCTATGATAGCTTTGTGTGAGGAATATATGGAGATCATTGAAACAGACGGAAACAAGACATAACTGGTTCTCACATGATACAGGATGTGGCCAACATCAGTAAGTCAAACCTGCGCCATAGACACCCTATTTAATTTGAGACCTGAATACAGTGTCCAGATTTTTGGTGAACTATTCCTTTAAATTCACTCACAACATATGCCATTTTACCTCCTTTCCAACTTCTTTTTTCTCATGAGATCATTAAAAAACCACAATCAAATGTTTCCCATTTGATAAACGATCATTACTTATGCTAAGCGGAACACTTTCTTCTACCTTATGATCACAAGTATTTGTTCACAGCGAAATGATGGACTCTTTGGCAACCACATCAACCACATAAATGGAGACCCGAGAAGAAGCTCTGGCCACCAGACAAACGCAACACAGCGGCCCCTACAGGTGCAGCCGCCCCCACATTATGCCCACATGGAACAACATGTGGGGCGCTTGGGCCGCGCCAATGCCATGGCGCAGCAAAACCACCATCGCCACCACCACCATCATCACCACCATCATCATCACAATTCCTACAAGTCGCCCAAGTCTACCAACATCAACCTCAACAATGCCAACTTTTCCAGTTTACCCAATGGAGGACACAATCGGTTCTATGAGCATATGCCTCCTAACGGCTATCCAGGATCGTACTACAGAGAATACGACAAGCCCAGGACCCCAAACGGGCAAAGGTGATTGGCTCATCCATCCTTTCTGTGGAACATTTAGCTCTCACTGATATTTTATTTGCCAGCAATGTATGGCATAGTCTCATTAATATCACCAGTATCACTTAAGCAAATTCCTTAGATCCTTCGGATTGCTTGGAATATTGCTTTAGCAAGGATGTTTAATGTATTATTAGTACTTGACTTCTTTAGTGATAAACTAAGTGACCTTTAAACTCTCCATTCATTGATTAATTCACTCATTCTGTGTCGTCATCAGCTATAGACATTAGTTTCTAAATCCTTTTCCTTTTTAAAAGTTATCCACCTTAAAATCCTACACCTGCCCTCTTGAAAACCCACTGTTCTCTTCTCACCTACATTGGTCAATTATGTTTTTCAAGTGGTACCCTTTCTCTGTTGCCACTTTCTTTTCAGGATGTTTTCACTTTAGAGTTTTAGGTGCAGACCAGAGTTCATTTGACGTCAAGAGTTAATTTCATTGGTGTGTTAGCTGTTTTCCAATCTGCACGCCAAGGAATCATACCTGGTCATACTTCAAGTTCTATTTAGTATGGTTGGCAATTAGTATGAAAGCAATCTGGCCTTATTTGTGGAAATTAATTTGATATTGATGTTCCCAAGGTTATCTACTAAGTTACATTTGAAAAAGTATTGCCAAGCTGCAGCTTCACTTGCTGTTCGGCTTCTTCACTGTAACATTTTAAGGGTGTTACAGGAATACGGTTTGGAATATAAAAATTCCATTAAATTAATAGACTAAAGCACTGCCCAGATATAGCAGCGCTTCCTGTTTTGGCATCCTCACACATTCCTGAGGCAATTTTTGGTAAACAGTTTTAACAATAAGGAATTGTTTTTCAAAAATAATCTTTACATTTAGCGATGCTTGGCCTAAGATCATTTTAGCAAAATTTGTAGACGATTAGACAAAATCTATATTTTGAGTTTTTTGAGTCCTTGATGGCTGAAATTGTCCACCAAGGAAAATGTAATATATGACATGTATGAAAAAAATTATGACCCAAGAAAAATGTTTACTCATGTTTAGACCAAGCAATCGAACCAAGTGTGAAAACAGCCTCACATATATAAAATGCTATATTATATATGTGCCCATCCAGTTTCTTTTACCATTTTCCCTTGCTTTTTTCCACCTTTCTCTCTTTCCTAACCAAAATGCTTTCTCTTAACCATTTCTCTGCTTTCTGGAACAGAAGGCGCTACTATGAGACGTATATTAGGTACGTTATATTAGGAATTATATGTTCACTTAGCAGGTATAATTGCTTGTAGAACAACAGATGGTGAACGAAAAGCAGAATTGTGGTCAGTGGGTAACAGCATTGTTGAATGGCTAGACGAATGCTTTGTCTTTCCATCTTTGCCCTGTTCCAAATAACCTTGTACCCTTTCCCAACTTTTAATGAAATGGTATAAAAAAGTTAATGTCGTTAGTTTTAGAGCCTTCTAGAAAACATTCGGCACTGGTTAAACATATATTATAATATAAGCAAGTATATGATTCATATTAATGCTAATACCCCCCCATACCAGCCTCAACCGGTTGGCTTGTTTTAGTTGGTCTCTCAGCTTGTTCATACTGGTAAGTTGACTGGTTTTAGAGGGTTTTGGAAACTTTTTAGCTGGTCAGGCTGGGAGACCAGTTTAAACCAGCTAAGACCAGCCAACCAGTTTAGGCTGGTTTAAGCTAATTTTGTTTCATCAGGGATATTGCTTTCAAAAATTATTTTGTCAGAATACACAGCTAATTTGAATGGTTGTTAATGGAGAAACAGGCTTTTGCTGCCATATTGCAGCTTTTTGCCACCATTTGGAACAGGACCCTATACACACAAAGATTGACTACAAAACTGGAAAGAGTTTGTAGGAACAACAGTAATGCATTAACCAATAAGGATGAGACTTTGAATCTCTGTTTGTTGTAATTGGGTGTTAAAGGGAAAGAGGAGGGGCTTGCTGCATGTGTCTGCTGGATGATAACTGGTGCTAATTAAATGAAACGCTTGCCTTAAAGGATGACTCTTTAATACTTGACAAAAACTTGAGCAACACAGTGTTTATCGCTAATTAATCAGTAGAGTTATGTTTTTGTTTGTTTGTTTTAAAAGCCTAAACAAGAGTTGTCCTTTAAGTTCACTTCTGCAGGAATGTTGATTAAGTTTTATACTGGGCAAATGGGGCTGCCAGACTTTTTACCCTATAGACCTAGAAGTAGAAGCAGCATTAATTTGATGAAAAAGAAAACAAGGCTGTAAGGGGTAGCCAGTTCCATGGGTCTCATTCATAAAACACAAGCAAAACAGATTTCTGTTTAAATGGTTTGTAATACATTTCTTATATTGTTGCATTGTATGTGACAATTTACATGAGGATGGATTTACAAGCAATTTACACAGAAATTCATCCTGTTCATGTTCCATGAATGAGGTCCATGATGTCTTACTGTCTCTACTGTTTTTTTACCACTGGAAATTCAGCATAAGTATTTTGATGAACATCACATGATATAGATGAAATTACCATGATGCTCCAGGTTCGTTTTGCGCAGCAGATGTTAATGGTGGACATGGTCATTATGTAACATGATGTTTATGTTAATTAAAGTTATTATAATTTGTATTTGCATAACCTTTCACAAACAGTAGCCAATGCACTGTGGAGGTGGAGACGGTGTCCCATTTGTTCCATTAGATCTTACATGGTGGTAAGATCATCATTAGATCATACCTCAGATACCTCATCTGTCACAGCAACTGCACTTTGGACATAAAAAAAGAACCCATTGCCAAAAGTACCCGGATGTTCTGGAGATGATCTTTTGTTTGTGAATAGTATCTAATTTCAATCAAATTCCCCCATTGGCCCTTTTCAATCATGGCATCCTAATCATCCCCATCCCTGAATTGGCTATATCACTGTACTCTCACCTCTCCACCAAATGCTGGTGTGTACTGTGCGTACTGGTGCACTATGGCTGCCGTCGCGTCATCCAGGTGGATGCTGTGCACTGGTGGTGGGTGAGGAGAGTACCCTGTTCAGTATGTAAAGTGCTGTGAGTGTAGTGTCATAAAAAAGCTATATAAATATAATGTTCATTCATTCTTTCATCTATAAACCACACAGCAGTATGATATGTTAGGCTTCATTCATAAAAATTGATTCGTTCTTAAATCCATGTGTATGCAGTCTGATGCATTCAAAGCCATAATTTATGCAAGAACGGTTTTACAAAACATTTGCACAAAAAATTAGTACTGCTCATGCTTCATGAACGAGGTCCATTTCATGGACTGTACTTTTGTCCTTCACAGCCTTGTTTTGGTACATCAAATTAAATACTGCATCACTTTTAGGTCTCGTAGTCGTTGAAGACATCTAATCTCAGCACAAGGAAATTACTGAGGTACTGTTTAACAATAGAACGTCTTTGAGCTGAGACTAGATTTCTAAAGACTTTTATCTAGATGATTAAGGCTACAACACTGCTAACAGCTATCTTGATATGGTTGTGCTCATTTACTTATGAGGTTTAACTGCATCACTGCACTCTGGAGCCACATGTCTGCATGGTAGTGCATGGATATGTTTCAACTAGTTAACAAAAATCTAACCAACCTCTCACTAACCCCTTGACCTTCACACAGGTCACACGGCAGTGAAAGAAGACGACCGGCAATACGTCGTGAAGAGGAGTACGATGAAGATTGTTATTCTGGCGAGTACTACAGTGGAGAGGAGTTTTACGAAGATGACAGAATGCTGTCGGGTGATAGGTTAGTTGTGTGCTTTCGCAGGATTTTATATTTAATTGAAAACAATATCATAAATATAGTGATCACATTGCATATCTTTGGTATAAGTTACAACCAAAGGGTTCCATTTCAAAGCCATAAACGTTATAGTACCAAAGTCCCTTTCATGTTGCATCATGGCGTCGCGGATGGCCGCCTCAGTATGGAGCTCTCCAGTTCTTTTGCTGTTTATATTAGTTTGTCCTGTGTTTAGTAATTTATTTCAGATCAGTTTTACCAGAGACAAGCTGCTAAATATTCGGCAGCACACGCCAGACAATCTTTTATCTGTTTTGGATTATTCTGACGTTTTGCTGGACATTTTAGTCGGAGGAGCAGCGGTGCAGTGCAAGCGCATTAAAAGATGCAAGCGTGGGAAGCGAGCCAGCGTGCCGGTCAAGCTCCGACAGCGTGACTTTCCAATTGCGCTGCCAAGCATCCATCTGGCGAATCTCAACTCTTCCTAACAAAACGGACGAATTACTTCTCAGCTGCAAAAATAAGGACTTTACAAAGTCCTGGAGTTAACAAATGTTGGTGTAGTACAGATGTAACAATGCTGAAGAAAATGTGCTGTCCTAATTTAGAGGCACTCTTCATAAACTGTAGGCCTTTCAACTTGCCGTGGGAGTTTTCCATGTGTATTCTTGTGTGTGTTTATATATTGTATTAGATACTTTGTCAGAGAGATGTACCATGTATTTTCTTTGTGCAGGTACCCCAATAGTGACCAGGAGTATGAGACACCACGGGGTTACCATCATCCTGACAGTTACTATGATGATGACGAGCAGCCCCTTTATCATGATTCACATAGGTCGCCAAAGAGAAGACTGCTTCCTCCAACACCACAAGGCGAGTTTTTGGGTTTCATATTTTAAAGAATTCAGTTTGTTCAGTGACAAAAAAAAGCTCCGTTCTTTATTATTAAACTTTCTTAATAATTTTAGAGGAGATTAATGAAGGTTATCATAGATAAAACTCTCTCTCATTCATACTAACATATATGCATAATTCCACAGGGAATCGGGGACCGTCGTTCAATTTTGAGTGTCTACGCAGGCAGAGCAGTCAAGATGATCTTCCTCACCAGCGTACTGCTCTTCCGTTACATCTCATGCAACACCAGGTAACATTCATTATGAAAATAGGGGAGGTGGTATTAATACACAGCATCTTATAGAGGATATTTAATATAATAAAAATTAATATAAATATAATTATATTTTATAAAATATATTTAAAAATGAATAGTTCAGACTCTCAAATCTGATTGGATGAGCCACATTCAAATTTGAAACCGTAAAATAGCCAATATATGGACACTTAATACCACGCATTAATTTTAGGGCTATCAGTTGATTAAATAAATAATATGCCTATTAATTAATCAAAGTAATTGCATATCAACATGTGCAGAAAAAGGCCCTCAAATAAAAATAATTCAATACATAATTATTAAATAATTTTGCAGATAGAGTTAATTAGACACATTAGTTAAATGTATAAATCTTTGATAGAAGTACATGTATATATGCTATAAAATCAGTACACATACTGTAATTAAAAGTTGGGCAAAATCTGCTGCCATTTTCCAGTGGACTTTTTTAATAAAAGGATCAAATGAGCAAAATTTGCAAGATAAACTTAAGTGTACAATGCATTATAAGACACTGTACATACAGATATTTAACAAAGTTTAATTTGCTAGAGTTTAAAATCTCAAAACTATTATATTCCCTGGGTTTCGTTTAATCTCTATCACGCACATGCTGGGACTATCTTGCATGTTATCGCTTTTGAAACAGGTTCAGATGACAGGGATTTAGCTTTATTGGGTGATGTGAAGAGATATGGCAGCTTGCCTGGATCTCTCCCACACATGGCTCACCACATGCAGGTGAAGTCTCCATTCTCTGTACAGTTTATTATGCACTGGAATAAGTTGCGCATAATGAATAAGCACGCATTGCTCCACACAATCAGTTTCTGTTCAAGGATGTATAGTCAAGCTTAGCGTGTACCTCCTGGAAATGTATATATGCCGTTTTTAGCCACAGAAAAAAAAACTGTAGTATCTGTAAGCGAAAAAAAAAATAGAATACTGCATTAATTGCGTCACGACATTAATAACATGAAAAATGACTATTACAATTGTAAAAAATGGTTCAGAACTTCTTAAACTACTTCAAAGAGTTCTCATCAAAAAATCCTCCATGTGCAGCAATGACAGCTTTACAGATCCTTGGCATTCTAGCTGTCAGTCGGGCACTTCTCATGCACCTTACAGACTAGCTGATCCCACTAAACTTTTCTTTTTGTTTTTCTGTTTCAAAAGTGTTTTTTCTTTTCAGTTCTTCCCATAATGCCTGCACCCCTGAGTCTTCTCTTTACTGTTGTACATGAAACTGGTGTTGAGCAGGTAGAATTCAATGAAGTTGTCAGCTGAGGACATATGAGGTGTCTATTTCTCAAACTAGACACTCTGATGCACTTATCCTCTTGTTAAGTTGTACATCGGGCCTTCCACATCTCTTTCTGTCCTTTTTAGAGCCAGTTGTCCTTTATCTTTGAAGACTGTAGTGTACACCTTTGTATGAAATCTTAATTTCAAAAATCTTCAATTTTTTGGCAATTTCAAGCATTGTATAGCCTTCATATCTCAGAACAATGATTGACTGACTAGAGAAAGCTTTTTCTTGTATGCCATTTTTTTTACCTAGTATTGACCTGAAGACATGCCAGTCTATTGCATATTGTAGCAACTCAAAAACAAACACAAGGACAATGTCAAGCCTAATTTAACGAACCAAATAGCTTTCAACTGTGTTTGATATAATGGCAAGTGAGTTTCTAGTACCAAATTAGCAAATTAGCATTATTAATCAAGGATAAGGGATTGGAGTGATGGCTGCTGAAAATTGGGCCTGTCTAGATTTGATAAAAAAAATAAAAATTCAAATAGTGATGGTGCTGTTTTCTACATCAGTAATGTCCTGACTATACTTTCTGATCAGTTGAATGCCACTTTGGTGAAATAAAGTACCAATTTCCTTCAGAAACCGCAAAATCTGTACATTATTCCAAACTTTTGGCCATCAGTGTATATATTCATAAAAATTATAATTCAGATATTTAAATACATTATTGTGGCTGACTAGTAGTAAATTGATTAGACATTACTAAGATCAGCTTTAGAAGGCAATATATTGTTTATTTCCATATCACTGAACATAAGCCAATCATTGGCCTACAGTCGAGTTAGGATGCATATTTGTACAGTTGCATCAGACAGATGCTTTTTGAGTGTCTCACTTTGGTAGTGTTGCATCATAAACACTGCATTTTAGGATGCTGTGTCAAATTAAATGTAGTTTAATTCATGTCTCAAAACCCCTGCATTCGGAGTTGCGTTCCATCCAGCTGTTTTTGTGGTTTGGTCTGACTGGGACTCACAAAAAAAATTGGTCAGATGGTAGGAATATTCCTTATTACAATTCTGGGCTTGATTAATTGCATTCATTTTTTAACACTTTTTTTTTTATTAACTGTACAAAATTATTGCGTTTAATCGATAGCCCTATTGAATTTAATTCTAAATGAAGGGTTCTGTAGGTCTCTGTTACCTGACAAATATAACTGTATTTGGTGTCCTAAACTATAACATATACAAGTCCTTCTCAAAAAATTAACATATTGTGATAAAGGTCATTATTTTCCATAATGTAATGATAAAAATTAAACTTTCATATATTTTAGATTCATTGCACACCAACTGAAATATTTCAGGTCTTTTATTGTTCTAATACTGATGATTTTGGCATACAGCTCATGAAAACCCAAAATTCCTATCTCAAAAAATTAGCATATCATGAAAAGGGTCTCTAAACGAGCTATTAACCTAATTATCTGAATCAACTAATTAACTCTAAACACATGCAAAAGATTCCTGAGGCTTTTAAAAACTTCCAGCCTGTTTCATTACTCAAAACCGCAATCATGGGTAAGACTGCCGACCTGACTGCTGTCCAGAAGGCCATCATTGACACCCTCAAGCAAGAGGGTAAGACACAGAAAGAAATTTCTGAATAAATAGGCTGTTCCCAGAGTGCTGTATCAAGGCACCTCAGTGGGAAGTCTGTGGGAAGGCAAAAGTGTGGCAAAAAACGCTGCACAACGAGAAGAGGTGACCGGACCCTGAGGAAGATTGTGGAGAAGGACCGATTCCAGACCTTGGGGGACCTCGTGGAAGCAGTGGACTGAGTCTGGAGTAGAAACATCCCCGCATTCCCCAGGTCAAGCCACTTTTGAACCAGAAACAGCGGCAGAAGCGCCTGACCTGGGCTACAGAGAAGCAGCACTGGACTGTTGCTCAGTGGTCCAAAGTACTTTTTTCGGATGAAAGCAAATTTTGCATGTCATTCGGAAATCAAGGTGCCAGAGTCTGGAGGAAGACTGGGGAGAAGGAAATGCCAAAATGCCTGAAGTCCAGTGTCAAGTACCCACAGTCAGTGATGGTCTGGGGTGCCATGTCAGCTGCTGGTGTTGGTCCACTGTGTTTTATCAAGGGCAGGGTCAATGCAGCTAGCTATCAGGAGATTTTGGAGCACTTCATGCTTCCATCTGCTGAAAAGCTTTATGGAGATGAAGATTTCATTGTTCAGCACGACCTGGCACCTGCTCACAGTGCCAAAACCACTGGTAAATGGTTTACTGACCATGGTATTACTGGGCTCAATTGGCCTGCCAGCTTTCCTGACCTGAACCCCATAGAGAATCTGTGGGATATTGTGAAGAGAAAGTTGAGAGACGCAAGACCCAACACTCTGGATGAGCTTAAGGCCGCTATCGAAGCATCCTGGGCCTCCATAACACCTCAGCAGTGCCACAGGCTGATTGCCTCCATGCCACGCCGCATTGAAGCAGTCATTTCTGCAAAAGGATTCCCGACCAAGTATTGAGTGCATAACTGAACATAATTATTTGAAGGTTGACTTTTTTTTTGGTATTAAAAACACTTATTTTATTGGTCGGATAAAATATGCTAATTTTTTGAGATAGGAATTTTGGGTTTTCATGAGCTGTATGCCAAAATCATCAGTATTAAAACAATAAAAGACCTGAAATATTTCAGTTGGTGTGCAATGAATCTAAAATATATGAAAGTTTAATTTTTATCATTACATTATGGAAAATAATGACCTTTATCACAATATGCTAATTTTTTGAGAAGGACCTGTATATTTTCTCTGTGACTTGCAGTTTATTGCATTATTGTAAACACATGCCAGCATATTAATAAATACAGTATATTTTTACAATGACAGCTGTACTTTCTATTCCAGGTGATGGCAGTAGCAGGTCTAGACTCCAGCAGGGCTAACAGGCTTTCACCTACACGATCTACCAGATCATGGGCGTCACCTCCACCCACTCCTGCAAGTAAAGATCGAACCCCCTACTACACGCCACTCATCCGTGTAGATCGCCCTCTAAGGGACAGCGCCAGCAGCAGTCACTCCTCCATACGGAAAAGCTTGTGGTATACAGACGACCCTGAATACCAGCAGAGGAACTACTCGCCCATTCACCTGCAGGTCCCACCTGAGTTCAGACACCAGTACCACCAGAAGAGAGGCAGTGCAACCAGCCTGGTAGAGGCGGTAAGTGAGAAACATCCAATTGGGGTGAATCTCATTAAAACATGTCCAGCTCACATTTAAACACAAAATGAATAAATCGTGCTGCGTCAGTAGCTGTTGCTATGGGAGCTCTCAGGAGTGTTGTTCTCTGAAACCCCATAGAATCATATCAATTTCAGTTTGGCAGGTGCCACTTGGCGCTACGCCCCATGCAAGCATCATAGTGGTCATATAAGCTGGGCACCACAGTAATCATCGGTTGCATCCGCAGCCTTTCAGCGAGTGGATTATCTTCTCCCTGTGTGCTCGTATTTTTTCAGTGTTTTCCACCATCTGAGCAATTTATTCTTCTGTTTTACGGGAACATTCTGAAGCAGTGTCCACGATGACGCACGCATTAGTGCGAAGCACTAAGCGCCACCTGCCAATTTGAAAGGGGCGTGATTCTTTAGGGTTTAAGAGATCAGCTCTCCTGGGAAGAGCTCCATTGCATCAGCTACTGACGCAGCACCTTTCCCCCTCCTTTAAGGGAACCAAGGTTACATTTGTAACTCAGACATTTTCCTCACAAATTCCTGTTTGGTGATTCTCATTAGATTCTGATTACTGTTATATGTAAAAAAAAAACTTAAACATTTAAAAACATTTCTCGTTTTGCTGCAAGAATTCAATATGTGTTAAGCAGTGTTAACACCACTGGCATAAAAGCTAGATGGAATTTCTTATATTATACGAAAGACTGTAATAAAAAAAATACAAATGTATATTAAAAATGAATGACCGCAAAGGAGAACACGAGTCGGGACTGCCACGAGCAAAGGTTTGTTGTGGAATCTTTAAAAGCATGTGTCTAGAAAACATGATAACGCTCGTTCACATTTGAAAAGCAAATCTAAAATTTAGTAATATATATCTCTGTTCACAATGAAATATTTTAAATAAGCATATTAATCCAATCATTCTAATCTAATTCATCACCATCTCAACTGTATTATGTCCCACATTAAATAGAATTGAACTTTTAACAACCTAATAAACCAACTGAGCTTATTAATTTGATAATATTGCATAGTTTGACTGTAATTGATTGCCATGTAAAATTTATTTTAGTGCCATAATGCAATTAATTTTAATGTATAAATCAAATAAAGAAAGGGCAATAACATTCTGAGAATGTCATTCAACCAACCTTTTATTCATTCATAGAATTATAGGGCAAGGTTAATTTATACATTAAATAAAGAAAGGGCAATAATACATAGGCCTAATAATATTTTATTATCAATATTTGAATATTGAATTACCAATATTTTTGTAATGCTATAACTATTGATTGCTATGTTGTATCAACACAACATTTTTCTTTTTTATATTGGACACCTTGTGTCACTTCATTCGACACACCGTCGAGTGAGTGACAGCAGGGGAACTTGGTTACTGTTGTAACCTCCGTTCCCCGAGGGAAGGAACGAGAAGTTGTGTCCCTCCTGCCACAGCACTAGACCTACCACTGTAAACGGCTGTACCTTATTTTCGGCTCCTCAGTGCAAAATCCTGACTGGCACTCGCTGCCCCGCTTCCCTTTATACCCCTATGTCCGGGGCGGAGCATGCAAATTCTGTCTGCCAACTCCCAGGAAGACCCCTTGTGTCACTTCAGTCGACACAACGCCTCTTTCCTTCCCTCTGGGAATGGAGTTTACAACAATAACCATGACGTTTTTTTTTTACCCCATTGTCATGTTTTCCTTCTTCTTGTTTTAAGCATTAAAACTTAACTTGATTTGTTTAAGCTTAACTAATTTTGTTAATATTTCTCTGAAAACAAGACTTATCATGGGCCATATTTTAAGACTGCTACCTCTTAATGGCAGTGCTATACGATTTGTCTATGCGCAAAGTCATTAGCCATGGCCATGAAGTTTTGGTATTTTTGTGCAAGCATGCGCTAAGTCTGTTGGCAAAATAGTGTGCACAAAACTTGAATTGGTTTGGTCGAATGGAATTCTGAGGTTCTTCTTCGTTTATTGTGCTGTCTGTGTCCTATTATATATTCCATTCCCTGTCAACCAACGTTGATATAAGAATTTGGTAGTGTAAATGGGCTGTATGCAATAAATATGGACCATTTGAGTCTAATATTCATTGCGCATAAATTATTAACTTGTTGTCATGTATATTTCCTTATACATGGAAAATGTACATGCTCGTCAGGACTAATTGGATGTAGGCTCCGTTAAATTAAAAGAATGTAAGTACAATTAATCAAATTGATCAGCTGACATACAAATCATTTCTAGTATTAAAAGTGATCGATAGCTCTTTGATATTATCGGCTGGTGGAATCCCCAGATTGTAAATGCAGGAACTGAGTTTAGACTTTGCGCAAGAATAGACGAGGGTCTCGGACATCTTAGTGCAATTAGCTTTTTTTCAGGAAAATATAAAATTGCAATTTGCACCACTGCATTAACATGCAATACACCCACAGTGTATTCGTGATAATGTGGCCTGCTGCATCATTGAAGACAAAATCTACAACTTTGTCATTAAATTTTTTCTTTTGTCTGTGGGCAGGTGTTGATATCAGAAGGCTTGGGTCGATACGCCAAGGATCCGAAGTTCGTAGCAGCCACGAAGCACGAGATTGCGGATGCCTGTGAGATGACCATCGATGAGATGGAGAGCGCTGCCAGCCACCTCCTAAATGGCAGCATTGCGCCAGGAGTCAATGGTGTTAATGTGTTTCCCATACTGGGTCACAGAGACTACGAGCTACATGATGTCTCGGCTAGCTATAGTGATGATGAACCTGAGCCAGAACTTCGACCGCGGTACGAGGAGGACCTGGCGGACGAAATGATATGCATTACCACTTTATAGCATCTGGTTAGCAGCTAACATGACCACTTTATAGTGTCTGCTTAGCGGATAATGCTTAAATGACTGCTTTATAGCATCTAGGTGGCGGCTAACGCTAACATAGCCACTATAAAACATCTAGTTAGCGACTAATGCTAACGTGATAACTTTATAGCATCTGGTTAGAAGCTTACCTTAAAAAATTAGCATGTTCTTCAAAAAACTGATCAATGAAACAAATATAAAGTATATTTATTGGCTTACTACCTAAAGAAGTGCCTTTACAGCGGAACAGAAAGGCACCAAATGTATGGGCTCGTTGGTCCCGACCACTCATTTCCTGTTCAGCCAGGAACTTGGCAGCCACAACGCCGGAGATGAGATCATTTTGCGGCATTTAGCCATGTTTTTTTGACTGAATAGGGGGACCACCTACAACTTGAAGTTGAGATCTGTCACTGCAGGACATGGACCAATGAGCAGTGAGGGGAGGTACCCAGGGGCAGGCTGTTTCCAAGGTGATGACAATCAGAGTGAATATGTCATTACCTCAGTCACTTTATTAAGGGTTTTGCATATCAAGCATGTTGCAAGCTCAATGCAAGCTCAGTATGGCATATCCCTCGACAAAGGCTTTAGTTTCAACTTATGACCCTCACTTTATTTTAGTAACCTTAAGGTACAACTGCATATTTTAGAGAACAACCACTAATTATACAACACTGGTTTACAATAAAGATATCATGCAGAGTTGTGGTAAACTGGACACAATTTACAAGAGAATTTCAGCATTTGTGTTGAATGCACTAGCAGACAGGTTATTTTTTAATTTAGGATAGCCTGTTTGATATTTCATAGTATGCTGTAAATGACTTGTAATATATAAAGCAAAAGAAAAACTTTGTAAAGAGACATTATATATTTTGTAAGTGTGAACTGTACATAAAAAGTCAGCAATATTAATCCTAATTGATGTTATTGCATTTCAAAAAGAAGAAATTTGGTGTTATTTTAATAGGTTCTGTACTTTATTAAATTCTCTGCCTTTATTCTTTGCTCATATGCATTCTTTCTTGTTTGCGAAAAATAGAACAAAAAAGCCAATTTTATATGAGGTTATGTCTGTAACACACCTGCCGCACAAGATATGCAATTGTTTCTTCAGTGTCTGCTTTCATAACCGTAACCAACATAGTGTTCCTTTAAAATCTATGACATGCAGTATGGGTCACAAAAAGTTGACCTCCATTATGGAGATTTCTGTAGGGCTTACATAATTGTCTTAATTGTGTTTTTGTTTTTGCTTTTTTTTTTGAATATTTTGTGCAGGGAAGGTGCACAGGAGGGTGCAATGGTAAATGCTTTGTGCATTAACAATGCTGCTTAATTAGTCTGCAGTTAAACTGTACGACCCTCACCAGGAACATGCTGCCATTTGGAAAAGCCTGCTGCCATTGGCTGATCTATGAACAGCTGATCTTGGAATAGTGTGCATGCTCCCCAACTACTTCAAAGGGAGACCCAAAGCTAGTTTCAGATCAGTGATTAATTTCTAACAATATTATTGGGTGTTTTGTGCCCTTATGGGTACATATTTAAATATTCTTTTAGGGTTTATAATAACAGTGATGATGATGATGATAATGAAGAAGATTATGACAAAAAATGTTTTGATTATTTGTGGAAGTTTTGGGTTGCTTGAAGAGTTATGTTCACATCGTGCATTCTTATAGGGATATTTCACACAAAAATGAAAATATTGTTATTATTTACTAGCACCCATGTTGCTCCAAACCGCTAGCAGACGTTTTCAAGACTCTTCAACAGTTCATAGTGACCACATCTGTCAAGCCCTAAAAACATACAAGTACCTTACAAGTAGTCCATATGACTTCTAACCTTAACCTATGCCTATACCTAATCAATAGTGTTCAAAATCCAAATGAGAAATGAAAAGCACACATTCCAAAGCAACCACGTTATCTCGTGTAACTTCAATGATGCTTTTGTCTCGCGTGCTTGACTGGTCTTGAACCGGTGACCTCCGAGTCCAAAGACTAACGCTTCATCAGGTGAGCAACCGTGCAAGCTAATCACGTTGGATTAAGTGTGTAAATGTAGGTGAGTCTGTAATACAAGCGTTAAAAGATATCGTTAAATATCTTTAACAAATAATGTGTTATAGTAAAAGTGTTTCAATATCATAACATAGCAGTGTGTGAGTAATAGTACAAAAACAAGTGTTTATAAAGCCATAATCAGCCGCTATAGTAGGGATTTGCGTGAAAGTGAATAAAATGCACAGTTGTTGTAGTCACGAAACATGGAACTCGGCACGTAAAAGTCAGTTTGCAAAAATGTTGTTATAATAATTTTCATTCTATGAGACTAGGTTGGATAATTTTGTGCGAGAAAAGGCAAAAATAATTGTACATATTTACTGACAATCTTCCTTTCCGGCGCAGATCTGAAATTTCATTTTCCATTCCACATGTTCAAACTGGTGCCGCGCTCGGTTACGACACATATTTTGGAATCTGAAAGCAGAAACGGTGAGATTTCAGAATGGCAGGAAATTATCAGTGAATAACGACATAAATTTTGGTCTGTCCCTCACACAAAACTATTGTTCAGTTTTCGTAGACTCAGAATATAACGCATCACGTAGACTAATGTTCATATGGAGTCATGTTGACTACTTTTATTGTGTTTTGTTGTCCTTTTAGGGCTTGACAGATGTGGTCATTATGAACGTTGTACTGAAAAGATCCATGTTAATATTCTTAGAAAAGTTTACTTTTTGTAAAAAAAAAAACATTTAAATTAAATACTATTTTTTTTTTTTTTTTTAAAAAACAGCATATGGGTATGGAATGACATGAAGGTGAGTAAATAATGACAGTATTTTAATATTAGATTATTTATTCCTTTAAGACAGGGCAATAAACTGGTTAAGCAATACTGATCCCCCTTTCCCCTCCTTTTGTTTCTATTTTGCATTTGTATTTTCTCACTTCAGCTCTGGCATCTGCAGATACCTCTTTTAGTGCAGGGGAAACATATCAGCAATTGAATCATCATTTTTCGTGAGCATTTTTGCTATTCATGTGTTGTAAATTCTGAGCCTTTTCCTTAGGGCTCAGCACAGAATTACACGATTCAACTGACCTTTTGTCACTTCCAACAGACTAATTAATGCTGAGCATTAAGGTTAAAACTGTTTGATTGCAAAGGCCATTGCCTTGAAGTGTAAAGCTTTAGAAAAGGGATAGTTCACACAATAATTTAAATTCTGCCATCAGTTAATCACCTTCATGATTTTTTAAAACCGTATAATTTTCTGTCTTTGTGGAACACAAAAGATATTAGAAATATTGCTAGCCTCAATCACTATTCACTTTCATTGCATCTGTTTTTCCAATACAATGAAAGTGAATGTTGACTGAGACTGCTTTGAATGACATGGAGCGCATATAGTGACAGAAGTTTCATTTTTGGGTGAACTATCCCTTTAAGTAAGCGGGAAAATAGTTTGCTGAAATTATTGTTAATGAGTGTTGTTCTCATGTGTTTTGGAAGAGTACTATGCTTTTCAGTCAACCGAAAACTGTCATGAAACTTGTGGGTTCAACCACTGCGTGTGCACATCTGAAAGGGCTCTTTGAAATGTTCCATGCGGAAAAAAAATACATTTGTGTTCTGGTCTTCATGTTGATTATACTGTATCTTGTAAACGGACCAATGCACATTCTTGGCACATTGTACTATTCGTAGCAATTACTGGTAAGGATAATAAAATATGCATTATTTTTAACAAAAACAAAATGTAAATAAAAAAAAAAACTTTAACTTTTACCTCGTGTCAGGGACTACTGAAAAGAAAGAAAAAATTTGGTTCTTAATATACCAATGTGATTTTACTATTAGCACACTGCTGTTTGTCTTTGCACAATTTACTGTAATGTGCAATTTGTTTTCCCTGTTTTCTATTCATATTTTGTGTATTAAGGTGGGCGAACTTTGTACTTTTTTCTGTGACTGTGCGTACGGTTTAGTGAAATATATATTTGTCATTTACATCTCACTTTTCAGTGCTGGGACTAGCATATAAGGAGAACTGTGGAAAAAGGTGCACTCCTTTGTATTGTTAACGCTGACATGTTAACAAAAAATGGAAAGAAGTATTATACAAGTTTTCAGAGCCACATATATTGATTATCACATTTTCATCTAGAGTTGTTGCTACTACTATTATATATTTTTTCTTATTAATGCTGTAAGGGAAAATAAGATTATATTGTAACATATGTACAAACATAATGGAAAGATGCGTGGTAATGTTCTCCATTTGAAAGTCCTTCTCTTTGCTCTGTTATGGTTTTAATTTCATGAAGGAAAAAGATTTTCTCTTCGTAGCAGATGACTTCTAATATCCCTCTAGGTTTTGTATTGATAATTTTTTTTTTGTAATTTTCCTATTTATTTTGGCCTGGACTTGATTTTAATCGATATTGAACTTTTATTTTCTAATGATTAATAATGAATAAACTTATTGAATAAACAAAGAATTGTGTCACTTATCTGTTCATATAGAAAAACATCGCATTGCAAAAATGTCTTAATATATTACATAATTGTAAAGGTAGTAATGGAAAGGAGGCGAGAACCGGCTTGAGAATATAAATAATATTTTAATATGAAACTTAAACAAAACGTCAAGGTTACTGTTGTAACCTCCATTCCCTCTTGGAGGGAACGAGACGTTGTGTCGAGTGTAGCGACACAAGGGGACTTTCTTGAAGACCTCGGTTACCTCTGAACTTGAGAAAAGGCCAATGAGAATTTGGTACACAGAATTTGCATGTCCCTCCCCCAGACATACGAGTATAAAGGGAGGGAATCATGCCTCTGTTCATTCAGGTTTTGCACTGAGGAGCCGAGTATAAGGTTCGGCCAATGTAGTGGCTCGGTTCAGCTTCGTGGCCAGGGGGACACAACGTCTCGTTCCCTCCATCAGGGAACGAAGGTTACAACAGTAACCTAGACGTTCCCCGTCTGTCACACACTTTAACATTGTGTCGAGTGAAGCGACACTAGGGGTCCCTATTTAATCATGCCACGCGCTGAACTGTGTACGTGTACTGCTGATGCAGGTGTGGGCAGTCAGTTGCGTGCCAAAACAACAAGCTGGGTCAGACTGTACTTACCCTTCCCCAATGCCCCGCAAAAATCGTCATCAACATTTTAGGTTCTCTGCATCCTGAAGGGGGGGGGAGCAAAGCAACGTGCCAAGCATGGGAGCAGGCCTTGCCAGCCACGCCTTTTCTCTCTCTATGTTTCTTTCAAAGAGTTAAAGCGGCTGGGGCCATCTTAATGCTTTCACATGCATCGGGGAAGGCATTATTTTCCAACTCCTATTCTTTCAGTGGGAAAAGACCCCATGGAGACCACCACCTGCCCAGGCTGGGGGGAGGTAAAGTGTGGTGAAATACGTCCCATGGGTTTTCAGGTCACATGTGGAAATGACGCGGTGGTAGATCCTACCTGCTGAGAGGGAGGAGTTGCTACAAACACGGCAACCCAAAGGGAGACACGGGTCCGCCAGTAGGGGGATCGTGCCATGGAAAATACACACAGGGGGATTAATCCACAAGGGCTCATCCTATGGAGCACCTATTCCAGTACAGAATCATTTTAGTACCCTTAGTGGGTCTGGTCGGGGAATTCCTCTGCTGAATTTGTGGACCAGAGGGCTAGGGAGGAAGAACATCCAATGAGCATGAATCTAGTGGACCCAACTGGGGGAAAGAGCACACATGATTACCTCAGTGGAGGGAAAAGGCGCTATGTGCAACCGGAACACCCCGTCAGACATTCTGCATTCCCGAGTTCTACGTGTTCGGAGCTGAGATTGTAAAATCTCGTAAAGGTATTGGGTGTTTCCCAGCCCGCTGCTCTGCAAATGTCGGCCAGGGAGGTGCCATTGGCCAGTGCCCACGAGGATGTCACACTTCTCGTGGAATGTGCTCGAACCCGCAAGGGGGCGGGCACGGCCTGGGTGTGATAGGCCAAAGCGATGGCGTCAACGCCCAGTGGGAAAGCCTCTGCTGGAGATAGCGTTCCCTTTCCGCTGTCCACCAAAGCAGACAAAGAGCTGCTCAGAACATCTAAATCTCTGCGTGTGGTCCACATAGGTACGCAAAGCACACACCGGACACAGCAACGAAAAGGCTGGGTCTGCCTCCTACCGGGGCTGCTGCGCTTTCAGGTTCACTACCTGGTCCCTGAAGGGGGTCGTAGGAATCTTGGGCACGTAGCCCGGTCGTGGTCTTAGAACGACATGGGTGTCTGCCAGACCGAACTGCAGGCAAGTGTCGCTGACATAGAAAGCTTGCAGGTCCCCACCCTCTTGATGGAAGCGAGCATGATCAGGAGAGCTGTCTTCAAGGACAGGGCTCTGAGCTCGACTGATTCTAGCGGCTCGAAGGGTGGTCTCTGAAGGCCTGAAAGGACCATGGAGAGATCCCATGAGAGGAACAGGCATGGCCTGGGGGGGGTTCAGGAACCTCTAAGGAACCTGATGATCAGATCGTGCTTCCCTAGGGACTTACTGTCCACTGCGTTGTGGTGAGCCGATATGGCGCCCACATAAACCTTCAAGGCGGAGGGGGACAGCCTCCCCTCAAGCCTCTCCTGCAGGAATCAGAGCACTGACCCGACTGCGCATCTCTGCGGGTCTTCGGATCGGGAAGAACACCAATCTGCGAACAAGCGCCACTTCAGGGCGTAAAGTTGCTGGTAGAGGTAGAGCTGTGGTTGGTTGATCGTGTCTATGACAGTAGGTGGTAGGCCACTTAGATCTTCTGCATCCCGTCCAGGGGCCAGACATGGAGGTTCCAGAAGTAGGGGCGCGGATGCCAGTGGGTGACCCGTTCCTGAGAAAGAAGGTCATTCCTCAGGGGAATTCACCATGGAGGGGCTGTAGCGAGGAGCGTGAGATCCGAGAACCAAGTCTGTGTGGGCCAATAGGGGGCCACTAGAGTGACTTGTTCCTCGTCCTTCCTGACCTTGCACAGCACCCGTGCAAGTAGACTCACTGGGTGAAATGCGTACTTGCGCAGACCCCGGGGCCAGCGCGTATATCCCGAGGGGAGCCTCCGCTACGGAGTACCAGAGTGGGCAGTGGGAGGTCTCTTGGGAAGCAAACAGGTCTACCTGTGCTTTGCCGAACCACTCCCAAATCAGCTGGACTGCCTGGAGGTGAAGCCTCCACTCTCCGCTGAGCATGCCCTGTCACGACAGCGCATCCGCTGCTGTGTTGAGGTTGCCCAGGATATGAGTGGGGTGCAACGACCTGAGTCGCTGCTGGCTCCAAAGGAGGAGATGGCGGGCGAGATTCGACATGTGACGAGCGCGCATGCTGCCTTGTCAATTTATGTACGCTATCGTGGTGGTGCTTTCTGAGCGAATCAAGACGTGCTTGCCCTGAAATAGTGGGGGAAACCTCCACAGGGCAAGAATTTACAGCAACTCTAGGCAGTTGATGTGCCAACCCAGCCGGGGCCCCATCCAGGAGACGGCAGCTGCGTTGGACCCTGTTTGGAGGCATCTGATGTGACCAGAATGCGTCGGGAAGCCTGCTGTAGGGGGACTCCTGTCTGCAGAAAACAGAGGTCTGTCTAAGGGTTGGATGTCTGGCGGCAGAAAGAGGTGATGAACACACGGTATGTGCCCCGGTGCCATGCCCATCTCGGGACTCGAGTCTCAAGCCAATGCTGAAGCGGTTTACTATGCATCAACCCAAGTGGCATGGCCACCGCTGAGGATGTAATTTGCTCCAGGAGCATCCGAACCGGCACAATGGAACCACTGTACCTTGTCTGAGCGAACTTAAGCAGCTCAGCACTGGCTGCATGTGCTCGTTTGTGATGCATGCTGACTTTGAGACTAAGTCTAAAATCTATGCCAAGAAAAGAGATGCTCTGAACCAGATAGAGCTTGCTCTTTTCCCAGTCGACCTGAAGCGCTAGACGGCTGAGGTGCCTGAGCACCTGGTCCCTGTGGGCGCACAGAGACTCTCGAGTGTGAGCTAGAATCTGCCAGTCGTCAAGTACGTGGATGCCCACTTCCTTTTGCAGGCAAGGGCGGCCTCTGCGACCTCTGTAAAGACGCGAGGGGACAGGGACGAGCTGAAGGGGAGGACCTGGTACTAGTACGTCGGGCCGTCGGACATGAGCCGTAAGAAGGGTCTGTGCCGAGGCAAAGTGAGACATGAAAGTACGTATCCTTCAGGTCTGCCGTTGCAAACCAATCTAGATGCTGGACACACGTTGGGATACGTTTCTGCGTGAGCACCTTTGAATGTGAGTCTGTGTGAGTCCCGGTTCAGAACTTGCAGGTCCAAGATTGGTAGCCACGCACCGCCTGTCTTGGGTACGATGAAGTGAGGGCCGTAGAACCATGGCTTCATCTCAGCTGGAGGGACAGCTCTATCGCAGGGGTGCGAGTGCCTGCCGAACTAAATTGCTGAGTTGCAATTACCGAGTTGAATGGTCCCATCCTGCCAGTGCAACAGGTTGGAAGTGCCGTGCAGAGAAGGAGAAAGCCGCTGATATGCACCGTAGATCCAACAGCAATGCTCTACAGAGGTGAGTGGAACAACAGTGATCTCAGTTCGCTGATCGCACAACCGCTCGGCTCTGAAGAAGAAATCTGAATGAACAGAGGCATGATTCCATCCCTTTATACCCGTATGTCAGGGGGAAAAACATGCAAATTCTGTCTGCCAAATTCTCATTGGTCTTTTCTCAAGTTCAGAGGTAAACGAGGCCTTCAAGAAAGTCCCCTATAGTGTCACTTCACTCGACACAACGTCGAAGAGAGCGACAGATGGGGAAAAACCAACACACACACAGGTGTCGGCAGCTGTCCGTAAATCTCTCTCTCTCATCACACTGCAGCTTCCAGTCAGCCTCTATCCCTCTCTGAGGCTTGATTAGCCTGATTAGGGGCCGGGTGTGGGCGATCACGACCCGGCCCAACCCTCCGCCCTGTCACAATAATATATTAAACTCAGATTTTAAAGATGGAAATTACATTAGTTTAGATTTTAGGACATTATCAAAATTAAGTGAGCATTGGGTAAATTGCTGGGTCATTTTGGGGCATGCACACATTCTCCATATCCACACCCCCCGATATCAAGATTACGTTTATCTAAAATAATAAATAAATACAACTTTAATATATATATATATATATATATATCCAGCTACTGAGCAAAGACTTTACTGATTTACACATAGGTACTAATAAATTGGTCCCAGTAGATGTGTGGTTAATGATGTATGTATGTATGTAATGAAGTAGAATGAAATATTTAATCTGATTACATTTCAGGACTTGGCTCTGGATTCTATAAAGATATCAGTGGATCTAACCAACCAACAAAAACTGATATTGAATTTTAGCTGAGGGGCACTTTTCTGTAGCAGACTGTGGTGAATATAAAGTCACTCTGGGCTGACTTTGTTGATCATTTGGGACACGGTAGTCTGAGCCTCAGTTTCATCATCCTCTGAAGGCCAAGGGTCCTTTCCACACAGTAGAAGTGGTACTGCATACTTCCGGAACTGGAAAGAAAGACATGATTTCAAATATATGTGTCTTTGAAAAAGTACAATTTAAAAATATTTTACATTTTATAACAATTTATCAATTATATTTCTTCATAAATTTGCTTGCCTTGACCAAACATACATAATTTATTAAAGCACAAGAGCTTATGGGTATCCCACACAGCTGCAATTTCGCATTTGATATTTTTGAATTAGTAGTACTCGAAGCCAGATTTTAAAGAACGTATAAACAGTATTTGAGTTAATATTCCAAAATGTGACGTTTCAAGTACTGTTTCATTAGGACCACTTGATTGTTTTTATTAATGACAACTTTACGGTTTAAAGAATAATGGTAAATTAAAACTAATAAGTATTTTTAAATATAAAGCTTGAGTAACTATCTTTTTAATTATTTTTTTAGATATCTATTAGTATTTATAGTGTGACTTTACCCCAATAAAGGATGTTGTTTAAGGCGTTTACACGACAACACTCATTATCAGCTTGATGAGCACAAATGGTGTAATAGCATGTATACGCACAAACATTTTCACACCAAAACCAAATACTGCACACAAAGTTTTTTCATTTTTGTTATTTTGATATTCTCTGAAAAGAATTCAGATACTTGAATTAATTGTTTGGTCCAAACAATTCAAATATTAACCTAGTTTACTGTACGCATAAAAATAGAACAAATCGTCAATATTTCACACTTTGGTGTGAACAGCTTCTATCATATGCATTGTTTCTTATTAAAATCTTTGTAATATTTTTCATGCTGTAAAGACTTTGAATAGGCCTTTATGATGCTAAACTAGGCAAATCATACCTATGCAGATGCATTTCTGGTTAGAAACTATCACCCAACTATGATTTTTATCCAATAGCTATCAATTTCACTGTTAGCTAATCATGTCACTCACCTGTTTATTCATGTAAATATAGATCATGGGGTTGTAGACAGTGCTACTTTTGGCCATGTATATAGATACCACCTTCACAAGAGCGTCCAACTCTACATCAGGTTTGAAGATGATTGTCAGAGCCAGTGTGGCATAGGGCAGCCAGCTCACGAGAAAAGCCAACACCATCATCACCACCATCCACCCCACCCTAGCCTCTGCTCTTGCGGCTGCCCCTCCACCCACTTTAGCTACCTGAAAGAGATCAGGCATTCAGAGTCAAATAACTTTCTAGAACAGTTTGGTGAAAACTGTTTTTGCCAAGATGGGTCACGTATAATTTAAAATGATGTTTGAAATGCTTTCATATAAAAAGGAGACTGCTTGGAGCTGAGTTGCACAAAATAATTTAAAATCCAAAATTGCTTGTGCTTTTGGTATTGTGTGCAATTACATGTGGACTTAAAGTCCCTGTGAAGTGCCTTGATACACACACACACATACCCCTTTCCACCATGCTGCTCATATCAGAGCCGCTTACCAGAAAACTTAAGAAGCAATCTTAATACCAGCCAGCTCTTTCAAAGACATGAGGACCAAACGATGATCTACCTAACAACTTATGTGACCAACGTAGTCACAATGAACTGTTATATGGAAAAGAGCTACATAGATTCTACAGAAATTCTTCTTTTGTGTTACACAGACAAAATAGCAGCAAACAGGTTTGAAATGACTTAAGGGTGAGTAAATAATGCCAGAATTTTTGTTTTTGGCTGATCAATTCCTTTACACATAATGAATAAATAAAACATATTCAAACATGAGTCTTTACATCTCAAACTCGACACATTTCTTTTAAAAAGTAACATTAAAAAACTAAACATTTAAATATGACAATGTCCTACTTGTCTCAGTGTATAGAGCAGCCATGAATATGAGACCACAATGATGGCAAACGGCACAGCGAAACACAGAGAGAAGTAACAGATGATGTAAGACATGTTTTTGAGGTCTCTGCTTTGCCAGTCAGGTCCGCAGGATGTGCCAACCCCCTCCAGCTGGTAACTGCCCCAGCCAAATAGAGGTGGCATATTCCAGATAAGGGACCACAGCCAAGATAACGCCACACCGCCTGCGGCATGCTTGGTCTGGAATTTGATGGTGCCCAGAGGCTTGCACACTACAAACAGCCGTTCCACAGCAATCAGGGCCACTGTGCATAATGACGTTATACCTGTAGGGTCAAGAGAGAGTCAAATGAGGCAAAAGAGTAAATTGAATACCAAAAATTTTATTTATGTTAATGACAGTTCATTCCATTTAAATTTCAAGTTCCAGCGTTTTATGTTCTGGAATTAGATAAAAAATGTAAATAACTTTAGGATAAGCTATTTACAATTTAAATAACCATTAAGGCTAGGGAAAACACTGTTTTTCTGCATGCCGTTACATCTTGTGTACGGTCGACAGTGTTGGGCAAGTTACTAAAAAAAATATATTTACTACAAATTACTATTAATTATCAACAAGATTACTGACTTACTTCACTGAAAAGTAATCACATTAATGACTACTTTTAAATTACTTTTAAAAACACTTCACAGAAAATCTTTTGTTTTTCCAGTCAATCAATTAAAAATAATGTCTATATTGCCTCCTTGTTCACTGACTCGTTAGGGGGTCGCAAACCCTTGATCTGTGACAAAACGCAAACTTTGTTACATATTAACGGAATTTGCCTAAATGTATTTTACAAAAATAATATAATTTTAGAAATATTTGTAACCCAAGAAATTTTCTTAAAATGTATTAACTTAATTGAAAGTCAGTAACTGTAATATGATTACAAGAAATTTAAATGTAATGTGCAACACTATACTTTTCTGCTGTAATTGCTGTAAGTAATTAATTACTGTCATATACTGTATGGGATGATCCCTAGCGTCCAGTTTCCCTTGTTGATTTGTCCCAGGTGTGTCTTGTTTCTAGTCTTGTTAACCTTGTTATTTTTTGTGTATACTGTATAATGCCCTCATATTCTCTGTCTTTGTCAGTTATTGTACTTGTAAGGCTGTTGTGTTGGAGTGTTCTGTTTTCTATTTTCTTGAGTTTGTTTGCTTTTTACTAAAGCTGCACAATTATCCACAGCTCACTTCTCAAGGCTCCATCAATACAAATAATTTGTAATTAGATTACACAAAAACAAAGATGGTCGAGCGCTCAGCCTTTCAAAGTATCTTTTGACTATGAGCCCTTACGGATGCGTTCAATGCATGTGCACAATGTCTGCATTGTGATTCTCTTTAGTAGTCAATTCCAGGTGCAAGTAGAGATGATGTGCACAGACGTGGACTGCCTTTTATTTTAAAAAAGGGCTATACACAGACAGTATGCACATACTCTCCTGATGACTACATTTGTATAACTTATACCGTGTGCGAGACGTAGCTGCATGCAGAAAACCAAAGTATACTTAGTCATTTAGATTCACTCATGTATGTTATCTGTTCATTTAAAATGTAGCCATGATACAATTATCTTTTGTGTTGGAATAAACCCAACCTAGACTTACCAAATAAAGCAACACAGAATCCCTCCATAACACATCCGACCCGTCCCATGATGTAGTAGCCCATGGCATTGGTCACCACAGATGGTAGACTTCCTGTAAGAGTAATGCCTAGGTCAGCCACGGCAAGGTTCACCAGGGCAAAATTCAGAGGCTGCCGCAGCTGTTTATGCCGGAGGGTGACGACAATAACCGTAGAGTTGAGCATGACAGCTGTGATGGAGAAGAAGGCCATGAGGACGGATAGCATGATGAATCCTGCCCGTGGCAGGGGCACCTTTGACTCAGGGTCATGGAGGGATGAGCCATTCAGGAATTCAGGGAAAGAGGCCATCTCTCTGAATCTTAAATAAAACCAATCGAACAAAAAGAGTAACCTGGATGAAAAGAAAAGTAGTTCCTCTACAATGTAGTTTTGTCTTCTGTAGTTTTAGAAGTGTTCGTACATTAGTTGTGTCATTCTAGTTCATTAAACATGTACCTTAGCTTCACGCGTCCTTAAGGAGGTGACAGACACACACAAAAAAGGGTTCTTATTCAGATTAGGTGCTGTAAGACAAATAGTTAAGTCTCTCAGATCCAGACTTAAGACACAATAAATCCTTGAGGTGTGATCTCTGATAAAACACTTTCTCTGATTGCAGTAGAGGTATGACATGAAAGACTGAATAAAGTGTTGTTCGAATTTCATCAAACCACAAAGTATTCTCTTTTCTATCGGGTTTTTGTCAAAAAATAATGTATTAAAGACATTATTGTGAAATTAAATTTTGAGTTTTGTGGCCTTTAGTCCAAGAGTGTTAGCATTGAGGCATTTACTGTACACGCTGGTGTACTTCTAAATGTTGACCTAAACTTTCAGCAGCTTGACAAAAGTAACTTTTAGTAAAATAACCTTATTTACTGGGAAAATTAAGTAAAAATATTGATAACTCGTCATGGACTCACAGGTATATCAAAAGTTTTTGTACAATCAAATGCTCTCTAGAATGCAAATACCCCATCCCCCTAATACTAGGGATGCACCAATATGGAATTTATGGGCTGACACAGATAACAAATAATTCACAGCTCATTGTGGTGATAACCGATCATTTTACTTTTTACGTTTTGAACCTTTTACCTGAAGCTGCTACAGGTAGCTAATTATTGAAAAAATTATAACTTAAAACAAATTTTTGGTTGTTTAAAAGCTTGAAATCTGGACTTCACAATCTGACTAACTTCTAATTTCTGCTATTTAAGGTTTTACAGTGCTCATCTGTAACAGTTCTTTTATAATTCAAAATTACAACGTTAATCATAATGCATTAAAACCAAAAGTAAGTATGATGCATAGAGATTTTCTTAAAACAATCTGAGCTCACATACAGTAGATGTGTTTCTGTTCATGCATATGTAACAGATTTTGTAAGGGATTCTTTTGATCAGCTGTGAAGTGTGACCTCTCAATGCCTTAAGTGCCAGATGTCACATCACCTATATTTGACCCCCTAAGCATTTTACCGTCCATTAAGACAAGACTGAGATTACTGTGTGTTTGGCGCCATGCATTAAAATAGACATTTGAGAACTTCAGCACAGACTAAACAGCTTTGCTTCAGGAGCTGTTAAAACTATTGCTTCTGTCCCTGAAAGACCCATAATGTCTTAATCTTATTGATGACTTTGTCATTCTTATTAAAGAAGCACCATGTAAGCACCATGCATTTAACAAAGGCATGTATCAAATGTATCAAACCACATAAATGTAACAAAACAATAGATAAACTGTACTATTCAAATATATAAAAATATTCTGGTTGTCATGTGTTAGTGGAACATGTTCATAGTTAATGTGCTGAACTACACCTACTCTGCTATGAACCTGTATTAACTTGAGGGGAACTGAATTCAAACAGCCACTAAAATCACTTTGGGAGGAGTTGGTTAAATGTCATTGCAGAAATGGCTAAGAAACTTAATGTTATGTCTAGCATAATTGTTTTGAAATTGCCATATGATTTGATATTTTGTTACAAAATGCAATGCTATTTTGACATTTTTAAGTGTGAATTGAGTGTCCAAATACTTTGGAAGCTAATGCACTTTATACAGTATCTGCAAAGGTATAACATTTTATATTTTGCTAACAACTTGTTTATATTCAGTTACTAACATTTTCTCCTCATTGTAAAACTTAGGTTGTATAACAAGGGACTCTGCCTTTACATTAAATGGAAGCCATTAGACTGGCATGTCGACTATTTTGCCCCTATTTTGTGAAACAAATATGACAGATGAACTATACTCTGCAAATGGTAAGTGCTTATTTGGCAATATTTGGGGTTCCTCAAGTGCCACACTGGAGGAACCCTATAAAGAACCTCTAGACATCCTTTTGAAGCTATCTAAAATATCCTATTGTACACTCAAGGAACTTAAATACATGTTGACATATGACAGAATTTTTAGACAACATGGTCACACAGGAAATCGACAATAGTTGCATCATTTCAAATGTGTTCATCTCTTTCTGTGGCGTTAAGGAGAGCACGTTACATGAGCAACCTCAGAGGTACAGGTTCTGATTCCATGAAGTATACGTGTTCACATAAACAAAGGTGAGCGTGATTCAGAGGTCACATTTTTTCTCTAAAGTCACATATTTACTCAATTGGCGGCTAGGTTTGGGGTTACGGTTAGAGCGTAATGTTAATATGCATTTCTTTTGCCTTTATTGCATTATTTACAACTAAAAATAACTCGCTTTACAACTCTCTTTTGGTGCCAGTCCGTGGATATTTCATTATGAAACTGGAGCTCCCATATGACCAGCTTCAGCCAATGGGGTAAGTGTTTCAAATTTCGGTAAGCTAAGACCGATTTCAGGAGCAGTACTTTCGTCTTACTGTCACCTCATTCACAACGAGAAGTTTAGGAATCTGACAAACCCCAAATTGTGTCTCAAATATCAGTGTGATCTACTCTTCAATAGAAATCCCTTCTTAATTCTAAAAGCGAAAAAGAGAGGAACAAAAAAAGTGCTGTTCTGTTATGCAGCATAAATCGTATTGAACTTCTTGACTTATAAAAAGTCGAAGTTTATATATGGCACTTAGAGTTAGGAGTATTTTTAGTAGCACTGCAGCAGTACAGTATTGCAAGAACTGTTCTTCATCATCAGTTGCTGCTGTTTCCAGCTGAGTCTGTGTGATATACGACACATTTACCAGCTAATCATCACTGCACAGAGACGCAGGCAGTGTTAGGACAGATCCATCACACTCTATACAACACACACACAAATACACCTCATCATTTATGTGCTCATGGAGTAATTAGAAGAACAGAAAAAGGGAATGAATGGTAATTAACTTCTGAATGCAATTGTTAAGCGCCAGGGATCAAGAGGTCAACACTATATTAGTGACGAGCTCATAAATCTTATTCACTTTCTCTGATTCCTTTCCACTCTTTTATGGTATCTATTGAAGAACAGCTGTGAGAGTAGCTATAATACATCTGGTTGACTTAGTTTGCTTGTATATATAGAAATACAGCCATATGCAGAATTATGTATGTTTGTAAAATATGGAAACAAACACAGGAAAAAGACATCAAATGAAAGGTCTGATTATGTACTCTTTGCTGGTCCATGTTACTGGGCGGTTACACAGCTACTTCGCTCTCCATTCAAACGCATCTGAACGTGGGAGACTGGAAATGCAAGCTTATGCAAATTAATTTTGCATTAGTTTGCGGTCAGAAGTTAAAGTTTGGTGAACTCTGACCTTCAAATCCATTTGACTAGAGGACGCGTAACCAATAGAAGATGGAAACTTCACACAATGCTGACTTCTTGGCTCAATACAAAGAATACATATTTAAAAGATGCTAATTTTATTGTTGCAGGAAAGTGAGTAAAGACTGTTTTCAAAACAGCTTTCTGAATATGCCCCTTGTCTGCAGTTGATCAAACAGTCAGATAGTCCCATCTCCAATACACCCAACGTTGTTGGGGCGGGACTAAGCGTGTAGCTCAAAACAAACAGGAATTTTTATAGCGCCACAGATACACAGTGTTTACAGTTTTCGAGATTTTTTTTTACCTATGAATCGCTTTCTTATAGTAGTCTCTGTATATTAAGCTGGCATAAAAGAAAGAATTTTAACAATTAAAAAGTTACATACTTCTGCTTTCACATTTGAATATAACATTATTTGTGATGCTTTAGTTACTTACACCAAAGCCCTCCAGCATGACATCATATCCTGGTCTATTGCGTTGTCTGAAAAACTAAACATTGCGTGCTCAAAACCTCATGTGACCACTCCTTTACACATATTACGTGTTACCATAACTAATTACTAAACAGATAAATAAATATTATTATAGTAAATAGAAGCAGGTCTGTCACGAACCCCGCTCCCTCGCTCCGCCCCCTCGAGCTTCCACGCTCGTTCCGCCCCCTCGAGCTCCCACGCTCGTTCCGCCCCCTCGAGATCGCACGCTCTTTTTGCTCGCTCGAGCCCTCACGCCCACTTTGCTCCTACTCGCTCACATGCTCGTAGGCAATCTCCCTTCCTCGAGTTTCTCACGCGTTTCCAATCACCCAGAATATTATGACCACCTGCACTCGCGTCATCTGCACTCCTGCACATTAGTTTCACCTGCACTCATCTCATCACCTGTCATGGTTTACACCTGCACTTGCCCCTATATATATCACTACCCTTTCGTCTCACGGTTGTTGGTTATTGTATTTAGTTTCCCGTGTCTTTGCCCCCCGCTAGTCTCGTCTAGATTTGACCTCCTCTCATTCACCTCTTAGCTTGCCAGCTCCCCTTGTTCCCCTGTCTTTTGCTCCCACTAGTCTCGTCATTTTCCTCTTGATTCCCCGGCTTTCGAGCTCCCCTTGTTCCCCTGTCTTTTGCTCCCTCTAGTCCCGTCTCGCTTATTCTGATTACCCCGGCTTTGACCCCCTATGCTCTCGTTGACCACTTTCTCCTGGATTTGCCCCTTTACCCTATCTTGATTCCCCGGCTTCGATTTAACGCTCACCCTGACCATTCTTCACTGGATTTGCCCTGTTTTGGTACTGTTGCCTGCTTTGTTGGAATAAAGCAGTTTTCTCTGACATTGTGACTGTCTCATCTTGTGTTTGTGTGTGCGGGTTAAGAATAACCAACCCCACCAAAGACAGTCACAATGCATCACGCGGAGAATTCGCGCAGCTCACTAGAGCGGAGGTTTTCAGCGCACTCTGCCCCAGGATCTACCGGTGGGAGTCATGATCGCGCGCTCACAGCCCAGGGCCAGCAGGTACGTGCGATTTTTGATTTTTGTCACCCTGCGTCACCTGTGTCTGCCCCTGAGCCCGTTTATGCTTCCCATGCATATTTGCGCGCCGTGAACTCTCCACCCCCGGAGAGGTTTTTTGGCTCTTCGGACGCTGACCAAGGGGTTTTTATGCGAGGCAGCGGTTGTGTAACTCATAACCCGCCCTCGACATTAAGGAGCCAGCGGCCCGACTCTTGGGGTTAGCGTCAGGGAGTCAACCCTTGGAGGTATTTGTTATGGATTTTTGTGCCCTGGCGTACCAGGTGAATTTTGATGAGGTGGCTCTGAAAGACATTTTTCAATGTGGACTGAATGAGCCAACCTCATCATTCATGCCAGGTGGTCGCTGCTCTCTCAACCTGGCTCAGTTTATTGACCTCGCCCTACTGTACGCTGGTTCCTCGTTTACTGTGGGGGAGGCAGAGACTGAACCAGCGTTCCATACCACGGCCCCCGTCTTGAAGCCTACCACGGCCCCCGTCTTGAAGCCTACCACGGCCCTAGTCCCGAAGCCTGACACGGCCCTAGCCCCGAAGCCTGACACGGCCCTAGCCCCGAAGCCTTACACGGCCCTAGCCCCGAAGCCTTACACGGCCCTAGTCCTGAAGCCTGTCACGGCCCTAGTCCTGAAGCCTGACACGGCCCCAGTCCCGAGGCCTGTCACGGCCCCAGTCCCGAAGCCTGACACGGCCCTAGCCCCGAAGCCTGACGCGGCCCCAGTCCCGAGGCCTGTCACGGCCCCAGTCTCGAAGCCTGTCACGGCCAGCGAGTCAACGCCCATGCCTGCCACGGCCAGAGAGTCAGCGCCCATGCCCGCCACGGCCAACGAGCCAGCGCCCATGCCCGCCATGGCCAACGAGCCAGCGCCCATGCCCGCCACGGTCGGCGAGCCAGCGCCTGTAGCCTCGACCGTCCCCATGGCCACATCCCCTGTTGGCCGAGGACGCAAGAGAAGGAACAGGGCCCCTTCTCCCCAGTCTCGTCTTGTGCTCAAGACCGCAGAGGTTCCCTCAGAGTCTTCCACAGCTCTACCGACCTCTGCTCCGCCCTCAGAGTCTTCCACGGCTCTGCCGAATTCTGCTCCGCCCCCAGAGTCTTCCACGGCTCTGCCGGGTTCTGCTCCGCCCCCAGAGTCTTCCACGGCTCTGCCGGGTTCTGCTCCGCCCCCAGAGTCTTCCACGGCTCTGCCGGGTTCTGCTCCGCCCCCAGAGTCTTCCACGGCTCTGCCGGGTTCTGCTCCGCCCCCAGAGTCTTCCACGGGTCTGCCGGGTTCTGCTCCGCCCCAGAGTCTTCCACGGCTCTGCCAGCCTCTGCTCCGCTCTCAGAGTCTTCCACGGCTCTGCCAGCCTCTGCTCGCCCCTCAGAGCCCTCGCGGCCTCCGCCTCTCGAGTCTCCCAAGGCTCCTCCTCCCAAGCCTCCCAGGGCTCCTCTCAAGCCTCCCAGGGCTCTTCCTCTCGAGCCTCCTAAGGCTCCTCCTCTCGAGCCTCCCAGAGCTCTACCTCCCAAGCCCCCCAGGGTTCTGCCTTTCAAGTCTCTCGAGCCTCCCAGAGCGCCGCCTCTCAGGGCTTCTCCTCCCGAGTCTTTCAAGGCTCCTCCTCCCAAGCCTCCCAGGGCTCCTCTTCTCGAGCCTTCCAAGGCTCCTCCTCCCAAGCCTCCCAGGGCTCCCCCTCCCAAGCCTCTCAGGGCTTCTTCTCTCGAGTCTTTCAGGGCTCCCCCTCCCAGGCCTCTCAGGGCTTCTCCTCTCGAGTCTCTCAGTGCTCCTCCCCCCCTCAAGCCTCTCAGGACTTCCCCTCTCGAGTCTTTCAGGGCTCCTCCTCCCCTCGAGCCTCTCAGGGCTCCGTCCCTCGAGTCTTTCATGGCTCCACCCCTCGAGCCTCTCAGGGCTCCGTCCCTCGAGTCTTTCATGGCTCCACCCCTCGAGCCTCTCAGGGCTCCGTCCCTCGAGTCTTTCATGGCTCCACCCCTTAAGCCTCTCACGGCTTCGCCTCTCGAGTCTCTCAGGGCTCCTCCTCCCCTCGAGCCTCTCAGGGCTCCGTCCCTCGAGTCTTTCATGGCTCCACCCCTCAAGCCTCTCACGGCTTCGCCTCTCGAGTCTCTCAGGGCTCCTCCCCCTCTCAAGCCTCTCAGGGCTTCCCCTCTCGAGTCTCTCAGGGCTCCTCCTCCCCTCAAGCCTCCCACGGCCCCACCTCTAGAGCCTCTCGAGTCTTCCACGACCTTTTTCCCCGAGCCTCTCACGGTTCTACTCCCAGAGACTCCAGAGCTTCCTAGGGCTCCGCCTCTCGAGCCTCCTACGGCTCCGCCTCCCGAGCCTCCCACGGCTCCACCTCCCAAGCCCCTCACGGCTCTGCTCCCAAAGACTCCAGAGCTTTCTATGGCTCCGCCTCTCGGGCCTCCTACGGCTCTACCCCCCGAGACTACAGAGCCTGCCAGGTCGTCGCCTCGGGGACCTCCCACGGCGCCACCTCCATTGGCTCCACCTCCTGAGCCTTCCAGGCCTTCCCCCCTAAAGCCTCCGTCGGCTCCACCTCCAGAGCCTTTCAGGCCTTCGCCCCTAAAGCCTCCTTCGGCTCCACCTCCAGAGCCTTCCAGAACGCCACCTACAGTGCCGCCTCTGACGGCACTGCCTTTCACGGCTCAGCCCGGACTTCCTGACCCTCTCCCTGTCCTGTGGCCTCTTCCCTGGCCTCCGGACCCTATTCCTGTCTGGTGGTCACCTTCCAGACCCCCGGACCCAGTCCCTGTCCTCCAGTCGCCTTCCAGACCCCCTGACCCTGTCTCTGCCCTACGGCTGCCCCCTAGATCTCCCGACCACCCGCCTGTCCGCTATGTTCCCCCAGATCTTGCCTTGATACTGCCCATTGACCCCATGGACTGTCTCATTTCCCTCTGTGCCCCTTGGACTGCCCTCAATTTTGTTTGTGTGTTTTGTGGGTTGTCTGTTCAGGGTTTTTTGTTTGTTGGGTTCGTCCAGCACCACTTCCTCGCAACCGAGCGGCCGTCAGGAGCCGTCCGTTTTAGAGGGGAGTACTGTCACGAACCCCCTCGCTCCGCCCCTCGAGCTTCCACGCTCGTTCCCCCGAGCTCCCACGCTCATTCCGCCCCTCGAGCTCGCACGCTCTTTTTGCTCGCTCGAGCCCTCACGCCCACTTTGCTCCTACTGGCTCATATGCTCAGTAGGGCAATCTCCCTTCCTCGAGTTTCTCACGCGTTTCCAATCCCCCAGAACATTATGACCACCTGCACTCGGCGTCATCTGCACTCCTGCACATTAGTTTCACCTGCACTCGTCTCATCACCTGTCATGGTTTACACCTGCACTTGCCCCTATATATATCACTACCCTTTAGTCTCACGGTTGTTGGTTATTGTATTTAGTTTCCGTGTCTTTGCCCCCGCTAGTCTCGTCTAGTTTTGACCTCCTCTCGTTTACCTCTTAGCTTGCCAGCTCCCCTTGTTCCCCTGTCTTTTGCTCCCACTAGTCTCGTCATTTTCCTCTTGATTCCCCGGCTTTCGAGCTCCCCTTGTTCCCCTGTCTTTTGCTCCCTCTAGTCCCGTCTCGCTTATTCTGATTACCCCGGCTTTGACCCCCTACGCTCTCGTTGACCACTCTCTCCTGGATTTGCCCCTTTACCCAATCTTGATTCCCCAGCTTCGATTTAACGCTCACCCTGACCATTCTTCACTGGATTTGCCCTGTTTTGGTACTGTTGCCTGCTTTGTTGGAATAAAGCAGTTTTCTCCGACATTGTGACTGTCTCGTCTTGTGTTTTTGTGTGCGGGTTACAAGGTCCAAGTACATGTTGTTCAGTACAGTGGATAGGTGTTACAAATTTTACACCAGTGAATCTTAGGTTTATTTTCATTCAGTTTATGTAAAGGCACATACTGTTGTATATACAAAAACTAATTTACATTCCTACTATTATTGCCCAGGAAAACATTTACATGTTTTCACTGCCATTAAATTTCCTATTATAGACCTTATTTATATAGATTATAGACAAACCATTGTTTTGGGTTACAGAAATTGAAATGTATACATTGTATAAAAACACAACATATAAAACATTTTATATGTTGTGTTTTTATACAATGTAATAACATTTTATACAATGTATTAATTCCATTATTTATACCATGATCAATGGAAACATGGGTAAATAAGCTTCACGCTGCAACCACTCGCTGCAATCTACGCCCTTGCATATATGGTAAGTGAGATGTATGCCTTAGCTCCAGTGACAACTTCCCTGATTGACAGCTAGCCCCAGCCTCCCCTCCAGTAGCCTACGGAAATATAAATATAGAATAGCAATTTACGGCGGCTACAATCAGCTATACAGAATCACGCTGTGTTATCAGATATAAATAATATCACATTTATGAAAGTGAAATTTGAAATCCCGAACCATATGCCACATCGCTGCTTGACACAAAACTGGAGCAAAAACATCCTCAAATAGAAAAATGCGCGTGACCGAGGGGAAAGTTTCGCATTTAGCTCCTCTCGTGAGCGCGCTCATCTCATATATGAGGGAAACCGCACTGGATCTCAGTCCCTAGATTTACATATAGGCTTCACTGTCTCGCAGACTTCTTCTCACCCTAAACTTTTGACTTCAGTACATTTTTATTGACCTGAAAGTGTCGTTCATTATAAAATTAGCAGCTCAAATAGGAAAGAGGGAGGGCGCGCGCGTTAATTTGGCCATAATATCATAATTAGCTCTTGAGAAGGCGGGTTCGCACCAGTTATGCACCAAAGAAGCATATAAAAATCCGTTATCGCGTTAAATATTTCGAATGAACGGATAAAGAAAGCAAGGAAGGGTCGATTATTAGGAACAGGCATGAGCACGAGGTCGCGGGTTGTGTGACAGCTGGGAGGAGAGATTGAAACTCCGGAGGCAGCACGCGAACTGGGGTGGGCAGATGTGCGGGTGAATCAGCGCTCAGTGCTGTTGTTTATCCGAAGGGAGAGAGAGAGAAGAGAGCGGGAGAGACAGCCGGTTCCATTGCAGCGTGAGAATTTTGGGGGGCAAATATGCAGCATAACCGGATCATTTCTCTGATGCACGCGCGCTCCACGAGCTGCCTGCTCTTCTGGGTGCTGAGCGCGTGCTGGACGGTGGCGGAGGTGCGGGGGTCCCAATCAGAGATCCCGTTATCAGTGTGAGTAGACGAGCATGCACTCCATGTATTTATATGGAGAGAGGTTTATACTATCCTGATTTTTCAGGATCTACTTATTTCTAGAGTGCAAATATAATAGGTTTTAATTATATATGCATAATCTCTTAGTCTAAATATAAACAGAATATAAAGAAGAAGCCCTGATTTTTGCATATAAGCTTTGTCTATAAAAGAGAGATTAAAACTATCCTTTTGGTTGGTTTTGTTATATTTTTATGGTCTAGTTATTTCTAGAGTGCGAATATAAAAGGCTCCTAACAATATATGCAAATACAGAGAATCTTTATGCATATGGTATAAAATAATTGCATTTAATATTTGCCTATATATATACTTATATATATTAGAGAGAGAGAGAGAGAGAGAGAGAGAGAGAGAGAGAGAGAGAGAGTTTAAAACTATAATTTATGGTGGCTCTAGTTATTACTAAAAGAGCTACTTTTTTCTTAAGTTACCATGAATGAGAAACATAGGTATAAAAAATCTGGATCAAATGCCCCGTATACTTTTCTGTATAGAGAGTAAACAATGATCATTTATGACATTAGCTTTTGCCAACTGTTTTATTACCAATTTGTCATTATAATATTGCTCAGGTGGTATGTGGCATAATTTGTATGAATTCTGTATGATTAAAAGGGTTCTTCCCCCAACAGGGTTAAACTCTGGGCTTCAGCATTTGGTGGTGAAATAAAATCAATAGCATCAAAATACTCAGGATCTCAGCTCTTACAGAAGGTATTTCCTCCACTTACACACACGTACACTGACTGTTGCTGTACAACATTCATGTGTATAATCAGAGGCTCCTGATTGAGTGCATATGAGGTTGGTGTTTTGGATAAGGCTCATTACATTCAGTTTCTCTCCCCAAACTTTCTCTTGCACCTTCCAACCTGGATAGTTGGAAGAGACAAATAGAATAATTGAATGTGTGTATAAATGACAAAGGAGCATCTAATGATGCAGAAACTTTGGCCACACTGTGTCAGCAGAGAGACTTATATTATGAAATGAGCGCTTTAAATATTTGTCAGCGTTAAACGGTTCTGATTTTTGTGGTTTGTAAAACATTTGAAACATTTACAGGCATGAAATGTTGTACTTTTCTATATGATTGAATAAATTACTATGGTCTTTCATATTGGACTGTAAATGCTGTAAAAAGACAAGAAAAGGGTAAATCAGAAGCAGACATACAGTATAAAGCAGGCACCTAATAGCATAAAAAACACCCTTGTGTTACTAAATTATTAGATATCCAATTTTCCATTTATATCCCTTTATTACAAAGTATAGAGTAAAGATAAGATGGTCACTATAATGTTATGAGTACATACATAGTAGTGTTTTTGTTGTTACTTTGATATCATTTTTAATTTTGTATCATTTTTAATTTGATGTGGCAACGATTCCCTACTGATTACACAGAACCAGATAAGCCTACAACAGAGAAATTGGATGGACCCACAAATAATTATATTTATATTTTAATATTAAAGTTCATATCTAACAATTGCTGGTGTAACATTGTTCTGATGCAGATATAAGTATTGTTTTCATAAACTGTGTGCAGTGATGTAGATATTACTGCTATCTGAATGCAGTACGCATTGCCGTTATATACTGTACTACAGAATACACTTAATTTCCTCTCAGTTTCTATTGAAGGAAAAACAGTGATGGATGTTTGGAGATAAACCGCTCTGTCTCTCTCGCTCGCTCTCTCTCTCTGAAGTATTAATAAGTCTCTCAGTGTTGGTGTGAGATAAGAGCAGCGCTCTCACCATCAGCACACATATTATCGTTGTAATTACTTTCACACAGAATGTGTGTACGTGACTTCTTAACTGAACTAGCCTGGGTCTGTTTATAAAATAGCAGAAATAACTGAATCTGAGGCTTGGAGAATTACAGCTGAGAATTATGGCAATGTTCCTGTAATATCGTTGTGAGTGCAAGGTATAAAAACCAGTCACTGTATCTGATTCTCTCCTTTGAGTTGTGTGCAATAGAAATAATAACAGACACAGTTATTTGTGACCACAAATAGTTGTTTACCTAAAACAAAGGTATTTGGGGTTTTGGAGTTTTATTTTTCGATATGAGACCAGTGTTGTCTGATATTCTTTCATAATAAAGGAAAAGTTCACTCAAAAATATATATATATATTTTTTTTTTTACTAATTTTTTACTCACCATAATGTTATTCCAAACCTGTATGCTATTATGTGTTCTGTAAAAAACAATAGGATCATTTTTAAAGAATCTTAACACAGCTCTTTTATATAAAACAACTTATAGTGACCACAACCATGAAGCTTTAAAAAGGACAAAAAAAGGACCAAAATACTATAATTTATGTTGAAGTATTTACTATATACTATCCCTATGCCAAAGCTCTGAAATCTCATTAGCGTCTGCGAATCAAAAATGGCGTGCTGTACTACTAGGTTTAATGTCATTAGCTAGCTTTCACTCCACATGTTTTCTTTATTTGAATTTAATGGGATTTTGCAAAAACAATCCAAGATGTAAATAAAATCTCCAGAATGCCCATTAAAAACGTACACATACACATTTACTGATTTATTCCAATGTAATTTATGATGATAAACCGCAAGTAATATATTACATTTAATAAAAGAGCCACAGTTGCTTCAACTTCCATTTACATTTCTATTTTGCACTAATTTCCCTAGAAGTGACTATTTTGTTTTATTAAATACATGGGATGGGAACGCTGCTTTATTTGCAAATTGTTATTGCTATATTCCGAAATTGGCCTAATTTTGTCTGTTCCTCACACAAAGCTATAGTATTGCTTCAGAAGACTTGTAATATAGCACATATGTCCTGTGGACTATATATTTTACAAGATTTTATGTTGTTTTTCTGTCCATTTTGGAGCTTGACAGACATGGTCACTGTTGTTGTATGGGAAAAAACTGTGTAAAGATTCTTAAAGATATCTATTTTTGTCTTCCACTGAAAAATTAACAGAATACAGTTTTGAAACATAATGAGGTTGAGTTAATGAAGGCCACAAGTAAATAATAACAATAGACTATTAATGTCTATTGTGTGTTTTTATTAGAAATCTGTTCCCATTCAGTTCTAAAGTTAATCTTCAACCCTAAGTCCACATCCACGCTAATCTGTTTTAGTTTAAAAACTTCTTAGGTCATTGTTTTCCAAAGTATGAGGTTAAGGAGAACGGTTTGGAAAGTCCCCATTTTCAGTGCTGTTCCAGTATGGATGATAGCTGTAAACCTAGTAAAATGAATCCATTGTGTACGTGGCCTAAGTGTTAATAACACTGATATATATATATAAATATATTTATGTATGATTGTAACTAGAGGGCGAAATGCAACTGTTATATCCACATCCACTCGGAGATGGTGAAACGGTTGTGTTTTCACCTGTCAATCCTTGATGCTCTATGGCAGTTTGGGCATTCCAAGATGGCCGCTCGAACACTTCCAGTGGCTTCACCTCCTGCTGGCAGTTTAATGTTGTGTCAGCGATACAGATTTATATATATATCAATGGTCAATAGTGAACTTGTTCCATCATCCAACCAATAATTCCTCTTACATTTACACATTGTAAAATGTCCCAGCCATTTGTGTTCTCTCTTCATTGCTATTTCTGCGTATGTTTGCACTTTTTCCCATCATCTTGTTCAATGGGCGTGACCAATGGGTGGGGCACAAGGCCAATAAACTGTCTTTCAGAAGAGCTGGAAGCAGAATGGGAGGGATGAGGCAGCAGGTCGGTTCATTAAGGATGATCATTAAGGGTGATCATTAAGCTTGTTATGCAAAATTACCTGATTTTTACACAAAGGAGGAAAAACAGCCATACAAATGCCACCCTTTGTTGATTCCAATTGTTTCAGTGCTTAAAGTTCCACAACACAGCAACAAAATAATGGATTGTACAAATACATTACCACTAAGCATCCTTACAGTGAACAATTTTGCAGCATCTGTAGAATATTATGGCAAAACCTTGTTAATGTCTTGTCCAAAGTATGCGTGGGAACATACAGAAGAGTCTAGTACATGCCCCGGGACTATTTTGGGACGATCATCACTATTGATGAGTGCAGTATTAACGGTTTTGATTATTGCTTTTCTGGGCTGGGGAGAGTGCCGGGACAGAGGGTGAGGGGTGGAGAGGCAGGACAGGCGTGAAATGAACTGTTCCACCTCAATAACTCTCCATGGTCTCTCTCTTAAAGGGGTAATTTGCTGTATGGAGTTGAGATGTGCGTGTGCGAAGGGGGTGATGGTACTGGAAACATGTTTGGGGTGAGATGTGCGAGAGTGTTTTTACGTGGAATTTGATATCCTACTGTCTTTGAAAAACGGAATGAGATTGTATAAGAATGGAAAAGAGAAAGTGTACATTAGGTCCTTCAACTGGTCATCATTACTTTTAAGAACATTTTTTAATTAGCATTACTTAGTTGGATATATATTTTTTAAATAACAGGTCTACTGATAATTTATTGTTAATATAATATAATTATATTATTAGTCATTATTATGTATTGTAATTGTTTTATTATATTCATAATTAAACTTTTTATTTGTATATTTGTAGGCTAACTTTTATTCATAATTTTTATCAAAAGCAGAAATACAACAATAATTCAAAATCAGTTCAACAGGTTAAAGAAAAATAATCTAGTATTAGGCGAGACAAAAAAATCTCGATTTTTTTAGCATCTCTTTCAATATCTTGCTACTTTTATCAAATTTTTTGCTTCACTAGTTCATTTTAAACGGTCTTGCGGTGTGACAAAATTATTTTTATTTTAATATTCCATGTAGTCTCTCATTTAATATGATCATAAAAGATACATGGATAATTATTATAAATGAATTAGCAAAATGTTCTTTAAAATATTTTTAGATGTTATCATTTTAGTTGAAGTCACACCACGGGACATGTCAACTTTCCAAAAATATTCCATGTCAACTATCTATATCTGTTTTGCTAAGTGAAATCTTATTTTTATCATTTAGCTTTTTGAAAGTAAAAAATGACTTTGTGAGTGTGTTCACATAGAATTCAACATTGTCTCGCATATATTTCGCTAACAGAAGAGTATACAGTATATCTGTTTGTGTGTGTGTGTGTGTGCGTGTGTGTGTGTGTGTGTGTGTGTGTGTGTGTGTGTGTGTGTGTGTGTGTGTGTGTGTGTGTGTGTTTATCAAAAAGGCTTTTTTACAGCTTAAAGTGTTGTAATGTGTAAAATGTGTTGTAAGGCCTCTGGTTTTTAATACCTGAGTGTGCCTGAATAGTCTTAATATCACAATGCCCTTTGAGTGGTGTTGCATCAGTTGTCGCTTGTTCTGCAGACTCAGCGTTGTCAGTGGTGTAGTTCATTATCCTGACTCGCCCAGGCTTGACAACTTATTATCTTTCTCCTCAATTCTGACTCCATTTCAATTACACTCCAACAATGCGTGGCCCTTTCGACAAGCCACGCCCAGCTTCCCCAAAGCAGCCCACCCACAACGCTTTCTAACGACCAATAACAGACATTGCAGCAGCAGCTCCACCAATGACGGACACAAGATTGAGCGGGAGAATATTTATTATCAGCCAATCAGAGCGCGGCTGCTGTCAACGAGAGGCGCAGCACTGCAATCGCTTATCAGAATTCTTGAGACTTGTGGCAGTAATTCGAAGAGGAACGACAAGATGTAATAACGCAAAGACAATGAAAAGCACAGGTCATAGATATTTGTGGAGGCCTGCGTTTCCTGCCCCCGTCTGGCCATTACTGTCTTGCGTCATGCTTTTTTTTCCATTTGTCTCGTCTCTCAGTCTACCAATGCCACACACGACTGCCTCCGCCAGATTTGCATACGTCTACATTTCACTTTTCAGTTCACTACACAGATCACTATTTACTGATCATTGACAAATGAACGTGTCATACAGTTTATTGATTTTGTATATCATCAGACAAAAAGAAAAGATCATCTTGGGTCCCCCACCTTTAGGCTACAAATATTTATTGGTTAACATTAGTACAAATATTTTAGAATTTACAATTTATACAAAATTTTGAGAAACGGGAGATTTTTTGTTGTTGTTACATTATTAGGTAACTAGATAACAATATAATATGTGATATTATGTGACGATTTTTAAACTACAAGGAGAAATAGGCTACACAGCATAAATATTGTCCGTTTAAGCGCTTTTTATTGACCATCAGAATAAACTCTTCAGCAGGATTTAAAAGGGAACTCGACATATTGCTCCGCTAATATTAATGGAAATAAATCCGTTTTCATGTTGCCTTATTAATGTGTGTGATATCGTTGTGATTTTAATTTTATAATGTTTCCAATGTGTTTATTTAGATTTATAAGTAAATAGCTTAGGCTACATTTCTAGTTTCTATTAGTCTTCAATTGCAATATGCTGCATTAAACCATGTAATGAGTTTTTACAAGTGTTAACTGACTTATAGAGAACTTTGTGCGAATTATTATTATTATTATTTTTTGTCTTCTGTGTTTAACCAGCCTTGGGCGCTCGCGCGCGCGCGCGCACGCACACACACACACACACACACACACACACACACACACGCACATTCATTTCATCTGTATTTCAGACTGCAGGTTGCGTTGACTTTTTTTTTTATTTTTATTTTTTATCTTTAGAAATACAAGGAATATGAGAAGTCGGTGCGAATAGAGGACATCGACGGTGCAAAACTGGTGAAAAATCTGGCGCAGAACATGGAGGAAATGTTTCGGAAGAAAGCAGAGGCCACACGAGTAAGTATTCACTTTGACTGTAGACCGTTATTTAAATTAAAATAATTTTAAGGAAAAGAAGTTCTCAGATGCATTGGTTCGGTTTTAGCAATATCCCAAGCAATATTAAAGCCTTAATAAAAATGACTAGCGTATAATAAATTAGGCCATTAATAAATAATAATAATAATAATAATAATAACGTATTATTATTATTATTATTATTATTATTATTATTATTAAAATTTTAGATGTTTTGTTTAGCCTTTTGTGTAAGAATTCTGCTCAAATTGTTTAAATGTTTTTCTCTGCATTTTCCATCACTCGTTTATTGTCTTTGATGAGCATCTGATACGACTATGATATTTATTATAACGTGTTAAAACACATCTCGATTGAAGCTTCTCCCTTCTATATAGAACACCGTGTATACTTTCCCGTTATAACCAGTTCGTGTCAATATTGTTTAGAGAGGTACACACAGCCCAGTGTGTCCACAGCCCATTTAATTGCCTGTGTGTGTGGAGTGTGTGGAGGAGATAGTGTTATCTAACTCCTGCAGATACACACTGTCATTGTCCCTCGAAGTTTATGATGCAGTGAAAGGTGAAAACAAAATCATGAAATAGCCTAGGCTACACCTCATCCATGTGTACTTGAGAAAACTAATGCACGTGTAACCTATGCAAAATAAATGTAAGCTACACTTTTGCCGAACTTGAAAGCAGTGGATGCAGTTTACAGAAACGTAGGCTCCGAATGTTGTCTTTGTATTTCATGAGAAAATAATGATATAAATAAAATAAGTTATTAAGACATTTTCGGTTTTATGCTTGATCTATTATAATTTCCGGACAGCACTCTGTTCCTCTCGCTCAACACGTTCTCTGAAAAAATAATGTAACCTAATTTTAATTTTATTATTTTACAGAACAGCTAGGTGTAATATTTCTAGAGGGTGTTTATAAAGTTGGCACAAAACCTTGTTTTTGTTTATATAATTTCCTCGAAACACGACAGATATTAATTATTTTTCCTTAAGCGCTTTGTGGATTGGAAGCAATTATAGCACCATGTAACTAAACCTGCACGCCAGCACTTTTCAATGAGGACAAAGCATTGTCCTTTACACAAACACGCGCGCGCAACCGAGTTGGGCTCAAGAAAACAACCCGCCAAAAGAAATAATCTAGCATGTTTACAAAGAGCAGGTAAAGATCAAATTGCTCTGTTTTTCTTTTAAAGGATCACATTATCACTTTCATTTATAAATCACTATATAATTCCTAATAGATCAATTGTCCATGTACTCAATATAAATAGAAAATATGAATCAAAGTTTCATTACATTATTAATTAGCCTATATAAATAGTGGACCTACTTTATATTGTATATGTAATTGTGATACAATGTACTTATTATGTACATAGATGTTGTTGCATTGTAATTACATTTAAAGTGCTTGCATTTATTTGTAGTTACACTGTTAACTTTACTCCTCAACCTCAGTAGCAGCAAATGTGGGAATTTTTCAGAACAACATATAGTTACACAGTAAATGCATAGTCTTGTATGTATTTAATGTTAGTACATAGTAGTTAAGGCCACCTAAAATAAAGTGTAAACTGAATAGTTATATATACATGTGTGTGTGTGTATATATATATATATATATATATACACACACACACACATATGATAGCTATGAAAGTTATTATACATGCTTTAATACAAGCCTTTAGACATATCTAAAGACTATTATAACAAAGCTGCATGATTTTATTCAATTTTATAACCTGCTACATGGGACTATTCCAAGTTTCTATTGTTTTATGTGTCATGTTACTTATAGAGGCTTGTAGAAGCAGCAGAGGAAGCTCATCTACAGCACGAGGAAAACCCTGACCTACAGGTGAGAGAGTGTGTCATACACAGTATGTATCTGCAGCATTATAAAGGGGAACTTTCAGCACCATGGACAGATCTCTATTCAGAAAGTGTCAAAGAAAAAAAAAAAAAAAAGATTCAATGTATTGGAATGGAACATGACTGTAATTAATTTTGTTTGGTAATCATATTATATACAGTATGTTATATAATTTATGATATCATTATTGTATGTTAATTATATTAATGTTTCATTTTTTGTCTGGAGAATATTATACAGAATATAAAATCATTTTAGGGGATATTTTATGGTGTAGCCATTGCATTCATTGCAACAATGTTGTGGCCTTGCTCTAGGCAAATATCCTACACGTGACCTCCAGCTTAGTTATTGAAGTGAATTATATTTATATATATATATATATTTATGTGTTGGAAAGATTAATGACTTCATGTTGGCTGCGCTATTCAGGGACAAATGGAAAATTCACTGAAGCAAAATATGTTTAAAATAATGGTATCCCCCCTCAAATAATGAATACATGCAATCATGCTCTGGTACGTAGGAATATATTTCCAACATTTAATAAACTATAAATGTTTTAATCCACATAATTAATTACAGCAAAAGAGTGGGTTTGCAGCTTCTGTATTTCAATAAGCAGTTTTTAAAATACTAACAAATCCTTGGCAACATTTAATGTCTAAATGTAACTGATACTAAACAGAACATTACACCCAAGGATGTTTATTTTAGAGCTGCAAACTCTCTTTTTTTTACACACTAATTTCAGATCAGTACTGTTGATTAAAGATAATGATGTATTTATAATTAATCTGATTAATCAGACAGGCAGACAGACAGACAGACAGACAGACAGGCAGGCAGGCAGGCAGGCAGGCAGGCAGGCAGGCCGGCAGGCAGGCAGGCAGGCAGGCAGGCAGGCAGACAGACAGACAGACAGACAGACAGACAGACAGACAGACAGACAGATAGATAGATAGATAGATAGATAGATAGATAGATAGATAGATAGATAGATAGATAGATAGATAGATAGATAGATAGATAGATAGATAGATAGATAGAAAGATAAAAGAATATCATATTTTAGCAAACATCTTCATTGATATTTCAAAATAAGACAAACAGACAAACATTTCAAGGATACTTAAAAAAATGAGTGCGGAACCGTGTGTAATATCATCAATTACAAATACTTGGTAGGAAAAATAAATAAATAACCATAAATACACCAAATATGCATTGAAAAGAAATAGTGTGGTTTCACTTGTGTGGTTACAGAAAAACACACCTTTCAGTAAATACTCTGATTTTATAGAAGTTCTGGCTCAGAACCCAATGAGACCGGCACTCAGTCAGGTGTAAAGCTCCTGCTGTTTGTTGATAACCCTCAAAAGCTTGTCGCAGTACTGTCAGAAATGCTGAGTGTGGAGCATTTCTCCTCTGCCTCACAACCCCCCCCCCCCACCAGGGGTGTATCACCAGAGCGCCCAGCCGTGGTATGAGCTGTCATTGCTCCCCCCCCCACACCTCCAAACATGAGCGTTTAGCCAAGCAGTGCAATGTGCACACACACACAACACTTAATGGTAAACACAAAGGTGTAACCAAGTACACCGATAGATAGCCTTTTTTCACAAAATGACCTCTGGTCCAGTAAAGTGAGAGGTAGTTTAATCATGCCGTGCCTCTGGACATGAACTAAATGTTCTTTATAGTTTGAACATAAAGTGGGTTTCCAGCATACAGTTTTGTAGCTGTAGAGTTCATACAATTTTGTTTAATAGCATAAACACACTTTTTATGCATACATCAGTGTTTCCCTTTGGAAAGAAAAAAACAGGTAACACTTTACAATGCAACAATTGCAAGGCTGTTTATCCCTTTAAGCTCGGGTGGGGCGACCAGCCTATTTGTTTTGCTCACAGACTAACATATAGCATGTAATAGCTAAGTATATTTCTCTGATAATTAGGTTTGTGTTGCTTATATTCTGCGTTTTCACTTATAATCTTGCAAAAAATAAACAACATAAAATATCACATAACATTACTTAGAGGAGGCGATTATCTTTCAAAAAAGCCCACACACAAGGTAATCAGATGCAAAGATCATTAGATAATCCATATGAAGCTCAAAGTTACATATGGCCACCAGGAGATGGCGCCAAGTAAATGACACAGAATTGATGCAGACTCATTGTGTCAAAAGGCACTAATTCTATGATCTCATTACTAAAATCATGTCTCCATGATATGCATAGCTATACTTATTGTTGTGTTTTCATGTGTAATTCGTTTTTTATGTACAATTATTCTGTTTTATTTGTTATAGAGGCTTTTGGACACTTGGAGGTGTTTCACTTTGATAAATAATTATTTCATGCTATACATTTTTTATTGCTTTGTCAAATCAACACCAAAATTTTCTCAGACACAGTTGACGTGATTGAGAACAAAACAATAGCAGTTTTTCGGAGCCACCATATTTACACCCAGATATATGTATATATATATATATATATATATATATATATATATATATATATATATATATATATATATATATATATATATATATATATATCAATATCAAATATGTCAAATAAAAAAAAAAATTAAAATATTTTTTATCAAGTACAAATTTGCAGCGGTGTGAGACACCCAGAAGCCCTTGCACTTGAATAAATTATGTATGTTTGGTCTTGACAAGGGAACTTATAGAGAAATGCAATAATTGTTATTTAAACCAATGTAGTTCTAATTCTTATGACTATTGTTGTTGTTTTGTTGTAGCTGGTTTATAGTTGTAATTTGTGTGAAGTCACGATTAGGGTGATTAGTGTTACCTTTGGTGAACTTTCAGCCTGTTATATATACAGTAACTCATTCTTCTCTTTTCATTTTTTCCTTTACAAAAGTGCAGAATTATGTGCACTAAGAAGTAATGAGAAGAATCCAATGTGCCATTTGGCTGACCGAGATTGCAGTCATAAATATACTGTATAAGACGTGCTATAACTCAATTTAAACAATTTAATAAAAACTACGATACTTTAATCACAGTTGAGTTAAGTTTACTTGTAACTAGTAAACTGTACTTAAATAATTAAGTTCACTTTACTTGAGCCAAATAAGTATGTTTACTTAGAAAAAGCATGAAAACTGATTGCTTTAACAATTCTAAGGTCATCTAATTATGTAAAATAATATTATTTTATTACACCATTATAGTACTAAATATGTAAAATAATATTGTTATTTGTTAATGCGTTAAGTATCATGAACAAATGTTAACAACTAGAACCTTATTGTAAAGTGTTACCAAAACACAAATGAGATTTCTTTAATTTCTCAGATGTTTCTCCTAGACAGCAATGAGATTAAATGGAGAGCAAATATAGAGCTCCTGATTTACATTTTATCCTGAGAAAAACCCCAGTAATCTTACTTGTATCTTCTCAGGATTGTCAGAACAGATCCCAACAATGTCTTCAACTCTGCTCAGATTTGCCAGATACCAAAGTTTGCATTCAAAAGTCATTATGAACTCAAACATTCTCATCTGATTCTTCCAACAGAAAAGTATCTGAGCTATACCATCCACATTCAATTTACAGATCTATACGCTTACTGTATGTCAAAAATGGTCAAATTTGTGTTTACTTTTTATTTATTGTGTTTACTTACCCAAGCAAGTTTAGAAGAAATTTCTGAGACAAAGTTGACTTAAAATGAAACAAAAGTTAGTTAAAGTCTTTGTGAGCTTTGAAAAAGCAAACTCTGAGCAATACAATGTTGCATTATAAAAATGGCCAAAAACACTAGTGAATGAACTTTAGTAATATTTTAATATATTATTTTATAAATAATTATATATTATATGCCAATATAAAACTTTTTCATAACTTTTTCACTCTTTCTGTGACACGTTCCATAGGGAGTTTATTTGAATTTTATTTGTTTTTTGTTTTTGTATAGTACGAGTATTTCAACGCAGTGCTGATAAATGAAGTGGGTGAGGATGGGAACAGTGTGGAGTTGGGAGGAGAGTTCATCCTGGAACCTAACGATCATTTTAATAACCTGTCCGTCAACCTCAGCCTCAGCGTGGTCCAGGTGCCAACCAACATGTATAATAAAGGTAATGCTCCCTGCTTTTACCTGGGTGTACAGAATGTGAAGTACAATGTTACCTGACACAAAATCAGCGAGTGTTTTATTTAGTGTTAATTTGAGAAAATTGGGAAATAATTGTGGTAATTTATCCAGACTATTTAAGAGACTGAGAAAGCAATAAACTGGAATAAGAGAAAGTATTTTAACATTAAAAAACTTTCAAATTACACATTTTAGCTTTAACATTGAAAGTATTACAAATGTTTTAAGGAAGTTGGCTAATAAGCTAAAACAAAATGAAGTAAGCCATTTATAGACTGATTTTTCAAGTGTAAATATTGTGGTTCTGTGGTACTTTCAAAACTTTAACCTAACCAAAAGCATTAGTTTGGGGCAGGACTATGTGTTTGGCTAGATAGAGAGAGATAGAGTTCATGAAACCTCTATTTGATGCCCCTAATGTGCAGAAATTACACATTTCACCAAGCTTTGAATGCTGCATATTGGTATTTTATGTCCACCGTGGAAGATAGCCCCTCTGCTTCCCAATAGAAAGTGACCATTAATACATAGTGATAGATAGAGAGAAAAGGTAAGTATTGTGTCATAGAGCAGTGGGAATAGTCAAGCACCTCAGGTCATTCTGAAGTTACTGATCCAAGAACAAACTTCTCAGTGTCACTGCAGCACTATGGGTGAATAACTACCTGGGGACGATGCAATGAACAAAGCCAAGGGCTCAATGTCCCAGTGAAAAGTGCGAGTAGAGCGTAATCACTCTTAAAGTAGCTGTTCCTTTGTGATCTGTGGAAGCTGCAGTGGGCGCTCACGCAAGCTGGATGCGCCTCGTCCCTTTGTGTGCACCCGTAATGGCCTTTCATTGGCATCGCTTTGTGTGCTGGAGGACAAAGGAGAGAGGTTTTTATGTATTCAGGTTGGACTGCGAGCTGAAGGAGGGGTGGAACTAGGATGGTGTGATTTAACTGCTCTGCTTGTGTCTTGTTATACCACAAATCTAATTAGGGTTAAAGGCCAAATTAAACTGTTTTAACAATTATTGCTAATTATGTTTGTAATTATTTTGTACTCTGTAACTCTTATCTATCTCTATATACTGTGTACAGTTTTGGACACTTAAGCCACACTTTCAAATATATGAATGTCATTGCATTAGATAACACAATATCATACCAATTGCCTTTTTTATTTTTATAAAGATAGCACAAGGACACTTTCCAGTATATCATTTCATAAAAAGTATTTTGTAATGTTTTAATTGATTAAACAATAGATATACTGTTTAAAATGAAGACTGAAAATACTTTGGCACTTATAATATATGTGATGAACTATACCTGTAGACAGGGCGGACTGGGAATAAAAAGTGGCCCTGGACTTTTTGGCCCAGAGCGGCCCACCAAACCCTGCCACACATCACACACTGGCTCATTTATTGAATTTCCAGCTCAATTAAAAAAAAACTTTGTGGAAAAAATAAATTCTATTGACTGCTAGTCATGGCAACGGGCTCCACCAGTGCATTTTTATAACTTTAAAACACATAAAACTAGATTTTTTTAGAGAAAGCACTAAAAATAAGCACTTTATTGCTCAGACAAATAACATTTTTCCCATTATACAGATGTTTGGTTAAAATGCACATGAAAGTACAAGGGAAAGTGTACATATATAAATGTGAAATTAATAATAAACATTTCTCTTAAAGTGTTGATCTTTGAAGATATTTTACAGATTATTTGCTAATATTTTCATTCTCATCTTTATATCTTCAATTTTATTTTCTTCCCCAGATTATTCTTGAGAAAATGTGAAAAGCTATTTTTTTAAACAAAGTAAGCCTCAAAGTCTCGAATTGCCACAAAATAATCGTATTTTCTGTATTTTTATCAGGCATGAGCATTATTAAGCAAGCAGCACTTCAACTCCCTGTGTTATGAATAAATTATGCAAATGACTATGTACTGGTCATAGCTTTACTGTTTGTAGATTGTATATATACACTGCTGTTATTGTATTTGTTTTAACGTGCAATTAATTGTCATTTTGTGATTATTTAGAGCTCATCTTATCCTTAATATGTTGTTTTTGGTTATCACCATTATTGTGATTTGTATGTCAAAATCAAGCATACACAGTGAAAATAGGTAATGTATTCAAATGAATATGCGGCACAATGTGTAAGTTAATTCAAAATAGAGGTTGTATAATTATTTCAAAATGAAAGCCATTGAATGGCTTTACCTTCATTAAATATTCACTCTGTAATGGGATCTGCGTGGGCATGATGGAGCCAAGGGCAGCTGCCTATTTTGCCTGTAGGACAGTCCGGTACTTGCGTAGCAACAGGCCGGCCCATGTTACCCAACGGCCCACCGGGAAAACACCCGGTGCTCCAGATGGCCAGTCTGCCCCTGCCTGTAGATACTCTGCTAGGACACCTGTATGAACTTGATGGGAACGTCATACATTTACCAAAATCCCTTTGACACCAGTTGGTTAAAAGTCATAACAAAAATTTACTTGATTTGACATTCATGCATTTTTAAGTGTGCCTTCAAAATGCTTTTTGGGATGAATGTACACTCACTGGGCACCTGTGCACCTACTTATTCATGTGATTATATAATCAGCCAATCATGTGGCAGCAGTGCAATGTACAAAAAATCATGCAGATACGGATCAGAAGCTTCAGTTAATGTTCACATCAACCATCAGAATGGGGAAAATTTAGATCTCAGTGATTTCGACCATGGCTTGATTGTTGGTGCAAGACGGGCTAGTTTGAGTATTTCTGTAACTGCTGATCTCCTGGGATTTTCACACACAACAGTCTCTAGAGTTTACTCAGAACTGTGCCAAAAATAAAAAACATTTAGGGAGCGGCAGTTCTGCGGATGGAAACACCTTGTTAATGAGCTTGCCTTTGTGCTGACAGACAATTGTAGTGAGCAGAATAGCATCTCAGAATGTACAACACGTTGAACCTTGAAGCGGATGGGCTACAATAGCAGAAGACCATGTCTGGCAATTTATTAGGATGATAGTGTTCCTAATAAGGTGCTCAGTGAGTGTATGTCCTTTTCTATCTCTTTTACTCTTTTTCTCTCTTCGTTCTTTTAGACCCTGATATAGTTAATGGAGTCTATTGGTCGGAAGCCTTGAACAAAGTTTTTGTGGATAATTTCAAAAGAGACCCATCACTTATTTGGCAATACTTTGGAAGTGCTAAAGGTTTTTTCCGACAATACCCAGGTGCGTAATGTGTGTGGAATGTCAGTGCTTGAAATTGATGAAGATCAAACTGGCTGATTTCGCTAATGTTTTAATTTTACAGACCATCAGATAGGACAAAAAGGAAAATTCATTCCATTAATCAAAGCCTTTGCTGGAGTTATATAATTAAATCACATCTTAGTCTTGTGGCATTACTGTAGTGAATTTACATATGTAATCTATACCTGTGCTAAATGCATGACAATGTGGTTAAAGAACTCTGTGGAGATGTACCCCTCTGTCCACAAACTAAATGTATAAAACTGTAAACGGTAAAGCATTAAATGACAAGTGTAACAGTTAAGGTTTGGCAAGGAGGAGACGGGAAACGGCTGAACAATAAACATAAACTTTTAGTGCATGAATGAACTTAAAACAACATAAAATATAAGGACACAGACACACATGCAACGTGGCCACGTGCATCTCGCTCTCTCGAACCGGCGTCTCCAGCTGCCCCTTATCTCGCTCTCCCGCTGTTCAGCTGGCTCCATGACGGCCTGGCCACACTCTTCTCCTTGTCACAATCCTCCCCCACCCGATTCAGGCTTGGGCACCACCGGTCTGACTAACTCCCTCCCATCTCTTGGGGGGAGACGCTGCCCTTCCGGCCGTTCTGTCAGCTGGTGGCCCACCCACCTCCTGTGAATCTGGGGGAAACATGAGGGGAGGCGTGGGGAGAGGGAAAGGCAGAGTGGAGACATACGGAGGGAGAGAGAGAGGATAGAGGGAAGAAATGGCTCGCCAGCTCCCGGAAACGCTGTTGCCCGGTCCTCAGCCGCTCCTCTGCCATCTGTCGGACGCCAGCTCGCACCTCCCCTGGCGGCCGGCAGCGACCCCTCCTTCCCCAGGCAGACGGATGCAGCTACTCCCCTGGCGGATGGTAGCAGCGAGGACTCCGCGACAGCGCATCCCTCCTTCCTGCCGGGTTTCGGCACCACTTTAACAGTATAAGGATGGGCAAGGAGGAGGCTGGAACCGGCTGAACAATAAACATAAACTTTGAATGCATAAATGAACTTAAAACAACTTAAAACATAAGGACACAGACACACATGCAATGCGGCCACATGCATCTCTCTCTCGAACCGGCATCTCCAGCTGCCCCTTATCTCGCTCTCCCACTGATCAGGTGATTCTGCGCCAGCATTGCTCCATCACAGCCTGGCCACGCCCTCCTCCTCGTCACAACAAGACTTGAAAATAAATTATTCTGAGATACAAAGATATTTAGATTTAAATATTTATACATATAAAATGAGAATAAAGATCTTTATGCATGTTTGTCTTAAGGTGTAAAGTGGCATCCAGATGAACATGGAGTCATCGCATTTGACTGCAGAAACAGAAAATGGTATGTTTCAGAATTACACCTTATCTGATTTTATATTTTGAGTCATTGTTTGCAGTTTTACAAATATTTTGTTTAAAAGAATAGTTCTAAAAAAAAAATAAATCGGTCATCATTTACTTACCCCAATGATGTTCTAAACCTGTATGACTTTCTTTCTTCCATGGAACGCAAAATGAGATGTTAGGTAAAATGTTACTCTTAGTCCCTATTCAATTTCAATGTATAAAATAAATAAATAAGAAAGAAAGAAAAAGAAAAAGATGCTGATGATAGAAATATACCTTTAAATTATTTATTATCCTTTTTTACTTGTTTATTTGCATATGTTTAGATTTTTCATGAAACACATTATTGCAATAAATCCTGACCTACTGTATCATTTTAGCTCACCCTAAGGAAACAGGAATAATCTGGACACAATAATTATATTATATTATATTATATTATATTATATTATATTATATTATATTATATTATATTATATTATATATGAACCCCTTTATTCCAATGTTTGTGTCTCAGGTATATCCAGGCAGCCACGTCTCCTAAAGATGTGGTGATTCTGGTGGATGTCAGTGGCAGTATGAAGGGTTTAAGGTTGACTATAGCTAGACAGACAGTCGCTTCCATACTGGACACGCTGGGAGATGACGATTTTTTCAACATTATTGCAGTGAGTTAATCTGAAGAAAGTGTTTATATGAATTATCATTGGTTAAATGCTTGAGATTTCTGTGATGAAATTGTCATGACACTCTCAGTAAAAGTTCGATTTCAGTCAGACTAAAACAATAATTTGTCTTTTTAAAAATGTAATGTAAATGCTTTAGTCCTACTGAAATCACACCAGTCCGAATTTTGTGAAGTCTGACCTAGATAATACATTTGTAGCTCGGCTTCATCCAGCATGTACACACATCAATTGGACCACAATTGGCCTCGGCATTGTGCACATACATGCTCCCAAGACTAAAGTGACGCACAACATGTATTTAATGCTTCCTCAGCTGACATCTTTCCTTTAAATATTAGAATGCGCATGTGTACTTGGAGACAGTTGAAGACTGTAGCTCTACTATGCAAAAACTTGCTGTATCTCAATTATAACTTTGCATGTAAGCATGCTGTGTATTTTTATTTTTATTTTATCTAAAGTGCTTTAAAGCTGTTTTATATATATATATATATATATAATTGTATTCTTCCTTGAGGCCCAATAAAGATTTTTGTCAAAATTGGAAAACAATCATATTTTCAGTTTTCATTACCATTTTCTGCCCTTTCACTGACAAGCCATTTATTGAATTATTTGCTGTTTACTTTTTTATTTTTTAAATGCTCTCTTTGCATTCAAAATGAGTAACATATTTTATTCATTATTAATTTATATAGAACCTATATCATATAACACTGAACAGTTTTTGTTTTTCAAAGGATCAAGATGAATTGGAAATACTTTACAATAAGTTTCCATTTGTTAACATTAGTTATTGCATTAGGTATCATGAACTTACAATTAATGAAATGAAATTATTTTTTACAGCATTTATTAATGTTTGTTAATTAATCTAGTTAATAAAAATGCAATTATTCATTGTTGTTTCATAGTGCATTAACTTATGTTAACATATACAACTTTGATTTAAAAAATGTATTACTGTATGTTAAAATTAAAATAAACCAAGATTAATAAAGCCTGTAAAAGTATTGTTCATTGTTAGTTCATTTAAACTCATATTGTTAACTATTGTTAACAAATGGAACCTCGTTATAAAGTGTTACAGATGAATTTGCCATTTTTTCATAAAGTACTGTATGTCTCCTAACACATTTACGTAACACATTTTCATTTAAAATGCTATAATAATGTTCACTGTGTGTGTTCCCAGTACAACCAAGAGATCCATTATGTGGAACCTTGTCTAAACGGTACACTCGTTCAAGCTGACAGTACTAATAAGGATGTATGTCTTTCTTTTATTAAACAATGGCCAACACTTTCTGTCTGTAATTGCCTCATTCTCAATTAAATTACGACTCCTAAAACATATCTAAAAGCCATTCTTCATGTTCTTATTCAACAGCACTTTAAAGAGCATCTGGACAAGTTATTTGCCAAAGGAATCGGGCTCCTGGGCAATGCCCTGAGTGAAGCTTTCACGATATTAAATGAGGTGGGTAAAGATTACCATAGTAGTGAGATTACAGCGGTCTTGTATCATTAGTAGTTTTGGCCTTCATAGTTTTGGTGCATGCTGAACGTGTGTGTGTGTGTGTGTGTGTGTGTGTGAGAGTATGCATTCCGTCTGCTGGTTCTGCAACGCTGCAACGATCTCGCTGTTCTACCCCCTCTGCACGACACCTCTATCTCTCCCTGTGATTAATTGTGGTAATTGGCAGAGTTGATTAATAAGCTGATGAAAGAAGGCAATTGTAGACGAGATAGTGCTCAGTTGCACCCTTTATCTCTCTTTTCTCAGGCCGCTATTCTCGCTCAGATAGGGAGGAGGGGAGATGTAGAGAGACATGAATGAGGATGGGGTTATATCTGTATTTGTCACATTCATTAGAGTCAGGCCATTAATATGGTAATCGTAAAACCCAGTGTCCGGGCCCCTTTAAATGACTGCATGTGTTTGTGTCTGATTGGTCGTAAGTGAAAAAAATAAATTAGATGCAGCAGTCTTTTAAGTTTTGGAATGACGTCATGTACTGCATCGCAATAATGATTGCTTGGTGTAAAAGACAACAATGGAAAATACCAAAGCCTGATTATTATCAGAATGCAGGTTGGGCAGACAGTGAAACAACTTCTTCTAAGAAAATATCTTCATAGCCTATTCAAATTCCTATTCCAATTAACCATTAGTTTTTATGCTAAGCATGTCATGAAGATTTGATCACATCTTGCTAATCAAATGTGATTGAGCAACTTTCTGCAAGCATATTTGGTAATAATTGTGCACAAACAGAGTAATCATTTGGTATAAAACTAGATTAGCATTTTATGAAAGAAAAACTAGTGCTTGCAATGCATCAATACTATCCTTTTAGTTTTTGGTAAAATGACAGTTGAAGTTGTAATCCCAAATACAGGGAGAAAGAGAGAAAGAGAAAGAGATATACAATAGATGTAGGCTGTGAATCGATTAAAATTCTTAAAACGAATTCCACAGTTTTCTGTGAATAATCATGATTAATTATGGTACATTAAAACAAACATTAAAATATAATCATAAATAAATGTACTTTTATAATTTATTTGTCTCAAAGAAATTGCAGGACATTGGTTAGTCATCATTTATTTTAATGATTTAAAAACGTCTAGGTTATGGATGCAACCTCCATTCCCTGATGGATGGAACGAGACGTTGTGTCGAAGAAGTGACACTAGGGGTCTCTCTTGAGAGCCTTTCGCATCTCTGATCTATGAGAAAAGGCCAATGAGAAATTGGCAGACAGAATTTGCATGTCCCGCACCCGGACATATGGGTATAAAGGGAGGGAAATACGCCTGTTTCATTCAGGATTTTTCTGAGGAGCCGACAATGAGGTACGGCCGCAACAGTGGCTCAGTTCAGAGATGTGGCCGGTAGGACACAACATCTCGTTCCCTCCTAGGTTACATCCGTAACCTAGACGTTCCCCGTCTGTCGCTCACTTCGACGTTGTGTCGAAGAAGCGACACTAGGGGTCCAATCATGCCATGCGCTAAGCCGTGTACGTGTACTGCTGACACAGGAGCAGGTAGGTACTTTACATGACCGGCTGTGCCAGGCTGCACGTACCCTTCCCCAACGCCCCATAAAATCATCAAAGCCTTCTGGTTCTTTACCCCTCGAAGGGGGAAAAAGGCGCCGTGCCAAGCATGGAAGCAGGCCGCGCCTTTTCTTCTGTTAAGGCGGCTGGGGCCATCTTACCGCTATCATAAGCATCAGGGAAGGCGATCTTTCCCAGTTTTCCTATTCTTTCAGGGGGTAAAGACCCTGTGGAGACCACACCTGCCCAGACTGGGGGAGGTAAAGAGTGGTGAAATACATCACATGGGCTTTTAGGTCACATGTGAAGAATGGCGCGGTGGTAGATCCTACCATTGGGATCATATCATTGTGAGGGAGGAGTTGCTACAAACACGGCGACCGGGGGGTTGTGGGTCCGCTCGCAAGGGGGTCACGGCTTGGGTGTGACAAGGGAGTGGTAGGAACCTTGGGCACATAGCCCGGTCGCAGTCTTAGGATCACTTGAGTGTCTGCCGGATCAAACTCCAGGCAGGTGTCGCTGACAGAGAACGCTTGCAGGTCCCCGACCATTTTGATGGAGGCGAGTGCGATCAGGAGGGCCATCTTCAAGGAGACGAATCTTCCTGATTCCGACTGATTCTAGCGGCTCGAAGGGGGGTCTCTGAAGGCCCGAGAGGACCACTGAGAGCTCCCAGGAGGGGAACAGGCTCGGCCGGGAGGGATTTAACCTCCGGGCGCCTCTTAGGACCTGATAATTAAGTTGTGCTTACCCAAAGACTTGCCGTCTACTGTGTCGTGGTGGGCCGTAAAGTTGCCTGGTAGAGGGAACTCTGGCTTGGTTGATCGTGTTTACGACAGCAGGTGGTAGATCAGCTTGATCTACTGCATCCCGTCCAGGGGCCAGACGTGGAGGTTAATGAGGTCTGGGTGCAGATGCCAGACCATGCCCCGTCCCTGAGAAAGAAGGTCCTTCCTCAAGGGGATTTGCCAGGAAGGGGCTGTTGCGAGGAGTACGAGATCTGAGAACCAAGTCCGAGTGGGCCAATAGGGAGCCACTAGAATGACTTTGCACAGCACCTGTGCAAGCAGGCTCACTGGGGGGAAATGCATACTTGGGCAACCGCATGGGCCAGCTATGTGCCAGCGCGTCTGCCCCGAGGGGGGCCTCTGTTCGGTCGTACCAGAGCGGGCAGTGGGAAGTCTCTCAGGAGGCGAACAGGTCTATCTGGGCCTTGCCGAACCGTTCCTAAATCAGCTGGGCCGACTGGGGGTGAAGCCTCCACTCTCCACTGGGGAAGCGTTGTCGTGATAGCACATCTGCTACCACGTTGAGGTTGCCAGGGATGTGAGTGGTACGCAGCGACTTGAGTTGCTGCTGGCTCCAAAGGAGGAGACGACGGGCGAGTTGTGACATGTGACGGAAGCGTACGCCGCCATGGCGATTTATGTACACTACCGTGGTGGTGCTGTCTGATCAGATCAAGACGTGTTTGCCCTGAATTAGCGGGAGAAACCTCCGCATGGCAAAAAGTACAGCCAACAACTCTAGGCAGTTGATGTGCCAGCGCAGCGGGGCCCTTTTCCAAAGGCCTGCGGCTGCGTGCCCGTTGCACATGGCGCCCCATCCCAAATTGGAGCCGTCTGTGGTGACCAGGACGCGTCGAGAACACCTGCTGCAAGGGGACTCCTGTCCTTAGAAAGCAGAGGTCTGTCCAGGGTTTGAAAGTTTGGTGACAGGCGGGGGTTATGAACACACGGTGCGTGCCGGACCTTGAGAAAAGAGATGCTCTGAGCCGGGGTGAGCTTGCACTTTTCCCAGTTGACCTGAAGCCCTAAATGGCTGAGGTGCTTGAGCACCTGGTCCCTTTAACTTTCGGGAGTGGGCCAGGATGAGCCAGTTGACGAGGTAGTTGAGAATGCGGATGCCTGCTTCCCGAAGCGGGGCAAGGGTTGCCTCTGCGACCTTCATGAAGATGTGAGGGGACAAGGACATGCCGAAGGGGAGGACCTTGTACTGATACACCTGGCCGTCGAACGCGAACCATAGAAAGGGTCGATGACAAGGCAATATTGAGACATGGAAGTACATGTACTTCAGGTCTACCGCTGCGAACCAATCTAGATGCCGGACGCAAGTTAGAATGTGTCTTTGCATGAGCATTTTGAACGGCAGTTTGTGCAAGGCCCGGTTGAAAACTCGCAAGTCCAAGATCAGTCGTAAGCCGCCACCTTTCTTGGGTACGATGAGGTAAGGGCTGTAGAAACCCTTCTTCATCTCAGCTGGAGAGACAGGCTCTATCATGTCTTTGAGTAAAAGGGTTGTGATTTCCATGCGTAGGGTGTTGGCGTCTTCGCCGTGCACCAAGGTAAAGCAGACGGCGCCTAAAGGGGGTGGAGGCCTTGCAAATTGAATCACGTTGCCGAGTCAGCTGATCCTGGCCAGCCAGGGGCAAGGGGCACTAGGTTGAAGATCGCTTTTGACGTACCTGGCAAGGCTTTGCAGCGGGGCGGAGCAGTGTCGTGTCCCGAGGCTTTGGTGCTGATAGAAGGCTTGAAGCCCTTACCTCCCTCCTTGCACCCGGCAGAGGGCAAGTTAGTGACTGAGGAGGAGGTCCTGTGTAGGCACCCTCTAGACTCGTCAGAACCAGCCGGGCGGGGGACAGCAGTTGTGGGTCCGGAGATGAGGGATCCGCATCCGGTGTGCCGGGACTGCCGGAGTGTGGCACTGGGTTGCCGCGAGAACGGCATTTGCGGGCCAGATGACCCAGGAAATTAGGAAATCGCTCTTTTATTGAGTATGTGGATACCACAGCCCGAATGAGGAAATCGCTCTTTTATTGAGAATGTGGATACCGCAGCCCGAATGGGGCGGCAAAGGAAATAATGTCAAACAAGGATTCTCCTCCCAGCCCTCCACCGGGGGACAGAGTGGTCTTCTTACCAGCTCTGGAGCAAATGTCTCATTCCCAGGGTCGTCTGTCTCTGGAACACTTGGGAGCCTTCCGGGTCCTCGAGGATGTTCAAGAGACTGGGGGTGTGCAACGAGCGCTCGATGCTGGGGCTGAGAGCTGGGCCCAGGTTGAGGCGGAGCTACCTGGCATTTGTAAGCCGCAGGGGGAACGCCCTCGGCAAGCAGATGGAGCAAGGCCCGCGCTGGAACGGCGACGGGGCATGATGTGGGAAATGGCCTCTGTCTGTTTCTTCACCGCCGAGAACTGCTGGGTGAAGTGCCGATGGTGTCGCTGAATAGGTCGAGCTGGGAGACTGGGGCATTGAGAAAGTGGGCTTTGTCTACCTCCAGCATCCGCAGTTGAAGGTAGTGAAAGCGGACGAGCGAGGAGGCCGGATGCGGGCAGCAAAAGGTGTCCTCCACGACCTGGTCAGCTCCTCGTGCACCTCTGGGAAGAAAGGGACCGGGGAGGATGGAGGGTTCCTGTCGAACCCCGCGCTCACGGCGGCCCGGGCAAACATCTCGGCCATCTGGGCATCAGCCTCAGACTGGGTGTGTCGACCCAAAGGTGGCAGTCCTGTCGAGTTCTGCGTCATGCACCTTAATGCTCTCCAATGCAGCGGCGAATTCGTCATCTAGCTCGGGGTGCTCGAGGGAGTAAACAGACTGGCCTCTCATCTCAAGCCCGGATGGAAGTCAACGAGCATTCCGGGGGGCGGGTGGTTCGTGGGGATCTACCCGGCGAAACCAAGCCCACAGCCATCCCCAAATCTCCTCCATCGCCAGCCGTGTCATCCTCATTCCCGTGGGAAGAAGGAGTGGCTGGAGTGGCATTCCTCTTTAAGAAGTTATGCCACGACTGCAACGTTGCCATGGTTAAGTTCTCGCAGTGAGAACATTAACCAACCACAAATGCCGCCTCAGTGTGATCGCAATCCAGACAAATGAGACAGTGTCTGTGACCGTCAGGAGCAGAGAGAAATCATCTTTACAAAGACGTGTCCTGAAAAGGACATTCAACGCCAGCTGTGTGTTTGCTCTTTTAGAGAAATAAACTCTCTTTTAAAGCGCTGTCGAAGTGCCCAGGGGCAAAGCTGCACTGCCGTGCAGAGAAGGAGAAAGCCCAGTCTGAGGCTGATGCCCAGATGGCCGAGATGTTTGCGCCATAGATCCAACAGGAGACGCTCTACAGAGGTGAGTGGAACAGAAGTGATCTCAGCTCGCTGATCACACAACCGCTCAGCTCCGAAGAAGAATTCTGAATGAACAGATGCACGAGTCCCTCCTTTTATACCCGTATATCCAGGGGAGTGACATGCAAATTCTATGTGCCAAATTCTCATTGGCCTTTTCTCAAGTTCAGAGGTAACCGAGGCCTTCAAGAAAGTCCCCTAGTGTCGCTTAATTCGATACAAAGTTGAGTGAAAGACAGACGGGGAACCAGTTATTAAATCCAATGGTTTACTTACTTTTTCCACAGCACTGTGAAGTTTGTTCAAGAAAAACATGAAAGATTATAATTGTTTGTGTGTTGTTAGCTTAAGCACATTGTGTTTGTCTATATTTGTGACGTTGATGAAGATGAGATCCCATTTTATGACCAATTAAAGCAGAAAACCAGCTAATTCCAAAGATTTTTGTCACCGTATATCAAGCTTTCTTGGCAAGATAAACTTGTTCACATTGCCGATGCATTATAAGACACTATACATACAGATATAAATCAAATTGAATGCTGAAGTATAATAAGGTTTAGTTTAAAATCTTAAATTGTAATTTTCTCTGGCTGGCATTTGGTCTGTATAAGCACACGCTGGGTCTCTCTCACATGATTTTGCTTTTGGTACAGGTTCAGATGACAGAATTTTCTGGCATTGCAAATAGATATGACGGCTTGCCCGTATCTTTACCACACCTGGCTCGCCACTTGCGGGTGAAGTCTCAATTCTCTGTACAGTAAATCCGCTTTTGTGTTTATTATGCCCCGGACATGCTTTGCGCATAATGAATAAATGTGCACTGCTCCACGCAATCAGCTCCAGTGCTAGTGTGTGCAGTCGAGTCAAGTGTGTACCTCCTGGAAATGTACTGTATGCCCATTTTAGCCACATGAGTGAAGTTTCAGAATGTGAACCCTCCTCACCATACAACGCAATTCAATGGGGTCCAAAACTTAACTTAAAGGGCATAAATGCAGCACAAAGGAAATCCATATGAAAATCTTGACATCTAGCTCACACACTTCATCATGCTTGACACATACAGAAAGCTATACAAGTGCTCTGTGCATGTTCATGCTTGCGTCACTAAGACTGTACTCTTTGCACATGCGTCGAGCGCCAGGAAGTGTAATCGAGCTTCAAATTATTATCACCCAATGAGACTGCGGATACCAAGTTTAATATTGGAAAAGTAGTTTCATTAACCGATCATATTTTTTCAGAGTGTCACGGTCTTGTCACTATATCAGTCTGGGTTTTGTGTGACAGGACCATGACATCATCTTTCTATGTCTGACTTCCTTGTCTGGTTCGGTTTCGGTTGGTGTCGAGATCCGGACACGCATGCTCCACATTCTGTCTGTTATTGGCGTGGGTGCAATGCGCCTATGCCATCTTGGTGGCATGCACTAATATCAGTCGTTTATTTTTGTCTCTCACGACCAAGGACGTGCTTCGTGTTGCGCTGCAAGCCCAGGTTGTAAGCTATCTTCACGCTGTGCTGAGGTTCGGTCACTTCGGTTTGAGGTGTCTTGTTTTGTCGCCTGTTGCATGCATCGCATGGTGATTGCCTCTCCATATACACCCAGGCTTTGTTTAGTGTGAGAATGTATGGCATTTCTTTGCTAGTGTTGCCGTGCATTCTCTCATCTTATCTGTCAGTTCGCATGAGCACATGTTGCCTATTGTCTTGGCGATAGAAGCTCGTGCCATTTGAGAGTATATGTTTTTGTGAGAGCACTTGGTTTTGTTTTGTATCTGCTTTGCCTCGTGTCTCTTTGTTTTGCGTCATACCCCGCCTCCTTTTTTGCTTATTATTTTTTCATTAGTCACACTTGCCCTGCTTGTTAACCCATTTGATTTCTCTCCCTACTTTAGTCTCCTTGTGTGTGCTGTCTCGTGCCAGTTTATCTTGTTTGTTGGTCTTGTTCGAGTCAGTCCTGTTCCCTGTCTAGTCGGTCCTGCATGTTTTTCCCTTTTTCCTCCAGCCCATCTTTTACCTTGTTTTTCCCCATCGGGATAGTTTGAGTTTCTGTCTTTGTTAATTTTTGTATTAATAAAGTTTTTTGTTTTTTACTCGGCATTTGGGTCCTGCCTCAGCTGATTCTTGACACAGAAGAATTGAATTTAACACTTGAGTTGTATGGATTATGCTGCCTTTCTATCCTTTTTGAAACTTGACATTTTTGGACCCCGTTGACTTGCATTGTATGGACAAACACACATCATCTACTATTAAAATATAATTGGCTGTGTTCCACTGAAGAAAGAACATCAAATTAGTTTGATACGGCACAAAGGTAAATGTACATGATGAGAGAATTTTCATTTTTGTTTAAGCAAATATTAGCAACCTCTGAGCAATTGGGCCTCTTACAGGCATGTACTGCACACATAACTCCAGTTTCCTTTCTTGTTTGAGTCTTTTGTTCTAGCTGAAATACATCCTATTGGTAGAGTTGTTAGTGTAGCACCACATTCCTTCCTTTTATGAATTATGTAGGGAGGTACCTGGTTCAATTACTATATGCCTATAAAGGTGTAACACTCTATATAACATTATATAGAATACTCTTATCAATTACTTGTAAATACTTAAGTTAGTTTACCCAAGTAAATGTATATTTCAGACTCAAAGAATGAAATACCCATTTTGTTCACGTAGCAAAAATATAAGAATTTAATTAAAGTAACCACAGATGTTGAATATACAACAAACAAAACCACAATAAATAAAATAGAAATGCACAGTAACTTTTAATTAAGCTGTAACTCAAATGTTCCCATAAGAATGAAATACAATTTGCTTCTAAAGTGCTACGTTTCTGTTACAATTACAACTGAATAGTTGTTGACACTATCAACTATATAAATGTCACAGTTAACCCTCTTTTCACTCAGAGTACTTTAAAACTCAGAATCAACATAATATATAAACGTAAATATTAACTGTAGTGGGCCCGTAGCAGGCCTGCGACGTAGCTTGGGTTCGTTGGGCACAGATAAATAAAAAAGTACATTAAATGTAGGGATGCCTCAGTGTGAGTTTTTGATGGTTAGATTACCATCTGAGAGTTAACTGGTTTTACAATTATTTGCTAATTTTCTTATTATGCAACAGCGCTGATGTAAAAATTATATAACAATTGTCTAATCGTCTAAGTGGACGTACTGTATTTCTGTGGATGCTAAGGGAAGCCCTATAATAAGAAAACATGTCGTTACGTATGTAACCTCGGTTCCCTGAGACGAGCGGAATGACACATTGCGTCACTAAGCTGATGCATATATGGTGTGTCCTTCTACACCACCCAGTGGAAACTCTTCTACAATAAAGCCAGGATTTGCTATGGTTTTTAAGCCCCGCCCTTTTAGGCGTGAAGCCACAAATGCAGGCACGCAAACACCATTCCAGTTTTGTGTGGGTTACAGACCTACACGCCTTCACGTGTGCCCCCCGTCTCCCCCAATTCTACACCAGTCACGATGAACAATCGATTAAAAAACTCTTTCTTTACTGGAATATATCAGCACATCTTTTTGATTGGCTGAGGGTTTCAAACACTCAGCAGCCAATAGCATAAAGGAAAACCTAACTTGTAGTTAACAACACATTTTTCATGCCTCACCTGTGCATAACAACCAAACGCTACGTATGATAACGTTCTTTAAGGCATACATGCATAAATACATACTTTTTTCTGAACCAATACATGGAATTTTAGACTCCATTAACACTCCATTTCTGATTTAGAGAGCTATAGAAAAACCAAAATAATCTTAAATGAAATTACATAACCCATTTAATCATATAAATACATTCTAATGGATTAAATTAGGTTTATGAGTTATTGAATATCACTGAGGTTATTTATTATTTTTAGTTCATTCTGAATGTCATACTAAGCTCTCATTCACAATAAATGTGTCTCTATTTTCTGTTGTTCTAAATTCTTGTAATAACCTTTCTTTTGTCTGTATCACTTTCTCATGTCTCTTTTTTCCATCTCTCTCTCTCTCTCTCTCTCTCTCTCTCTCTCTCTCTCTCTCTCTCTCTCTCTCTGTAGATTAATCAGACAGGACGTGGTAGTTCATGTAGCCAGGCGATAATGCTGGTAACAGACGGAGCGACTGCAATGTATGATGATGTTTTTGCCAAATATAACTGGCCTGAACGAAAGGTAAGCTAAAGACTGTTAATAAGAGAGTTCAAGAGTAAAAAATAAATTCATCAAAACATAAATACCAAGCATTGTCAAGTAAAAAAAGCATTAAATAAAAAGCATTATAAAAAAGTATTCATATCGACTAGTCGGTGGGTTGCCAGAATAACTACTTGATTAATGCTATGTCTCGTGCATGGTCGAGCGTTCGGCCTTTCAAAGTATTTTTATTTTTCTTACCTCAAGCCCATACGGACATGTGCGACTCATGCCCACTACAACTACTTTGTAGTGTTATATGCTTTGTTAAAGCTGCACTACGAAACTTTGTGCTCTTAAGCGACTTAAAATTGCAAGGAATTTGCAGAAGAATACATTACGTCAATCTTGTTATGGCATTGCTCTTTCTGGCAGATGCATCTCCCAATTTCACAGCTCAAAATACAAATTATTTTTATAGGCTTACAGTAGTGAATCAGGGTAAGGTAAGGACATTGTTTTGAACACTGATTGTTTATGTACTCAATCAATAATGTCAATTTGTTAATTTTTTACCAAAAAATAGTGCACATAGGGCAGCTTTAAATGTACAGTCAATGGAAGGCGAATGAGCAGACGACACACACAGACATGAACTGCCCGCATGTCAAGAAAATCGGGGCTGAAGATGGACAGTCAGCACGTATAGTGCTGATGACAAATTTTGCATCACATATACTGGGAGCAAGACTTCAAGTATACTTTGGCCTTGCGTCTGTACATGCCCCTGGAGTTGACTGTACTAAAAAGTTTCACAAAGCAGTTGTAGCTGTAGAATGCTTCATAGTCAATAGAGCATACTTTGAAAAGTTAGAATGCCCAACCACGATGAGACCTAGCCTTTATCGGTCTTAAGGAAGCCTTGTATCATTAGGCTGGTTTTCTGTTCACCGGCTTCTTAGGAGCATTTACATAAAGTACATTCTCTCACTCAGAACAGCTAGACAGTTTACAATGCATTGGAACAGAACTAAGGGTGTTTTTAAAGAATCTCAGATTCAGTGGCATACCCAAAATTAAAGGCATATAACTAGACACATAAAAAAACAAGGAGGGTCAAGTGTTTGATATCATTGTAAAGAAACATTTAAAAATTTGTAATGATACATATTATGATACATTTTTACACTAAGAAACTGCTGAAAAAAATCACAAAAAAACTTGAGGCAAATCTTTTCTTCATTTTTTACATTACATTATATATCTCTGGGTGTAAATATGGTGGCTCTGAAAAACTTTTCAGAGCTTTTGTTTTGTTCCCAATCATGTCAACTGTAACTGAGTAAAATGTTGTGTTGATTGATCAAAGCAATCAAAAGTTATAGCATTACAAATATAATTCATCGTAGTGCACAAAAACTTCCCCAAGTGTCCAAATGCCTCTCCTAAAAAATAAAACATAATGATTGTACATAAGGTCTAATTACACATGGAAACTGAACAATGACTAAAGGTTTGCATAGCATGCTGATATCATTTTAGTAATTTCACAGAATGAGTTTCATTCCGTGCCATTTAAGTGATCTTTGGTCATGTACTTGGCACCATCTCATGGTGGCCATATGTAACAGTCACCAATCACATGTCTCTCTGCCCAAATATGGATGAAGATTTGAACCAATCTGAACCCAATCTGACTGATTTAGCATTCTATGACGCTACATCATTATGGCACCACAAACAATATCAAAACTAAAAACCAACCAGTAGGTTGTTGATGACTATTTGACCATCAAAAATAAATTCCTAATGTACTTATTATGTACTTATTAATATATTATGTAGCTAATTTCTTTCTTTCAAGAATGCCTTGGACAGTATATCTACTTATTTTAAAGTCTAAGGTTAATATGTTTTCCTAGACTTTATATGTTTAGTTATCATTGAATTTTTTCACCCCTACTTGAGTGCATAATTCCCTTGTGAGAACATGTTGACATTTTGAGGAATTGTGCTCCATTCCTCAGGCAAACTCCCCATCGGTGGTTGTTTGAAAAAGTGTTTTAATGTGTATTGGATTGCTGACAGCACTGGCGTATTTGACACTCTTCAAACATGGGGGAAAAGTGTTAATTTGATTTGGAAAGATTGCACATGTACCTGCCCTCAGCAGTGCTGAATCAGTCACCTGATTGACCTCATAAACCAGTGTTGGCCTACAGTGCTAGGGTTTGAACTACCAGATGTGTTCATAAAGGACTTGGCATGCACGTAAACATGTTAAACAGATATTCCTGGCCTGAATTTGCTGCGTGTAAGTCTGCTTCTCATGTCTTATTTGGTGGGGGATGAAATGCATTTTTACAGTGTGCAGAAGGTGTGTGTGTGTGTGTGTGTGTGTGTGTGTGTGTGTGTGTGTGTGTGTGTGTGTGTGTGTGTGTGTGTGTGTGTGTGTGTGTGAGCGTGTATTTATCACTTTGTGGGGACCAAATGTCCCCATAAGGATAGTAAAACCTGAAATTTTTGACCTTGTGGGGACATTTTGTCGGTCCCCATGAGGAAAACAGCTTATAAATCATACTAAATTATGTTTTTTGAAAATGTAAAAATGCAGAAAGTTTTCTGTGAGGGTTAGGTTTAGGGGTAGGGTTAGGTTTAGGAGATAGAATATAAAGTTTGTACAGTATAAAAACCATTATGTCTATGGAAAGTCCCCATAAAACATGGAAACACAACATGTGTGTGTGTGTGTGTGTGTGTGTGTGTGTGTGTGTGTGTGTGTGTGTGTGTGTGTATGAATTGCCACTGAACCACTGCTGTGTAACCGGTCAGTATTGGTTGGAATTGAAAACCATTTATACATGGGAGACAGGGGCAATGTACTGAGAAATGGAGAGATGAAGGAGAGAGGGAGAGCTGGAGATTGAATGATAGACAAATAAAAAGAGAAGATTGAGAATACAACATATTTTAAAAATGCTTATCCTTTAAAGCCTAAACATAATCTAAACATCTTTTTATCCCGACAAGATGCCTGTAGCTTATTCTGCAACAAAGTGTAACTTTACTTAATTTGTGTTGCAGTATGCTGTTCTGCAGACAATGAAATTAGCGAAAAATATTTGTTTGGTATACCCCTTAACAAATCTCTAGTTGCACCCCTGCCTTTTATGAACAAGTGGACGAATTAATGCATAAAATATTTAATCTTAAAACATATGGCAAAACATTTCCTGGCTTATTTGTTATACCAGTTGTGAAATTAAATACAGTAAATGTGCCATGGCAGCTGTTTTCTAATGAGTAGTCAAATAATCAAATTTTATACTGACGTTTGGAAATTGCATTGTGGAATATGAACAGATTTTTTTGTTGTTGTTGTTGTTGTTGTTGTTGAAAAGCAGAGAAACTGCTTTTTGAGTGTTTTCAGTGTGTTAGATACCACAAACATTCTAGTGAGACAAAGGCAATGTTCCAAAATCTATTTGAGCTGTCTTGCTGTCTTTAGCCTACATAGGCATTTACCTTCTAAAGCAGCATCCTCACTGAAATTGAACCGAATATATGACTTATTTTGAATACTCTTCATGGGCAGCAGTGTTAGGGAATCTAATTTGAAACTGTAGCTTCCCAAGCTGCTACTCGCAACCTAAAGTAGTTAAACTACAGTCAAGTTACACTTTAAAAAAAGTAGTTAGCTAATCTACAAGATACTAACAAGTAGCTAACTACATTGAAGATATTTAAAGACAAATATATTTAGATATATAACATCAAAAGATTGCAGAATTCAATAATATCACCTGATAGTTATAAATACTGTATATTTAATTTGGATTACAGTCACTTGCGAAAATTAACCATGGTTTTACTACAGTAATCATTGTTTTACCGTTATATTTGTATTTCAACCAAAGTAATGACAAATACAACCACAGTTACTACAGTCATGGTTACAATACTGTATTACTATAGAAAGCATTTCCGGTTACACGTGTAACCTCCATTCCCAGAGATGAACGCGTATTGCTGTACGCACTATGGGGAGTCCTTCTTAGACGACCTGATTAAAACCCTTATTAAATCACTCCAATTCTCTGATTGGCAATGGTGTTTGAGCCCCGCCCTTCTAGGTGTGCAGTTCGCCTATATAAGTGGGTGCTCAATCCCCATTTCTTCAGGATTTTCTGATAGAGAGACAAGAGTGAGTCACTCGTATCTTGAAACTCTGAAGTAATAGTGTGGCCAGCTTTCGTAATGTCCCATTCCATTCATCTCAGGGAACCGAGGTTACATATGTAACTAGAGACATTCCCTTTCGAAGCACTATGTGGAACCGTATCTCATCATGCAGCATTATGTGATGTAACGCCCCCAGAGGTATAACACTTAATAGAGATATGCATAATGAGTCACAGGCCGATGACTTATAAGACATATATAAGTGCATACATTTGAAGTCAGAAGTCTATATACACTTAAGTTGAAGTCATTAAAACTCCACTGATTTCATATTAGAAAACTATAGTTTTGTAATTTTTCCAACAATTGTTTACAGACAGATTGTTTCACTTTTAATTGAGTATATAACAATTCTGTGGGTCTGAAGTTTACAGTCTCTAAGCAGCTTGGAAAATTCCTGAAAATTATGTCAAGGCTTAAGACAATTATCCAATTAGCTTCTGATTGCTAATTGGCAATCTGGAGTCAATTGGAGGAGCACCTGGGGATGTATTTTAAAGCCTACCTTCAAACTCGGTGCCTCTTTGCAGAAGAGAAATCAGCCAAGACTTCAGGAAAAAAATTGTGTACCCCCACAAGTCTGGTTCATCCTTGACAGCAATTTCAAAATGCCTGAAGGTACCACATTCATCTGTACAAACAATAGTACGACAGTATAAACACCATGGGACCACGTAGCCATCATACCACTCAGGTGATGCATTCTGTCTCCTAGAGATGAACGTAATTTGGTGTGAAAAATGCAAATCAGAAGTGAAAATTCCAGAATAACAGCAAAGGACCTTGTGAAGATGCTGGAGGAAACAGGTAGACAAGTACAGTAAATGAGTCCTGTATCGACATAACCTGAAAGCTTACTCAGCAAGGAAGAAGTCACTTCTCCAAAACTTACATAAAAAATCCTGACTACAGTTTGCAAGTGCACATGGGGACAAAGACCTTTTTTGGAGAAATGTCCCCTGGTCTGATATAACTAACATTGAACTGTTTGGCCATAATGACCATCGTCACCGGGAATAACGTGCATAAACTGCACTTTATCTGAATTAAATGGTGGGGAAGAAGCCTTGCAAAGGAACCACCTGAGCCTGGAAGGGCGTTGATAAAACCTTAGGCACGTAGCCTTTTCTAGGTTTAATACAGATCTGGACCAAACTCCAGGCGTGAGCTGCCAGTCGACAGTACCTGCATGTCACCGACCCATTTAAATGAGGCCTTGATCATGTTTGCCTATCGAGGAGCCAGCCACTGGTGCGTGGTATGCTGAGATTGTTGCTACATAAACCTTGAGCATTGACGGGGTAAGACCAGCGTCCATCCGGAATGTCAGAATCTCAGTTATGGGGCATTTGACCGGGTCTTTACCACATGAAGAGCACCAGTTCACAAACACGTGCCTTTTAAGTGCATAGGGGGATCTTGTAGATGGTGCTCTAGCCTGTAAAATGATGTTCATTACCAAATGAGCCAATACTGTAATAAAGTAATCTCTTCAGTAATCAAAAAACTTTTTTAATGTAACTATTCCAATTTACCAATTATTTCAATTTGTAGTGGAATACAGTTACTTATATTTTGTATTGTATATACATAATCCCATTACGTGTATTCCGTTACTCCCCAACCCTGGTTGTGGTACATGTCTACATGTTGAACAATACACTGCAACCTCCAGCATCAGAATATGACCTCCACGTGAAAGTAAAATAAATAAGACAGAAATATATTACTATTGCATACAACAAATCATCGAAGTTATAAAAATAACACTTTATCATATTATAATGACCAACTCAACATCAATAAATAATTGTTGGGTTATAATAATAAAATGACAACTGAATTCCAGAATGTTAGTGAGTGAAATAGTATGTGTTGCACACCCTGTTCATAAAAAAAAAAAAAAAGATAGAAAAAATGTTTTGTATAAATATATGTATTGATTTTTTTTTCACTGTATTGTGAAAAAACTGGAAAACATGTATTATCTTTAATTGATTTTTATTTAATTAAACATTATGAATGTACTTGGCTACAATGTCTGAGGGGATGAATTTAAAATGATAATTTAAAATAAATTTTATGTAATTTTTAAGCAAATATTTTCTAAATTGGGGCCTGAGCTGGTCGGTTGTTTGGGTTTCAGAAATCGCAAACATGCCCTGGCTGTCACTACATTTAATAATTCTACAAGACAGCATTAGATAACACCAGCATCATGTAAATAAGATTTCATGATGATCAAGCTACTAATACATCAATCGCTCTCTCCTAATAAAAATGTAGCTTTATTTTGTGTATATAGCGCAGCAGTTTCTGCAGCTGGTGTAAAGTCACACACACAAGAAATTGTCATGATGCAGTGCTTCGGTTTGTCTCACGTGCTGCTTCGGCGTGTAATGTAAAACAGGCATTAGCATTTTATAATGCTACACTGCTACTCATTGGAAACTGTAGCTAAAATAGTTACTGGAAATGCTACACTATAAATGAATATAACAGCAAAATAAATAAACATGTTAGAGCATAAACATATGCTTGTTATGCATCTGGCGCCGCAGATGGCAGCTTCAGTGTGGATCTTTCTAGCATTTTTGTTATTTTGTTTGTCTGTCATGTTTTTTGTCACTCTTTCCCGATCTGTTTCACCGGGGATGAACTGCTGAATATTCAGCAGAGCATACCTGATCATTTTTTGCTGGTGTTTGATTATTTTCACATTTTATTAGGTGTCTTAGTTGGAAGTGCAGTGATGCTTTACAAGTGATCCAAAATACGCACGCAAGGGAAGCGAGCCGGGGCGCTTGTGAAGCTTCATCAATGTGGCTTTAAGACTCTGCTGCCAAGTCTTCATCTGGCGAATATCCACTCCCTCGCCAACAAAACGGACGAACTACTCTCAAACACATAAGGAATTTTCTAACTCTATTGCTCTTTGTTTCACGGAAACCTGGCTGAATGAAGATATCCTGGACAGCACGCTTCATCTGCCGGGCTTCCAGCTGTTCAGAGCGTATTGCGTTGCGGAATCATTGGGGAAAACAAGAGGTGGTGGAACATGCTTTTACATAAACTAAATTTGGTGTACAGACGTAACAGCGTATAAGAAGATGTGCTGTCCTAATTTAGAAGTGCTCTTCATCAACTTTAAGCCTTTCTACTCACCACGGGTGTTTCCCTCGTTTATTCTGGTGAGTGTTTATATCCCGCCACAAGCATGCATGAATGCAGCATTGCATCAGCTGGCTGATCACATCACAGACACGGAGCAACAACACCCGGACTCACTTATTATTATTCTTGGAGATTTTAATAAAGCTAACCTTACCTGTGAAGTTGTAACACGCACAAGAAGAGACAGTCACAATGTCGGGGTAAAACTGCTTTAATGGCAGAAAGGCAAAAGTACAAAGGGGCAAATCCAGAGAAGCGTAGTCAAGGGGGGCGTAAGGTCGAAGCCGGGAAATCAGTATATAACAAATGGGCAAATCCAAAGAAGCGTAATACAGGGAAGCGTAAGGTCGAAGCCGGGAGATCAGAATATAACAAAGACAAACACGAGAGTAGTAGAAACAGGGAAAGCTAGCGAAACACTAGAGCTGGCAAAGCGAAGGGGTAACTAAACAATAACCAACAAGTGTGGGGAGAAAGGGCAGAGTATATATAGAGGAAGTGAACCGTGCAGGTGAAACTAATATTCTGGTGATTGGGAGCGAGCGTGAGAGCTAGAAGTGGCGGGGTAAACTTGAGGATCTGAGTTCGTTACAGTACTCCCCCCTCCGGACGGCCGCGTTCGGTTGCGAGGAGCGCGACCTCTGGGAAGTGGTGCGGGACGATCGGGATGCTGGCGATGGTAATCCAGCTTGAGGGCTTGGTCCAAGACATCCCTCGACCGTACCCACGACTGTTCCTCAGGTCAGTAGCCCTCCCAGTCTACCAGATACTGCAACTCGCCACCCCGACGTCGGGAGTCTAACAACGCCCGGACCGTGTAGGCGGGCTGACCTCCGACATCGAGTGGTGGAGGGGGTGTCTGGGATACCGTGGGCGGGAACATGGGGCTGTAAAACACGGGCTTGAGGAAGGACACATGAAACACGGGACAAATTTTGTAGCGAGGTGGCAAAAGCAATTTATACGTGACAGGGTTAACTCTCTGAATAATTTTAAAAAGGCCGACGTACTTAGGGCTTAGCTTCTTGGAGGGTAGACGAAGACGGATGTCTCGGGTCGACAACCACACCCGCTGGCCCGGATGGAACATAGGGGTAGGTCGGCGCCGGCGGTCTGCCTTCGATTTCTGGGTCTGGGTGGAGCGTTGTAGACGGTCATGGGTGGCTCTCCAGTCCTGGGTACACTTCTGGGCCCAGGCATCCACCGCCGGGACGTCACTGGGATCGGCCTCCCAAGGAAAAAGGGGTGGCTGATAGCCCAGGATGCATTGGAAAGGGGTGAGACGAGTCGAAGAGCTGACCAGGCTGTTTTGGGCGTATTCGGCCCAAGGGAGGTAGGTGTGCCAGGTTTCCCTGGTTCTGGGCACAGTAGGCCCTCAGGTATTTACCTATCTCCTGATTAAGGCGCTCAGTCTGGCCATTGGTTTGGGGGTGGTATCCCGAGGAGAAGTTAAGTTGGATGCCTAGTCTGTCGCTGAAGGCTCGCCAGAAGCGAGAAGTGAATTGGGTCCCTCGATCTGACGTAATCTCCTCGGGGATGCCGAAGTTCTGGAAGACGTGGTTGATCATAAGGTCGGCCAGTTGGGTAGCGTTGGGTAGTCCCGGTAGGGAAATCAAGCGGCACATCTTGGAAAACCTGTCTATCACCACAAGGATCTCCGTCCGACCATCGGAGGAAGGTAGGTCGGTGATGAAGTCCATAGCAATGTGGGACCATGGCCGATCCGGTATAGGCAAAGGTTGGAGGAGCCCAGCGGGAAGGAGACGAGGAGTTTTGGACTGGGCACAGACTGGACAGGAGAGGACATAGTCATGGACGTCGTCCTTGAGTGAAGGCCAACAAAATTTCCTTGCAAGAAGCTCAGTGGAACGGGTGATACCCGGGTGGCCGGAACAAAGGGAGGTGTGGACCCACTGCATGAGCTGAGGGCGAATAATGGTGGATACGTACATCTTGTTGGGGGGGTTTGAGGAGGCGCGGGCTCGTTACCTTGAGCCTGTAGGATGGCCTCCGTCAATTCCCACCTAACAGGTGCTACGACGCACGATGTAGGGAGAATCGTCTCCGGCCCCGGGAGTTCAGAGCCGTAGCTGAAGAGATGAGAGAGGGCCCACCTGGCTTGTCTGGGGTTCAACCTCTTGGCCGAGCGAAGGTACTCTAGGTTCTTGTGGTCGGTGAAGACCACGAACGGGAACTTAGAGCCCTCCAACCAATGACGCCATTCCTCGAGGGCTAGCTTAATAGCCAGCAACTCTCTATTCCCGACATCGTAGTTTTGTTTGGGGGAGGAAAGTTTGTGGGAGTAAAAGGCACAAGGGTATAGCTTAGCGGGAGTCCCGTGTGGTTGTGAGAGTACAGCTCCCACCCCCACCTCAGAGGCGTCCACCTCTACCACGAACGGGAGAGTGGGATCGGGTTGTTGGAGAACAGGGGAAGTGGTAAAGGCGTCCTTAAGAGCTTGGAAGGCTTGCAGAGCGGGTGCGCTCCATGTGAGGGACTTCGGGTTACCTCGTGTCAGAGAAGTGAGGGGTGCGGCGATCTTACTGAAGTCTCGGATAAAGCACCTGTAGTAGTTGGCAAAACCTAGAAACCGTTGGAGCTCCTTCAGTGTCCTAGGTTCCGGCCAGGACAGGACTGCGGCAACCTTGTGGGTCTCCATCTCCATGGTTCCTGCAGACAGGACGTAACCCAGAAAGGAGATGGAGGAACAGTGAAAGGCGCACTTCACAGCTTTAACGAACAGGTCATGCTCTCTCAGTCTCTGTAACACCCTCGAGACGTGGTTGGTGTGTTCCAAGAGTGTGGAAGAGTAAATTAAAAGATCGTCTATGTAGATGACGAGGAATTGGTCCAGCATGTCTCGGAAGATCTCGTTCATAAACGACTGAAACACCGAGGGGGAGTTAGCGAGGCCGTATGGCATCACCAAATATTCGTAGTGCCCCCTGGTGGTAATGAACGCAGTCTTCCACTCGTCCCCCTTACGAATGCGTACGAGGTTGTATGTGCTCCTGAGGTCAAGCTTTGTGAAGACCTTGGCCTTACTGACTTGTTCAAGGGCCGGCTGGATGAGAGGCAAGGGGTAGGCGAACTTCACCGTAGCTTTATTTAAGGCACGGTAATCGATGCAGGGGCGAAGCCCGCCATCCTTCTTGTCTACGAAGAAGAAGCCCGATGCTACTGGAGAGGTGGACGGTCGTATTATGCCGAGAGTAAGCGCCTCGTCGATGTAGTCCTCCATCGCCTTGGTTTCAGGCAGTGTTAATGGGTATGCTCTGCTCTTCGGGAGCGGGACCCCTGGAAGGAGATCGATGGCGCAGTCGACACTACGATGTGGGGGAAGATTAACCTGGGTTTTCTCGAAAACATCAGCGTAAGAGGAATACTCCGGGGGAATGGAGACCGGAGATTTCCCCTCGGGGCTCTCCACGGAGGTTGAGAAGGCAGGAAGGGAGATACAGTGGGACAGACAATGATCAGTCCAACGCAACAGCTCCCCCGTGCGCCAGGAAATGTGGGGGTCGTGAAGCGACAACCAGGGGTGACCCAAAACTACCGGGTCCCTGGGCGACTGAACAATAAAAAACTGAATGCGTTCCTTGTGGAACAAGCCTACTTGGGGGGACAATGGCATGGTTCTGAAGGAAATAAAACCCGATCCGAGGGGTGCCCCATCCAAAGAATTAACTTTGAGAGGTGGCACGACCGGACTGAGTGGGATACCTAGTCTTTGGACCAAGCCATCGTCCAAAAAATTCCCCGCTGCCCTGGAATCAACTAGGGCTGGGGTAGAAAAGGAGACATTGTTACAAATCAAAACCACAGGGAGGCAGACTTGTTTCTGGGTAATGCTGAGAATGACGGACGTTCTCACCTGGTTTCTGGAGGGAGAAGGCTGGGGACAGACCGGGCATGAGGCAATACGATGACCCGGTTTGCCACAGTACAGACAGAGGCTCTGGGTCAAACGTCTTGTACGTTAACGTTAATGGAGCGCGACCAAGCTGCATGGGTTCAGATTTGGAAGAGCTTTCGAAAGTTGGGGGTTTAGACGAGTTGGAGCCCACTGAATGCTCTTGGACGACTGAGGGACTGCGAAAAGCGCGGTCACGTAGTAGATTATCTACTGTGATGGAGAGCTGAATATAATTCTCCAGCAACAGTGACTCTCCTCGACAGGCTAGCTCCATCTGTAGCTGGCTGTTCAAACCCAGGTGGTAGACAGTTAACAAAGCGGGGTCACTCCACCCGCTACCCGCGGCAAGGGTGCGGAAATCAAGTGCGTAGTCTGCGGCAGTGCGTGACGCCTGTTTAAGAAACATGAGGCGACTGCCAACATCCCTACCAGCTGCCGGGTGATCAAAAACCACGGCAATCTGGTGGCAAAACTGATCATAAGAAGTGAGAAAGGGGCTATCGGCCATCCATAATGCGGTAGCCCATTGCCGTGCTTTACCGGTGAGAAGTGAGATTAAAAAATGAATTCTCTCACTGTCAGAGTGTAAAAGGGGGTGATACTTCATGTAAACGCTGCACTGCATTAAAAAACCCTGGCAAGCGTCCGAAGAGCCATCAAACCGCCCGGAAATGCGTTGGGTTCATCAACGGGTTCAGGGACTGACACAGGTGGAACAGGGTGAAATTGATCCGAAATAGCACGTACCGTCAGTAGTATCTCCTGTATCTGCTGTCCCTGGGACGTGAGCGCTTGGTCATGTCTCCCAACCGTAGATCTTTGGGCAGAAAGTGCCGCACAAATCCGCTCTAGTGAGCTGCGAAGGTCCTCCGTGGGATCCATTGTGACTGTCGGTTTGAGGTTGGTTATTATGTAACACGCACAATAAGAGACAGTCACAATGTCGGGGTAAAACTGCTTTAATGGCAGAAAGGCAAAAGTACAAAGGGGCAAATCCAGAGAAGCGTAGTCAAGGGGGGCGTAAGGTGGAAGCCGGGAAATCAGTATATAACAAATGGGAAAATCCAAAGAAGCGTAATACAGGGAAGCGTAAGGTCGAAGCCGTGAGATCAGAATATAACAAAGACAAACACGAGAGTAGTAGAAACAGGGGAAAGCTAGCGAAACACTAGAGCTGGCAAAGCGAAGGGGTAACTAAACAATAACCAACAAGTGTGGGGAGAAAGGGCAAAGTATATATAGAGGAAGTGAACCGTGCAGGTGAAACTAATATTCTGGTGATTGGGAGCGAGCGTGAGAGCTAGAGGGGGCGGGGTGAACTTGAGGATCTGAGTTCGTTACAGAAGTGCAAGAATACAAACAACACCAGAGACAGAAATATACTGGACCACTGCTACGCCACTGCATATGGTGCATATGCATATGGATGCATATTGCCCTGTCTAACGTACAGCTTTAGCACTCTCTGATCACTGTCTGGTTCATGTAGTCTGAGTCAACTAATGGCTGATGAACTGAATGTGTTTTACTTCAGGTTTGAAAATCACAGTCTCACACTCCTCCCGTGCTCTGATCTTCACCTCACACACACACCAACACCTCCTGGAACCCCCCTCCTCCCCCCTCTTGCTACTCAATCTGCACTTATGATCTGTGAGGAGGATGTGTGCTGGGTCTTTCAGAAACAAAAGACTAGGAAAGCAAAAAACACAAAACCACTGGACATAATGACTACATACCGGTTGCTCTCATGTCTGTGGTCATGAAGTCATTTGAGAGACTGGTTTTGGCTTACCTGAAGGACATCACTGGACCTCTGCTGGACAGAACAGTCCCAGAACAATGCCCAGAACCGCTTTTAACCTCTTCTTTACACATGAACAATTAAACGGACTCCCCCGTAGTTCAAAAATGTAAATAAATATCTCATGTACATATGTAAATTCATATATTTATTTCAATAACTTTACTTACCCCTACCTTGGTTTATATTCTGTGTCTAATTGTAACGATTCCTTGTATACATGAGAACACTTGGCAAAAAACTCATTCTGAATCTGATACATGACACAAATAAATATTGGGTAAAACCAGTGGTGTAACTACAAGCAGTGCAGGGTGTACTGGCCGTTACAGTCAACTGAAAGGACATGTTAAAAATGTCTGAGGGCCCAATGGGCAAAGAAATCGGCCAAGGGGAACAAGGCATACATAACGATATAGATTGGAAACAACACAAATAAATATTTTTCTTTCTCTGCACAGGTTAGAATATTCCCCTACCTGATTGGCCGAGAATCTGCGTTTGCTGATAATCTAAAATGGATGGCGTGTGCCAATAAAGGTTTGTCATTTACTTTCAGAGATTTTTTAAATGATGAGTTGACTTTGATTTACATTAAATGCAAATTTTCGCTAATTAGTTAATCAATTAGCCTGCCCAGTATGGAAGCTTCAGTTCAGCATCCAAACGTGACGGTGTGTTAGTGAGCCAGTGCTGTGGGTTCATTAGTTTGAAGGCTGGAGGAAATCACGCGGGTAGTGAGCACTTGATGGAAGTGCGACGGAAATTGGCTCAGCTCGCACAGCTGACATGCAGAGGTCAAGGGTCAACTCAGCCTAAATCACTCTTCCTGTCAGCTCGGCTCCCTTGGCTGCACAGCATTGATCACTCCCATGTGCCCGCGCCACGGATGAATGAACGCGGGATGAGGAACACACTCTCTCTCTTTCTCTCACACACACACATGCTGAAAATTCGTAGCTCTGCACCTGGAGCCACTGCAGTAGTACTCGCACATTTTCAACACAGCTAAAAGGATGGAAATAAAAAATTCCAGCAACACAAGCCTGTATATATAATGCATTACAAGGCTATTCGGAATACATTACAAAACATTAATAATGACTTAAAATACACTATATGATACATTCAATCGTTTTATAAATAATTTTAACCATCATTATAATATATTATCATGCTTTAACCTTTCATGATCATAACTCTTCATAACTATTAATGGTAATACGTTTTAGAGCATAATGCACTATTATGAAATGTAGAAGTTATAATGTATTGTTTTGATGTGTCGTAATTATTTATGAAAAGATTCTGTATAATTAATTTTTATGTCTATTACATGACATTATTACTAAATTTAAAATGCATTATACTGTATATTGTATAACACTTTTTATCATAAAAAGTGTCAGCACACCTTTATACATAATTTCTACATGGTTAGGGTTACTGTAGCTTGTATTTTGCTTGTTTTTTCGGTTGACTACTAATCTGAATATTGGTGGTCATGGCTCTACAATAATAATCAACCATGTGGTCCATCATCCAGTGTTGAGTTATGTGCATTTCTGATACCTTATTTGTTAATTTGCGGTGTTGCTGTGGTCATGTGTTTTATGCAGGTTATTTTAGTCAGATTTCTACCCTGGCTGATGTACAGGAGAATGTGATGCGGTATTTACATGTGATGAGCAGACCAAAAGTTATTGACCACGAACATGACACAGTGTGGACTGAAGCATATGTGGACAGTGCAGTAAGTATACAATATAAAGATAATCACATAATATGTATATGAATTTTACTTTGTATAGCAACTCCTTACAAAGTCCCTTACCATACCATGCTAACCATACTTTACCCCACATTGTAGATAAAACAGTTATTGTTTATACAATAAACTGTGGTTGTTATTAGCCACCACTATAAAACTTCATACACTGTTTGAAGAAGATCCCATATTAATGTATTAGGATTTTACTGTAGTAACAATAACTGTGCAATATGCTAATTGCTTTGTTAGAGAACCTAAAATGAGCTTCATGTTGTGACATCTAAATGAACAGTTTTAATTCAAGGAGAAAATAAAATGTATTATGACTTATTCAACCTCACTATATTAGGTTACACCAACAAAATAACTTTTTGAGGGTGAGATCAGGTAAAAGTAGCTCTATAAAGAGATTAAAAAATATATATATTTATATATATATATGTGTGTGTCATCCTTTACTCACCTTCATGTTGTTATATACATGTTTTAACTTTTTCTGTGGAACACAATGTTAGGAAATGCCTGACTTGGGCTACGTCCACACTAATAAGTTTTCATTTGAAAGCGCATCTTTTTCTCTATGTTTTGGCTTTCCGTCCAGACTGAGATGGCATTTTTGTCAGCGAAATCTGAGCTTTATGAAAATGCTCTCCCAAGTGGATAAATTTGAAAACGTCATCTTTGCGTTGTAGTGTGGATGGGGAAGACAGAGATGCAGTATCTGAAAACGATGACACAATTGCTGTCATGTGATGCAGTCAAGTAATCCATTCAACCAACCAAATCAATCAAGATGGCGGCCTGTGTTATAGTGGTGCTGTTGTGCCTGATGTTCACTTTGATTGGTAAATATAAATGTTACTTTGTACAAACTTTAAATTGCATTCCTTTAAAGGCATTGGGAAGTTTACTTGTATTTCAGGCCGTACATGCAACGACGATTTTTCATGCGCAGTAAGGAGATTTAAGCATTTTCATACGTTTCATTGTGGACAAGCAACTTTTGTAAAATGCTTGAAAACTGCAGAGTGGAAGGAGAGGGTTTCTAAAATGAATTTAAATTTTTTTATTTATCCAGTTTAATGTAGACGTAGCCTAAATCACCAATGGTAATCTGGCATATTCCCGGTGGGCCTACGCACTTTGGGGCCATTCAGGTGCGGACTGGCCATCGGGAAAAACCAGCGGGCTGGTGGGTCGGCCGCAAAACGGTCCGAATGGGCTAAAATGAGGTCGCAGAACTGACCACAGAACGGCGCCGCGATATGCAGCCAAGCCGCTCCACTTTTGGGCAAGTTGCTATGTAAAATCCTGGGCCGATTTCTCTTCCCAGTCCAGCCCTTATCACTATCATAGTATTTAAAACAGAACTGCGTCCACATTGATAAAATGTCTTCCTTTTGTGTTCCATGGAAGTAAGTCAAACAGTAAGGGTTTGAAACAAAATGACTGTGAGTACATAATGACATAATTTCATTTTTTGGGAGAATTAAACCTAGTATCAACCTTTTTACACTTTCACTTTTTACAGTATGGTAACAGAAATTTTTGTTTGAAACTATGGTTGTCATGGTAAATGTTTGGGGCATTTTGTCTGAAAAATCTAAAATAATTGATCTACTGAATGAGTGTGTGTGTGTGTTCTACACTCACCCCCCTTCATGAAATGCAGCTCAGTCCTCATTAGTAGCTTCGTTAGCTCCCTGAAGGTCTCATCAAGACATATCTCCATTCAGTGTACAGTATGAGAACAAGAACAGGTCACACAACGTGTGTCTAGTGTCTCTTGTAAGTGTGTTGACATAAGCACATGTCAATGACATGTATTATTTTTTTCCCTGTGTCCCTATAGCTCGCACAGGCGCACAAGGTAACAGTCGTAACCGGTGTCTCTGAGGCTCTGTTCCAAAACCTAGTGAGCTGCCTACGGAGACAGCATTTTAAAGCACCATAGCCATGCTCCTAACACAAAGGCTGTTCCAAAAGGCTAAAATTAAGTCTAAGGCCTTCTAATATACCTTGTTTTGGCCAAATTCTAAAGCAGCATCATATGTATCCTTTGGAAAATGCACTGCGACGTAAAAAAAAAAAAATTTAAGATGCCGGAAGAAGATAGAGAAATGTTGAAATATGCTTATTCAATTCATTTAAGACTGAAAAGTAGAGTGCAGTGTGGCTAAAGTGGCACCCCTTAAGGATAATGGCCCTTTTTCTGGTCCCAAAGTGTATCAAGTGTATCAAGATCAAATATAGTGATATAGTGTGTATATATAGGGGCAATAGTTACAGAACAAAACTATGGGTCAACTTAGGCAATACTTTTTAGACAGCAAGATACTTTTTGGAGTAACAAAATGAAATAATGCTTTTAAAAAGGAACCACTTAAAAAATGTCATTAGCCTTTTAAATTCAACCAATTTAATTTCTTTCAATCACATTAAGTTAGTTTCATTCAGCCAACATAATTTAGTTGGTTTAGGTGAAATCAATGTACTATAGTAGTTTTAACTCAACTTTATTAGGTTAGGTGATCCTACACACCCGGTCACGTATTAGGCTAATTATGCCTCCGCCCTGCCACACCCAGCCTAACAGACACTCTTTATTTAAATAACAATATAACAGAACGTTAAACATCAACAAATGTCCTATTCTCATCTTGCTCAAAAATGCATAAAATAACACTTAATTTAAACATTTGTTCACCCCATCCAGTGCCATGCAATAGCGTACTGTGAAATGGAAATCCAATTCCCAGTTTCATCAATGCTGCAAAAAGTATTCATGTACACAAATGGATTAAGTAAAAAAAAATAAAATAAAAAAAATAAAAAATAATAATATATATATATATATATATATATATATATATATATGTATTGAATAGTACACAATGAAATCAAGTCGTGACAAAATGTTCTAAAATGTTGCCGTTTTAGTTCATTTTAATTATGTAAACTGAACAACCTGGAATTGTTTTACTTTTTTATTTAGTATAGAAAAGTGTGCACCAACTCCTGTTAATTTAATCACATATGGCATTTCATACCATCTCAAGTATTCTATAAACAAATTAAATTCCATTGTAATTGGATCAGTCAATGTGAGCCCAATTTGAATGTTCTTCATAACAAATCTATTCCCCCCATTTAAGAAAAACAATGTGTTTAATGTGGACCTTTTTACCCCAAATAATATCCTTTCACTTATTAGACTTTTGTATTAGTATTATTATTAGTAATCAGCTTGAGCAAAACTGAAAATGACAAATAAGTATTTTGTCTAAAAATAAATGTGATAATTTCAAGGATTCTCTTTACCTACATACATTTTCACATTTTAAAAGTTATTAAATGTTAGATTCAGTTACCTCAAAATCAACCATTATATATTGCACGCTATGGCCTCATGCATCAGGAAAATTTTGCAGTGCATTTTGACAAACAGGTATTAAGGAAAGTGCTTTGGTAGTTTTTGTTGCTATATAGTGTTTTGGGAGAAAATACAATTTAAAACTGCCTTTTACCCCAGGGGCCCTTAAGCCCTGTTGTACCCTATTGCAAAATAGCTCAATCTACTAAAAAAATTATTCTGTAAACCAATATTTCTGTGTATTTTTATGCTTACTGGATTATCACGTTGTTAGGTTAGCGACACTAAATTGTGAGTCGAGATTCCCTGTGCTTCACATGAGGAGCACAATTTGTTATGACACATAAATTTGCTGCCTATGTAGAATGTTCAGTATTGGTTACTTTTATTGGTTCCATTTCCTTTAGGATGCCTATATAGAGAGTATACAGCAAGGCAGCTCACTAGGTTTTGGAAAGAATCTGTGTCCATTCTGTCACTCAAAATCTGGTGTCTTGCCGCATTTCCTCATTGTGATTTGCTTTCAGTATTCTGTTTCTGGAATCTGAAACGTTTTATTAGTTTTTGAACATTAATGTGGTGCAGAGTGCTATGGAGAGACTCTGAAAGTAGAGAGAGAGAGAAAGAGAGAGAGAGAGAGTTTGAGTGAGGGTGAGATGTGGTCAGAGATAGGACTTGGCATCACTCTGCTGGGTATGTAGAGAACTGCAACACTGACCGCTAGGCCATTTCATTGCTGATAAGGCCGACACACACACACACACACACACACGCACGCACGCACGCACGCACGCACGCACGCACGCACGCACACACACACACACACACACACACACACACACACACACACACACACACACACACACACACACACACGTTGGCATGGGGTGTTGGGAATTGTTCTCTTGAGTGTGTGTTGCTGTATCTTGGCCACTGAGACACCCCATTCATCATTTTGTGGATCATTGCCTTTTATCTCCTAAAGCCGTAATAAAACTGACATTGGAGCAGAGGGTGTGAGAGAGACCGAGAGAGAGTGAAAGAAAGAAAGGGGGAAGGAGAGGAAGAGGGAATCACAAGGTTAATTTACAGATTTCAATTTGGCTCCTGGAGGATACACCTCCAGTGTTCTGCAAGAAGCCAACCAGACTTAACAAATGTTGGACAAAACTCAAACTGAGCTGGAGGATTTTTTTTTAAGCTATTGAATGTGAGACAAAACAAGAACCGTCTTCAGTAGGGCTGAGGTAGATTTTATTTATTTGTTCTTTGAAAAACCTTAGTAAATTTAGTGAAACTAGTAAGTCAAAATGACAAAATAAATTTAAATTCAGGATACATTAGGATGAATAGTTTTAAAGGAATAGTTTACCCAAAAAGTTAAATATTTCACCTAATATACAGTAATTTACTCACGCTGACGTTAGGTAGTTTATAGGATTCATGTGCTATATTCCAATTCTTCTAAAGTTATGCAATAGCTTTGTGTGAGGAACAGGCCGAAATTTAACCTTGGAATTTAACATAGAAAAATAACCATCCACCTAAAATGAGGTGTGCCCCGTTTATAAAAAAACAAAATTATCAATTATTTTCATGGTTACAAAAGAGGGGACAAAGGACTCTTTACTTTAACTTCATGTTAACAATAATCAGTTTCCAGAAAGACAAGGAATTGTCTGAGAAATATATACCCTCACTTATACACCATAAAAGTGCTTCTTTTAGAGATGATAAGAGTCACATTTATGAGGTCGTTGTGTTTTTTAGTGCTATCTGTGTCATGTCCGTAACATTTTAGAGGTTCATTCCAGAAGTTAACTGTATATCACTGAAACAATACTCATACAAATAGGTTGAAACTTTCGGAATAATTCTAACTTATGTCGATGGTATGAATGATAGCCTCAAATAGCCTCCCTTCTTTAATTTAAATGTCCATAATAATGCATTATGGACGTGACAGTTATGGACACTTCATATTAAATCATGTGGATATCAATGGGAGAATCATAAACCTCCACCACTCGTTCTTTTACCATGATGATTCTGATAGATCGCTGACTATTGCTTTGATGTGTGAAGTGTTTCAAGCGAATTGTATTTATAGCAAACATTTGAAAAGCGGTCACATTGACAAACTTTGTGATTTGAAATGCAATACGACAGCTAAACATTTATAATTTGGTATTGCCACTGCTCAGCGTTTTCCACATACACCTGCTAGATAGCACTGCTTTTCAACTCTGGCTCAAGCAGTGAATGCAGAAAATATTTAAAAAATAGCATTTTTTGGTTTAGTAATCAAGCCAAGACATATCACAATTTAAATCTCAATTCAATCCATCATACAGCTTCATGGATATCATACCAATTTGTAAGAGGTCCAAGTCTGCAAGTTTCAAAGCATTTTGAATGTTCAAAAACCCCTTAAACCCTTTGGACCCACAGGCGGCACTATTTAAGTTAACTCTTTTTTTACTTGTTTGTGAGCTTGCCCGAGTGAACAATAGAATGTTGTATCTTAGATGTTCAGAACAAAATATCCAGTCCAGCAGGACAAGCATACCAAACAAATCATCGGAAAAGTATGTTATTGGCTATTGGTGGTAAACTCTTTTATATAATCGCAAAGAGAATAATCTCAGCTGTCTGATGACACCTAGACTGAGCTTTTAGTCTACTCAGACACCAAGATATTCAATTAAATAATGGGGGTGGTGCATGAACTGAAAATTAGACAGAATGTCTATGGACGAGCACATCTTTGAGGGCCAAAATGCGTTTAAGCTTCACTTACATTTGAGATATGCATTTTGTAAAGGTGATAGAGAAAAAATATTTTCTGAGTACTTGCTGCCATCTAGAGGAATGAAATAAGACGTTTAACATGTTTAAAAAAAAAAAAAAAAAAATTATTTATTTTTTTTACTTTGTTTATCATAAGATTGTAAATATATATAATATTTTTTTATGAATAATTTATAAATAATTATGAAAATGTTCTGTCTATTTATGTTATGTTATGTTATGTATTTGTTTAAATTTGTCTCTAGACTCTATCCATGGGAGTTTTTGATTATACTTACAAATGGTTCGATATATAGACAAACAAGTACTTTATATGTGGAGTTCAAATTCAGGTTTCCACTCCAAATGTTACGTTCGTAACACTGGAACTGCCCAAAATCTTCCTCTTCAGTGTAGCTCTCAAATCTTTTTTGTGTTTGCATACACTGAAATATGGTGCGTCAAGACATGGCGTATCTGGTTTGACGTCAGTGACGATCAGAAAAAATGCCATTTGACGTCATTAACGTCAGACTTGATGCAACACATTGTGGTGCACCATATTTTATTTGTAGGGATTAGAATAAAGATTTCAAAGCTACGGTGTAGGGAAAGATTTTCAGCAAATAAGCATTACAATTTTGATCAGTTCCTCACACAGAACTATCGTTTGATTTCAGAAGACTTGGAATAGCGTCAAATGAGCTACTTTTATGGTACTTTTATTAATTCTAGAGCATATGACAGAATTTGTATTTCTGGGTGAACTATCCCTTCTAAATTGTGAATTTAAAATTGGATTAGTTACAGTAAACAAAATATTTCTCTTCCTTTTTACTTTCATTTTTTTTTTCCATAAACAAAAACAACTGCACAAATACTCTCAAGGGCCACTGTAAAAAAAATGCATAATGGACATATGCACACACACACACACACACACACACACACACATATAAGGGTTAGGTGGGGGAATAGCAGACCTACTTTAAGTGAGCTCATGCGTTAAATCATGTCAGCTCTCATCGTGGCTGCAGCTGAACTTACAGTTCAGCAACAGAGATGAACCATCCTCACCAGATCACCCTTCACTTGTCTACACCACGCACGGCCATTAATCAAAATGTCGGTCGAATATTTCATATTTGCAGTAACTTCCTTGATCTAAAGAAGGCCAGTAGGACAACAAAATATGGGTGTGTGAACTGGCCATTGTGTTTAATGTCCAAACAAAATCTGCATTTGATGTATTTTACTCTGAGTTGAAATCGGAAAGTCTTCTTTCGATCTGTCAGCAGCTTGGAGAAAACAAAGTTCCGAATCCGATGACCACTGTGGCCATGCCTGTGTTTAGCACCAAGAATGAAACGGTGAGGAGAGTGACTCTGTGTTTGTGTATAAGAGCAAATGTTATCTTATTAGTATTCCTAGGCAAGTGTTGTTAATGTTTTTTTCTTACTGTATATTTCATATATATTGAGCTTTGATGATAATGAATATTCACCATTGAAAAAATGCAAATTACTTTACTTTTATTAAATGTTCCATCTGGGTTTGATTTATAAAACAAAATGGAATTTAAAGATGAAGTGTGTACTGTAATTTCTTTTCCACTAGCGTCACCAAATGGAATTGCAAACAAAGTGTTTTCCTGAACACGCTCGCCTGTCTGTAGTTTGTCTGAAAAACAGATAGACCTGCCCCCAAACTCATGCCATTGGCTGAGCTAGTAGCAACTACTGTATGTCAGGCTATTTATAACCAAAGGTTAAAAATGTCCACTTTCGGTACGTAAAACTATGAATGAGATTACGTAGGTGTAAGAATATGAAGTGAACAAAAGCACACATGTGAAAGTAAAATAGTTACACAGTGTGTTTTTCCACAGAAAAACCAAGGCATCCTGCTAGGCGTCGCAGGCACTGACATCCCCATTCAAGAGTTAATGAAAACCATACCAAAACACAAGGTAGGATTTTAATGCCACTGAATAACTGGCAGGAATTCAAAATCAATTTTAATCTCTTGTCTCAATTTTACACTGAGGTGTACATCGTTGAGGTGTACTAATGCTATCATTTTTTTTAATCTTATCTTCCCTTTTTCAGCTTGGAATACATGGATATGCATTTGCCATCACCAATAACGGATATATCCTGACACATCCTGACCTGAGGCCCCTGGTAAGGAGTGAAATCTTATTCTGTGTCCACAAACACACACATATCCTACTTTATATCAGGACTATCTATTGCTGCGTTCCATTCAGCCGGATATTGGATAGTCTTATTTGACTTTGACTTCCAACCATTAAGGCGTTCCATTGCTCAGTTGGGATTGGTACCATTAGATTTACAGTTAAAAAACAAATAGTGGAGGATAGACGATGCTATGTAGTGTATTCCAGGTGTAAGATTATCAACAGAAAGGATAATTTACCGCCAACAGCCAATCAAATTTCAGCAGCAAATAACTTTAAATTAAGTTAAACTTTTCACAATAAATTGTGAAAAGCTGATCATTATGATATTTGGCATATATGTATAGGGTGTCTAGATGAGGTTGTGTACCAAATTCTGTGAAAGTTGGCCACAAAGTGGCACTAGAAGCTAATTTACATTTTTGCTAATAACACTGGAATCATACAAAATTGTATATATAAACTAAAAAACTAAAACCATTTTTTTCAAGGTTGGAATGTTGGAATCTGACATGCATCTTCTTTGGTTCACGTGCTAACACATACTTAAAATATATATTCAAAAAATTAACAAAAATGCCTGTCATAAGTCAATACAATTTCAGAAGCTAATAAGTTGCGATGTGAATCATTATGAAATTTGTCATTCACTTAAAGGTTGCCAAAATTAAGCTGTATATACAATTTTGTGAGAATTGGCCACAAGTTAGCACTATAATAAGCTAATTTAAAAAAAAAATTATCAAGGAAGTTGTAATTTCACAAGCCTTTTCTTTGGTTCATGTGTTAACATATCCTTAAAATATAAATTCGACAAATCAACAAAAAGGGCCACCAACAGCTAATTAAATTCAGTAGCTAACAGGTTGCATTGTATACGGTCATTATGAAGTTTAGCACCCACTTGCAGGTTGCCACAATTAAACTGTATATCTCATTTTGTGAGAATCAACAACAAGATGGCACTGCAAAAAGCTAATTTACGTTTTTGCTAACAACTCCAGAAGCCTAAAGGCTGGAAAAATATGCATATATATTAGTATATTTTCTCTTAATCCTTCAGTCAACTAAAATCAACTGGTCATGTGGATTTCCGCAAACTTTTATTTATTTTTTATTTTTTTATTCACATTCATCCTTGGCATTTGTTTAATTTTTTCACCAATTTCAGATGTATGATCTACAGATGCTCTTGACAAAGTAATTTGATTAATGTAATTGTTTAGAAAATACAGTGATGTGAAAAAGTGATCCTTGAATCCTTGATTTCATGTATTTTTATGTATTTTTCATACTAAATTGTTTAAAATCTTCTAACGAGATATAACATAAAACAAAGGCAACCTGAGTAAACACAAAATACAGTTTTCAAATAAATATACACTACCGGTCAAAAGTTTTCAAATACTTGACTGAAATGTTTCTCATGATCTTAAAAATCTTTTGATCTGATGCGTATGCTTAAATGTTTGAAATTAGATTTGTAGACAAAAATATAAGTGTGCCATCATATTCATTTATTTCATTACAAAGCTAAAATGTAATTTAAAAAAATACCTTGTGACAGGGCAGTGTTATGACGTGTGAAAACAGGAGAAGGCAGACGGGGGTGTGGATCCAAATGCAGTTTATTTATAAATAATACGAAAGAAACCAAACACAGGAACAAATCAAAATCCACGATGGGGAAAAAGGCAAACTAAATACTGGTGGATACGGAGGGTGGAAAACAACAGGGTAACCTCGGATGGACAGACAGATAACAGGGTAACCACGAGCGAGCGGACAGACTGACAGGGGACACGAGCAGAGAGAGTCAAACCAGACATTAGAGGAGACATGGAACGTCAACGAACGACAACGGGAAGTGGAGAAAGCGGGGTTTAAATAAACAGACAAGGTAATGACAAAATAACAGACAGGTGCGGACAACAACACAGTGATCAGGGCTGGGAGTGTGATCCGGGAATTGTGGGAAGTGCAGTTTCACACACGGACAGTGAGACTCAGGGCGGACAACAGGGAAAACGTGACATGGAACGGGATCGGTGACGGGTGAAACGGAAAACACGGAGCAGACAACAAGGAAACGTGACATAAACGTGACTACTGAGACAGAGAACACAGGGCAGACAACAGGGGATCGTAACAGGCGGAGAGTGGGGCCGGGTCGTGATTCCGCACACCTGGCCCCTAATCAGGCTAATCAAGCCTCAGAGAGGGATGAAGGCTGACATGGAGCAGTCGTAGAAGAGAGAGAGGAGGAGAGAGAGCGAAAAAAACACTTACTCGCCGGTTCTCCGATACGGACGGAAAGCCCCGGCGTGTTTTTGGTGGACGGTAGGGGTCTACCCTGCCTCTGGTAGTGGTAACCACTCCAGGCTGTTGGTTGGGAGCCCCTCCTCCCCTCGCGGTCAGTGGCCATTCCTCCGCTTCCAGGCCGCTGGGCTCCTCCGGCGGATGGCCACGGCTGCTCCTTTGGGGTGGATGGTAGTGGCGAGGACTCTACTACGGCTCATCCCTCCTCCTTCCAGGATTTCGGCAACAGTGTAAAGGGGTTAAAGGGAAAGGAGGAGGCGAGTACTGGCTTGACGATATAAATAATATTTTAACGAAGAACTAAACAAAAAGACAAACATACAAAGGTGTCGGACAGCTGCCCGTAAAATCTCTCTCTCTCGCACTGCAGCTTCCAGTTGGTCTTTATCCCTCTCTGAGGCTTTATTAGCCTGATTAAGGGCCGATTGTGTGGAATCACAACCCGGCCCCGCCCTCCGCCCTGTCACATTCCTCCCACGTTCTTTCAGACCGGGGAGCCTCCGGCATAACATACACCTCCCCCCCTTTTTCCATGGGGAGGGGCATGCCTTCCGCACCATCTGCTGGCAAGTCATCCCCGTCTACTTGAATGAGGGAGGGGACAAGGGAGGGAAAAAAAAAATGTTTGGCACCTACACGCAGTTACGCCGATCATGCCAAATGAACAAAAACGTTTTAAAAAGAGAGGAAAAGGCCAACACAAAGCGGCAGTGAAAGATAGAGGACAGAGTGAGAGAAAAAAATACACTTACTCACCAGTTCTCCGATACGCCGCAGCTTGGTCCTCGGCCACTCCTCCACCCTCTAATGCGCCTCCCCAGATGGATAGGAGGCAGACCTCCGGCCCCTGGTGGACGGAAAGTCCCGCCATTTATAGATAATGGCTCTCACTGTGGTACTTTGAAATAGCTTTGTAACCCTTCCCAGACTGATGTATTTCAATCACCTATTTCCTCATCAATTCTGGAATTTCTTTTGACCTTGACATAGTGTGCTACAGGGTAAGACATTTTAGCCAATTTCATGCTGCTGAAAATGTTCTGTTCAGGTGTTGATTTGATTGAACAGTTCTGGCAGTGATTAGGCCTTGGTGTGTCTAGACCAACTGAACCCCATTATATTTGAGGATTCATAACTAAGGGGGAAAATACTTTTTCACACAGGCCCAGTTGGTATTGGATACAATTTTTGCTTTGTATTTTGTGTTTACTCAGATTGCCTTTGTTTTATTTACATTCCCTCAGATGGTAGTTTTCTTTCCCTAAATGACAAAAATTATGATTTTTAGTTTTTTTTTTTTGTTTTTTAGTATTATGTTTTCCTGTGTCATGATTGTACTGGCCTTCAGCTTTCTTGAGAGGCTTGTACTGAGACTTTTTTACTTGTCGTGACTGAGACTTCCTGTTCCAGAGATTTCCTGTTCAGGTTGCTGCCAGCACGCTGCATGAAACTGTGTTTGTAGCTTGATAGCCTGCTTAGCATTGCTTATTCTTATACGTAATTTTTTTAATCTTGTGCCATTTTACCACATGCTCCAGATTTTTTCACTATTTTACAGTGCATACCCGTTTCTCTCTTTTTTTATAAAATTTTTTCCGCTACATCTCGTGTCTCGACCGCGTGCATTTGTTTTCTCCTCTGTATTTTACATGGATTATTACATCAGTCTCAAATATCTGCTGATCGATCTCAAACCTCGCCGCTCAAGAACAACCATAACATCAACAACAGCAACAACAAACAATTGCGGTAAGTCATGACATCCGCTCATGTTATATCTTCCTACATTGCATGCCACATGTTTACTATAGCTTCTTCAGTCAGAAATGAGGGATTTACATGTGATAAATCTTAGGAATTAGTCAGGCAGGTTAATGAGTTAGAGACACGCATCCGAACACTAGTGGAGGTCAGTGAGAAAGAGAAGCCGGTAGAGACTGTTTCGTATACTTATAATACAGCAAGCAAAACACAGACTTTGGTTCCTGCTGTAGAGAGCCCGCAGCAGGGAGTTTGGGTGATGTCTCGGCGGCATACTCACTCAGCAAAGCAACACCACTTTCCTGTTCCTGTTAGGGTTTCCAATCGATTCTCCCCACTCAGTGATCCCCCCACTGAGGATCATGTTGAAAGAGCCTTATTAATAGGTGATTCTATTGTGAGGAACGTGGAAATAGAGACTCCAGCCACTATTGTTAAATGAATTTCAGGTGCTCGGGCATCTGACATCAGATCAAATTTACAAGTGCTGGCTAATGCTAAATGTAGATTTTCTAAAATTGTTATTCATGTTATCATTAACAATGTCAGGCTTCGCAAGTTGGAGATCAATAAATGTAATAGTAAAAAGGTGTGTGAGCTTACAAAAACGATGTCAGACACTTTAATATGCTCTGGCCCCCTCCCTGCTTGTCATGGTGATGAGGTTTATAGTAGATTAATGTCACTGAATGTGGTGTCATTGGATGTCTTAGTGGTGTCTGGAGAATAGCATAGGATTTATAGACAATTGGAAGAGTTTTGGGGTAGATCTGACCTGCTAATGAGAGATGGACTCCATCCCTCCAGGGCACGTGCCACTCTCCTATCTAATTTGGCTCATAGTCTTAATAGTGATAGTATTTGATTAACTGGGGCCCAGGTCAGGAAGCAGACAAACTGGTTAATCCGAACGTCTGCAAGCTGTCTTGAGACATCACACAGGTCACATAAACTACGACACATAGAGACTGTATCACCTAGATATCATATAGTTCCCCGCACTAAATCATTTAGAATAAATTTGATTAAGGTCAAACTTGGAAAAAAATAAAAATTTAAGACACAAATCATATAAAGGTAGGGCTACTAAACATTATATATTTTTCAAGAAAATAACTAATTGTAAATGAAATGATTACAGATCAAAGATTGGATACTCTCTGTTTGACTGAAACCTGGTTTAACCAGATGAATATATTAGTTAAAATATAAACACGAGCCTCATCTGAAGGGTTGAGGAGGTGTTGCTGCAATTTACAGTGAAGTTTTTAGTGTTTCTCAGAGGATAGGATAAAAGTTTAAGTCTTTTGAATTAATATTGCTTAATGTGACACTGTCAGATATAAATACAAAATCTCTGTCATCTTTTGCCCTTGCTACAGTAGATAGATCATCCGGGCTGTATTCCGATTACCTTGGTGAATTAGCAAATTTTCTATCAGATCTAATAGTAACTTTAATTGTTGGTGACTTCAACATTCACATAGATAATGAATATGACACATTGGGATTGGCATTTATCGATAGTCTCAACTCTCTTGGAGTCAGAAAAAATGTGTCAGGACCAACTCATCGCCATAATCATATGCTAGATTTAATTCTGTCATATGGAGTTGATGTTGATACTATAGAATTTATACCGCAGAGCGATGACATCTCAGATCATTACCTTGTGTCTTGTTTGTTGCGATCTGCCTATGTCACTCAATCTACACCATGCTATCGTTCAGGTAGCACTATTCTTTTGACTACTAAAGATAGCTTAAAATAAAATCTTCCAGAATTATGTCACATCCTCAGTAAGCCAAAATGTCTAAACGAACTTGATGTAATAACATAAAATATAAATACAGTCTTCTCTAGCAGTCTTGATAGTGTCGCCCCACTTCAATTAAAGAAAATTTAAGAAAACATCCCGCACCACGGTACAATTATCACACTCATGCTCTCAAGAGAGCAGCTCACAGAATACAAAATTAGAGGTGTTTCGTGGTGCATGGAAGAATATTGTCTGTAGCTACAGACAGGAACTAAAAGCTACCAGGTCAGCATAGTTTAGTAAACTCATAGACAATAACCACAACAATCCTCTGTGTTTATTTGATACTGTGGCTAAATTGATTAGGATTACAGCTTCAACTGACGAATATGTTTAACTTCAACAGTAATGACTTCATGAATTAGATTATGAAGAGCTTGCACAACTTGTCAAAAAATCAAAAGCCACAACATGTATGTTAGATTCAATACCAACTAAGCTCTTAAAAGAGGTATCACAACCTCACAACCTCTTCTAATATTGTTAACTCCTCGCTATTCTTAGGACATGTCCCAAGAAACTTTAAAAAGGCAGTTATCAAACCGCTTATTAAGAAGTCACAGCTTGGTTACTCCAGCCAGGTCTCCTAAGAAACAAATTGGCTCGGTTACTAGGGAGGGTAGAGTCACATGGGGTAACCTCCTCATGGTCACTATAATGTGGTTCTCACTCTCGATGGGGTACGTGGTGAGTTGTGCTTGGATGCCATGGAGAATAGCATGAAGCCTCCACACATGCTTTGTCTCCGCGGTAGCACTCTCAACAAGCCACATGATATAATGCATGGATTCATAGTTTCAGACGCAACTGAGATTTATCCTCCACCACCCAGATTGAGGTGAGTCACTACGCCACCACGAGGACTTCGAGCACATTGGGAATTGGGCATTCCAAATTGGTGAGAAAAGGGGAGGAAAGAAAAAAGAAGTCACAGCTCGATCCTGGCGAATTGGCTAATTATAGACCGATTTCAAATCTCCCATTTATGTCGAAAATACTAGAAAAGGTAGTGTCCTCCCAAACTATGTTTATTTCTACTCAGAAATGGTATATATGAACAATTTTTGTCAGGATTTAGGCCCCATCAAAGTACAGAGACTGCACATATTAGTGTTACAAATGACTTGCTCTTATCATCTGATCACGGCTGCATTTCTCTTCTAGTGCTTTTAGATCTTAGTGCTGCCTTTGATACCATAGATCACGACATTCTCTTGAATAGGCTGGAGAAATATGTTGGCATTAGTGGACTTCAGGCCCTATTTATCAGACCGCTACCACTTTGTATGTGTAAATGAGGAATTGTTAAATCAAACAAAAAGTTAAGTATAGAGTGCCACAGGGATCAGTTTTATGGCCTCTGCTTTTTTCCTTATATGTACTTCCCCTTGGAGATATTATCAGGAATAGTGGAATAAGTTTCCACTGTTATGCCGATGATACCCAAATTTATATTTCTTCTAAACCTGATGAAATTTCACAATTCTTTAAATTAGCTGAGTGTTTCAATGAATGGATGGCCAGAAATTTCCTTCTGCTCAATTCCGAATTTAGATGTTATATTTGATACCAATCTGTCCTTTGAAAATAACATTTCCAATGTTTGTAGAACAGCATTCTTCCACCTCAGAAATATTGCTTAGTTACGACACATGCTCTCTGTTGCTGATAATGTGTTCATGACCTCAAGACTAGATTATTGTAATGCATTACTTGGAGGATGAAATGCAAGCTCAATAAATAAACTTCAATTTGTTCAAAATGCAGCTGTCAGAGTGCTGATTAGAACCAAGAAAATTATAATTTTAGCCCAATTTTATCATTGTTACATTGGATACCTGTTAAATTTGTATTAATTAAAAAATTCGGTTAACTACATACAAAGCTTTGAATGGTCTAGCTCCACATTATTTTCTGTAAGTGACCTTCTACCACACTATATTCCATCATGTTCATACGAAACAAAATTCTGGCTTGTTTATAGTTCCTATTTGGCTCCAAAACTATGGAAAAGTCTCCATAACACTCTTCGGGATGCAGACACACTCACTCAGTTTAAGTCTACACTAAATCTATTTAGCAAGGCATACACCTGATTTATCCATCAACTCACAATTAGGCTGCTTTAGTTAGGTCTGTCAAAACCAGAAATATTTCTCTGAAACATTTCTCATAATCTATAACTCTATAAATTGAATTGCATTTATGCTAATATTATTCTATTTGTTTCACTGTCTCAACCTCGGGATTCATCTCTGGCCAGATCCAACTATGTTCCTGCTTGGAGTCCACTGCTACATGTCGCTGTGATGACGTGATGACGACAAGCCGATGCTAGACAGACATCACTTCAGTCTTTTAATATGGACTTCAGAGGATGAACTGATAGATTAGATTCAACTTTATTGTCATTTTGCAGAGTACAAGTACAAAGACAACGAAATGCAGTTAGCGTCCAACCAGAAGTGGACCAAGTGTTGATACCAACTCCAACTGTAAGACATCGGACACTGTCTGAACCTTGTATTTAGGATGGACCCCACTGAACCTGCCAGTTGAACTGCAATGCACCTCATTGATCAAAACTTGCTCACCAGTCCCCAGACATGCAGTACCCTGGTCTTCAGCCACTCCTCTACCCTCTGGCGGACAACAACTACTCCTCCCCTGGCAGACGGCAGCGAGTCCTCTGACCCCTGGCAGACAGTAACGACTCCTTCCCTTCCTGGAGGAAGGCAGTGGTTCCTCTGACTACCGGCAGTCAGCAGTGACTCCTCCATTCCTTGCGGACGGCCGCAGCTCATCCCCTGGTGGACAGCAGTGACGAGAACTCCACAATAGTCCATCCCCTCTCCTTCCCGGGAACTTAAATTACATAAATCAACTTAAACAGCAGCTGTGTGTGTCTCTATATCTCTCAAACTGGTGACTCTGGCTCATCTTTATCCCCCTCCCAGCTGATTAGTACAATTCAGCACCGGGCGTGCATCCTTACGGCCTGGTCACATCCTCCTCCTTGTCACAGACTTCAAAGACATTAGTCATTTATCTTACAGTTCATACAAAATCTTTGTTTAAACACTGGCCCTTAACACTTAGTTAGTTTCTAAACTTTAAACCATGACTTGCACTGCACACAAATAACTAATACTGGCATTACAGTCATGCTGTTTAGCCAGAGGGGAACTGTTCCCCACAGTGAGCCTGGTTTCTCCCAAGGTTATTTTTCTCCATTTGCCAACATCTTATGGACTTTTGTGTTCCGTGCCACAGTCAAATTCAGCTTGCTTACTGGAGTTCTAAATACAATTATTGTTTAACTATTTAATTATTTATTTTATACACATTTTACAATCATATTTAATCAAACTACACAATGACGACTAAGAATTTATAGATATTCCAATTTCATTTTCTGTTAAAGTTTTCTGTAAAGCTGCTTTGAAACGATGTGCTGTGAAAAGCGCTATAAAAATGACATGACTTTTATGTTAGATTTTGTTTGAATTTTTGAAAACATTTTGTATGAGATATACACAAAAACAGAAAAACAAAGAAATTGGGGGCAAATACTTTTTCACAGCACTGTATAAGCCAGTACATTTTTGGTGTGGCCCATAATGACTAATTGACCTGTATCATAACTTTCAGATGCTATGGGGCAATATTACTTAATTTCCTTTGCAACTGATCAAAGAAATTAACATTTTACACCAAGACATCTATATCCACAGGATACACAGATAAGCCAAAACATTATAACCACCTGTCTAATATGCTGTTGGTCCTCCACGTGTCGCCAAACAGTGCTGACATGCCAAGGCGTGGACACTACAAGACAGCTGAAGGTGTCCTGTGGTATTTGGCACCAAGACATTAGCAGTAGATCCTTCCAAGTCCTGTAAGTTGCAAGGTGGAGCCGCCATTGATCGGACTTGTTGTTCCAGCACATCCCACAGATGCTCAATCTGATTGAAAATATGGGGAATTTGGAGGCCAAGGTAACACCTTGAACTCTTCATCATGTTCCTCAAACCATTTCTGAACAAGGTGTGCAGTGTGTCAGGGTACATTATCCTAGTAGGTGGAATGAGTCAAATTGACATCCACATGAATGGCTGGACCCAGGGTTTCCCAGCAGAACATTGACCAGAGTGGCTTGTCGTCTTCCCACAGTGCATCCTGAAGCCATCACTTCCCCAGATAAACAGCACACGTGTTCATGGCTGTACACGTGATGTAAAAGAAAACGGGACTCATCGGACCAGGCGACATTCTTCCACTGCTCCAAGGTCCAGATCTGATGCTCATGTGCCCATAGTAGGTGCTTTCAATGGTGGACAGGAGTCATCATGGGCCGTCTGCGGCAAACCAGCCCCATAAGCAGCAAGGTGCGATGTACTGTGTGTTTTGACACATTCCTCCTGTAACCATCATTAAAATGTTCTGTGACTTGTGCCACAATGCACAGTTCTATCAGTTAGGGCCAGACAGTATAGCCTTCATTGCCCTTGTTCATCGATGAGCCTTGGGTGCTCAATACCTTGTCACAGTTTTGTCATTTAGGCCTCTGTTGGTAGGTACTCACCACCGCTGACCTGGAGCACCCCACAAGCCTTGCCATTTCAGAGATGTTCTGACCCTTCTTTACTCATGCCCATTTCTCCTGCATTCAGCATGTTGAGTATGAGAACTGATTGTTCATTAACTATCTAATCTACCCAGACCTAGACATGTGGCCTTGTTCGGAGATGACCAACGTTACTAATTTCCCCTGTGAGTGGTTATAATGTTTTGGCTCATCTGTATATATTCTTTCAAATGTTTCTATTTTTTGGTTTGTTAACACTAATTATATCCGTATTTCTGCAGACTCTGAGTTTTTCTGAGTTTCCAAGTTGGAAGTCCTTTGCGCTTTTCCAAGGCTTTTCTCTGCAGAACAAAAATGGGTGTTTCCAATCAGTAGGCATTTTCAAACCAGGATGGGCATTTTTCAAACGCTTTACATGATTTGTCTACTACATTGAGATTCACTACTTTCATTGGATAGTTGAGAAACGCCCACCCCAGTTTGAAAACACCCACAGATTCGGAAACGCACATTATTGTTCTAAAGAGACCAATACTTAGTTTTCCAAGTAGGAAGTTGAACAGAACGCAGCATATGTTTTCAGAACTGCCTAAAATATATATCAAATGATGATAGTTCAACAACACTAGCTTCTAGAGAATCTAAGAACCAAACAAACATATAATTTCTAAAATCAAGAGATCTCACAAATTTGCCGCAAACTTACCACATGTTCCCAATGATTATTTTCACATGCAAATGAGATTTGTGGCAATCTCTTCATTGTTGCCACAGAAGTGTTTGCCAGTAGCAACAAACTGTTCACTGTTGCTGGTGTAACTACTACCGGTGAAGAGCTGTCAATTTGTGGCATACATATTGCAAGCTAATTTGCATGTGAAAATTATAAGTGGCAAGTTTGCGGCTAGTTTGCAGCAAGTTTGCAGACATCTAGATTTTTTTAAGGGTACCCAGACAAGCTGGCTCAGGTAAAATCTACCCACACATGCAGTGTGTGCTTGTGAGAGCGCTGGTGGGACGTTGAGGTCATGGGAGATGTAGTTTATTTTAATCCCAACACTTTTCCTCTGATATATTGCATGCAGGAGTAAAAGCCCATTCATGTGCCTGCCAGGGCTGATCAGAGCACCGAGGTAACTCACCCTTCACAGGGACACCCCTCACCCTGTTCTCAGTCACCACCTGTGACTGTGTGTGCGTGCGCGTGCATCTCTGTGTATTTGTGAACATATTGGTGTTCTCGTCGTAATGTGGCTCAGTACTGCTGTGTATTAGTTTGTGTTTGCATAGCGGTGGTGTGCATTACTCAAGGCTTTAATAAACCATTCTGAGTGTGTGTTAAAAGTGTTTGTTCAGCATTCTAGAGTGTATTTATGGAAGACACACGACTCTCTGTTATTGTACACTACTAAACATGGACAATATTTACTGTTATTGAATGTAATTAATGCCATAATGAGAATTATTAGGACTAATCACAAACATTTATTATGAACAGTTGGACTAGACTCAAGTGTGCAGTCTTTAATTTTTTCAACTTAATATACATATTAAACATTATAAGCATAATTAGGCTCTGTTCCAAACCCTAATGAGCTGCCTATCCAGATAGTATTTTTAGGCATTGTATGTGCACTCCTGACACAAAGACTGTAGGAAGCAAAATTATGCTGCCATACCTTGTTTTGTCTATAATCTAAAGCAGCATAGCATAGCATATATCCTTCACAGATAATCTGGTAGGACTGCAGAAGAGCTCAATGCTGTAATATATACAGTAAATACAATATATTTTAATCAGTACTTCTAATGAACTATTCCACCCAATATTTCTGGTTAGTATTGAGATATTAGCTTAGCTACATGCTAATATAAGCATTTGTGCACTTACGCACCAGAGAAAACTCTGCTCTTGTTCAGTGGATATGGTGTGGAAAGAGTTTGAGTTTGAAAAAAAGGAAAACAGCTAATTGGATTTCTGAAAGAACAACGGGACCCACTTTTCTGAAAAATGTTCAATGGATGCCTACGTCTGAAAGTGTTGTAGGAAAAGTTAAAAGTCACTTTCATGAACCCTTGCATTTTACTTCTACACCTCTAGTGTGTAGGTACCCTAAGTCAAGTCCCTTGTGTCACGAGAGGAACATTAATTGTGTAATTATGAGTGATATTTAACAGAGTTGTTGAATATGTTGAGCGTTTCAATTCAGTCACTTTTGTTACGATGCTGCCTTAGAAGGTGCATGGTGTAGACTGTACACTGTAAGGCACATCAGATTTGGAACAGAGCCATTAAATGACTGACCTTACTAAAAAGATTAGCCATATTTGAAACTACTCCCTGTAAAATGGCTGCTCAGATACATTTTAAACAGTAACCATTCTCTTAAACCTGTGTTTCTCAATCCTGCTCATTCAGTCCCCCAGTACTGCATATTTTGGATGTTTTTCTTATTTACAGTAACACATAATATTTATATAATCAGCTCAAAAGTGGATACTCCAAGACCCGATTTTGATTATAGAGACACCTCAAATAAATGCAGTACTGGTGACGGGCCCCAAGTAGCAAGATTAATAAACATTCTTTTCAACCAAACACATATAGAGAGTCTAATTGTGCATATAGAACAGACTACCCGTTTGCTACTATCTCCATCATGTTATTTGTATGATCCCAGTTCCTTACTGTAACTGCACTGACTTACTTTAAAGAACGTCCTGTCCTCTGTGTGTCTCTTCCTGCAGTACCAGGAGGGCCAGAAGAGGAAGAAGCCCAGTTACAGCAGTGTGGACCTGTCTGAGGTGGAATGGGAAGACACAGAGGACGTTGTATGGACCTATTTCTGTGTTTATAATGACTGTACACAGCACAATATTCTTAGGGGCTTTTCACACCAAATGCATTTTTGTATCCGGTTTTGCTGTTTTTCAAAAGTTTTTTCTATGTAAAGATATGCTAGATGGACGTTTTTCACTGTCGTGCCATGTCTCAGCATCTAACACAGTAGCATGCTGTGTTTTTCAGACACCTTTTAAAGTAAAAATGATTTCTACTTTTGAAAGCATCTTGAGACACCTGCGTTCAGTTATGTTCGTTTTCCAATCTGTTGTATTTGTTCTCTGTGTCTATTTTTTGAGCACAAGGACACAATTGGTGCAAACAGCCTCTTAGATTTGTTTACATACAGCATGAAGTGATTACATACTGCTTCCCTGTTTCATCAATATGATTATTTGTAGTTGCGAACTGCAATGGTGAACAGACGAACGGGCACTTTTTCAATGGAAGTGAAAAGAACTGTGGACAAAGGGGTATAAACTAATTATCTAAAAGAATTAAATAAAGAACACATGTAAATGTTGTAGAATATTTGGCAAGAGCAATCACAGTTTTAAAATTGACTAAGCATGCTGTTCATGTTTATTGCAAAATTTTGAAAATACACCTCATATAAAGGCTAAACTTGACTTGATCTGTTTGTTCCCCCACCAGAAACGTGTCCTGACGATGCACAATGATTATTACTACACTGATATTAAAGGAACCCCATTTAGGTATGTTAAAATTCTTAGGGAGTTTTTCCTTGCCACTGTCACCTTTGGCTTGCTTACTTGAATTGAACTAAGTTTAATTAAATCGAATTGCATTTAATTTATTTGTATTTCATTGATATCTGGGCCCCAAACACAGTGATATTCTACATAAAATGTGTTTGTTTCTTAAGCTTTGGTTTGTAAAATTATTTATTTGAAAAATGGATGAGTGAAAAGTGGGACAGTGCTATAATTTGGTAAAAATGTGTGGTTTTCCTGTGTTTTACAGTGTAGGTGTGGCCCTCTCTCGAGGACATGGCAAATACTTCTTCAAGGGAAATGTTTCACTAGAAGCGGGTGAGGATGGGATATATTGTCTTTATTAGTAGGTATAAGTAAATTAAATGTATTAGTCATAAAAAGTAAAGTATTGTCATAGCGAAGCAAATTATATGAACATATCTACGGAAATACTTAAATACAGAATTAAAAAAAAATGTGCACCTTATGTGTGGTGCTAAATTTTAAGATGCCACCTTTGTAGGTAAACTGACATCTATTCACTTGAGATCTACTTCTCCTTGGGAATGTCATAATTCCTTTTTAGATCCAGATTACCTATCAGTGCCTATTCTAGACAACAGTGCTTTTGGAAAGACAGAATCTGCCTTCTCTCTCACTCTCTGACTCTTTCTCCGACCCATCCATACACTGTGCACCTAACCCTACAATCACCTCAGAAGCGTTCCAGAGACCCACAGTTCTTCTGTAATCCTTCCTAATTTCTAATCCTCACCTTAGGTCTACATGACTTGGAGCAGCCAGATGTTGCCCTAGCTGATGAATGGTAATGATCTATCACATCCTTTCTATTAGTGAAGATACAGTATTGACAGCAAGTGATAGGTTTCAACCTTTACTACTGTACTATATTGACAATCACTCAAGTAAATATATTGTATCCTTATTTGTTTATTTTTATCTCAGGACGTACTGTAACACAGATGAACACCATGAACATCGTTACCTGACTCAAGTTCAGGCCATCAAACTCTACATGACCAACCGTAAACCACACCTCAAATGTAAGACTTTTATATTTATTATTTTAATATTTAAATTGCTTCAGTTGTCCCCATTACATTTTGAGTCCGTAGAGTATTGGGGAGTGTGTAAATGTCCTCTCTTGATTGCTGTAGGTGAAAGAGAGCTGATTCAGCAAGTTTTGTTTGATGCTGTGGTCACTGCGCCTTTAGAAGCATACTGGACTGGACTAGCTCTCAATAAGTCTGAGTGAGTTTGGACATTTAACTCCATTATTGTATAGTAACTTGAAGTCAACATGAAAATAAATTTGACCCAATTTACTGAATATTCTTAACACATGTTCCTGGTCTTATTGTGAGCAATTCATTGGTCACATTATTCCAGAGAAACAAGTTTGTCCTTGTAATCTTTCATCAAGTTTCTCCGCCTCTGAGACAACTTCACTTTTCAGCAGACATCATCAAGCCCTCTAATTTTTCAACCCCTCCCTTCCAACCACCTGTCATATACATTTTAATTAATTAAAAATAATTAAGGTAACTCAATTCTAGAACATGTTATCACCGAGTTCTATGCATTTAAATTTGTGAAATGGAAGTTTACTTAATCCTATGAGTTGGGACTACATTAATTGTTTTAGTGTTGTTAATGTAGCATTGATGAATCTGGGCAGGGATTTCCATTTCCCAGTATGCTTTGCATGGGACTTGATAGGGAGAGTAAATGTTAAAGTTAAGTGTTATTTTATGCTTTTGTGCAATTAGAATATAAAGGAAGTTACTTGTTAGTGTTTACTGTTTTGTTATGTTGAGATTTAGAAGAGTTTGGGAATTACAATTATGTTGAAGAATGGAGCTTGAGTAAACAATTTGGACAGGCAGATGGCACACATGAAATTGCTTGCTTGCTACAGTGAGCAACTGCTGTGCTAACCATAGCATAGTTGCTAAACTACACTCTGTGGGGTTGTGCTTCAAACCTGCATGTGTTTAGCATGCTAACATTCACTTTACTTGTTAGTACATAAAGAAATAAAAGGGATTTATTTGAGTTACATTGATACATCTAGTTTTGTTTGGTTTACCCAATTCAACAAGTTTCTTTCTACACAAAGTGTTAGTGTTGAGATAACAGTCATTTTAATTTAAGAAAACTCATTCCAAACAGCATGAGTTTAGAATGCTAACATTCACTTGTACTAGTTAGTACATAAAGAAATAAGAGATTTTTTTGAGTTACATTTACACATATAGTTTGGTTTAGCCAATTCAACAAGGTTCTTTCTACACAAGGTGTTTGTGTTGAGATGACATAGAAATTTTAAGTTAATAAAATTAATTTCAAACACATGGAATCATTGTACACAAATGATTCAAATGATTATTATTATTTTTTTATGGACCAATTTTAGCTAATCAAGCTAATCAAACCTTGATTTATAAAATCAATACATAAAATTATTATACATTTTTTTCCTCTGTGAATAATCTGTTTCATGCATAAATAAACTACAATATGGAAGTAAAAGAAGTTGCTGTTTCATATTGAAAATATAAATATCCCTTCAAAACTTGTACGACATCTTTTTATAGGTGGTCACATTTTCTAAAATGTATTCAGATACTCACTCCTGCTTTGTGAATCTGACCATTCAAATATTGTGTTACTTTTTATATGGTTTCATTCATTTTAACAGGAACTCTGATAAAGGGGTTGAGATTGCCTTCCTTGGCACCCGCACTGGACTGTCCAGAACCAACCTATTTGTTGTGCCAGAACAGCTGACCAATCAGTGAGTCCTAATCCAAGTGATGGACCAATGACAGATTCTGGTCTCATTTTTCTTGCCTTTTAAAAAGACTCAAAGTGAAACCGATGAGTAATTAATTAATAATTGAGTACAATGTCTTCGTTGCCTATATTTTCAGAGATTTCCTGACTGCTGAAGATAGAGAAGGCGTTTTCAATGCTGATCACTTTCCTCTGTGGTACAAAAGAGCGGCAGAGCAGGTTCCAGGCACATTTGTTTACTCAATTCCCTTTAGTTCAGGTAAGATGTTCAAGCACAGAAATGCACATCCAAAGCTCTGTTTGCATGTACTGTCATGCAACATTACATCCAGCATCTTAATGATAATGCCATGCAATGGGGTAAAACAAAAAGCATTTCTTGAAATCTGTGGCTCGTAATGAGTGGAATAAAAATGTTAATGGAGTCCTAATTTAATTCTGATTTAAATTCTATACATGATAATGTTCATTCCATAGTCAGTTTTTTATTTATTCTTTTAAGAAGAGCATGCACACACAATGTAAGTATATGTGATTCTTTTACCCATTTTATCTCCCACCAGGGGAAATAAGTCTTATAGATTAGAAAAGTAAAACCTCTCCTCAGCAAGCTGGACAATGTGAGGTATTATTCATGTCTGTAGCAGTAGCATGGGGTACGAATTTAAAGCTTAATACTTAGGGGTTTCTTCGAATGCCTAACCCTATTTAAGAGCAGTTGTAATAATGATGATTTCCTTAGCCAACACCACTAATTATCACCATAATCAGCAATAATCATACTAGCATAGCTCCAACACACATCTTTGCTTGGTTTTGCATAGATCATCGTTTAACGTGAACATATTTCAGTTGGATCTTATGAATTGCAGTTTTATGACACACCAGTAAATAGGCTCTATATGATGATTTAATATCATGTCTGTGTGCATCGAACGCCTGTGGTTTGTTACTATAGCTACACTGTACTGCTTTCCTCTTACAGGCTGTCTGCTTATCGTGCTTTCCTTCGCCTGTAATTAATGTGCCCTACTTTTACGTCCACACATTATGCATGTGTGTGTGTGTGTGTGTGACAGATCAGGATCATTACATCCCAGTCCTTATTATAAACGCATATTACGTGTGATCTTTCGTCTTCTCTCAGATCAAACACACTCTCGTCTGCCTGTATCACTATAAACTATCTCTGTTTTTTCATGTAACTGAGTGTTTGCTTCAATCCATGCTGCTTTTGATCTGAAAATGCAAACTAAGTAGTCTGTCTTGATGGAATTAGGCTGATAAATATTTATGCAACTAAATACCGCCATCTGGTGGTGGAAATGTATAAGAGGTCAAGCTATTTGGGCAAGCATTCATTTGACCAGTCTGCACATTCCATGGTTTTGAAGAGTAATTATGTTAAATTGTGTTATTTCTTTTAAGGAGGAGAAAATAAAAGTGTGGTTTTGGCAAGCACTGCTATCCAGTTACTAGATGACAGGAAGTCTCCTATAGTGGCAGGTACATGACTTTTAATGGCAAAGCAAGTAGAATAGATTAATATACACTACTATTCATAAATTTCATTATAGAATTTATTTTTCTTGTTATCTTAAAAACCCCTTTTTTTAAGAACTTTTTGTGCAAAGGATGGCTACATTGAAGAAGCTTAGATATCTGAATGTTTTGCTTTATTAACGTTTTTAACATAATTACCATACTTCCACGTGTATTATTTCATTTTTTTAATTATGTTACCATTATTTTAAAGTGTAATTGTAATGGTAAAGAGTAGTAATAAAGAATGAGTAGATATGTCCAAACCTATGACTGGTAGTGTATATATGTTATATATTGTTGAATTACACTATTATGTTAATACTGTTAAACAATACTGTATTAAACAAAATGTGATTTATTTATTTTGTATTTTTATGACACCCAAAGCTGTAGGAATTCAGATGAAGCTGGAATTCTTTCAGAGAAAATTTTGGACTGCCAGTAGACAGGTAAGAACAGAAATATGTGGATACAGTGCATTCAGGAATTATTCAGACCCCCCATTTTTTTACATTGTGTTGTTGCAGCCTTATGCTAAAATGCTTTAAATAATTCACATCAATCTACACTCCATATCCCATAATGACAAAGTAAAAACAATATTTTTGACATCTTTGCAAATTTAATAAAAAGAAAAAACTGAAACATCACATTGACATAAGTATTTAGACCCTTTGCTATGACACTTGAAATTTAGCTCGGGTGCATCCTATTTCTCTGGATCATCTTTGAGCTGTATATACACTTTGCCTGGAGTCCACTTATGGTAAATTCAATTGATTGGACATGATTTATGATATAAGGTCTCATAGCTGAAAATGCATATCAGAGCAAAAAAAAACAAGCCTTGAGGTCAAAGGAACTGCCTGCAGAGCTCAGAGACAGGATTGTGTCGAGGCACAGATCTGGGGAAGGCTAAAAAAGATATTGGCTGCATTGAAGGTGCCCAAGAGCACAGTGGCCTCCATAATTCTTAAATGGAAGAAGTTTGGAACAACCAGGACCCTTCCTAGAGCTGGCCAAATTGAGCAATAGGGGGAGAAGAGCCTTGGTAAGATAGGTGAACAAGAACCCAATGGGTTACTCTGGTTGAGCTTCAGAGCTCATGTGTGGAGATGGGAGAAACTTGCAGAAGGTCAACAGTCACTGCAACACTTCACCGATCTGGGCTTTATGGCAGAGTGGCTAGACAGAAGCCTCTCCTCAGTGCAATACACACGAAAGCCTGCTTGGAATTTGCAAAAAAGCACTGTCAGACTGTGAGGAACAAGATTCTCTGGTTTGATAAAATAAAGATTGAACTGTTTTGGCCTCAATTCCAAGCGTCAGGTTTGGAGGAAACCAGGCACCACTCATCACCTGCGCAATACCATCGCAACGGTGAAGCATGATTTACATTTACTTTTACATTTATGCATTTGGTAGATGCTTTTATCCAAAGTGACTTACAGTGCACTTATTACAGGGACAATCTCCCCAGAGCAACCTGGAATTAAGTGCCTTGCTCAAGGACAAAATGGTGGTGGCTGTGGGGATCAAACCAGCAAACTTCTGATTACCAGTTATGTGCTTTAGCCCACTACAACAATGCCATGCCATGGTGGTAGTAGCATCGTGCTGTGGTGTTGTTTTTCAGCAGGAGGGACTGGGGGAATGGTCAGGGTGGAAGGAAAGCTGAACTCAATAGCAAAATACAGATACATACAGATATCCTCAATGAAAACCTGATCCAGAGTGCTCAGGACCTCAGACTGGACCAAAGGTTCACCTTCCAACAGGGTAATGACCTTAAACACACAGCCAAGACAACACAAGTGTGGCTTAGGGACACCTCTGTGAATGTCCTTGAGTGGCCCAGCCAGAGCCCAGACTTGAACCCAATTGAACATCTCTGGAGAGACCTGAAAATCGCTGTCCACTGACGATCCCTATCTAACATGAGAAGAATGGCAGAAAATCCCTAAATCCAGGTGTGCAATGCTTGTCGCATCATACCCAAAAAGACTTGAGGCTGTAATCGCTGCCAAAGGTGCTTCAACTAAGTTCTGGGTTAAGGGTCTGAATGTCAATGTGATATTTCAGTTTTTCTTTTTAACACATTTGCAGTTATCAAAAGAGGTCTGAATCATTTCTGAATGCACTGTGTATATATATATATATATGTTCATATAAATGTACATAGTTAACTATACTGAGAAACAGTATGTTATTTTTATTCTTTGTTGTTCTAAACTAATTTAACTCTGAATGGGGTAAAAAGGATATAAGGAACTGTATGCAAATGAAATACTTTTTATGCATTTGCTTTAACCTTTTGTATCTGTCCATACAGTGTAATGCTTTGGATGGCAAATGCATCATCAGTTGTGATAATGAGGTAAATGTGTTTCATTCTTTCTTTCCCTTTGGCCATATTTCCAATGATGGAACTCACCAAATGGCCTGTATTCAACACACACTCATTATAGAGGGGGCATTTTGAACATGACAGAACTACTAAATGAGCCGCACTTCCTTTATGAATTGTGACATGTTCTTAGCCCTGAAGGTCTAGATTATAGTGCCTTTTAATATTCATTTTATTGTCATGCCACTTTTAAAAAAACAGCCATGCTTTCACTGTTTTAATGCACTTATTTATTGAAGTATTTGGCCTTGAAAGTGCAAGCTCAGTGGAGGTTTGTAATATTTAAAAAAGAACACGACTAGATTCTATCATTCCCTTTCTCTGCATACTGGTACTGCAGCACATTAGATTCCACAGAAAAGAGTTACATTTACAAACTGAATGGATGATGTTTGCTTAAACTGTAAGCTAATAAAAGGGGGTGATACATTTGGGTCTAATAAAAGGGGGTGACACATTTAGGTCTGAGCTTTGAATTATATATGAATTAAAGGTAAAATGTCTTGCTTGCCATGTCCCTTCTATCATATGTTTTACTGAATATACCTTCTTTCTCACTCCCATCAGGACATTAAATGTTATCTCATAGACAACAATGGCTTTATCCTGGTGTCTGAAGACACTTCTCAAGTAAGATATACTAAGAATGTAACAGTGGTATTAAAAGAGCTTCCAAAAGTAAGGCAGCAGATATAAAACCTCATGTAACTTGCATAACGTTTTCCTTACAGACGAATCTCTTCTTTGGAAAAGTTGAGGGAGCGGTGATGAACAAATTGCTTCTAATGGGATCGTTTAAAAAGTGAGATTTTCAATGTCCTGTATAAGTCACGTTGGATGACAATGTCTACTAAATGCATACATTTAATTTTCCTCTCCTTTTGCTTCTGCTAGGATTAATTTATATGACTATCAGGCTCTCTGTAAAGAGTATGCAGGCAGCAGTGACAGTGCACGCACATTACTGGATGTAAGTACAACATGTATGTAAGTATCGTCTGTAATGTCTGACTATCCGTGCCTTTGAATTCTTTCTCTGACACACTATGCTCTTTCTTTTCAGCCCTTCGTCACAATGAAATGGCTCTTGACTGAACTTGTCATGTAAGAAAGAAGGCTTTTGCCTAATAATTATTAATGTCAGTTGGTGTGTGTTTCTGAGTGGAAAATGTCTCTTTATCACAGATTTCTGCTTGAGTTTAACCTGTACAGTTGGTGGAACTACGACTCAACAGTAAAAGGTATCTTTTGGAATCATGTTCACCCATGTTTAAATGGTTAATGGGGTTTTATGCTCCTGTCATTTTTCATTTCAGCGGTAGGCCAACTGCATACAGTAGTACTGTAATAATACAGTATGTGATTTATTTATAACTGTTTGAGTGAATATACACTGATGAGCCAAAACATAATGGCCACTCACAGGTGAAGCGAATAACATTGATCATCTCCTAACAAAGCCACATGTCAAGGTCATCAATGTGGGAGGGCAAAGAAGGATAATCCATCTGGTCCGATCCAACAGAAGGTCTATTGTGGAACAAGTCACAGAAAACGTAATAATGGTTATGGGCGGAATGTGTCACAACACACAGTGCATCACACCCTACAGCGTATGGGGCTGCGTAGCCACAGAGTGGCCATGATGACCCCTGTCCACTGTCAGAAGCGCCTGCAATGCATCGTACGCCATACAAGCATCGGAACTGGACCTTGGAGCAGTGGAAGAAGGTCGTCTGATCCGATGAGTCCCATTTTCTTTTACATCATGCGGATGGCCATGTACGTGTGCACCATTTACCTGAGGAAGTGAACCAGGATGCACTGTGGGAAGACGACAAGCCAGTGGAGGGAGTGTGAGGCTCTGGACAATGTTCTGCTGGAAAACCCTGGGTCCGGCCATTTACGTGGATGTCCATTTGACACGTGCCACTTACCTAAACATCATTGCAGACCAGGTACACCTCTTCATGGCAATGCTAATCCCTGATGGTAGTGGCCTCTTTCAGCAGGATGATGTGCTCTGCCACACTGCACACATTGTTTGGGAATGGTTTGAGGGATATGATGAAGATTTCAAGGTGTTGCACTGGCCTCCAAATTCCCCAGATCTCAATCCGATTGAGCATCTGTGGGATGTGCTGGACCAACAAGTCTGATCTATGGCAGTTCCACCACGTAACTTACAGGACTTGAAGGATCTGCTGCTAATATCTTTGTGTCAGATACCACAGGACGCCTTCAGGGGTCTTGTAGAATCCATGCCTCAGCAGGTCAGCGCTGTTTTGCTGGCATTTGGACGACCAACAGCATATTAAACAGGTGGTCATAAGGTATTGGCTCATCAGTGTATGGTCATTGCTTGCTTGATGTCAGGCTGAATATAAAATAAGTCACAATTATTTATTTACATCAGTGGCTTACATTTTTTTACTATGTTCATATATTATAAAACTATAATACACAGGCTTGGATTATATGGGAATGTCAAGTTTGTTGAGTATGTGTCCATTTGTCCATCAGCCCAGAGAGCTCAGAGGACAATGATGGTGCCATGTGACACTGAGTATCCAGCCTTTGTGTCTGAGCGCACCATCAAAGAGACCACTGGCAACATTGACTGTGATGGCTGTATACGGTGAGAACACTTGTGTAGGTGTGTGTACATGTGACATTTCTAACACAAACATGCTGCACTATTTGTAGAGAAGTGATTCAAATACTTGTTCACAATGTTCACTATTTTCTCTGTGAAAGTGTTCTTTCAAATTTATCTGGCACCTCCTATGGTTTAATAAAGCTGCCGCTAAAATTTCTTGCAAGGTAAATTATTTTGTCATTGTTTTCTGTAAATCAAGAACACTTTATAATAACTTATTAGCAACATTAACAATCATTATTATTTAATTCATATTTAGTATTAATATTCATAGTGTAGATTAACTAATTATTTGTTAAGCATTATACACTCACCGACCACTTTATTTTGAACACCTACTTATTTGTGCGATTATCTAATCAGCCAATGGTGTGGCAGCAGTGCAGTGCATAAAATCATACAGATACAGGACAGGAGCTTCAGTGAATGTTCACATCAACCATCAGAATGGGGAAAAAATGTGATCTCAGTTATTTAGACCGTGGCATTATTGTTGGTGCCAGATGGGCTGGTTTTAGTATTTCTGTAACTGCTGATCTCCTGGGATTTTCACACACAACAGTCTCTAGAGTTTACTCAGAATGGTCCCAAAAACATACAGTAAGCGGCAGTGGATGGAAATGCTTTGTTGATGAAAGATGTCAACGGTGAATGGCAAGACTGGTTCGAGCTGACAGAAAGGCTACGGTGACTCAGGTAACCTGTGGGCCTACCATTTGTGTACCTCAGCAGAAATTGAGATTCATCAGACCAGGCTATATTTTTCCAGATTTTAACAGTCCAGTTTTGGTGAGCCGTTACCCACTGCAGCCTCAGTATTCTGTTCTTGGCAGACAGAAATGGAACCTGACATGTTCTTCTGCTGTTGTAGCCCATTCGCCTCAAGGTTTGACATGTTGTCCAATCTGAGATGCTTTTCTGCTCACTACAATTGTACAGAGGGATTATCTGAATAACCGTAGCCTTTCTGTCAGCTCCAACCAGTCTGGCCATTCTCCGTTGACCTCTTTCATTAACAAAGTGTTTCTGTCTGCAGAACTGCCACTCACTGGATGTTTAAAAAAAAAAAATTAAAAAAAATCAATTAGTTGCTTAGTCACCTGGCTGGAGTCACTCAGCACACCCTGGATTCAAACTCGTGACTCCAGGGGTGGTAGTCAGCGTCAATACTCGCTGAGCTACCCAGGCCCAATATAGGTTTGTAATAAATCTTTGATTAAATCCTTGCAATGTAGTCATGTTCTAGTGATGCTTTGATGAAACTGTAATTTGTACAAAAACACAGACCATATGCCTTCAATATCAAATTGCCAAAGCAAACAAGAAACAAGCTTGCTTTAAGAGAACTGTTTGACATACTTTTCAACAGTTCTCCTATATAAGTCTCACTTCTTGATTTCTGTTTTCCCTGCTCAGGACATTTGTTATTCAGCAGATTCCCAGCAGTAACCTGTTCATGGTGGTAGTTGAGAATAAATGTGACTGCAGCTCCACCCCTCCAGTAACCATGGAACCCATTGAAATCATGTATATCCTTTCATAAGCTGACAAACACAGATACTATATAACCTGACTCTCAAAAGTGACACTGCAAAGGGATTAATGGAAAGGAGGAGGCGAGAACCGGCTTGTATAGAATATAATAGAAGTACACGAGTGCCAGTGCTTTGACGATCCAAAAATCATATTTGTTGTGAACTATTCCTTTAACCTCCAGTGTGCTGTCTGTCTGCACTGGTCTCAGAACAGTTAGAAATGCACCTTATTTTAATCCTAACTCAATATAAAGCGTCTGAAAGCTGCATTATTCAGCTTTTGGATGAAACCATTGATTCTCAATGTGAAAATGCAAAGTGAATATTGGATTTCTAAGGAAAAAATGCACTATAGTACACATTATGATACATCGATTGATTGATACTTTATTGTCTTATTGTCATCGATTGATTGATACTATATTTCTCATAAGTCATAAGTAGTACATTGTGGCGTTTTGTGAAAATTGCTAAACTTTAAAAATGCCAAATCGGATGAAACTAGAAACTCTACTCTTTTGACTCAAACAGGTTTCTTACCAGATGTAGTTCTGGCACCATGTTGTTTCGTCACATGACTCTGTGCTACGAAGGTTTAACCCATTACTGACAGCACAGAGTCTCCTGAACTCAGTTGATTTAAATTAATTTAAATTATGGTTGCATATAGCGAAGCCAAAATGCAACGTCCATGCATGTGTATGCGGGGTTGCACAAGTCAAGTCAAGTCAATTTTATTTGTATAGCGCCTTTCACAACACATATCGTTTCAAAGCAGCTTTACAGAAGATCAGCATTAACAGACGATAAAACTGTAATGTCTATAAAGTCGATGAATCATCATTGTGTAATTTAGATAAAATATGATTCTTAATCGTGTTTAAAAATAATTAATAATAATTGTATTAATATCCCCAGTGAGCAAGCTGTAGGCGACTGTGGCAAGGAACACAAAACTCCATAAGATGTAGATTAATGGAGAAAATAACCTTGGGAGAAACCAGACTCACTCTGGGGGCCAGTTCCCCTCTGGCTAACATCATGAATATAATGTAAATATTACTTATGTATAGTTAAAGTCATGGTTTAAAATTATTAAACTAAGTAAGTGTTAAGGGTCAGTGTTTAAACATCGATGGTGTTTGAACTGTAAGATTAATGACCAATGTCTTTGAAGTCCATCTTGATTAATTGCAGAAGTTCACATAGATGCAATTGTCCATGTTAATTGGCTGATGAATGCTTTTGTTGGCAATAGTTAGTCTATGCATTCCATTTCAAGATCATAGTCTATCAATAGACAGAGGTGAGATTAAACAAGGTTAACAAGGTTAAAGCACAGTACATTTTCACTGTGGTCATGATGTAAAATTCCCCTTATCCCACTCCCAGTTGTTGTTGCTTTGAACTTGTTGAACTCTTGTAAAAATTACCCTTGACTGCTAAGCACATAATGAGTCTCTGAAGTGTGACAGACTGAAGTTTCAGAAGGATCGCAGACGACCACAGTCCTGTCACCCATTCCATCCAGAGGTGTGTGTGTGTGTGTGTGTGGGCATGTTTATGTGGTTTATGAAGACAATTTTTTAGGTTACAAACTGGTAATTACAAGGTTGTTATGCTATAAATGTGGTTTGTTAGGACATTTCTAGTGTCCCCATAATTTAAATAGCTTAAAAATCATTAAACAATGTTTTATTGAAAATGTAAAAACGCAGAAAGTTTTCTGTGAGGGTTAGGTTTAGGGGTTGTGTTAGTTTTAGGGGATAGAGTTATAGTTTGTACAGTATAAAAATCATTATGTCTATGGAAAGTCCTCATAATGATAGGCAGAACAACACGTGTGTGTGTGTGTGTGTGTGTGTGTGTGTGTGTGTGTGTGCGCGCATGTATTTATCACTTTGTGGCGACCAAATGTCCCTATAAGGATAGTAAAACCCAAAATGTTTGACATTGTGGGGACAATTTGTCAGTCCCCATGAGGAAAAAAGCTTATAAATCATACTAAATTGTGTTTTTTGAAATGGAAAAATGTGAGGGTTAGGGGATAGAATATAATGTTTGTACAGTTTAAAAACCATTATGTTCTATTGAAAGTCCCCATAAAACATGGAAACCCCCCAAATTATATAATATTTTTATATTTATATAATCATATTTTTGTATATTTGTTTACCGTTTACAAATCTACTTTTATATTTAAAAAAAGCAATAAATCACACGCTTTAATTGAAAAGAAAAACCATTAAACCATAACATTTCTCTTTAAAACCTGTTTTGCACAGTGATCATTCAATCACATTATTTACAGTCAATATTTTTTAGTGCCAAAAAAATCTTTACTATGATTTTTTTTCCTATAAAAGAGCTGAAATATTGTGCAATATTACAAGTGTATTTTAAGACTTTCTGCATATTTACCAAAGGGTTAGAGTTAGACTAAGGATTGTGTGCACAAACTAACTGCGTTTTCTTTTTTGTCTCTACAGGAGAACCCTGTGGAATGTGGATCAGCGAATGCTTTGAGTTTTCCAATTGTGGCCATTCTATTCCCAGTATTGTACTTCCTCATCAGCAGGTGACCTCTGACCCAGGCCTTGACCATTAGGCTTATAACACGCTCAAATAAGATATAAGAGAGACTTGCTTCCACCAAACATGAAATCTCAGTCCACAGAAACAAAAGTCATCTTCTTGATATTTGGATTTCAAAGGATAGATGATAATTACAGTCAAAAACAGTATTAGAATGAGAGATTTTGAATTCTTACAAATGGACAAGCGAACATAACTGGATATTAGTAACCACTATCAGCCATCATAGCTAAAAGCAGTCCATGTAGTAGTGATTTGAGATTATTTAGTACACAACTTTAGTCTTAATCTGTACTGTGTTCAGCACAGAGGAAAAATAAGCAGAAACGTCATTCATTTCGGTATTATTTGCCTGCTTCCCAATTTGAATTGGACTTTTATTTAAAAGATGCATGAAGTGGAAAAATGGGAATATTTCACATTGCTGTTTGTAAGAATAGTGTACATTTTCATCAGAAGATGACATGTGGATTCTTCTCAAACTTTATAAGTTTTTCTTGCTTAATAGAAGTACTTGGAAAATGACTTTTAATTGCCTTTACATCAAAGGAAAGCCATGTTATGTAAATAAAGACATATTTTCCATCAGTTTTATTCTTTGAATTCTTTGAATGCACATTTGCATTTTGGGTGATATTACCATCTCTCTTAGAGGACCAGCAACTTCAATTGAAATGAAATAAAAATGATAAAAATTTTTATTATATGTCCAATCTCTGTGCCGAAAAAAAAAAAATATGCATTGTCCTGGAATAAAACTGGATAATAATACACAAGGTGATGAATATTGAAATGGTCACACAGTATTGCTTTGAAGAATGCATTTTTATTTTTACCTCTTTATGAAAAATTCTTTAAGGTGCATAAAACTCAAGGTTTATGTTAAAGGGTTCAGCAGAAATCTCAGTCACCATTCACATTCATTTTATTGAAAAAGAAGATGCATTCCCCTTAAATTCTCCTTTAGTGTTACATATAAGAAATACATTTATATGGGTTTGTAATAACATGAGGGTTAGCAAATAAAGACTGAATTTTCACCTTTGGGTAAAATATCCCTGTAAGGAAAGGTGTGAAATCCTGTATTTATTGATGTTTTCTTACCTGTGGCTGGTACAGAAGTGATCAGAGAATATACCTCTTCAGATCCAGAACTTATTCTAAATATCATAGTACATAAACGGTTTTTAGAAATCATAATCACTTTTATCTATTTAAACTTTACTGTATTATAGTATATTCTACTCATTACTGTATACTGAAAATATGTTTATTATTTTGCAACTTTACTCACCTTGCCTCCTGCGATTTCATGACTGTCAAACTTTACCTGAGAGCTAAAATAATACAGATGGCAAAATGGCACTCTAACAACAAACGATTTGGTGAGTGCTGCAAACTCAGAGATTTAATTTGACTTTTAGTGCGGTCTGAAAGCATATCCATCTATAATTGAATGCTTAGATGGTCGCTGTAACAATTAATATGAAAGAAAATGGGAAGATCCAAAAAAGAAAGAATAAGAGTGTACATCAAGCCAATGCTAATCTTGCGAGCACAACTGCTAGTTAGACACAGCAAGCCAAACACTTTTGGTCATCCCTTTTGGTCATCCAGAAAAATTTATGACATTTTTATAATTAAATTAAAATCTCGTCATAATGTTACAACAGTGATAATGTGTTTTTATGAGATTTCTTTGTAAATCATGGGTGTATTAAAGAAAATCAAGTGGAGGTGCCTTTAAGAGAGCGTGCACTACAGCAAATCTGGTCTGGATTCCAATTGCAAGTTATCCTCCCTATGCCCTATACTCACTCTGAACAGCAGAGCCCTTGAAGTGGGTACTCTGAAGGAAACATGGCATTACTGTATGAATGTTCCCTTTGCTAACAGCCTTGTGGAAGGGCCCTCCGAGAAAAGATTTGAGACAAATCTACTATGGGGTTCAGGTCAGACGACTGGGATGGCCATGGCAGAACCTTGATTTTGTGGTCATTGAACCATTTTTGTGTTGATTTTGATGTTTGTTTTGGATCATTGTCCTACTGGAAGATCCAACCAGGGCCCATTGTAAGCTTTCTATGAGTCCATGATGCCATGTATCCGAACAAGATGTTTAGGACCTCTGGCAGAAAAACAGCCCCTCAACATTAAAGATCCAGCACTACATTTAATAATGGGCATTAGGTACTTCATTTTTGCGTGTGACAAACCCATTTCTGGTGTTTGCTGCCAAAAAGCTCTATTTTTGTTTTATCGGACCATAGAACCGGTCGCATTTGAAGTTCCAGTAGTGTTTTTGGCAAACTGAAGATGCCTGAGTTTGTTGTTGGATGAGAGCAGAGGCTTTATTTCTTGAAACCCTCCCAAACAATTTGTGGTGATGAAGGAGATTTTTATTGCGCCAGCATTATTATTTTTTTAGACTTTCTGGCCCCAAGATCCAACTCATTTCTGCAATTCTCCAGCTGTGATCCTTGGAGATTCTTTGCCCATTTGAACCATCCTCTTCACTGTGTGTGGAGACAATATAGACACACATCCTTTTCCAGGCCAATTATTAAGATCTCCAGTTGATTGGAACTTGTTAATTATTGCACTGATGGTGGAAATGGGCATTTTCAATGCTTTGGCTGTTTTCTTATAGCCACTTCGCTTCATTTTGTGAAGCTCAACAACTTTTGCTGCACATCAGAACTATATTCTTTTGTCTAACCCACTGTGATTGAGGATTAAGGGGATTTGGCCTGTGTGTTACCTCATATTTATACCCACAAAGTCATAGCTGAACAATTTCATGTTCCTTGCCACCCAGGAGCACTAACTTTTTTTAAATACCACCTTGTGGTAAATTCTTTCTGAAGATCCAACCCAAACTACTGCACATGCTACTACAATGGCAATGATAACTTGTACAGTGGTGGCCAAAAATATTGGCACCCTTGGAAAATATGAGCAAAGAAGTGAAAAAAACTGCATTGTTTATCCTTTGATCTTTCATAAAAAAAAATCGAACCTTTAATTGAAGTAAAACTATTGAAAGAGGGGAAATATCTCATTATTAATAATGAGATATATTAAAATATATCTGAAGTATATTCCCATTCATATCACTATGGGGTTATAGCTGCAGGTGTAGCCTATCTCTGAAACTCTTAAAAATCACGCCAATTTTAATTGGCATATAGCGCTTTGTGCACCCTCTCCATCGCACGCTGCATCGTTCATATATATATATATGCCAAAACACAGCTATCACTATCTCGTCAGAATATTTGACTGAAGGGTACAGAGCAATACTCAGCCCTTGTAGCAAAGATTCAGTAGCATGACCATCGTTCACAGCATCTTGTTTCCTCCTTTCAGGGAACTAGGGTTATAGTTGTAACCTTATTGTTTCCTTTCAAGTCGGTCATTTCAAAGCTGTATCATAGTTGACGCTATGGGGAATGTATACCATCATGTCCTGCCACTGATTTGCATGTGTAACACTGCGTACTATTATAGGTCTCTGCAGAACAATAATGGGTGTTACCCAATCTGTGGCAATGAGAAGAACAATGTGAAAGTGAAAGTGGAAATTGAAAGATAAAAAGATTTAAATATTGACTCTGGAATGGCATTTGGGCACAGTTTCCTTGTTCTCCTGTATTTTTCACAATACTTGATGTAAGTGGATGAGAGGGAATGAAAACTTGCATCCAGCTGGTCATTTGCAAACTAAAGCATCCAGGCCCATCAGATCATGAGTCAGGCAATACCACAGGCGAAAATGTGTTGTTTGCAGGGAAGCAAATAGACCTAATTTGGCTTCCCCGAACCGATCCCATATCCTCGGAACTGTCTAAGAGGTTTTGTATGACATCTTGTAACAAGACCAAATCTGCGCCGCGATTCAGTTGACCTGGAACATGCGTCACCCGCATTGATAGGAAATGTTTCTCACACCAGATAAGTAACTGACGCGCCAAGTTCATAACTGGGCTTGATTTAACTCCCCTTGGCGATTTATGTATTCCACAACTGCTGTTTTGTCTATTCAGATCAAGACATGAAAACCCTGGACAACTAGCTGAAAAGCAATCCATACTAGATATACAGCAAGTAGTCCCAGACAATAAATGTGCAAGGTAGTTTGCGCTTCTGTTCAGGTTCCAAAGGCCAGACGTCCATCACACAGGGCTCCCCAGCCCGCATTTGAAGCATCTGGAAACCTGACCGAGTGCCACACCCATCTTGTAGAATATGGGCATTTTCCAAATGGTAACGTGACTAGACAGTGGCGTGATACCACAAGATGTAAGCGACCATGTTGCCATGAATGATGAGGCACCTTCGATCTGAACCAGCACTGAAGAGGTCCCATCCGCAGTAGTCCCAGTGGAGTGACCGCTGCTGCGGAGGCTTTTCTTTTTTTCTGACATCCATCGCACAGGACTCCCCAGCCCGTGTTTGAAGTGTCTGTTGTGACCACTTTTTTTTCTGGCTACTTGATGCCAAGTGCCAAGCCTGTCTAATAGAACGTGGATGTGAATGATGAGGCACCTTCAATCTGAGCAAGCACTGAAAGGGTCTCATCTGCTGTGCTCTCAGTGGGGTGGCCTCTGATATGGTGTAATGATCTCCCGTGTGAGTGACCTTGAATTTTAACCACACACCAGTGTAGGAGGCTGGACCCAAATGCAGAGGAGAAGGATGCAATAAGTTCAATGATCTTTACTTTGGAGAAGCAAAAAAAGTGAAAACTGTCTTTAACATCAACAGCAATCAAATAAGGGGCCTGGGTGGCTCAGCAAGTAAAGACGCTGACTACCACACCTGGAGTCGCAAGTTCAAATCCAGGTCATGCTGAGTGACTCCAGTCCGACTTCCTAAGCAACCAATTGACCCGGTTGCTAGGGTGGGAGTCAACGTGAGAGTCACGTTGGGTTAACCTCCTCATGGTCACTATTATGTGGCATGCGCTTTCGGTGGGGTATGTGAAGAGTCGTGCATGGATGCCGTGGAGAATACTTAACAAGCTACGTGATAAAATGCGCAGATTAACAGCCTCAGACACGGAGGTAACTGAGATTTGTCATCTAACACCCAGATTGAGGTGAGCCACTATGCCACCACGACAACTTAGGGCACATTGGGAATTGTAGCATTCCAAATTGGGGAGAAAAAATAAATAATAATAAACAGCAATCAAAATAGATAATCCAAACAAAGGCTCTCCTTAGAAGGTAGTCCAAAACGATATTCCAATTTCAATCAGTTCTGTCAAAACACTTCAGGGAAGAATACAAACTTACAAATCAACTCAAAAATACAAATCCAACGAGGCAAAAAGGGAAAACAGACTTTTTAAACGGACAACTCACTCTAGTAGTCCAAACCTTGAGAATACATCAGGACTGTGTAAAGAACCGTAGGCAGGGCAGGGTTTAAATAGGGTTGAAATAGAGTTGTAACTCAGTACAGGTGAAAGCAATTATTGTATTAAAGGCGAAAAAATATGAGGTTAATAATTTCACCATCTGGTGGTGAAACAAAACAACAGGCAAAAACTTTAAATGCTGAGGCCATAACGCCCAGGGACACTGTTCAAAAAGAAAGTGTTCAAGCACCAGAGAATGGATTGAATATATTCTTCTGTCAGGTGCGCCAGCATGGAGAACAGGGCCCGTATTCACAAAGATTTTTATATCACTACTAGTTCTCCAAAGAGTTCCTAGCAAGTTTTTGCTTAAAACCTATTCACAAAACAGCTAAGAGCAAGTTTTAGTGTATTTTCTGAGTCATGTGATGGTATGCAAGGTTTGGCTGCTTAAAGGCATGCTCTGTTTAAACTTTGTTAAAACTTTCAATTATCCATTTAAGCAATTTTAACTGGTGAGAACTGTAATAGTTTTGTTTGTTAAACTGTGCTGGGAGGGCAGGATGTCGAAAAATTCTAAATCGTCACCCTGTGGGGACATTAAAAAGCACTTACGCTCTCACGTGTCAGACACCTCACAGGATCAAGATGGCAGAGGTCACAGTCGATAGTGACAGCAGTGAGCTTCGTGACATAGGTTGGGATATCTCGAACATTTATGCAGCACTGATGAAAATCTGTACCGACATGGAGTGCCTCGCAGAAATACGTCAAGTGATCACGTCTATGGAGGCGAAAATGTCCACCCTGATCACAAGTATGGACGATGTTGAAAAACCGGTCGAGATTCTGTAGTCGGACGAAAGAGAGCTAAAGCTAACCCGCCTGCTTCAAAGGTTGATGTGGAATGCGTGTGGGAAAAACTAGAGGAAAATAGGAGCAGGCATAGTAATGTAACGTTGGAATCCCAGAGGGAAAGGAAGGTCAGGATATGGTAAAGTTTTTGTATGGGCTTATTCCGAATTTGATCGACACAGCAGGCCGCCGGCTCAAGATAAAGCACACCACAGAGTTTACGGTCAGCTTCCCGCAGCGGATGACAGACCTTGATTTATTCTGGCAAGATTCTTGCAGTCGGCTGACAGAGGCTTTGTTCTATAAGCAGCAAGGAATAAAGGCAAGTTGTGCTGGGAGGACCACAAAATCATGTTTTTTCTGGACTGTGCTTGAACGTCTCAAGCGAAATGGGATGGATTCAAAGAGTGTAAAAAATTGCACCAACAGAAGGTAAGCTTAGCACTGCTCTATCCGGCTAAGCTGAGAATTGACGGCACGGATGGGCATAAGACATTTACATGCCCACAACAAGCTATGGCCTTCATTAAATCAATGGAGTGTTTGGGTAACTTTGCCTGCACTCAATCAACAATACAGACTATACATCATGCATTTGACTGAGGCGCTTAAGGTAGTTCTTAGGGGGAGGATCATACAATATGCCTCATTCATTTAAAAAAATCATAGCACTGGAATTCATAGAACTGGAAAAGAGTATTAAAAGTGCTGAAATGGAGCTGAAGTGCCAAATGTCATCCAATGGTCTTAGAGAGTTGACTCAGCTAAAATATAGGTACAATAATATTTTTTCACAGAAGGTAGAGCTTTGGCTATTCAGGGCAAGACAGACAAATTTTGAGTCTGTGACAAGGCAGGGAGACTTCTTGCCATATACATAAAACCGAGAGAGTGAGTTTTTCCCCCACTATTCCTTCAGTGAAGTCTTCTGGAGGCAATATATTTACTTCTCCCATAGATATTAATAAAGACTTTAAAATAATTATATTTCGAACTTCATAAATTGACGAATGATCAAACTTTATTGACACAGATATTGCTTTGGAGGAGCTTGTTGAGGTAATTAAAGCCTTGCCAAAAGGTAAGACACTGGGGCCAGATGGTTTTGCCACATAAGTGTTTAGATCTTATGTCATAGAACTGGCTACATTTATGTTAGATGTTTACACAAGAGTCATTAAAGAAAGGTGAACTACTGCCAACTATGATGCAAGCTCTGATCAGTCTCATTCTTAAAAAGATAATAGACCCAAATGAATGTAAAAGTTATTGTCCAATTTCCCTGATCCAGTTAGATGTAAAAAAAAATATATAGTCTAAAACTCTGGCTAACCGATTAAGCAGAGTAATTACACAGAGTAAACATAAATATCAAGTGGGGTTTAAATGTGGTCGTAGTTCTTCTGATAATATTAGACGTTATATAAATATTATGTGGTCAGTAGCGAAAGATCAGTCCCTGATCGCTGTAATCTCACTTGATGACAAGAATCTGTTTGATAGGGTGGAATGGGTCTATATTTTTAAGATTTGGGGAATTTACAGGTTTGGGAACGCTTTTATTGGGTGGATTAAGTTACTTTATAAACAACTGGTAAAGGCAGTGCAGACTAATGGATTAATTTCAGATCTTTTGTTCTCTTGGTAGGGGAACCCGGCAAGGCTGCCCTCTCTCCCATTTACCGTTTCTGTCTTGCTCTGGAACCATTAGCAGCCACAATGAGAAAAGAGTATTATTTTCCTGGCATTGTAGCAGGAGGTGTGGAGCATAAACTTCTACTCTACACAGATGTTATATTATTATATGTCTCCAACCCTAAAAGATCTGTGCCTAGCTTTCATAGATGTATTCATTCTTTTCAGGGAACAGGGTGAATTGGTCTAAATTGTAAGCTCTTGCTCTGCCACAGCTTTTCATCCTGGTGCCTTTCAATGACCCAAGCAAGGCATTGGGTATTTAGGCATTTTATTTACAGCAAATTTTAGAGATATATTTAGAGTAAATTTGGACCCATTAATGAAAAGTTTATTGTGTGATGTGGATAGGTGGGCTTCACTACATCAATCTATTGCAGGTCAATGTTATAAAAATTAATCGTATCCCCAAATTCAGTTTTCTACTACAGTCTCTCCATCGAGAAGTTCCCATTCTTACAGGGGGCAGTGGAGGCTCAGGGTTACTGACCAGAAGGTCGGAGGTTCAAGCCCCAGCACCACCAAGATGCCACTGTTGGGCCCTTGAGCAAGGCACTTAACTCCAGGTTGCTCCGGGGGGATTGTCCCTGTAATAAGTGCACTGTAAGTCGCTTTGGATAAAAGCATCTGCCAAATGCATAAATGTAAATGTAAATATATATATAAAAAAAGAGGCTAAGGCCTCCCCAAAATTTAGTTTTATTACTATGCTTTTAATCTCAGGCACCTGGCCCATTGGTCTCTTCCACCTGAGTGTCATGTTTATTCTGTTGGTTCCTGTTTTTCATGTCTGTTATTTTGAAAAGTTCATGTCATGTTTTGTTCCTGTTTCCTTGTCATGTGATCTTCCTGTTTTCCTCCATGTTCATGTGTCTTGTTTTCATTGGTTCATTGTTTGATTACTTTGTTATTAGTCTTGTCTTTTTATTGGTTAAAATGTATTTAGTATTTTTAAATTGTTTATAGTTTAGTCATGTGATTGGTTATCCTTGTCACGTGTTCTCCCATGTCTAGCATTTAAGCCATCCATTGTCCTTCGTCAGGTATTTCGTCAGGTATTGTTTGTGTAACGTCATGTTATTGTTCATGCCAAGTACATAGTCAAGTCAAGTTCAGTTCATGTTTTTGTTTTGTTCACGTTTGGAGTTATGTTTTTTTTGGACATCACGTTTGTAAAATAAACTGAACATGGGTTCTGCTTAATCATCGTCTTCGTTTGCATCTTCATCATTGCCAGCTACAATCGTTACACTGAGAGAGCCCCTCCGTGGTACAAACTATTATTTATATTGTCAAGCCGGTTCTCGCCTCCTCCTTTCCATTAATCCTTTTACACTGGTGCCAAAATCCAGGAAGGAGGAGGGATGCGCTGTAGTAGAGTCCTCGCCACTACCATCCACCCCAATGGAGCAGCCGCGGCCATCCACCGGATGACGGAAGAGCCCGGCTGCCTGGAAGCGGAGGAACGGCCGGCGACCGCGAGGGGAGGAAGGGCCCCATCTGGAGCGGAGGATGGACCAACCATCTGGAGCGGTTACTGTCCATCAGAAATGTGGCGGGCATTCCGTCCACCAGGGGCTGGAGGTCTGCCTCCAATCCATCCGGGGAGGCACGGCTGTCGTCCGTTAGAGGCTGGAGGAGTGGCTGAGGACCAAGCTACGACATATTGGAGAACCGGCAAGTGTTTATTTTTTTTCTCTCGCTCTCCTCCACTGCCGCTCTGTGTTGGCCTTACCCTCTCTTTTTAAGAGACGGGGATGACCTGCCGGCAGACGGTGCGGAAGGCACGCCCCTCCCCAGGGAAAGGGGGGGTATACGTCATGCCAGGGGCTCCCTGTTCTGAGAGAACGAGAGAGGAATGTGACAGAGCGAGGGCAGGCCGGGTCGTGATTCCACACACCCGGCCCCTAATCAGGCTAATCCTCAGTTCACCCAAATATGAAAATTTGCTGATAGTTTACTCACCCTAAGGACATACTTAAGCCCTTTCTGGAGGAATCTCAGTGAAGACCATGTGGAGAGAAACAGAAATGTGATTGTAATTGTAAATTCTGTTCTTTGTGGAATTCTTTTCTCTTTGTTTGTTGATTTGTATATTCTTTATGTTCTCAAATATTTTCTTTTCTTTGTTTACTTTTATGTGTGCAGGGTATAATTTAGGTTTTGACCACAGGGGTATTTGTTGAGGGACAAGGTTGGGTTGGGGAGGGGGATATAATGGGTGTGTGTGTATATATTCAGTTTATTCCATATTTCACATAAGAATAAATAAAATGTTAATAGCAAAAAAGAAGAGCAAGTTTTAGTAAGGAAATCTTAAGAAAAGAGTAAGGCCTAGTTGCTATGGATGACGTCACGTTTTATTAGTGTGCTCTTTTAAATCACCCTCAGTGATTGGAAGAGACAGAACTGCTATTTTTCATCTAAGACAGACAACAATACATACATACATAATATAGAGAGATAGATAGGTATTTTTTTCGGTTGATGAACATTTCTTCGTCCTTTTTTGATGTAATAAAACAAGCGTGCATCCCATCAACAGCATAAAACGGGTAGACCCGTGATTGCCGTGATTTCCCCATGAATGCCCTCTTTTTTTCACTGCAGCGAGCCCACATCCAAAAGAAAACATACGCTATGAACTGTAGGACGATGTGCGGTCTGGACAGGACATGTATAGATTGATATACAGTTGAAGTGAGAAGTTTACATACACTTAGGTTGAAGTCATTCAAACTAATTTTTTAACCACTCCACAGATTTAATATTAGCAAACTATAGTTTTGGCAAGTTGTTTTGGACATCTAATTTGTGCATGACACAAGTCTGTTTCACTTTTAACTATATCACAATTCCAGAGGGTCAGAAGTTTACATAAGTTAACTGTGCCTTTAAGTTTATGTCAAGACCACTGGCGGAGCTAGGGGGTGACCGTGGCCACCATGGACTGAAGCCTGGCCACCCCACTTGCAATTGCCGTTTTTGAGCACAAGACTAAACAAGTACTGCCTGAACATTTCTGTGCCACCACAGACTGATCGCTGGCCCCTGCCCTGCCACCCCTGTGAAAAACTCCTGACTCCGCCCCTGTTCCTGGCCCCGCCCCGTTCAAGCCTTTAGACAATTAGCCAACAGGCTTCTGATAGGAGGTGTACTGAATTGGAGGTGTAGCTGTGGATGGATTTTAAAGCCTACCTTTAAACTCAGTGCCTCTTTGCTTGACATCATAGGAAAATCTAAATAAATCAGCAAAAAAAAATGTGTGGACCTATAAAGGACTGGTTCATCCTTGGGAGCAATTTTCAAAAGCCTGAAGGTACCAGGGTGCAAGTATAAACATATAATATGGCATGCACTACATCAGTCTAGTAATCTGCAATTTAGAAATGTATGAACCATTAAATAAGTATGCCACAAGATATATGTAGGAAAACTTAATTTGTTTAATTTTTGTTTGTAAGTCAAGAAGTTTGTTTTTTAATGATATTTTATAGAAAACATCTAATTGATGCAATGTCAAATCATTTTCAAGTCTATGTAGACAGGGCTGGACTGGTAATCTGGCATACTGGAAATTGGGAAACGTGCCGAATGGGCCGCGAAAAGCTGAAATGAGCTGCCGTGTGCGCAGAACGGGCCACAAATGTAAAGTCTGATGGTCATTATTGTAAAGTCTGATGGTCATTATTGTAAAATCAAGTGTGATCAAGGGGTATATTTTGCAATATTAAAATTATTTAGAACAAAAAGTAATTGGCTTGCAGGTTTTTGAAATTCCTCGAGATAGGCAGAGTAGATGCTAAAATTAAGACATTGACACAAAGTGTTGTTACAATATTGTAATATTTTTAAATAATAATACAAATAAAAGTAAAAAAAAAAAAAAAACTCACAGCCTCACATAAAGTCAGATTGTTGCCAAAACAATTAAAAATAAATCATCCCTTAGAAGTAGGCTGTTACTGCACATCTTATGCTCTGACAAATGTATTTATTTATATATTTTTTCAAAATTACATTTATGGTCTCCAAACAAAGATTTTTATTGATTTAGTGACCGTTTTATTTATTTTTTTATATTTAAATAAATTCAGAAGAACCATAAAATGTGCTGTAAATTACCAGCTTTGGTATGTTGTGATTTCAGAAATTGATCGTACATTAAAAACTGTTGAAAATATATAACTAATTTGCAGTGGTGTTAAAATTGTAGCATTCTCAACATAGAATGAGCCCATTTTTAAATAATTATTGTGACATTAAGGTGATTCAATGTGGTGAGAAATGTTTTTGTCATCTTCAGACATCTCACCTGCACTGTTTCTCTTTTCATAATACCTGAAGCAGACACGGTCAACTTTGCCTGAGGAAGACCTACAATAAATAAAGATTCACAATTATACTCGATTATATTCTGTAATTTATTTATCAGTCTTGGTTCTCCAGTAAATCACTGCCTGTTACATGTACACGTAACCTGAGATGAGAATCTCCAAATCTGTTCTCTCCTGATTTTTAGATTACCTACGTTTATTGTAATGATCTTGCTGCTGGCAATGACAAAGATGATGATGACCTGATGAACCCAAGTGCAGTTTATTAAACAAAAGTGAGATCCAAAACCCTAACGTGAAACATGAAAAATAAACATGAACTTGACTAAACAAAATCACATTCTATATAAAACACAGGTTTACCAGAAAAACTACTCCAAACCAAATTAATTCCACAGCAAACATAAACCCCATACAAATGAAAAGGTATTGTTACATTTGAGCAGCGAGGCAGATGAGGAGATGCGGATCCAAATGCAGTTAGACTTTTATTAAATGAACAAACGAATAAACAAAGGAAAAACCCACAAGGGGGAAATAAACTTAAACGGAGAACCAGGGCAAACATAAACAGAGAACTAGGGCATCAAACATTCATGCACACACATCAAACAAAACACATTCATTAACAAACACAAAGGAACACCCTCAATGGGGAAATAAACAGAAAACTAGAAAACACGGGCAGGGGAAACATTCCAGGCTAACATCATACAACGACCAACAATGACTAAACAAAGAACCAGGGTTTAAATACACAAAGGAACAAACGAGGGAATGAGGGACACCTGGGGCAACAATCAGAGGAAAACCAATCATAAAAAGAAACTACAAAGGACTACAAAAACCAAACAGGAAACAGGAACTAAACTAAACTTCAACATAAAAGCACAGAAACAAAAGACAACAGTGAACATGACAGCATAAAAGAAACTACAAAGGACTACAAAAACCAAAACAGGAACTAAACTAAACTTCAAAATAACAGTACAAAAAACAAAAGACAACAGGGAACATAACAGGTATAGACTAACAAAACAAAAACATATAACGCCCCGTGAGCCAGTCCCGTTTACAACAACAATTAAAGATACTAGCGCTGGAGGCACAAAGCGCACAAACAAGGACGGGCCAGCGAGGAAATAAAAAATTTTAAAAAACACACACAATTAGAACAGCCATCAACTTAAGCCTAAAAGGAAAAACAACCATAAAAAAAAACACAATTAACATTACACTTTGTATATAATCACAACTCTATTTTATTTTAGTTCCATTAAAAAAAAAAAACACTCGAATATAGCAGTTATATAAAAAGAATTACCTGAAACCCAGCTATCACCATACTTAACTGCCCAGATAAAATGAGATCGGGCGTGACCAATGGCCTACCAGACCATCCACAATGTTTGCATTTAAAGCACAATACCCTAATTTAGTGAAACAAAGCTACATACGGTGAAACCAGAAATAAAACAATCAATATTCACTTAGCCTATCTGCTCACCCAGATCATGTCCATGCAAAAGCAAACAATTAAGTGCTGACCAATCTCCTTTCAGGTGCCTGCTTTAAAAACCCTCTCATTACCTTACTGGCCATGCCATCTACTGGTAACCACCTCACCGGCTACATTCAGCTACATGAGTACCATCCTCAGTGTAGAGATTACAGGTTAAAGCAGCACCAAAAGAAAATGGTATTTCACAGAGATAAGCAGGGCATTGGCATTGACGGTGGGTTTCTTAAGTGCATCTGTTTGAAGTCATAAACAATTTATATATATATATATATATATATATGTTACACAAAGACACAAAAATTGCAACTAGGCCTTGCAATGTCAAATATATAAAAATAGAAGTATCTCAAAACTAATGTATCTTAAAGTACGCCACTGAATCATTAGCTGCACTCAAACTTGAGAAACTCACAAAAGCAAAAATATTTATGAAAATGAAACATTAAATGACATTAAGTTTTATAAAGACTTCAAATGTGAAGATACATTTTTATAAAACAAAACATTTCACTTACCATTAGACTGAACCTTCAATAGGAGCTGGAGGACTCGTGACTCATGTTGGGTGTGTAAACTGTAGAGCAGAGAGTGAGAGGCTTCTGAGTTTTCCTTGGACTCTACATGGCGCGGGGGATCTGGAAGAAGCCAGATAGCCGAAGAGGAGACCAAGCAACGGTTCAAATGAGAGCATTGCAAGAGAGGTGTTCAGCAGAAGAGGAGAGAGCAAGAGAAGAGCGTTCTTACTTTGAACTGAAATTGGCTGCACCCCAAAGGTGTCCTGAGCCAATCAGAAGTGAGTTTCCAGAGTCCATTTACATGGTCGACTAGTCTGTTCCTTTTCAGAGTTGATTTATGATCCTTTGTGGAGGATCCTTTCAAACTCCCCCTCAAAAGTAGTGCATGTTTAATCATAAACTTTTATATCTTGTCAACAATACAAGAGACATGACATTTGTTGTCATCAACATTCTCTATGTAAAGAAGCAAGCATTTACATACTAAATATGACATTCCCTCATGAATATTATATGTGTAAGTAACAAAACATGAAAATTCCTGATTACAAATCATTACACATATTTTAAAAGGTACATCAGGCTCTAATCATTAATTTGTCAGTTATAACAGTGATCACTGTTCATAGAATCATTTTCAGAATTATCTAGCAAGGCTAGGTATTGTGTAAATTGTAGGTTTAAATACATTTTAGAGGGTTAAATCAACGAAGTACCATGTTCATGGATTCCTTTTTATCTGCTGTTTGCAGGATAATAATAACGATGGCTCGTGATTTGATGAGTCTAAGTGTTGCAAATTGGTTTACATCAGAGGACAAAACAGAGTGTGTTCTGAGTCTTTCGTGGGAATTCCAGGGAGTGTGTTCTCTGTCTTTTATTTCGTGACCCCTGCACCCAGGGGCCTCTTTGCAGAGATGGTCTTAATAGCAGTTTCGGTGCCATGAATGAGTTTTATAACTCTCTAATAGCTCGGTGGGGGATCATTCTGATCTGTTGAATGTGTTGTTGTGTTCATTTGATGGCTTTGTTCATGGATAATCTTACAATGAGTGTGAGAAAAGAGACAGTGAGACTCAAAATGGGTGAATTATGAAGTTGACCATCAGCCCAAAGGAAACCACTTGTTTGCGCAGTGATCTTTATATATGTAAGTGTGACTCATGAATACACATCTTGAACCTATGAACATTGTTATATATATAATGGGAATATAATGTAATATAAATAAATGATCTAATCATTCAGTTTTGGTGATCAACTAGGTGAGATGTGGGGTTTTCCATAATTTTAAAAGTATGCCTGAATGAAAAGAGTACTTTCTGTAAATTACTATTATTCAGTTAATCTCTTTAGAAGAAAGCATGAAATAAATAAACATATTTCATCAGTTTTAAAAAAAAAATTGTGAATCAATTTTATTCTGAAAATCAGCATTTTGCCTTTAATATCAACAATACCAGCTCTCATAGATTCAGCTAAACAGAAAAAGACCTGAGAAATAAAATAAATGTAAATTCTATGCTATGTGAATTAATTTAACATTACAAATGCAAAAAAGAAGAAAAAATAATGTGTGACCTTTTCTTCATTTGACTGAAACTACAACAATTATTAATAACTTAATAATTGATTAAAAATAATTCGATAACTGTGACAGGCTAATTAAGCCTCCGAGAGGGATAAAGGCTGACTGCGGAAGGTTGTGCGACTAGAGAGAGATCGTTTACTGTCAGCTGACCGTCATGTGTGTGTTTGTGTCGTTTGTTTAAGTTTTTCATTAAACTATTATTTATATTGTCAACTCGGTTCTCGCCTCCTTTCCATTGTTCCCTTTACACTGGTGCTGAAGACCCAGGAACGAGGAGGGATATGGCGTAGTAGAGCCACTACCGTCCACCCCAACGGAGCAGCCACGTCTGTCTGCTGGGGGACAGAGGAGCCTGGCCGCCTTGAAGCGGAGGAATGGCCGCCGACCGCGAGGGGAGAAGGGGCTCCTAACTGACCATCTGGAGCGGTCAGGTCTGCTGCCAGTGGCGGAGGAGTCCCTTCTAGCCGCTGAAACGTGGCGGGGACTGAGACCGCCGACCACGAGTGGAGAGGGGCTCGCTGCCGACCGCCTGGTGTGGGAGAGCCACTGCCAGGAGTGGGGGAGACCCCTTCTGTTCCCCGAGAATGCGGCGGGGTATTTCGTCCACCAGGGGCTGGAGGACTGCCTCCAATCCGCCCAGGAAGGCACGGTTGTCGTCCGTTAGAGGGTGGAGGAGTGGCCGAGGACCAAGCTATGGCGTATCGGAGAACTAGCGAGAAAGTGTTTTTTTTTTATCTCTCTCCTCTCTCTCTCTCTCACTGCCACGCCGCGTTGGCCTTTTCCCTCTCTTTTAAATTTTACAATGTTTTTTGGGGGGATACTACAATGTTACAGGAAGTACCCCCCCCCCACTATTTTAATTATTTCTGTTTCCCTCCCCTCCCCTCCTCCCTCATCCAGGTAGACGGGGATGACCTGCCGGTAGATGGAGTGGAAGGCACAAGGCACGCCCCTCCCCAGGGAAAGAGGGGGTGTACGTCATACTCCCCAGCCAGAGAGAACGAGGGAGGAATGTGACAGGGCGGAGGGCATGATTATACACACCCAGTCCCTTATCAGGCTAATTAAGCCTCAGAGAGAGATAAAGGCCGACTGCGGAAGGTGGTGCGACGAGAGAGAGATTGTTTACAGTCAGCTGACCGTCGTGTGTGTTTGTGTCTTTTGGTTTCAGTATTACATTAAACTATTATTTATATTGTCAAGCCGGTTCTCGCCGCCTCCTTTCCATAAATCCCTTTACAATGACAGAATAAATGTAAAAAAAAAAAACGATTGTTTTCTATAGTGAAAATGTCTATATTATCTCACTTTTATCTTTGTCATTTGATTGTTAGTAACCAGTTTGCCACAAATTTTTGTGGCAGTTTAACAACAAATTATGCATAGTTTTAAAGTTCCAAAATAAATAAGGAGTATGCATATTAGGTGCAGTGCAGCTCTTATGTAAATACATGTAAAAATGAATGTTTAAGGACATTTTAAAAGTCTATAGAAAGTAGTTAATCAGTTAAGTTAGTACAGTTGATTGCCTGTTTTAGAGTTAACTGGTTCATCGGGAATGGTGCAGTACATGTGGTAAACTTCATTCTTTTACATGTTTTACCTCTCTATGAATGAGTCCTTTGACATTACCCTTTAGTGCACCTTAAGCTTTGACACTTTGCACAGAAAAACAATCTAATTATACTCTGTCTATCAACCGAGTTGACCTGACCACCAACTGAGTTTCTGTTAACTAAAATGTCCTCTGAAGCAGCTTACCACTTAAACTGCTCTAGTGCTGAAATTGTAACTCTTGATGAGAGAAAATTATCCAACTAGTTTAACTACAGGGTGAGTAAATGATGACATAATTTTTATTTTATGGTGAACTATCCCTTTAATTTAATAGCGATTTAGAAATGGTTGTAATATGATATAGAAATCTACAAAGGTAATAGGCATGAGTGTTTTTTACTATTTGATGTTGGTGACAAAAGTTCAGAGTTTTAAGAAGGGAATTGATGCCTAGTTCAGGACAACCAGAAAAAATGCTGTAAATTAACAGCTTTATGATATACTGGTATGTTATGTAGGCCTATTGGTTTTTGACATGGAAAACTGCAGGCAAACATTTGGTCAGTTCATGTCATCCTAAAGTACAAGCTTTGATTTAAAAACCTATAATTACTCACAAGTTTTCAGGGTTGTTGAGCAGATGGTGAAACCATAGATGGTGTTGTTGTTGATGGAACCAGGGCAGTAGCTAGTGGGGTAAAATGTGGTAATGTTTCTAGATGCCCACATGTCCAGGGGGGCCCCACAACATATTCTAAACTGTATTTTTCAATAGGAAATGGGTCCAGAGCAATATACAGTCAGGGGACCGAGAATCACTTGCTAAAGCCCTGGCCATAACTGCAAAGAGTACCAAAATTACATGGTGCAGTTACTCTCTAACTATCCATCCATCCATCTTACTCTGGACTGTTACTGAGACTGGATCAGAGTGAGGAGTTGGTTAGTTCTGGTGATTTATTTACACTGTAGAAACCGGTTTGATTCAAAGATTCTCACAGTTCAGATACGCTGTCTGCTTTAGATGGTTCTAAGTTTAAACATAAAAAATTGTGTGTAACATAAAAATATTTACAAATCCTATATATTATAATATTTGTGCATATTTACAATTATTTATTACTATTTTACAGATATTTTAGAGCAGTTAATCCCACCCCTACCTCTAAAACTTTATGCCAGCAGCATATCACCCTGAAGCTTTTGCCTGGTTACCCACTGAAGCTAAGTGGGATTGAGCCTAGTACCTGTATAAGAGGCCTCCTGCTGCAGAGTGTTATAAGTATATATATATATACTTAGAAAATAATATGATTAGAAAATAAGTGTGGACTCTCAGAATCACTCCCGTGCACTTGGTGCAGAGTGCAGGGTGTCTTAGACCACTTTTACTCAGGTACTAACAGCAGCGCCTCACTATCCACCAGACAGTACCTAACAAAATAATAAAATCTACCTATCTTATTGTTGTTGGTTGATCAAGTTTAAACCAATCAAATTGCCCTCATTCTTCCACCATAATATGTAGGGTGCAACAGCTGGGTCCTCAATATGGATATTGAAGAATAAAAACTCACAGTCAGGTTTTGCAATAATCAAATGAGAGAGAGTTTACTGATTGTTCTCTGTAGGTTCAAAAGGCATCAAAAGTCGATGAGATACAAAATAATTAAAATGAAAGAAAGACAAAAGCAAAATGACCCAGTGAAATCAGTAAGTGCAGCACAATGCTAATTCAAAAAATGCACAGCTAAACAGAAGTGTTTTCATTTTGGATTTAAATATGGCTAATGTTGGGGCACATCTAACCTCTTCTAGAGTAAAATATCAGTCCCAAAAGACTCTTGTTGTAGAGTGGGTGCCACATTATGTAGAGTTGAGAACTTTGCTGAACTTCTGAAAATTAGAGATTAAATGCAATAGCAAGGGAGCAAAGCACAGAACAGGAAGCAGATGCGTCCGACCAGTAGTGAAGCAGGAAGCAAGAGGCCGCTATAGCGAGATTAGCGTAAGAGACCATCTGAAAACTTCAGCCAGCAGCACCAAAGCTACAAATATTGGGCTACAGATATTAGGCTGCTATATTATAAGCATAGAAACATAACTAGATTAAGTACCTATAAATGTATTCTGCAAAACCTATATTATAACCATATAAATATAACTAGATTAATTACCTATTAATTTATACCATCAAACTCACCATATTATATTTATCCTGTGTTCTACATCTAGACGATCAGGTGCATGTCGCTAAAAATGCAAACAGTTCAGCTTTCTCAGACTGCCTGAAGTTTCTTTTCGATTAGGCTACATCAGTCACTGTTTTCTGGGTCCGGACAGCAAGACATCATGACGACGGTTGCACCCTCTCATTGTCTCTAGTGAGCAATAATAGATCAAGTGTTGCCCCACGATGACGGCATTCAGTGCCACCATTGGAGCTTTGTGGTGCCTTAACAGCAGCGCAGTTAGCCAAGATGTTGGAAAGAGAGCTGACCCTTGAAATAGATCAGACCATACTCTGGTATGACTCGACCACAGTACTGAATTGTATACAGTTATATATTCGTTGCCACACGTGTCCGAAATCCAAGAGCTCAAAAGTCCTGATGCTTGGCAATATGTCTACACCACCCAGAATCCTGTGGATGATGTTATGCAGGGTTGAAAGTTAGCAGAACTCACAGTCCCTAATCAGTGGGGCCAAGGACCCCCTTTCCTTCTCAAGGGACCCAAGGACTGGCCAATCAGGTTGCCAAAGCTAACGGACATAGATCCAACAGAGTACAGAAAAAAAATATCTGTGGAACTACGGCTAACGTTGACTTGTCAAGCCCTCCACAAGATAGCCAGTACACATCTTGGAAGGATTTGACAGAATCCATGGTATAGGAGCTTCAGGGGGTAGCAAAACAAGGTTTCCCCATTATGGTTTCAGACTATCAGCAGGCTGAAATTATGATATTCATAGGATAAAGCAAAACAGTTTCCCTGAAGAGTTGCACCTTATCCGCGAAGGCAAGCCAGTGCCAAACAGCAGCCGTTTGCTCACCTTATCTCCAGAGTTGGTGCTTGAGGATGGACTTATACAGGTCAGAGGCAGATTACGTCAAGCAGAAGCACTTGAACCTATTTTCAAGCACACAGTTGTCCTGGACCCTGGTCACCCTGCAACATGACATAATATTCAGGATTATGATGCTCGTCTTTGTCACCCTGGACTAGAGCAAGTATATGCGAAGATATGTGGAACCATCTGGATCTTACGTGGGAGAGAGGCAATCCACCATGTGCAACACCACTGTAAGGGGTGTCACAGAAGGAAAGCCAGACCTTCAGTGCTGTTATATTCTACATTGACTGCTTCAAAACTTTCCAAGTTAAGCTGGGGTGCCACTCTGAGAAAAGGTGAGGAATCATCTTTAAATGTCTAACCACCCAGGCGGTGCATCTGAACCTCTTGCACAGTATGAACTCTGACTCCTTCTTGATGAACCTCAATGGTTCTCTGGTTGAACTCTACTCAGACCGGGGCATACATTTCAAGGCTGGAGAAAAAGAGCTTTGTGAGGTCTTCGATAGCAGGTCTGCAGATCTCCAGCAGCTTTGGTGGGACTTGGGAGCGGGAAACATGATCTGTCAAACTGGCTCTGTGTACAGTCATAGGATCCCAGCCAGTCTCGGCAGAGGTGCTCCATATGGTCTTGCTGGAGGTAGAGGACATTTTGAATGCAAAGCCACTGGGTTATACTTCATCCAGCATAGCAGATCTGTATGCAGTGACACCAAATGTTCTTTTGATGGGGCGGCTGGACAGAGCTTTACCTCAGGTAGTATACCCTGAGAGGGAAAGACTGAGCAGAAGAAGATAGAGACATTGTCAAGTGCTGGCGGACCACTTTTTGTCAAGGTTCATAAGGAACTACTTACCAACCATGCAGTATCAGCAGAAGTGGCATGCAATCACGGAGGATCTCGAAACTGACTCTGTCGTCTTGTTGATGGATCCCCAACTTGGGGATTGGGCCAATTGGAAAGGTAGTCAAAGTCCACCAGAGTGCTGATGTCACTAGAGGTCATCAGATGTCTGCATAAAGGAGATGGTCTCCACCAGACCAGTAGCCCATCTCATCGTCCTTCCTACCATTGCAGGCTTAGAATTGGACACCAACACTTCCCCATTGCCTTCTGAAGACACTTTGTGATGAGTTTCTCATGTACAAATTGCTCACAATTTGGGGGCAGCTGTGTGAAAGGCTCCTTTAATGATGATAATTAGTTTATTTCACACAGTCCAGAAGACTTTTATTCTGACAGTGAGAAGACTGAAGTAAGTGAGATCGCTCTGTGCATTGAGTCATTGAGGGTTCTCTTGGAGTGTTTAAAGTTGTGTGTGTCCAGAGAGAAAGTGAGTATTAGTCACTATTGGCAGAGAGAGTTATTTGAATAACATTCTGAAGGGCTCCTCAGACAGAATTATAAACTATCTAATTTACAGTTCTTTTGCCAGTGGACATTGATATTGATATTAACAGCCCTGAACTTTATGATATTATATGCTGTATTTATAATTACTGAATTTTGTTGTAACGTATGCTGTTCTGGAGACTGTTTATGCTGATAAGTGTTTAAGATATACATTGTTATATATACATTGTTATCTAACAATCTGATTTTTATGTTATTATGAAGAGCCAGTGGTTAAAGATTTACATTTGTGTTGTTGTCAGCTGCCATATCACCCTGCAGCTATTGCTTGGTTGCCCACTAAAGCTAAGCAGGTTTGAGCCTGGCCAGTACCTGGATGGGAGACCTCCTGGGGAAAACCAAGGTTGCTGCTGGAAGTGGTATTAGGGAGGCCAGCAGGGGGTGCTCACCCTGTGGTCTGTGTGGGCCCTAATGCCCCAGTATAGTGATCGGGACACTATACTGTAAAAAAAAAAAAAAAGCACTGTCTTTCAGATGGGATGTTCAACTGAGGTCCTGACTCTCTGTGGTCATTAAAAATCCCTAGGGCACTTTCTTGTAAAGAGTAGGGGTTTAACCCCCATTGGCCCCTATCTATCATGGCCTCCTAATAATCTCCATTCCTGAATTGGCTACATCACTCTACCATCTCCTCTCCACCAATAGTGGGTGTTCTGGTGCACTATGGCTGCTGTTGCATCATCCAGGTGGATGCTGCACAATGGTGGTGGTTGAGGAGATTCCCCCTATACTATGTAAAGTGCTTTGAGTTTGAGAAAAGTGCTATATAAATGTAAGTTGTTGTTGTTGTTGTTTTGCTTATTGTGCAGATATTATTGTGGTGGTAGAGAGGAAAGGCAGATGTTTGTTATAGAAATATTCTGTATTCATTGTTTTAGACCGCACACAAACCACATTTACATATACAATCTCATCACTGCAAATGGTGTAAAGAGACAGAAGTCAAAGAGATTAGCATTGTAGCATTGTATAAAAGAGATTCATTTTTGTGCTCAACATCATCCTGGCTCTCGATTTCTGCAAATATTGCCCATAAATATGTTTGTATTAATAAACCTGTTCCAGCTTATCCCTTCTCCTGCTTCAGTGTTCTAATCAAGTGGTTCTCAACCAGGGGGTCGAGACCCACTTGGGAGCCTCATTACACTTCCAGGGGGGCCTCAAGATCTCTTAATATTCTCTAAAATAGGGTAGATTATTATAATTTTAATATAATTTTTATAATTCAACTTAATGAAAATGCTAAAAATATAATATCTTCCTTCAACAGCTTGCTTTTTTTTTAAGAATATACAGTTCTAGACATTTCTGAAGTCACAGATTTATCATGATTAATTGTTTTAATCTATTGATGATAGTAGTTTCTTTCATTAGAAAACTTTGAAAACAAGCTTTGCCATCAATGCGGTAGACGTATCAAATATAAATATCTAATTGCCTATATGGGGGGCCTTCGAATACTTTCTCTGACAATGGGGAGCCTTGGAGTCAGAAGGTTGAGAACCACTTTTCTAATCGACACACCTAGCTCAACTAATATCCATAAGTCGCACTAGCTCCTTGCTGTCCCACTTGGTCTCAGCTATATTGTTAATTAGTAATAATCAGCAATTACTTGTGCAATTACACTGTAACAAGGACACTGTAAAATAAAGTGTAACCATTATTTTTTAAGGTTAAGTTTACTCATTTTATCATCACTTCAACTTTTTTAATTTCACTTCTATCAAAATGTAGTCATGGCAGTTTACCTGAAAGAACACTTTCGGATGTCTTAGGCACAATTTACATGTGGTCGGAAGCAGGACAAAATTTCATTTGTACCAACAAATACAAAAACTTTCATGAATCTGAGAATTTACACCAGAACAGCTTTATGAACAGTTTACACTAAAATGTGTTCTGCTTGTTTTTCATGAATTAGGCCCATTGCATAATTCTTTAATGTTCTTTTTTTATTATTATTATTGTTTACTGTTTGTGCATTTATTGTTGCTGTTTACCTCACTGACTTGAAAATGTTTGGGGAAAAATTTTACATTTTTGCAAGATGTTTACTCTGACTGCATTAAACACTGCAGCCATCTACTGGTTATCATTGTCACAACATTATTTTCAAGTCACCAGGTGTTTTATCTCCTTGTATTTTGTTCACCAGATGGCAGCAATCTGCCTCCAATATACTTCCAATTCTCATATTTCCTTTGTGTTTCAATTACGTCTGTCTATTTAATGCATTAATTCAGTGCGATTAATTTGACTAAAAATAAAGTGTTAAAAAAATTTACGCAATTAATTGCAATGCCCACAATGATATGGAGGATTCCTGAGAAATGCAAGCTTGTAGTACTACCTGTTTACTCCAGAGGGCAGTAAGTGAAACTTCAGCTGTGTGGCAATGAGCAGTTTATACAGTGAAGAAAAACACCCTTGAGTAGCAGAACAACACAAACATGCATTATGCTCTTGCATTCAAAACACTTGCTGGAGCGCAAATTCGAAATAAGGGATCTCAAGATGTGTTCTACGTATTAAACTATATTTAACTTGACACAGTGACCTAAAAATTTAATATTTATGACACAACGCACCCGAGACGCTACACAAGTATGTCTGACGCAGGTGTAAATTGACGGTCCTTAAACAAGCCTTCATAATAAATCTCCAACTGATTGACAAATTCACTTGTGAAATGGATTGCTGAGAACTGTATACCAATGATTGTTTTATGATCAGTAATATGGTAGTAAACAATACATTGTATTCTAAAGCCGCTTTTTGTATTGTCTTATTAATGATTAACTCTTCTGCCACTAGAATGTAATGCATTTTAATTATCTGAATTTTTATTTTATATACACTCACCTAAAGGATTATTAGGAACACCATACTAATACTGTGTTTGACCCCCTTTCGCCTTCAGAACTGCCTTAATTCTACGTGGCATTGATTCAACAAGGTGCTGAAAGCATTCTTTAGAAATGTTGGCCCATATTGATAGGATAGCATCTTGCAGTTGATGGAAATTTGTGGGATGCACATCCAGGGCACGAAGCTCCCGTTCCACCACATCCCAAAGATGCTCTATTGGGTTGAGATCTGGTTACTGTGGGGGCCATTTTAGTACAGTGAACTCATTGTCATGTTCAAGAAACCAATTTGAAATGATTTGAGCTTTGTGACATGGTGCATTATCCTGCTGGAAGTAGCCATCAGAGGATGGGTACATGGTGGCCATAAAGGGATGGACACTGTCAGAAACAATGCTCAGGTAGGCCGTGGCATTTAAACGATGTCCAATTGGCACTAAGGGGCCTAAAGTGTGCCAAGAAAACATCCCCCACACCATTACACCACCACCACCAGCCTGCACAGTGGTAACAAGGCATGATGGATCCATGTTCTCATTCTGTTTACGCCAAATTCTGACTCTACCATCTGAATGTCTCAACAGAAATCGAGACTCATCAGACCAGGCAACATTTTTCCAGTCTTCAACTGTCCAATTTTGGTGAGCTCTTGCAAATTGTAGCCTCTTTTTCCTATTTGTAGTGGAGATGAGTGGTACCGGTGGGGTCTTCTGCTGTTGTAGCCCATCCGCCTCAAGGTTGTGCGTGTTGTGGCTTCACAAATGCTTTGCTGCATACCTCGGTTGTAACGAGTGGTTATTTCAGGCAAAGTTGCTCTTCTATCAGCTTGAATCATTCGGCCCATTCTCCTCTGACCTCTAGCATCAACAAGGCATTTTCAGCCCACAGGACTGCCGCATACTGGATGTTTTTCCCTTTTCACACCATTCTTTGTAAACCCTAGAAATGGTTGTGCTTGAAAATCCCAGTAACTGAGCAGATTGTGAAGTACTCAGACCGGCCCGTCTGGCACCAACAACCATGCCACGCTCAAAATTGCTTAAATCACCTTTCTTTCCCATTCTGACATTCAGTTTGGAGTTCAGGAGATTGTCTTGACCAGGACCACACCCCTAAATGCATTGAAGCAACTGCCATGTGATTGGTTGATTAGATAATTGCATTAATGAGAAATTGAACAGGTGTTCCTAATAATCCTTTAGGTGAGTGTATATTAGGGCTGTCAATCGATTAAAAATTGTAATCGAATTAATTACACAGTGTCCCGATTGATTAATCGCGATTAATCGCATATACAAATATTTGCTGAGAAAGCCCCTCATATAACAATAATTCAATATATAATGATGAAATAATTATACTTTATTACTATACTATTACTATATACTTTAATCATCTTTAAATATTAAAAATTATATATATATATATATATATATATATATATATATATATATATATATATATATACGCATTACACTCTTGTGGCAGAAGAGTTAATCATTAATAAGACCATTCAAAAAAGCAGCTTTAGAATACAATGTATTGTTTACTAACATATTATTGATCATAAGTCAATCGTTGGCATACAGTTCTCAGCAATCCATTTCACAAGTGAATTTGTCAATCAGTTGGAGATTTATTATGAAGGCTTGTTTAAGGACCGTCAATTTACACCTGCGTTACACTTTTTTTTTTAAAACAAGCCAGGGGTATACATAGTACACAATACTACAGATATATTTTACAATAATGCCAAGACATTATATTAATTACATAGTGCAATGGTTTTCAATGCTTTGGAGTTGTTGGAGGTACAAAGAGTATTTAAATAATATTTTAAGTCTTTACAAAAAAGTGCAAATAGGGGCTTTTAGACATAAATTTACACTTATGTATTAAAAACTTGGCAAGAAAAATAAACAGATTAATCAGAAAATATTAACATAAGTTATCAAATCTGTGAAAACGAAATAAAACGTCTTTATAAAGCAAAGAAAAACTAGTTACAAAAAAAAAACTAGAGCAAAGTGGATCTATTTCAGGGAACATGTTTCTTAAATAAAGATTGACTGGGTAAAAACGGTGTTGGTAATTAAATATGTATGAGGTAAAGACAGTACGACCTGCGTCAGACATGCTTGTGTTGCGTCTCGGGTGTGTTGCGTCATAAAAATAAAATGTTTAGGTCACTGTGTTGAGTTAAATATAGTTTAATACTCAATCTTTAAACACATCTTAAGATCCCTTAAAGATCGCATTTGCGCTCCATGAAGTGTTTTGAACGCAAGAAATAGTTTTCTTCACTGTATAAACTGTGTGTTGCTCACATAGCTGAAATTTAAATTACTGCCCTCTGGAGTATACAGGTGGTACAAAAAGCTTTAATTTCTCAGGTAAGCATTGTGATTAAAGTGCGTTAATATTTTTAACGCGTTCATTTTTGTCAAATTAATCGCACGTTATTAACGCGTTAAATCGACAGCCCTAATATATATATATATATATATATTTAAAGATAACTATATCATTATTTCATCATTATATATTGAATTATATTTATATGAGGGGCTTTCTCAGCAAATATTTGTATATGCGATTAATCGCTATTAATTAATCGGGACACCATGTCATTCATTCGATTAAAAATTGTAATCGATTGACAGCCCTAGTGTCAATTTAAAGAATTGTAGGTTTTTACGGTACTAAAACTGAGAAATTACATGTAAATAAGATCAAAATACTGTAGCATACAACCCCAAAAGAAGTGCATAATTTTATTGTTATTACCTCAGGAAAGAATTTTTTTTATAATTATCATAAATAAAAAAAATTATACCTTTACTTTTTTCAGTCTAAAATGACTCCAAAGGAAGGGCTCATTAATGAAGACCATAGGAGGATTAATTAATCATTTTAAATGCATTTATTTTATTGATATGAGGTCTGAAACAGACCTTTTTACTAGACAAAATATTTTGGTGTATGGAATAAAGCACATGGTTAAAATCATCAGAGCATTCAGACATAGACTGAAGGAAAAGAGAAATGTCCACTAGAGAAGTGAGAAACAGGGCAGATACAGTATGTGGCCTTAAATGTTCAAACCACACAGAATCAAACCACTACATGTGCCTGGCATAGAAAAGTGTGTCTTGTTTTTGTAACACGTTTTGCCTATATGTAGACTTTAGAGTGTAGTAAAGGTTCATGGTGTATTATTGCTTGTTTCCACAAAGCTCATGTTCAGCCATATAATCCACATTCAAACCAATTCCTGTATCTGACTCATTTCAGTATCTGACATCAGTTATGCATTTGTATAGACTGCCCTGTAAAAACATAGCAGCACTGTAACAAAGATTTAATTACAACATGATTAAAACCCTATTAAATTGGCAGAGGATTGTTTGGAATCTCTACTAGACTGTAAAATGCATGACTGTCTGCCGAGATCTCAGGGATAGTGCAGTATACATGGTACATGTTATCCTGAAGAAAAAATGAATAATGCATAAATGTAAATGTAAGTAAATCATAAATATGTGACCATAAATATTTGACCATAAATCTGCAAAATGTAAGGAAACCTCAAACAGGTTTCCTCAACCTCAAACATTCACCTTATTTTCTTCAGAATGGTCCTCATTGTCTTCAGTTTCAGCTGACAAATTGGAAATAAAAACAGATTTTAGCCTTTACTTGATTTTGTTTTCAAAGCAACTTAAATGACCATTGTAAGACTTAATGATATTGCTGAAATTAGTTTTTTCCCCTCCCAGCTATAGTAGCCCCAACTTCCTATTTAAATTCTGTATGAACATTATAGAACATTAAAATGCCTTGCACAAAATTTCTTCTTATGAGATGTACATCTATGTGTCAGAGATAATGGCTGCATCCACATTTGCGTACTGTCAAAGTTTGTACTGTATTTGATAAAGAAAGTACTTCTCAACCGTTCATAGAGTACATTTAGACATTACAATATCTGGCAAACAGAAACAATACATTTAACAAACTTTCTCTTTTTATATCACTTATTGATTGATTGATTTATTTGTAGTTTTCAATTTTTGATTAGTGCACTTCCTCATGAAAAAAAAAACTTACCAGGATGTTGACTGGGTACGCTGCTCCTAATTTTGCAAACATAAACATTTACAAATGTGTAGTATTATTTAAACAAACTTGCAAAACTTAATGTATGGTCACTTCTGTTAAGTATATTTCAGAAACCCCATACCTCCGAATCCTTGGTTTCTTTGCTAAGAAAATCATATCCAATGCATTAATGTGATGTTTTCAAACCAGATATTGAAACTGTATGAACATAAATGATTAGTTCATGCCCTGTATTTTAATGTGTGTTGAACATGCTAAACTTACAGGTGAAGCAGCATATACAGATGCCCACGAGTCCAGTCAGAGCAATGCCACCACTGGTGGCAGCCAATGCAATGAAAAGCAATGTTCCTTTAAGTCAACAAGAAATAGAATTAGGAGATTAAAATAGGAAAAATAGTATTGATGACAAGCTTGTGATCAGTTGTTTAAAATTAAGTTTGTAATTTCCGTGCCTCTAGTGGCATCAAACGGAATTGCATTTTGAACAAAATCTTGAACAAATGTGTTTTGAGTAGTTGCGATTTCTCAGGGCCAGCAAAGCCTTCTCTGCTAGCATAGCATGCCTAATAAATAAACATTTTTTCATACTTTCATTTCATCCTTTTTGCCTATGTATTTTCAATCGCTTTCCACTCCTAATTATTCTACAAAAGAATAGCAAAGTTTATCCAATCAGAATTAATTCCTTGATGCTTACAAGCGAATTGTGAAAACTGTTTCAAAAATCTCATGCCCGATGCCAAGCTCCTTAGCCGAAGCAGCTCATGAGTCTGAGTTCCACCCCATCAGGCCTTCAGAATTCCCACAGAATTCCTCAACAGTGCAAATTAATGGGTATCTTCAGTCAGATTGTCAGGTTCATCAGCCAATCAGATTGATTTATTTCTTGGTGGGTGTGGTCTTTAGGATATGTCCCATTCCAGGCCTTCTAGCTGGCCTTGAGTGACGCTTTAAGTGATGTATGTAATTTGAAAGCAAAGAGCGCAAGATGCTGACGAGTCGGCAGTCACTGCTGTCATTGCCTTTGAGAAAGAGATCCTTATGGATTTAAAAACCTGAGATGATCAGCATGATCGTGCAATTGATTAATTAAACAGGAAATGAGGGCTGATTTTCACTTCAAGCAAATTGGTAAGTGCTTTTTGCATTTTTATAGCAACATCAGGAGTTTCCTAAGTGTAAATTAGGCTGCTGGAGCATTCAGTGTCAGATTCATTTTTGAAAAGTAGCCGTGTACCCTGACAAAACAAAATTTATTGCAAGCAAAATTTAAATCGCAAATATTAGATTGTTTTTTTCATCGTATAGACCTCCTTGGTTCTGCATTTTATGCATGGACATATTTTTTAAATGTCAATTGGTATTATTAATTGGCTGCGACGTAAAGTATGATATGTGAAACTGTGTTTTCTTAATGGCATGAATCGCACTGAAGGCCTAGACTTAAAATGCACGGGCCACCAATGGTTTTGAGTTTGTTTTTGTACTTCAGAATTCCTCACTAGCGCAAAAGGTCAGGAAAACTTCATACTGGCTGCTAAACACCTTACTGCCGTTGGTGTATGCCATTGGAAGGTGTGGCCTGGAGGTTCACCTACTTTGATAACAAAGTGTAACCAACGCATATTATGGCCATGTATAGCATGTTCATACATTAGTGCCATGAATGCAGAATGTAAACATTACAAATTACACAATATCTACTGCATATATATTACTTTATATCATCATTGAATGGTTAAAACAGCTTCTTTCACTTATCTCATGTTAATTCTAATCATAGAATGAGTCATGAAGTCATTAATAACACATTTTAATGTCACATTAGTTAAGGTTTTACATGTATGCAGGTCTTGTACATCCTCATATTTAAATGCTCCTCTAAACGCATACCCCAGAGGCGTGGCCTGGTGTCTGAATGTTCGCAAACAGTATACAGTTGCTCAGCTTTTCCTAACTTCTTATTGGGTCTGAGCGAATAACAAAGAACTTTCCACGAGTATGCCTCTAGAGTGAGGGGCATTTCATCCCAAATAGCAATACTCACTTATTTTTGGTGTTCTATGGCCAGAACCTTTACCAGGAGTTGAAGTTTTCTGACCTGAAAGATTAAAATGGAGGAATAGAAACTCTGTTCACATAGTAGCAACTCTAACAAGAACATTTACTGTTGAACATTAACTGATAAATGAAGTACAGTAACTCACCTGTTGTTGTGTTAAATGTAATACTGACTTCATGTAAAGCATGAGGAGTTTCTAAAACAATTATTTATTCAAAACATTGTTAAACATCATTATTTCTTATTTCATTAACAATATTTTATTTTGGAAATTATAGGTGACAAAACTCTGATAAGCCAGCCTATATGCTAACATGACATTGCTATATTGAACACTGAAGTCTTCAGTTGTATATATGGCTTGTTGTTGAATTCACACACTGTTCCTCATTCTGATTCCAAATACATGGAGTTGTTGAGGATGTGAGCAACAGGTTTTGTCATTTAAAAAACAAAACAAAAAAAATGATTTCATTGGGTACCTGTGCTCCCTGTGTGTCATTTCTGCACAACTAGCGCCATCAAATTAAAAAGAAAATCTCAAATTTGAGGGGAAATCAACCTATGACATTTTACTTTTGGTTGTCTCAAGATAATAAAGGTATGCTAAATGTTTTCCAACTCCCTGAAAGTTATTAATGAAATAAGTGTCTTGAGATGTCTCCCCTATCTCTGTGACAGCTCTAGACTCTGTCAACAGCAAACAAAAATGTGTCAGTGGGCCGTGGTCTCTGACGCTATCTTTGGATTGCATTGTTTTGGAAAGAGGGGGGCTTGGCTAATCCAACGGCTTGTGGAAATTCTAGAACAGCTAAAATCGCTTACAGCACCTTTAAGCTGGTATAAGAGAATGTATTTTAACATTGATAAAAATAACACACATTTTGTTTTGTTACATGTGGTACTCACTTTTTGACTCTATTGTAGAAGCAATAGTAGATAAAGTTGATGATGAATCTGCAGAGAGAATTTTGCAATGTCACACAATTCGTGATAATCACAAATGCATGAAATTCTAAGAATAACTTACATAATGTTGATCTCTTTGTTGTACTTGGTGACTGATTTTGCACGGGTAAAAAAGCTTTTGGGAGGAATATATAAATTACATAAACAACATTCTTTAAATTTTAAGAAATAATTTAAAGGCAAACAGAAATTGCAAACACGATGTTACTCATACAGATTACTCACATGTAAAGTTGTATTTGTCACTATATTGTGAAAGGTTGTGTGGATCTGTTTTTAGAGAATATTTGCAGCTCAATGATTTACTCTTTGCTGACTTCATATTATTGAATAAATAATTTTCTGTTATTGTAAAAATACAGTTTGTTTTTCCAGAATTTTGCACAGACTCTGTCTTTATAAAGTATTTATACTGATCTCCAGAGAAAATGTAACAATTATAACTGCCAATATCTGATCGTGGTATTTCACAGTAAATCCTAAATTCAGAAAGTTGAGATTCATGGATGACTCTAATTGTTGGCCTCTTATCTGCAAGACACAATCAAGAAATCGTAGAGCATTAGTGTGGACTGAAACACTTCAGTGAACATGAATAATAGTTACTGTGTGATGTTAATTATAAGAATTAAAAGTCCATAAACATATACATTAAGATAAGATTTACTGGAACATTATAGTACAAAAATGAACGTCATACTGACTGATAACTGTCATAGTGTGATTCTCATTGGATCTCATTGTTGGCCTGTCATGTTTCGACTGCACTGTGTCTGACTTTTTAAGCACTGATGCTGAAGACACTGTCAGCCAGGACCGATCAGTCAATCCTGCTAGAAGTGAAATATAAAAAGTAATTCAAAACATCAGGCACTAATAACCACCACACCAGAAAAGAAAGCAACTCGCCTAAAAATGACAACATGTGAGTGACGAAATAGCAAAGTGTTTATAGTATCTTGGTGAGAACATAATTTGTCCATAAGTGTAGATTGTGTTTTTGTGACAATGTGACAACTAATAAATTATAAAGCAGAGCAAACATTACATTGTCTTAAAAAATATAGAAATGTTGGATTACCTAAAAGGAATTAAGATAAAAAATATAAGTACTTTCCTAAATCAGACTAGACCAGACATTTCCCCCAAAAGACTCAATAGTACTTATTTATTACTTTACAACACACTAGAAATCAGTGAAATATCACTGAAAATGTAAACAAACTGAACAGCTGTATTAAAGAATTCAGGAAACTATCACTTACTTTGAGGTTGAACCTCCACAAACAGCTGAAAGATGAGGAATATGAGCAGCAACATCTCAGTGTCACATGAAAGAATGATGGAACTGACACCCTAAGACACACATCACTTCAAAATTAAATGAGGAAGTAGGCAGCAATGAAAGGAAAACTATTTATGCCATAACACATTGAACGAGAGGAAATGTGAAGCCTCGGCAGGTTTCTGCATTTAAAAACTTCAATGCTCTCTAAATAACCAAGATATATGCTACAATTAAACAAAAATACCACTTTTTTATACCTCAAAGTCTACGTCGTATAAAGTAGTGGTAGAAATGGTTAGAAAATTAGATCTGTTGACACCCTTCTCACCTGAATTATAACTACTAGTGCTGCTCTTGCCTTTATTGATGCATTGTGCTACTTTAAATGTATTTTAAATGCCTACACATATATTTTGTGACATAAAACAAATAATAATGATGGCCTTTTATTTTAGATGCTGTAACAATAAGTTAATCAAGCAATAAACATCTACATTTATCGGGCGCTTTTATCCAAAGCGACTTACATAGCCATTATTACAGGGACAATCCCCCTGGAGCAACCTGGAGTTAAGTGTCTTGCTCAAGGACACAATAGTGGTGGCTGTGGGGATCGAACCAGCGACCTTCTGATTACCAGTTTACCAGTGCTTTAGACCACTACACCACCACTCCATCTCCGATTAATTTACTTAATCACAAGTTGTTAACCAATTAGTTTAACTGAGCAATTTTAACCTTATGTGACCTCTCGTCCACATGCGTTGATGCGGTATTTTGGCTTCGTTATAGGCAAAGCATAATTTCATTAAACCAACTGGTCTCAGTTCAGGAGACTTTGTGCTGTCAGACAAGGGTTAAACTTTTGAGTCATGTGACAAAACAACAAGGCAGCAATAGCAGAGGAGATTGTGTTTGGTACCTTCCAAACCCTAGAAAATGTTGCTAGCCTTTGGCTATATATGGAGTTAGGATTAAAATAAGGTGCATTTCAAAATGTTCTGAGAAAAGTGCAAACAAACAGCACACTGGAGGATAAGTCATTCACTAAATATGGAGCCAGGGAGCATCCTATATCTCTCTACAGCTAAGTCCATTCAATCCAAACATCCTATTTAAAGTTAAGTTTCAGGCTGCAAATGATGTTTGGACCACTCAACATGTTTGGCAGACATGGGACAATGGTAATCAGCACATAGATTCAGAATTTATTATGTATTAATATGTAATATGTAATTCAAGTAATTTAATTTTAACATGACAATGTAAACATGTTTACAATTTCACAACTTAAGTCTCACTGTTCACATATGTGGACATACATTTTTAGAACATCTGTTTGGTTTAAAAAATTTCTTTATTTTTTTGCACATTTCTTAGGGGCTACTAGATACAAATCAAATAGGGGAATAGAAAATGCCCACAGCAGTCATGCAGGGGTCTCAGGAGGTTAATGTTGCTCTTCCATTTTATGAAATCTACAGTAATATGGAGCATGTTTTTCCAGTGGAAAAAAAAACATTCTGAAAGCTAATGGTTCAGAGAGAAATGGTTCAGAGAGAGATGGATGTTAAAATTTGTATCTATAAATTATATACCTACCACTCTTTTTTTTTTTTTTTACTTTCAGCACAAAAATCAGAGTAGGCCACACATTTTTTTCACACACTTTTTAATTGTAATATCAATTGTGATTTAACTGGCACATTTTATAAACAAAGCGTTCTTTCACAAAAGGAAAAGACAAAAGAAACGGTGCTGAATGTTATAACAAAGTTTGCAATTTTGCCATTAATTATCTATTGTTGTAATCATTGCATTATATCAAACTGTTAAAATATAAAAGTTGACCTGGTTCCCCTCCTTCATGATTTCATAATATAAATAATGATAAACATAATAAAAAAACATTACTCTGCAATCTGCTTAACTAGTGCAGTGAAGTGTTGCATCAATGGCCAAATCAAAGGTCATCACAGGCCAACTTTTGCCTATGGGTGTTACGATGAGCTGGAAGGCAGACGAGGGGCGAGGATCTAATTGCAGAGTTAGATTTATTTGACAGGGTGAAAAACTAAATAGACAAAACAAAGGAAACACCCACAATGGGGAAATAAAACAAAACCACAGAAGACATACAAAGGGTTAACAGGCGGGGGTAAACATGAACAGAAAGCACGGAAACAAGCATCCACATACATCAACAATCGACAGGGAAATGGAGAAACAGCAGGGTTTAAATACACAGGAGACATGATGATGACAAACGACGATCAGGTGAGCACAATGACACAGGGCTGGCAGTGATGAGGGCCGGGAATCATGGGAAGTGTAGTTTTACAAAGGGAATAGGAGTTTGAGACAAAGACTAGTGAAACACAGGGCAGACAACAAGGGAATCGTGACAATGGGCCTTGGTTTGGACATCTCAGATCTAGGTATTCTTCTTTGTGGTTGTCTCTTGAAGTCATTTACATGCAACAATTAATTTAATGTGAAAATATTTCTACAAAAAATAAATTGAAAACAGGTGAAATTATCATTGGTTTGCATCATGGCTCTCAGCAGATACATCAGGGATGATGCTGCAAACAGAATACACTTTGTCCTGAAAAAAATGTACAGATATTGAATTAACATTATGTGAGAAAAATAAAACACATGTTGCAAGGCAAATACATTTAATTTATTTTAACTGTCATGTTTTTAAAATTTTTCCCCTTTTATGTTATTTGTTTATTTTTAAACATAATAATTTAATGAAGAGAGATTTTCTTACCCAGACGTTGATTATTTGAGCTATCCTTGATTCTGCTAAAAATAACAAATGTACAAGTTTTCTTTATTTCTTTTCTTGTGTACCTTAAATTTAGGTTCTAAAATTTGTTCTAAATTTATACTTACACTTCCACAAAGTGCACTTCAGAAAATTCAGTCATTTCACTCTCCAGATTCTCTGCTAAGGAAATGTTATATCATTTCAGTTAGGAAACGTCTTGGTTACTATTGTAACCTCCGTTCCCTGAGGGAAGGAACGAGACGTTGTGTCAAAGTAAGTGGCACAAGGGGTCTTCTCGGACGCCGAATTGTACCTCTGAACCTGAGAAAAGGCCAATGTCAAGTTGGCAGACAGAATTTGCACGCCCCGCCCCGAACATACGGGTATAAAGGGAAGCGGGGCAGTGAATGCCAGTCAGGATTTTGCACTGAGGAGCCGAAAGGATGAAGCACGGCCAGTAACAGTGCTAGGTCTAGTGCAGTGGCAGGAGGGACCCAACGTCTCGTTCCTTCCCTTGGTTATAATAGTAACCTTGATGTTCCCCTTCTGTTACTCTCTCGACATTGTGTCGAAGGAAGTGACACAAGGGGTCCATATAAAAATGCCATGCACTGACCGTGTTACGTGACTGTCAAAACAGGAGCAAAGCAGGCTATTGCGGGAGGAGATGTGTGGCAAATACACCATGAGGGTTGTGAAGTCGGACGTGGGATACGGCACGGTGGTAGGTCCAGCCTAATGAAGGTGGGAACTCTACAAGCACGGGGCCGAGGCAGCGGGGCTGCCCGAGGAAACGCGGGTCCGCCAAGAGGGGGACTGTACCACGGAAAATACATCACGGGGGGTTAGCCTGAATAGGGAACTATGCCCGTGGATCCTGTCACCAGTACAGAGCCCTGAGGCTTGTAGTGGTTCTAGCCTCGAGTTGCTCCGCTGAATTCGCAGGCCAGAAGGCTAGGGAGGAAAAACATCCAGGCAGCAACGCTCAGTGGCTGACCTGGGACAGAAGGCGCACTGGATCACTTTGGTGAAGGGCGCAAGGGGCAAGCGGAACACCCGGTCGGTTGTGCCTCGTTACCGAGTTCTACCGGCTCGGACCTGACAAAACACAGAACGAGACCGACTCAACCCTCAGATTGTAAAATCTGGCAATGGTATTGGGTGTTGCCCAGCCCCCTGCTCTGCAGATGTCTGCTAGGGAGGTGCCGTGGCTCAGTGACCAAGAGGACGCTACACTTCTAGTAGAGTGTGCTCGGACCTGCAGGGGGCGGGCACGCCCTGGGCGTGATATGCTAAGGAAATAGCATCAACGACCCAGTGGGCTAGCCTCTGTTTGGAGACGGCGTTCCCTTTCCGCCGTCCGCCAAAGCTGACAAAGAGCTGCTCAGAACGTCTAGAGCTCTGCAAGCGGTCCACATAGGTACGCAAAGCACACATCGGACACAGCAATGAAGGCAGCACATGCAGGTTCACGACCTGGTCCCTGAAAGTGGTCGTAGGAACCTTGGGCACATAGCCCGGTCGGGGTCTCAGGATAACGTGAGAAAGTGCCGGACCGAACTCCAGTTATGTGTCGCTGACAGAGAATGCTTGCAGGTCTCCAACTCTCTTGATTGAGGCTAACGCGATCAGGAGGGCCGTCTTTAGGGATAGGGCCTTGAGCTCGACTGAATCAAGCGGCTCAAATGGGGGTCTCTGAAGGCCCGCGAGGACCACTGAGAGATCCCAAGAGGGAAACAGGCTAGGCCGGGGAGGATTGAGTCTCCGGGCACCTTTCAGGAACCTGATAATCAAGTCGTGCTTACCAAGGGACTTGCCATCTACTGCATCGTGGTGGGCTGCGATGGCAGCTAAATACACCTTCAAGGTGGAGGGGGACAGCCTCCCCTCCCGCCTCTCCTGCAGGAATAGTAGCTCTGACTGGACTGCACATCTCTGTGGGTCTTCAGCCCGGGAAGAACACCAGTTCACGAACAAGTGCCACTTCAGGGCATCAAGTTGCCTGGTTGAGGGAGCTCTGGCTTGATTGATCGTGTCTACAACAGCAGGTGGTAGATCTACTAGATCTTCTGCATACCGTCCAGGGGCCAGACGTGGAGGTTCCAGAGGTCTTGGTGTGGATGCCAGAGGGTGCCCCGTCCCTGAGAAAGAAGGTCCTTCCTTAGAGGGATTTTCCAGGGAGGGGCTGTCGCGAAGAGCGTGAGATCGGAAAACCTGGTGCGGGGGGCCACCAAGATGACCTGTTCCTCATCTTCCCTGATCTTGCACAGCACCGATGCAAGAAGGCTCACTGGGGGAAATGTGTACTTGGCACACAGTGGCACACAGCTGACCCCCGGGGCCAGCTGTGTGCCAGCGCATCTGTCCCGAGAGGAACATTCGTCAAGGAACACCAGAGCGGGCAATCGGAGTTGTCTTGGGAGGCAAAGAGGTCTACCTGGGCCTTGCGGAATCGGTCCCAAATGAGCTGGACCACCTGAGGGTGGAGCCTCCACTCTCCACTGGGCGAAACATGTCGTGACAGCGTGTCCGCCATCGTGTTGCGGTTGCCAGGGATGTGAGTGGCGAGCAGCAACTTGAGTCGCAGCTGACTCCAAAGGAGGAGATGGCGGGCGAGTTGAGACATATGACGAGAGTGCATGCCACCTTGGCGATTTATGTACGCTACCGCCACGGTGCTGTCTGAACGGCTCAGAATGTACTTGCCTCGGATTAGTGGAATAAACCTCCATAGGGCAAGAAGTACAGCCATCAACTCTAGGCAATTGATGTGCCAACGCTGCTGGAGTCCTTTCCAGGTGCCCGTGGCAGCGTGCCTGTTCCATACGGCGCCCCAACCCTGTCGAGAGGTGTCTGTGGTTACCACGACACGTATGGACACCTGCTGCAAGGGGACTCCGGCCTGCAGAAAGCAGAGGTCTGTCCAAGAGTTGAAAGTCTGACGGCAGGCGAGGGTGATTATCACACGATGCGCGCCGTGGTGCGATGCCCATCTCGGGACTCGAGACTGTAGCCAGTGCTGTAGCGGTCTCATATGCATCAACCCAAGTGGCGCGACCACAGCTGAGGATGCCATATGCCCAGAAGCCACTGGAATTATTTTAGAGGAACCGCTGTGCTGGGCTCGAAGTGAGCGAGGCACCTGAGCACTGACTGGGCGTGCTCGATGGTGAGTCACGCTGTCATTGAGACTGAGTCTAACTCCATTCCGAGAAAAGAGATATTCTGAACCGGGGCGAGCTTGCTCTTTTCCCAGTTGGGGACAGGCTCTATCACGTCCTTGAGGAGCAGAGTGTAAATCTCTGCTCGTAAGGCACTGGCTTGTTGGCCGCACACTATAGTGAACCGAATACCGCTGAAACGCGGCGTGAGCCAGGCGAACTGAATCGTGTAGCCGAGTCGAATGGTCCTGGTCAACCAGCGCGACATCCAAACTCCGTGCAAGGGGGACTAACGGGACAATCACATTTGATGTACTGCGCGGGGCTTCGCGGCGGGGGGGCAGGTAATAATGCATCGGGAGGCAAAAGAGCGTCCCGAGGCTGGGGTGCTGAGAAAAGACTCAAAGCACTTACCTTGCTCCGCGCACCCGGGGTGGGTTAGAGACTGAGAAAGAGGTCCTGAGAAGGCGTCTTCGGAACTCGTCAGCGCTGACCTGCCGGGGCTGGAAAGTCGCGGGCGAGGCGAGAAAGTTGCGTCCGGGAAACCAGTTTTGGAGAGTTGTAGGGCCGGGGTGCCTGGAGATGGTGAGCGTACGCCGTCTGCGAGGTGCTTGACGCTGGGGCGGAAAGCTGGGCCCAGGTTGCGGAGCTGCCTGTGTTCGTTGTCTGGTCACAGGGCGACGCCCTCGGCAAGCAGGCGGGGTGTGCTGGATGGGTGGCACCGCGGCATGTTGTGTGAAATTGCCTCCGTCTGCTTCCTCACTGACGAGTACTGCTGTGCGAAGTCGCCGATGGTGTCGCCGAAGAGGCCGAGCTGGGAGACCGGGGCATTGAGAAACTTAGCTTTGTCAATGTCGCACATCTCAACCATGTTCAGCCAGAGGTGGCGCTCCTGGACCACGAGGGTGGCCATCACCTGCCTGAGTGCCTGCGCCATGACCTTCATTGCCCTGAGAGCGAGTTCGGTACCAGAGCACAGTTCCTGCAGCACATCGGGATCGGGACTACCCAGGTGCGGATCTTTAAGTGTCTTGGCTTTATAGACCTGCAGCAGGGCAGAGGCGGCCTGTCCAGTGGCACTGTAGGCTTTGGAGGTCAGAGATGACATCATCATACAGGCCTTGGAGGGGAGTACCGGGCGGTCTCGCCAGGTGGCGGCGTTCTCTGGGCACAGATGGTTCGCTACCGCCCTATCCACCTTGCCCTTCCGGGAAGAATGGACAGGGGCGGAAAGGCATCTTGAAAAAGACGCGTCCTGAAAAGGACGTTCAACGCCGCTGTGACTCTTTTAGTGAGTGGAAAAAAGCTCTCTTAGAGGAAATATATACACTTTTAAACAGAAAGAAGCGCTGTCGAAGCACCCAGGGGCATGGAATGCACAACGTGCAAGGAGAGAATGCCAGCTGGAAATGCGCCGTGCGGATCCAACAGCCACGCTTCTCGCTGATAGAGGTAAGAGAGCAGGAGTGATCAGCTGTTCGTAGTACAACCATTCGGCTCCGAAGAAAAATTCTGACTGCCCCGCTTCCCTTTATACCCGTATGTCCGGGGCGGGGCATGCAAATTCTGTCTGCCCACTTGATATTGGCCTTTTCTCAGGTTCAGAGGTACGATTCGGTGTCCGAGAAGACCCCTTGTGTCACTTCCTTTGACACAACGTCAAGAGAATGACAGAAGGGGAACTGCGTGTGGTGCAGGTCGATATGTCCGGTCCCCGACACGTCTCTTCCTTAACCAATCAGGAGTTGTTAACCCTCTGTAAAATAATTTATAAGCAGGCACTCACCTCTAAACTTTCGTCTACAGTCCAACAGTGCAGTGTTATATGGATTCACCCTCCACCTCCCCAGCTCCCCCTGTCTAGATCTGCTTAAGTAGGGGGTGTAAGGCGGGGTGCCAATGTGTTTGCATTCAAAGGCAAAGAGCAAATGCTTCCTGAGGCACCACACCCCACTGAGCAAAGACTGAAAAACCACACCTCATTGTTGGCCTTCCACATCTGTCCCATTCTCTCCCCTCTCCTCCTCATCCATTTCCTTTCAGCCCAGAATCACCCCAAACTCACCTAAGATCTGTATGTAACAAAAGACCATATCTGATGTATAGCAAATGCTTCCTGAGGCACCACACCCCACTGAGCAAAGACTGAAAAATCACACCTCATTGTTGCCCTTCCACATCTGTCCCATTCTCTCCCCCCTCCTCCTCCTCATCCATTCCCTTTAAGCCCAGAATCACCCCTAAACTCACCTGTATGTAACAAAAGACCATATCTGATGTATACAAATAATGTAACTTGTGTAACATGTTTGGTATCATTTAAAATGTCTCGGTGCGTCTGGTATAGTGTTTTGTCCCCAGGTTTATAAAACCTAATGACAACAAAGTTATAAGGTCTATGCCAAATACTGAATAATTCTGGAGGCCTATCCCCCTCCTTGAAGTTTTAACACCAGGAAGCCAAGAACCCTTTCACCCCCAAATTCTCATTGAACAAAGGATAATACCATTTGGTACACAATGTGTATTCTGTCTGGATATTTAAGGAAGGCTGGCCCAGAGCTCAAGGTTCTCTGTAGCCAGATGATCTCACACCTCAATGTGTGTAACTGTAATATCTGCATTCAGATTTCCCATGCTTTGCAATTAAATGTACTTTTCTCAACTGCCAGGTATGTTCTTTGACCTGTTTCTTTAACTTGTGTTTTAAATCCTACCTGGCAAATAAATTGTTACTTTTTGATTCATTCTGTTTTCCTCTGAAATCATTTATATCTATACTGGGTCTTTAAAATAGGAGAAACCGACCTGGAGGAACCGAGCAGGAGAATCCCATTTTAAGAATCATTTATATCACAACTGAAGCTTTAATGTAGGAGGAAGCCACTTAAAGACTATCAGTTTGAATCTCATTAGAACCTGATCAAAAGGTAAATGAATAGAAGAGGATTCAGCGTAATCAATAACTTAAATGAGTAAAATAAAAGAATAATCAGAAAGAATTTAGAGCTTTAATCTAAATTTGAGATCAACTTAAAATTGGAGTCAGATTAATATAAAATTGGAGTCAGATAAAATTAATAACGGGATGAATTTGTAAAGTGCAAATTATTAACAATAATTGCTTTACTTCAGTGCTCAGAAAAGACAGAACAACGCAGAGACCTTCAAGGGGCAAATCTATGTATTTTTAGCAGTTTTGCCTGCCATTTTACAGGGGATAACTCCCATGTTCAGCAACAACAGCATATCTCAACAGCAGCTGTGTATTGACCATGTTAAGCAGGTGCATGCGTTAGCAGATCTAGTCCGCCAAGTCCAAACCTACTCTCAATACCATTTACACAATAAACAAATTTGTCAAAACTACTGAAGAGTTGTCCTAACTATAATACTGAATGACCCACCAAAGCCTATGAAAGGATCAGCATCAATGTAGATTTGAAGGGAGTTTGAAGTTTCAAAATAATCATTATAAAAAAGATAAACCGTTTCAATCTGATAAAAGGCGAGTCCAGAATTGCATGTCAGACTGACAGCCGAGGTTGAGAGTAACAATATTGTTGCGAGGAGGAGGGTGTTGCCGGGCCATGAGGGTGCACGGCCGGCACTGAATCAGATGATCAGCGGGAGAGCGAGAGAGAGAGAGAGAGAGAGAGACGCAGATGGCTGCATTGTGTGTGTCTCGGTTCATGTTTGTTTTAAGTTGAATTTCTCATTAAATTTTATGTTTAATGTTCGGCCGGTTCACGCCTCCTCCTTGCCCGTCCTTTAACTATTATAGATATCTTGAAGTTTTGGAATGGATTTGGAAATTTCAAGATGAATGCCCGCCCTTGGGGAATAATGCACACATAGCAAAATTTAGGTGCCCTAACAGGGAAAGTAGATTGCGCTTGAATATGAATAGGTGGAAACGAAGAGGATATACATTGACAAATTCGAGTGAATTTCTAAGAGGAAGAGAAGCTATCATTATCTGCCTATCAAGATTTATACCAAGGAACTCTAAGGAAGTAGAGGGACCGATGTGTCAGAAAGTGGCATCACGAGTTTGAGTGATACTGATTTGAAGGTGAAAATACTATGGCCTGGTGGGGATTTTAGAAAGTCGACTACAAGAAAATCACCTAAAAGGTGTAAAATAAAGGGAAGTTTACATTTATTGAGGAGGATCCAGCAAAGAGTGTCAAAGATTTGCAGACTACTGCAGCAGCTGAAAGTTAGTCGAACAGTGAAGTATTATTTAGAATGCCACCTGATTCTGAAAAGGTGCCATTGCGATGGATAAAGGGGCATCATTTTGAATGCCTCTGTGATATCAGCTTTCCCTAGCCAGGTGCCTTTGCAGTTTTAATTCATTGAATTGAATGGTCTACTGAAGCGACGGATAGGGAAAAAATATCAGATGGAATGAGACTGTTAATACTGGGAACTGGACTGTTATGAGGAGCAGAAAGATCAATAATAAGGTGTTTTTTACCTATTTCTTGGTAGCAAGACCTATAGGATTCATGCGAAATTTAGATGGGCATAGGGGCCAATTAAATAGCCCTTTTTAACCTCTTTTTGGATTATACCATCAATTACCTTGGGCTCTTTCAGTGCTGACAAAAGATTTTTGATATGTGAGTTGAGGAGGGGAGGGGATGAAACTAAGACAAGCTAGAAAACCTTGTAGGAGACCAGTAATTAAGAAATTTCTTAAACAAATTTTGTTATACATTTTTGGAAAGTCCTTGCACTTTGATTGGAGTGGAAGGATGTTTATTAATTTTCTTGTTGGTCCAGGCTTGCTCTTGTGGGGACAAACAGTTCTAGGGTGACTGTCGCCGCATAAGCTACAACAATGCACAAATTTGCATCTAATGGAAGGACAAACATACTCGAAATGAATACAAACTGTACTATGGCTATCTACAGAGTTTGTCTTTCTTGTAGGGTGAGAGGAAAACCTAAATCTAGGTTCAGAAATGGAGGATGATGCTATGGAATCCTGTGTTGCTTGAAATGCTGTTCTGGGGAACAGTTTTGCAGAGTGAGCGAATGATCCACAGACAGAGCAGGAAATAGCTTGATGGCCTGTGAAGTGAACAGAATATTATTTATTATCAAAGATAATAATTAATTATTAAAATTAATTAAACATTGATTAGATTTAACACTAGCTTATTGATCCTTCAAATTCAACAATCATCAAAGATAATTGTCAATTATCAAAATCAATAGAATATTAATTAGGATTAACGTAGACGGGGCACCACCCTGGAATCAGGGACTAATAACCAGCAGTACAGTCTCAATGTTAGATTGTTCTCTTAGGAAAATTGATGTCCATAGATAATCAAGATTAAAAAGGGAACAACGAAGGGTTGAATTCGAGCACTGGCATCCCCTGCCAGCCTTTGACGCATGTGTAAGCAAAACAAACCAAAACACTGCTCTTTTAATTATAGCGAAGTTTACTGAAAATACAATATCAATTAATAATCAATACAATGCAGTCAATACATTTCCGACATTCAACGACAAACTAAACAGTGACATGATTAGATATGGTAACCAAAACAGGCCTATAACACATGAAAGGAATGTGTGTGAGAGGAGTGACGTGCACGAAATGGCGGACGTGACTCTCGTGGAGAGTACATCAAGTAAGACGGAGAGAATGTGGGCGGAGAGAAGCCGGTTAATGGCGACTGCCCGTGTGTGGCGTGTCTTTACGGCGTGTGTGCGTGTGTGTGTGTGTGTGTGTGTGTGTGTGTGTGTGTGTGGTTAGTAGCGACAGAAAGAGAGAGAGTGAAAATGGCCGCGCCGAAGCCGGTTTCGCGATCGCGGAAGAGAAGGCAACTGTTATGGATAAACACAGTGTCTCAAGTCTCTTCACGATGGCGTAAATACACAACAGTCCAACGTGGTTGGATGACAACACAGCAAAGTCTCATTTGTGATAACAGTATGTTACATTAATACCTTGAGAATTAATAGCAACAAATGAGCAGACTCTGCGGTCCATAAACTGTACAAACAATAAACTTGATCCACAAGAATAACACACCTAAATATCCTATCTCTGCCCAGACGTAACCTCTTACTTGTATCACCTACCTGAATCCACTTGTTTTTTTTTTTTATCTCTTGGCAATTGTCTTGGTCATCCCCAGAATCTACCAGGGAAATGGCTTCTTCTGAATCTGAAGATTCTAGGAGAGGTATTTCTCCTCTAAGGAGAATTAAAAGTAGGGTAGAGACTGTGAGAACAGTGGAAAACCGCATGGATAATCGGCTGCACTGAATGCCATATAACACTACGCTGTTGGACTGTAGTCAAAGCTGTAGAGATGAGTAACTCCTTATAAATTATTTGACAGAGGGTCCTGATTGGTTAAGGAAGAAGCGTGTCGGGAACCGAACATATCGACCTGCACCAAATAGAGTTTTCTAACTGAACTACTAAGATATATTCAACAAGTTAGTGTAATGTTTTACAAAAGATTGTAAAAGACAACTTTTTCTGTATGATCACAATTTTTCTGAATGCGAGTGAGTTATGCTTACTGCTGATAAAGCACAGACAAACACCTATGAATCCGGTCAACATGAAGCTGCCACACATGATAAGCCATATTCCTAGAAAGTCACAAGAAATCTGATTTTTAAGGCTTGTTTTTTTGTTGATCACAGAAAGTATTAGAAAATATAATGAGAAAAAGAATAAGATAACACATATTAAAAAAGTATAGTAACTCACCAGCAGTGATGTTCCATGGGAAATTGAGGGGGTGTGAAGCCTGAGTAGTTTCTAGTGGAGCTAAAACAGAAAATAGAACTAAACATTCTAAAACATTGCATTTCAGTCAGTCAAACCATCATTAACATCCATATTTCTTATTTAGATATATATTTCTTATTTGTGGTGTTCAGGGCTAGCAATTGTACCAGGAGTTGAAGTTTTCAGAACTGAAAAAGTGAATTGGAGAAATACATGGACACTCTGACACATTACAAGCTGCTCTAGAACAGTTACTCAGCTCAGTAACTACAACATTTAGTACATTAACTAACTCATCAGCTGTGGTGTTCATTGTGACACAGTGGAGGTTTGAAGGCTGAGTTCCTAAACATCAGTGAAAATGTTGTTATAGGTCAATATTTCCTATTTATATATTTTTTGACTTGTCAATAATTTACAACAAAGTGTGTTGCTCATAAATATCAGAATTTGCACAATTTAGTCTTATGAGCATAATTTGTTTTAGCAAACAAAAATAAAACCAAAGACTTTTTAGGAAATGGTGACCAGTTACATCGCATAAAAATATACACTTTTCCTTAAACATATACACTAATGAGCCAAAACATTATGACAGGTGAAGCAAATAATATTGATCATCTTGTAACAAGGCCACACATCAAGGTCTGGGTAGATTAGATGGTAAGCAAACAGTCAGTTGTCGTAGTCAACGTGTTGAATGAAGGAGAAATGGGCAGGAGTAAAGACCTGAGAGATTTTGACAAGGGACACATTTTTATGGCCATTTAAATGGCAAGGCTTGTGGGGTACCATCCAACAGTGGTCCGAGGAGGGACTAACCACAAACCAGCAACAGGTTGTTAGGCGCCCAAGGCTCATCGATGTGCGAGGGCAACATAAGATATTCCATCTGGTCCGTACCGACAGAAGGTCTACTGTGGCACAGGTCACAGAAAATTTTAATGATGTTTATGGGAGGAATGTTTCACAACACACGAATTGGGCTGCTTAGCCGCAGACCAGTCACAGTGCCCACGAAGACCCCTGTCCACCATGTAGTTCGGCTACAATGAGCATGAGCGCATTGGAACTGGACCTTGAAACAGTGGAAGAAGGTCCCCTGGTCCAATGAGTCCCATTTTCTTTTACATCACATGAACGGCCATGTACATCTGCACCGCCTACCTACTGAAGTGATGGCACCAGGATGCACTGTGGGAAGATGACAAGCTGGTGAAGGGAGTGTGATGCTCTGAGCTATGTTCTGCTGGGAATCCCTGGATCCGGCCATTCGTTTGGACATCATTTTGACACATGCCAACTACATAAACTTGGTTGCAGACCAGCTACACCCCTTCATGGCAATGGTATTCCCTGATGGCAGTGGCCTCTTTCAACAGGATATTGTGCTCTGCCACACTGCACACATTGTTCAGGAATGGTTTGAGGAACATGATGAAGAGCATGATGTTGCCCTGGCCTCCAAATTCCCCAGATCTCAATCGGATTGCGCATCTGTGGGATGTGCTGGACCAACAAGTCTGATCCACGGGGGCTTCACCTCGCAACTTACAGGATATGAAGGATCTGCTGTTAATGTCTTGGTCCCAGATACCACAGGACACCTTCAGGGGTCTTGAAGAGTCCATGCCTTGGCAGGTTGTTGCTGTTTTGGCGGCATGCGGAGGACCAACAGCATATTAGGCAGTTGGTCATTATGTTTTAGCTCATCAGTGTATGTACAATTTTACCAAAAATGGACATGTTTTATGCAAACTATACCTGTTAATCAAAAACAGACAAATACGTTTTTTAAGTCTTGCTCATTTGGCTTGGTTCCAACATTATATTTTTGTTACTAAGTTGTATGATAAATCAAGTGTAAATCAAGTATATTAAATGCACTCATGTGTAGTGCTTTTAATTTGATAGTGTGCCATTCTGACACGTTCATCCAAAGCAACTTAAAACTATTAAGATATTGTCTCCCCAACCTTCTGTCTGCCTATCTACCTTCTTAATGAACATTGTAGTATGTTAAAATGCTCATTGGATTTTCTTGTGAAGGGTTCTGTTAAGCATGTGAGCAACAAGCGTTGACATTAAAGTTTGTTGTGCAATTGCAACGCTTACTTTTAATGTTTCACTTTAATCTTTATAATGAATTTTCTTTAGAAATATTAGCCTGCTACTCACCAGCCATGGGGTTGGTTGTGGTCTTAAAAGAAAGACTGGATTCCATAATCAGAGCTGCTAAAATAAATAAAAACTTACTACATAACATAGTAACAAAACAACATTTCTAACAAGTTATTTAGATTTGTTAGTAAAATAGAAATCACCACAGTGTCACACTAAAAAATAACACACATTTTGTTTTGTTACATGTGGTACTCACTTTTTGACTCTATTGTAGAAGCAATAGTAGATAAAGTTGATGATGAATCTGCAGAGAGAATTTTGCAATGTCACACAATTCGTGATAATCACAAATGCATGAAATTCTAAGAATAACTTACATAATGTTGATCTCTTTGTTGTACTTGGTGACTGATTTTGCACGGGTAAAAAAGCTTTTGGGAGGAATATATAAATTACATAAACAACATTCTTTAAATTTGAAGAAATAATTTAATGGCAAACAGAAATTGCAAACACGATGTTACTCATACAGATTACTCACATGTAAAGTTGTATTTGTCACTATATTGTGAAAGGTTGTGTGGATCTGTTTTTAGAGAATATTTGCAGCTCAATGATTTACTCTTTGCTGACTTCATATTATTGAATAAATAATTTTCTGTTATTGTAAAAATACAGTTTGTTTTTCCAGAATTTTGCACAGACTCTGTCTTTATCAAGTATTTATACTGATCTCCAGAGAAAATGTAACAATTATAACTGCCAATATCTGATCGTGGTATTTCACAGTAAATCCTAAATTCAGAAAGTTGAGATTCATGGATGACTCTAATTGTTGGCCTCTTATCTGCAAGACACAATCAAGAAATCGTAGAGCATTAGTGTGGACTGAAACACTTCAGTGAACAGGATTATGACAGTTAAAAATAATAGTTACTGTATGATGATAATAATACGATTTAAAAGTCTGTAAACATACACATAAAGATAAGATTTTACTGGAACATTATAATACAAAAATGAACGTCATACTGACTGATAACTGTCATAGTGTGAATCTCATTGGATCTCATTGTTGGCCTGTCATGTTTCGACTGCACTGTGTCTGACTATTTATTACTTTACAACACACTTGAAATCAGTGAAATATCACTGAAAATGTAAACAAACTGAACAGCTGTATTAAAGAATTCAGGAAACTATCACTTACTTTGAGGTTGAACCTCCACAAACAGCTGAAAGATGAGGAATATGAGCAGCAACATCTCAGTGTCACATGAAAGAATGATGGAACTGACACCCTAAGACACACATCACTTCAAAATTAAATGAGGAAGTAGGCAGCAATGAAAGGAAAACTATTTATGCCATAACACATTGAACGAGAGGAAATGTGAAGCCTCGGCAGGTTTCTGCATTAAAAACTTCAATGCTCTCTAAATAACCAAGATATATGCTACAATTAAACAAAAATACCACTTTTTATACCTCAAAGTCTACGTCGTATAAAGTAGTGGTAGAAATGGTTAGAAAATTAGATCTGTTGACACCCTTCTCACCTGAATTATAACTACTAGTGCTGCTCTTGCCTTTATTGATGCATTGTGCTACTTTAAATGTATTTTAAATGCCTACACATATATTTTGTGACATAAAACAAATAATAATGATGGCCTTTTATTTTAGTTGCTGTAACAATTAATTAATCAAGCAATAAACATCAGAAGACCTTTTTGGATGTTGCACCAAAATGCTGCATTTTACATTCTTAAGTGGGACTTTTTCCAAAAATGCTGTTTATCCATGCTTTAATTTGCAAAAATTAAGACATGAATTTAATTAATCAAAAGTTGTTAACCAATTAGTTTAACTGAGCAACTTTAACCTTATGTGACCTCTCGTCTACATGCGTGGATGTGGTATTTTGGCTTCGCTATAGGCAAAGCATCATTTCATTAAACCGACTGGTCTCAGTTCAGGAAACTCTGTACTGTCAGACAAGGGTTAAACTTTTGAGACATGTGACAAAACAAGGCAGCGATAGCAGAGGAGATTGTGTTTTGTAAGAAACTTCATTAAGTTTTGACACTGAAACCTTTTTGAGTCAAAAGTTTGGAGTCTCTTATTTCAGCCAATATGCCATTTTAAACATTTGAGTGATTTATTATGAAATGGCACTGTTAAACACAATAACCACATTCGTGGACTGTATGCTTAGTCTCAGCTAAAATATTTTATATTCACTGAGCATTATCACATTGAGAATTAATGGATGCTTCCAAATCCTGGAAAATTTAGCTAGCCTCTGGCTATATATGGAGTTAGGATTAAAATAAGGTGCATTTCAAAATGTTCTGAGAACAGTGCAAACAAACAGCACACTGGAGGATAAGTCATTCACTAAATATGGAGCCAGGGAGCATCCTATATCTCTCTACAGCTAAGTCCATTCAATCCAAACATCCTATTTAAAGTTAAGTTTCAGGCTGCAAATGATGTTTGGACCACTCAACATGTTTGGCAGACATGGGACAATGGTAATCAGCACATAGATTCAGAATTTATTATGTATTAAAGGGGTCATGACATGGTTTTTTTTATTGTATTATTATGTTCCCTTAGGTGCAATTATAGTATTAATATATTTTTTTTTAAGAAAAACTTTTAAAATCTAGTGATTTATGACCTTTTCCCACCCTGTTTCTCATCCTCTGATTCAAACAGTCTGTTTTGGGGGCGTTTTCCATTTAAGACTTCAGTGTTAACGCCCACTGTTATGATTGGCTAACGTCAGTGCCTATGTATCAATTATTGACGCCCCCAGCCAGAACAATATGCAAGTAAACTAAGTAAAAACACTGTGATTATTCATAATGAATGAAATTGCGCTTTAAAAAGTAGTTTAAAGTTTAAAATAGATTACTTACAGTTTGCGTCGTCGTTGTTCCCAGAATAGTCGGCACGGACTTATCTTTGAGCAACAGTTTTCTGGCAAAGCCAGCATCATATTGAGATTTGTTCTCAAAACAGTCATCCTTAAAATGTACAGAACAAACGCTTAAGTTAACACTGCCGTGACTGGGTCGTCCGCAAAAAATAAACTGCATCCATTTTTCCCTGACGTCTGGATCTTTCGGCAGCTTATTCAGAGGTTTTGTTTGACCACAGCCAGGAACAGCACATCTGTGTGGCATCGTAATTTTCCTATGCACAAGTAGTCTCTGTCAGAGCTCGCTGTCCATCGACTGAACACTTGTGAGGCGCACGGCGATACGAAATGAGCGTAATCTTGCGCTTAAAGCGTAGTTATCTTGTGCTGGAGGCGGTCATATGCAAACGCTGTTACGTCACTTCTAACCGACACGTCACTTCTAACCATGAATCCAGAACGACCTGTATTTTGAGCTTGATTAAATAAATGATTCGTCTAGAATGGGGAGGACGTCTTAAAATATTAAACTTGCAGGACGTTTTAATGATACAAAGACCTCTTATATACCAAAAGATCAAGGCAAATTTGGTTTCTCATGTCATGACCCCTTTAATATGTAATATGTAATTCAAGTAATTTAATTTTAACATGACAATGTAAACATGTTTACAATTTTACAACTTAAGTCTCACTGTCCACATATGTGGAGATACATTTTTAGGATCACTGTTTGGTCTAAAAAAAATTGTTTTATGTTTTTGCACATTTCTTAGGGGCTACTAGATACAAATCAAACAGGGGAATAGAAAATGCCCACAGCAGTCATGCAGGGGTCTCAGGAGGTTAATGTTGCTCTTCCATTTTATGAAATCTACAGTAATATGGAGCATGTTTTTCCAGTGGAAAAAAAAAAACATTCTGAAAGCTAATGGTTCAGAGAGAAATGGTTCAGAGAGAGATGGATGTTAAAATTTGTATCTATAAATTCTATATCTACCACTCTTTTTTTTTTTTTTTTTTTTAACAATCAGCACAAAAATTAGAGTAGGCCACAAATTTTTTTTTCGCACACTTTTTAATTGTAATATCAATTGTGATTTAACTGGCACATTTTATAAACAAAGAGTTCTTTCACAAAAGGAAAAGAAAAAAAAACCTGTGCTAAATGTTATAACAAAGTTTGCAATTTTGCCATTAATTATCTATTGTTGTAATCATTGCATTATATCAAACTGTTAAAATATAAAAGTTGCCCTGGTCCCCCTCCTTCATAATATAAGTAATGATAAACATAATAAAAAACATTACTCTGCAATCTGCTTAACTAATCCAGTTAAGTGTTGCATCAATGGCCAAATCAAAGGTCATCACGGGCCAACTTTTGCCCATGTGCCTTGGTTTTGCCCATGTGCCTTGGATCTCAGATCCACAAATATATTCTTCTTTGTGGTTGTCTCTTAAAGTAATTTACATGCAACAATTAATTTAATGTGAAAATATTTCTACAAAAAAGAAATTGAAAACAGGTGAAATTATCATTGGTTTGTATCATGGCTCTCAGCAGATACGTCAGGGATGATGCTGCAAACAGAATACACTTTGTCCTGAAGAAAATGTACAGATATTGAATTAACATTATGTTTGAAAAATAAAACACATGTTACAAGGCAAATATACATTTAATTAATTTTAACTTTAATTTTTTTTTCTTTTTTGTTATTTGTTTATTTTTAAACATAATAATTTAATGAATAGATATTTTCTTACCCAGACGTTGATTATTTCAGCTATCCTTGATTCTGCTAAAAATAACAAATGTACAAGTTTTCTTTATTTATTTTCTTGTGTAACTTAAATTTAGGTTCTAAAATTTGTTCTAAATGTATACTTACACTTCCACAAAGTGCACTTCAGAAAATTCAGTCATTTAACTCTCCAGATCCTCTGCTAAGGAAATGTTATAAAATTTCAGTTAGGAAACTGCATGTGGTGCAGGTCGATATGTCCGGTCCCCAACACGTCTCTTCCTTAACCAATCAGGTGTTGTTAACCCTCTGTCAAATAATTTATAAGCAGGCACTCACCTCTACACTTTTGTCTACAGTCCAACAGTGCAGTGTTATATGGATTCACCCTCCACCTCCCCAGCTCCCCCTGTCTAGATCTGCTTACATAGGGGGATAACTCCCATGTTCAGCAACAACAGCATATCTCAACAGCAGCTGTGTATTGACCATGTTAAGCAGGTGCATGCGTTAGCAAATCTAGTCCACCAAGTCCAAACCTACTCTCAATACCATTTACACAATAAACTATTTTGTCAAAACTACTCAAGATTTGTCCTAAAGCCTATGGAAAGATCAGCATCAGTGTAGATTTGAAGGAAGTTTCAAAATAATCATTATAAAAAAAAAAGATAAACCGTTTCAATCTGATAAAAGGCGAGCCCAGAATTGCATGTCAGACTGACAGCCGAGGTCGAGAGTAACGATATTGTCGTGAGGAGGAGGGTGTTGTCGGGCTATGAGGGTGCACTAAATGAGATGATCAGCGGGAGAGCGAGATAAAGGGGGGGCCAGAAATGCCAGTTTGGGAGAGAGAGAGAGAGAGAGAGAGAGAGAGATAGACGCACGCAGACGGCTGCATTGTGTGTGTCTGTGTTCATGTTTGTTTTAAGTTGAATTTCTCATTAAATTTTATGTTTAATGTCTGGCCGGTTCTCGCCTCCTCCTTGCCCAAACCTTTAACTGTTATAGATATCTTGAAGTTTTGGAATGGATTTGGAAATTTCAAGATGAATGCCCGCCCTTGGGGAATAATGCACATAGCAAAATTTAGGTGCCCTAACAGGGAAAGTAAATCACGCTTGAATATGAATCGGTGGAAATGAAGAGGACATACATTGACAAATTCGAGTGAGTTTCTCAAGAGGAAGAGAAGCTATCATTATCTGCCTATCAAGATTTATACCAAGGAACTCTAAGGAAGTAGAGGGACCGATGTGTCAGAAAGTGGCATCACGAGTTTGAGTGATACTGATTTGAAGGTGGAAATACTATGGCCTGGTGGGGATTTTAGAAAGTCGACCATGAGAAAATCATCTAAAAGGTGTAAATAGAAGGGAAGTTTACATTTATTGAGGAGGATCCAACAAAGAGAGTCAAAGATCTGCGGACTACTGCGGCAGCCGAATGTTAGTCGAACAGTGAAGTATTATTTAGAATGCAACCTGATTCTGAAAAGGTGCCATTGCGATGGATAAAGGGGCATCATTTTGAATGCCTCTGTGATATCAGCTTTCCCTAGCCAGGCGCCTTTGCCAGCAGTTTTAATTCATTGAATTGCATGGTCTACTGAAGCGAAGGATAGGGAAAAAATATCAGATGGAATGAGACTGTTAATACTGGGAACTGGACTGTTATGCGGAGCAGAAAGATCAATAATGAGGTGGTTTTTTTACCTATTTCCTGGTAGCAAGACCTATAGGATTCATGTGAAATTTAGAGAATGGAGAATGGGCATAGGGGCCAATTAAATAGCCCTTTTTAACCTCTTTTTGGATTATACATCAACTACCTTGGGCTCTTTCAGTGCTGACAAAATATTTTTTATATGTGAGTTGAGGAGGGGATGAAACTAAGACCAGCTAGAAAACCTTGTAGGAGACCAGTAATTAAGAAATTTATTAAACCAATTTTTTTATAGATTTTTGGAAAGTCCTTGCACGTTGATTGGAGTGGAAGGATGTTTATTAATTTTCTTGTTGGTCCAGGCTTGCTCCTGTGGGGACAAACAGCTCTAGGGTGACTGTTGCCTCATAAGCTACAACAATGCACAAATTTGCATCTAATGGAAGGACAAACATACTCAAAATGAATACAAACTGTACTATAGCTATCTACAGGGTTCGTCTTTCCTGTAGGGCAGGAGGAAAACCTAAATCTAGGTTCAGAAATGGAGGATGATGCTATGGAATCCTGTGTTGCTTGAAATGCTGTTCTGGGGAACAGTTTTGCAGAGTGAGCGAATGATCCACAGACAGAGCAGGAAATAGCTTGATGGCCTGTGAAGTGCCTTCTGGGCTACAGGAGTGGTGGTGGTGTAGTGGTCTAGAGCACATAACGGGTAATCAGAAGGTCGCTGGTTCGATCCCCACAGCCACCACCATTGTGTCCTTGAGCAAGGCACTTAACACTAGGTTGCTCCGGGGGGATTGTCCCTGTAATAAGTGCACTGTAAGTCGCTTTAGATAAAAGCGTCTGCCAAATGCATAAATGTAAAATGTAAATGTACTGTTAAATTCTAGATCAATCACAGACCAAAACAGCTTCAAATTAAAATGTTGAATAAAGAGAGAGGCTTTGGCTGAAAATTTCTCACATATAGTGTCTGTACACTCCAAAGGTGACATTAAATTCAGCTAAGTTTAGACTTTTGAAAAGAGGCCTTGGTTGCTCAGCAGTAATGACGCTGATTACCACCCCTGCAGTCACGAGTTTGAATCCAGGACGTGCTGAGTGACACCAGCCAGGTCTCCTAAACAACCAAATATGATGTCACAGGAGCCCGATGAGGATGCCGGAGTGGTTATGTGGCAAACCAAGGAGGTTGCTTGGGAGTTTTAGAGCGCCACTATCCTACTATTGTAATGAATCAGACATGTCGGGCAGATCCATTTGCAACAATAATTTTAATGGGCAGACTTCAAGGAAACGTAAAGGTTCTCAACAAAGAGCAACACAAGGCAAAGGCCCAGTTTGATGCCCGGGGAGGGGTTCAACTCAGGTGAGAAGGTCCGGCTCGAGCCGAGATCGGCAGCAGACGACAAAGAGGCGTGAGACAGGCTTGGTTCGGGGCAGGCGGCGAGATATCAGAGTCCAGTAACAGGCACGGGTCGTTAGGCAGGCTGCAGGCAGACAGAGAGGTTAGTAACAGGCTGGGATCGGAACAATAGAGTAACTTAGAGAACGCTCAGACATGCAACATGGGGTGAAACAATACTTCCCACTGAACGCTGAGTTAATGGGGCAGATATAGTCTCAGGGCGAGAGCTTAATGCGGGACAGCTGGGAAGCAATCAATGCTTAATGATCACTGCCGTACTGAAGCAAGAGGCACTTAGTATTCAGGGGAGAGAGAGCGAGAGTGCGTGGAGTTGGCAGTGCTGGGCGCCGTAACAGAGCCCCCCTCCTGCGAGCGTCTCCTGGCGCGAGAGAACTGATGACGGCGAGGTCTGCCGCGAGGTCGAGGGGCCGGTCTATCAGGGTGATTGCGATGGAAGTCTTGAGTAAGGGACGGGTCTAGTATGTCATTGGCGTTGACCCAGGAACGTTCCTCTGGCCCAAAGCCCTCCCAATCAACGAGGTATTGGAGATGCCCGCCACGACGTATAGAGTCCAGCAGACAATGCACCTGGTAGGTCTCCTCGTCCTCTAACAGGATTGGTTGGGTGGCCATCTCCTCTGAGTCCCCGTGCGCTCTACAGATTGGGCGGAGGCTGGTTTGAGCAGGGAGACGTGGAACGTGGGTGAGACGCGCAGGTGTCTGGGCAAGTCAAGACGAAACGACACAGAGGTGATTTCACGGACGATCTTGAATGGGCCCAAGAATCTCGGACTTAGTTTCTTGCAGGGCAGCCTGAGGCGTTGGTCTCGTGTGGATAGCCACACCCATTGGCCGGGTTGGTAAACAGGTCCTGCCCGGCGACGCCTGTCTGCCCTCTCCTTGCCGCGTCTTATAGCACGCTGGAGGTGAGTGTGGGCCAAGTTCCAGGTCCTCTCACTCCGCCGGAGCCAATCATCCACGGCAGGGACGCTGGTGGGCTCACCTGACCAGGGGAACAGTGGGGGCTGGAACCCGAGGACACACTGGAAAGGGGTCATCCCGGTAGAGTGCTTGCGGATGGAGTTCTGGGCATATTTGGCCCACATCAGGAAGCGGTGCCAATCCCCCTGCTGGCAATGGCAGTAGGAGCGAAGGAAGCGGGAAATCTCCTGGTTGAGGCGCTCCACTTGTCCGTTGGCCTGGGGGTGGTACCCCGATGTGAGACTCACGTTGATCTGTAGTCTCCCACAGAAGGCATTCCAGACGCGGGAAGTGAACTGGGGTCCCCTGTCAGACACAATGTCCTCTGGTAGCCCGTAGAACCGAAAGACATAGTTACACAGATGTTCCGCCGTCTGCAGAGCGGTGGGGAGCCTGGGGAGCGGGATGAGCCAACATGCCTTGGAGAAGTGGTCGATGATGGTCAGAATGGTCGTGTAGCCCTCGGAGGGAGGCAGATCCGTGATGAAGTCCACCGCGATGTGGGACCAAGGCCGTTGGGGAACAGGCAGGGGTTGAAGGAGACCTGCGGGTAGCAGGCGAGAGGATTTCTGGGTGTTACAGACCCTACAGAGGCGAATGAATTTGCTCGTGTCTCGGGGGAGCGTGGGCCACCAGTACCGGTTCTGAAGGAGCTGGGTCGTGGCAGTGATTCCGGGGTGCCCGGAACAGGGAAGGGCGTGCACGTGGTTTATCACCTTGTCGCGGAGGGTTTCTGGTACAAAGATCCTCCCAGTGGGGCAGTCCGAGGGGATCTCGAGGCCAGCGTTGGCCTGGGTGCACTCAGTCTCGAGGTCCCATTGAACCGGTCCGAGGACGAGAGCTGGGTTGATAATCGGTTCTGGAGTTGGGACCTCCGTTTCGGAGTCGAACAGTCGAGACAGAGAATCAGCCTTGGTGTTCTTCGAGCCGGGACGGTAGCTCACTGTGAAGTGGAACCGGGAGAAGAAGAGAGTCCACCGGGCTTGACGTGCGTTCAGTCTCTTGGCCGTACGCAGGTACTCCAGATTCTTGTGGTCTGTGTACACGAAGAATGGGTGAGTCGCTCCCTCGAGCCAGTGGCGCCACTCCTCGAATGCTGACTTCATTGCTAACAACTCATGGTCTCCGTCGTCATAGTTCCTCTCTGCTGAACTCAACTTCCTGGAGTAGAAAGCGCAGGGATACAGCTTGGGGGGTCAGCCCTGGCGTTGAGAGAGGACCGCTCCAAGCCCGGTGTTCGAGCGTCCACCTCCACCACGAAGGGTAGCTCAGGGTTAGGATGGTGCAAGATGGGAGCAGAAGTGAAGCTGTTCTTGAGTTGCTTAAAAGCCCGGGAGGCAGCCTCGTTCCAGGGTAGCCCTCTCGTGCCCTTCCGAACCAGGGCTGTTAACGGGGCTGCTACGGAGCTGAAGCCTCTGATGAAGCGGCGATAGAAATTGGCGAAACCCAGGAAGCGTTGCAACCCCTTCAGGGTAGAGGGTTGGGGCCAGTCTACGACTGCTCTCACCTTATTCTCATCCATGGCCACGCCCTCCGGGCAGATGACGTACCCCAGAAAGATTGTAGATGTCTGGTGAAAGTCACACTTCTCTATCTTGGCGTAGAGTTGGAACCGAAGGAGTCTTTGAAGTACAGCGCGGACATGCTGGATGTGGGCTTCGAGGGTGTCGGAATAAATCAGAATGTCGTCTATGTAGACGATTACACTTTGGTGGAGCAGATCACGGAGGACGTCGATGACGAAGGATTGGAAGACGGCAGGGCTGTTAGAAAGGCCGAACAGCATGACGAGATATTCATAGTGCCCAGTGCTCGTGGAGAAGGCAGTCTTCCATTCGTCCCCCTCTCGGATCCGAACCAGGTTATAGGCGGAGCGCAGGTCCAGCTTGGTGTAGTATTTGGCCGTGCGAAGCAGCTCCAGAGCGGCCGGTACCAGCGGCAGTGGGTAACGGAACTTAACGGTACATTCGTTCAGTGCTCTGTAGTCGATGCAGGGTCGCAGTCCCCCATCTTTCTTCTTGACGAAGAAGAACCCTGCTGACAGAGGGGACGTGGAGGGACGGATGAACCCCTTTGCGAGCTCCTCCTCCATGTATTTTCGCATGGCCTCGGTCTCAGGTTGGGACAGTGAGAAGATGCGGCCCCTGGGTGGTGTGTTGTTGGGAACGAGGTCTATGGCGCAGTCGTATTCCCGGTGGGGCGGTAGCTTGGTGGCTTTGACCTTGCTGAAGACCTCGACTAGATCGTGGTATACGGCAGGTAGGCGAGATAGCACGGTGTCGTCTCGGGACTCGGCAATGCCTTGGACCTTTAAGGGTTTGACGACAGACAGACAGACACTTTGAGAAACACCTCTCTCCCCAGTTGACTATCTGCCCGGTAGTCCACTCCAACTGGGGGTTGTGCTTCCTTAGCCAGGGTAAGCCCAGGATGACCGGGGTGTGAGGAGCTTGGAGAACGTAGAACTGGACCTCCTCATGATGGAGTTGGCCGGTCCGCATGCGAAGCGCCTGGGTCATGTGCGTGATGCGTCCTGTGCCGAGTGGACGTCCGTCGACAGTCTCTACTGACAGCGGAGGTGTGCATGAAATGAGGGTTATCTCGTGAACCTGGGCAAAAACTTTGGACATGAAATTGCCGGCTGCCCCGGAGTCAACTAGGGCGATGGTATTTACAGCTTGCCCCTTAATAGTGAATTCAAGAGGCACTGATACACAGGTGAGAGGATTTAAACAGTCGAGGGTCAGACTCACCGTGGTTCTGTCCTTGTATGCAGGTCGTAGAGGGAAGTGTAGACGGAAGTGACCGGAACCCCCGCAGTACTGACACAGGTTCAGAGATCGGCGACGCTCCCTCTCCTCCTCGGAGATGTGTGAGGCGTTGATTTGCATCGGCTCGTAGGTCTCAGCAGACGAGTTAGAAGCACGTGGTGCGGGACTGACGCGCATAGCGCTCGTTGGGCGGAGACTGGGGCGTCGTGAGCGCATCAGGTTGTCCAGCTGGATGGTGAGATGAACAAACTGATCCAAATCCTTTCCCTCGTCGCGACAGGCCAGCTCCGCTTGCAAATCGTGTCGGAGACCCCTTCGAAAACCACCTTGAGAGCGTTCTCCGTCCAATTGGTTTGGGCTGCCAGCGTTCGAATTTGAGGGCGTACTCTGAGGCGGGCGATCTCCCTGTGAGAGTTCCAAGAGAAGATCCTCGGCTCCTTTCCCCTCCTTGGCATGCTCGAACACAGCTTGGAAACGCTCCAGAAATTCTCCGTAGGAAGAGAAGGCGGAGCCATCTGGTTTCCAGACCGCGGTGATCCACTCCAACGTGCGACCGGTGAGCAGCGTGCACACGAAGGCGATTTTGCTGGCATCAGTGGTGTGCAGGGCTGTCTGCTGGGCGAGATACAAAGAGCATTGAAGAATAAAGCCCCTGCATTTACCTGGGTCACCCTCATACCTCTCTGGGCGCGCGAGGTGTGGGTTGGAGCTCGCAGTGTGCGGCTGGTCCAGCAGGAGAGGCGGCGCGGTGAGTGTTGGAGCGGCGGTGGGTGCCGCGATGGATTTCTGCAGGGCTCGTACCGCTGAGACCAATTCCTCCGTGAGCGTGGTCAGGCGGGAAAGCTGGTGATGATGGGCGGCCAGCTGAGAGGCTTGGTTGGTGACAGCGGCCGACAGAACAGTTATTGTCGCTGGGTTCTCGTTCGGCGAAGTATTCTGTAATGAATCAGACATGTCGGGCAGATCCATTTGCAACAATAATTTTAATGGGCAGACTTCAAGGAAACGTAAAGGTTCTCAACAAAGAGCAACACAAGGCAAAGGCCCAGTCTGATGCCCGGGGAGGGGTTCGACTCAGGTGAGAAGGTCCAGCAGACGACAAAGAGGCGTGAGACAGGCTTGGTTCGGGGCAGGCGGCGAGATATCAGAGTCCAGTAACAGGCACGGGTCGTTAGGCAGGCTGCAGGCAGACAGAGAGGTTAGTAACAGGCTGGGATCGGAACAATAGAGTAACTTAGAGAACGCTCAGACATGCAACATGGGGTGAAACAATACTTCGCACTGAACGCTGAGTTAATGGGGCAGATATAGTCTCAGGGCGAGAGCTTAATGCGGGACAGCTGGGAAGCAATCAATGCTTAATGATCACTGCCGTACTGAAGCAAGAGGCACTTAGTATTCAGGGGAGAGAGAGCGAGAGTGCGTGGAGTTGGCAGTGCTGGGCGCCGTAACAACTATCCAGCATATCAATGGAATCTTTCATTGCCATAATGGCTGTGATGACAGAATCACTGTTGGAACAAATGCAGGGGGTTTTCTTTTTTGCGGAAGGTGGTGGTGAAGGTGATGCATTGATGTTTTCGCAGCTTTGCTGTGGGGCTAATGTTGGGTCGGAGCTATGTTGTCTTGGGAGGATAAAAAGAACTCAAATAGCTCTTTGTGGATGCACCAGTTGGAGGAGATAATTTTCTAATGAAGAGATCTTCCAGGATCTGAGAAAATCCGAGAGGCGAGCGCTCTGGCGGGTTTTGCTCAGAAAACTGACATTTCTACCTGAATCCACTTGTGGGGCTTTTTTTTTTTTTATCTCTTGGCAATTGTCTTGGTCATCCCCAGAATCTACCAGGGAAATGGCTTCTTCTGAATCTGAAGATTCTAGGAGAGGTATTTCTCCTCTAAGGAGAATTAAAAGTAGCGTAGAGACTGTGAACATTGGAAAACCGCATGGATAATCGGCTGCACTGAATGCCATATAACACTACGCTGTAGTGTATGAGTACCTCCTTATAAATGTTAACAACTTCTGATTGGTTAAGGAAGAAGCGTGTTGGGAAGCGGACATATCGACCTGCTCCAAATAGAGTTTTCTAACTGAACTACTAAGATATATCCAACAAGTTAGTGTAATGTTTTACAAATGATTGTAAAAGACAACTTTTTCTTTGTGTTCACAATTGTTCTGAATGTGAGTGAGGTATGCTTACTGCTGAAACAGCACAGACAAACACCTATGAATCCGGTCAACATGAAGCTGCCACACATGATAAGCCATGTTCCTAGGTGTCACAAGAAATCTGATTTTTAAGGCTTATTTTTTTGTTGATCACAAAAAGTATTAGAAAATATAATGAGAAAAAGAATAAGATATCACATATTAAAAAAGTATAGTAACTCACCAGCAGTGATGTTCCATGGGAAATTGAGGGGGTGTGAAGCCTGAGTAGTTTCTAGTGGAGCTAAAACAGAAAATAGAACTAAACATTCTAAAACATTGCATTTCAGTCAGTCAAACCATCATTAACCATCCATATTTCTTATTTAGATATATATTTCTTATTTGTGGTGTTCCAGGGCTAGCAATTTTACCAGGAGTTGAAGTTTTCAGACCTGAAAAAGTGAATTGGAGAAATAAAAATAGATTCAATCTGACACATTACAAGCTGCTCTAGAACAGTTACTCAGCTCAGTAACTACAACATTTAGTACATTAACTAACTCATCAGCTGTGGTGTTCATTGTGACACAGTGGAGGTTTGAAGGCTGAGTTCCTAAACATCAGTGAAAATGTTGTTATATGTCAATATTTCCTATTTATATATTTTTTGACTTGTCAATAATTTACAACAAAGTGTGTTGCTCATAAAAATCAGAATTTGCACAATTTAGTCTTACGAACATAATTTGTTTTAGCAAACAAAAATAAAACCAAATACTTTTTAGGAAATGTGACCAGTTACATCGCATAAAAATATACACTTTTCCTTAAACATATACACTGATGAGCCAAAACATTATGACAGGTGAAGCAAATTATATTGATCATCTTGTAACAAGGCCACACGTCAAGGTCTGGGTAGATTAGATGGTAAGCAAACAATCAGTTGTCGTAGTCAACCTGTTGAATGAAGGAGAAATGGGCAGGAGTAAAGACCTGAGAGATTTTGACAAGGGACACATTTTTATGGCCATTTAAATGGCAAGGCTTGTGGGGTACCATCCAACAGTGGTCTGAGGAGGGACTAACCACAAACCAGCAACAGGTTGTTAGGCGCCAAAGGCTCATCGATGTGCGAGGGCAACATGAGATATTCCATCTGGTCTGTACCGACAGAAGGTCTACTGTTGCACAGGTCACAGAAAAATTTAATGATGTTTATGGGAGGAATGTTTCACAACACACAGTACATCGCACCCTGCTTCGAATGGGGCTGCTTAGCCGCAGACCGGTCAGAGTGCCCACGGTGACCCTTGTCCACCATGTAGCTCGGTACAATGAGCATGAGCGCATCGGAACTGGACCTTGAAACAGTGAAAGAAGGTCCCCTGGTCCAATGAGTCCCGTTTTCTTTTACATCACATGGATGGCCGTGTACGTGTGCACCGCTTACCTAGGGAAGTGATGGCACCAGGATGCACTGTGGGAAGATGACAAGCCGGTGGAGGGAGTGTGATGCTCTGAGCTATGTTCTGCTGGGAAACCCTGGGTCCGGCCATTCATTTGGACATCATTTTGACACATGCCAACTACATAAACTTGGTTGCAGACACCCCTTCATGGCAATGGTATTCCCTGATGGCAGTGGCCTCTTTCTGCCACGCTGCGGGAATGTATGTTCGGGAATGGTTTAAGGAACATCATTAAAAGATCAAAGTGTTGCTCTGGCCTCCAAATTCCCCAGATCTCAATCCGATTGAGCATCTGTGGGATGTGCTGGACCAACAAGTCTGATCCATGGGGGCTTCACCTCGCAACTTACAGGATATGAAGGATCTGCTGTTAATGTCTTGGTCCCAGATACCACAGGACACCTTCAGGGGTCTTGTAGAGTCTATGCCTTGGCAGGTTGTTGCTGTTTTGGCGGCATGCGGAGGACCAACAGCATATTAGGCAGTTGGTCATTATGTTTTAGCTCATCAGTGTATGTACAATTTTACCAAAAATGGACATGTTTTATGCAAACTATACCTGTTAATCAAAAACAGACAAATATGTTTTTTAAGTCTTGCTCATTTGGCTTGGTTCCAACATTATATTTTTGTTACTAAGTTGTATGCTAAATCAAGTGTAAATCAAGTATAGTGCTTTTAATTTGATAGTGTGCCATTCTGACACTTTCATCCAAAGCAACTTAAAACTATTAAGATATTGTCTCCCCAACCTTCTGTCTGCCTATCTACCTTCTTAATGAACATTGTAGTATGTTAAAATGCTCATTGGATTTTCTTGTGAAGGGTTCTGTTAAGCATGTGAGCAACAAGTGTTGACATTAAAGTTTGTTGTGCAATTGCAACGCTTACTTTTAATGTTTCACTTTAATCTTTATAATGTATTTTCTTTAGAAATATTAGCCTGCTACTCACCAGCCATGGGGTTGGTTGTGGTCTTAAAAGAAAGACTGGATTCCATAATCAGAGCTGCTAAAATAAATAAAAACTTACTACATAACATAGTTGTTACCATTCCCTGTTGTCCGCCCCGCATTCAACATGTCACTGTAATCACTGTCATTGTTCTCACCTGTGTCTTGTTTGTAATTATCCTGCCTTGTATGTGTATATAACCCTGCCCGTTCCTGCATTTCGTTGTCGTTCATTGTTTCCACTGTTGTGATGTCCCTGTTCTCTCCGTGTCCGTTCCAGCCGTGTATCCCTGTGTTTATTCCAGCCGTGTATTCCTGTGTCCCAGTGTTTCGTGTTTTAGTTTCGTTTTACCCATTGTGGTTGTTTCTTTGTATCAGTCTGTTTATTTCCACTCCTGTTTAAATAAACCCTGCACGTAGATCCTCATTCATTGTCTGCCTTCCTGCAATCGTGACAGAACGAACGACCATAAATGGATCTAGCAGCGGTTTTCACCACACTGGCCCAGGCGAAGTTGCCTGTTCGTGAGTGCTCGCGGCTCTTCTCCACGGTCGCCATCCACACCGGGTTCGACGACGCTTCCCTCAAGCTCATCTACCGGGACGTGTTATCATCAGCCCAGTTGCGGGAAGCGCCAGAATTCGGAGAGCACACGTGGAGGGAGTACGTGAGCCTCACCCTGAAGAAACTCGCGGCCGACAAACCACCCCTCGAGATTCCGGCTCTCGAGCCTGAGCCCATGAATACCCAGATCAACGAGCCAGCGCTGCCAACTTCGTCTGCCCGGAGGAGGAGGAGAAGATAGGCTTTCGCCTCCCGGCTTACGCCTATCACAGTGAGCGAACCAGTACCCACGCAGATCACTGTGAGCGAGCCAGCGCCCACGCCTTCCACGGTGAGCGAGCCAGCGCCCACGCCTTCCACGGTGAGCGAGCCAGCGCCCACGCCTTCCACGGTGAGCGAGCCAGAGCCCCCGCACATCACCGTGAGCGAGCCAGAGCCCCCGCACATCACCATGAGCGAGCCAGAGCCCACGCACATCACCGTGAGCGAACCAGAGCCCACGCACAGCACGGTGAGCGAGCCTGAAGCCATGATCGTCCTAGAGCCAGAGACTGAAGCCATGATCGTCCTAGAGCCAGCGCCTGAAGCCATGACCATCCTAGAGCCAGCGCCTGAAGCCATGACCGTCCTAGAGCCAGCGCCTGAAGCCATGACCGTCCTAGAGCCAGCGCCTGTAGCCTCCGATGTCAGCGAGCCAGCGCCTGTAGCCTCCGATGTCAGCGAGCCAGCGCCTGTAGCCTCCGATGTCAGCGAGCCAGCGCCTGTAGCCTCCGATGTCAGCGAGCCAGCGCCAGTCGCCATGACCATCCAAGAGCCAGTGCCAGTGGCCATGACCTTCCAAGAGCCAGTACCCCCCGAGCTTTCCAGAGCTCCGCCTCCCGAGCTTTCCAGAGCTCCGCCTCCCGAGCTTTCCAGACCTCCACCTCTCAAGCCTCTCGAGCCTCCCAGGGCTCCGCCCCCCAAGTCTCCAGAGCTTCCTACGGCTCTTCTTCCAGAGATTCTCGAGCCTCCAAAAGCTCTGCCCCTCAAGCCTCTCGAGCCTCCCAGGGCTCCGCCCCTCAAGCCTTTCGAGCCTCCCGGGGCTCCGCCTCTCAGGTCTCTTGAGCCTTCCAGGGCTCCGCCCCTCAAGCCTTTCGAGCCTACTAGGGCTCCGCCCCCCAAGCCTCTCGAGCCTCCCAGGGCTCCGCCCCTCAAGCCTTTCGAGCCTCCCAGGGCTCCGCCTCTCAGGCCTCTCGAGCCTTCCAGGGCTCCGCCCCTCAAGCCTTTCAAGCCTACTAGGGCTCCGCCCCCCAAGTCTCCAGAGCTTCCTACGGCTCTTCTTCCAGAGACTCTCGAGCCTCCAAAAGCTCTGCCCCTCAAGCCTCTCAAGCCTCCAAAAGCTCTGCCCCTCAAGCCTCTCGAGCCTTCCAGGGCTCCACCTCTCAAGCCTCTCCAGCCTTCCACGGCTCCGCCTCCAGAGCCTCTTGAACCTCCTACGGCTCCGCCTCCCGAGCCTCCTTCGGCTCAGCCTCCTGCGGCTCTTCTCCCCGAGCCTCCCTCGGCTCTGCCTCTAGAGCCTCCTACGGCTCCACCTCCAGAGCCCCTTGAGCCTCCTACGGCTCCGCCTCCCGAGTCTCCTAAGGCTCCGCCTCTCGAGCCACCCGAACTTCCGACGGCTCCGCCCTCAGAGCCTCCCGAGCCTCCCACGGCTCCGCCTCCAGAGCCTCCCACGGCTCCGCCTCCTGGGCCTCCTGAGCCATCCTCGGCTCCGCCTTCCTCAACCACGTCTCCTAGGTCTTCCAGGGCTCTGCCTCCAGAATCTCCCGAGCCTTCCACGGCTCCGCCTCCCGAGCCTCCTTCGGCTCAGCCTCCTGCGGCTCTTCTCGCCAAGCCTCCCTCGGCTCTGCCTCTAGAGCCTCCTACGGCTCCGCCCTCAGAGCCTCCTATGGCTCCGCCTCCAGAGCCTCCTACGGCTCCGCCTCCAGAGCCTCCTACGGGTCCGCCTCCAGAGCCTCCTACGGCTCCGCCCCAGAGCCTCCAGAGCCTTCCTGGTCTCCGCCCCTAAAGCCTTCTAAGCCATCACCTCCCTCGGCTTCGCCTCACGCGGCTCCGCCGGCCTCCCCAGTGGCCATTCCCCCTCCCAGGCCCCCCGAACCGGTCCTTGCCCTGTGGCCTCTTCCCGGGCCCCCTGACCCGGTCCCTGTCCAGTGGCCTCCTCCCAGGCCTCCTGACCCGGTCCCTGTCCTGTGGCCTCTTCCCAGGCCACCTGACCCAGTCCCCGTCTGGTGTTCCCCTTGGACTGTCTGTCTGCCCCTTGTGTCCCCCTGGACTGCTCGCCTGCCCTCTGTGCCCCCCTGGACTGTTTTTCTGCCCCTTGTGCCCCTTGGACTGTCTGTCTGCCCCTTGTGCTCCCTTGGACTGCCCCTGTTGCCCCCTTTTGGTCTGCTAGCCCCCCTCCATCTCCTGGACGATTCTGTTTTTGTTTGTTTTTTTTTTTGTTTTAGGATCGTCTGGAATCCGATCCTTTGAGGGGGGATTCTGTTACCATTCCCTGTTGTCCGCCCCGCATTCCACATGTCACTGTAATCACTGTCATTGTTCTCACCTGTGTCTTGTTTGTAATTATCCTGCCTTGTATGTGTATATAACCGTGCCCGTTCCTGCATTTCGTTGTCGTTCATTGTTTCCACTTTTGTGATGTCCCTGTTCTCTCCGTGTCCGTTCCAGCCGTGTATCCCTGTGTTTATTCCAGCCGTGTATTCCTGTGTCCCAGTGTTTCGTGTTTTAGTTTCGTTTTACCCATCGTGGTTGTTTCTTTGTATCAGTCTGTTTATTTCCACTCCTGTTTAAATAAACCCTGCACGTAGCTCCTCACTCATTGTCTGCCTTCCTGCAATCGTGACAATAGTAACAAAACAACATTTCTAACAAGTTATTTAGATTTGTTAGTGAAATAGAAATCACCACAGTGTCTTCATTTTGTTGCCAGATTAGAAGTTAATTATGAATCTGCATAGAGAATATTGCATATGTGATAATCACAAATGCATGAAATTCATGAATAGCAGATTAACTTACATAATATTGAACTCTTTGTTGTACTTGGTGACTGATTTTGTACGGGTAAAAAAGCTTTTGGGAGAAATATACAATGACATTATCAACATTCTTTAAATTTGAAGAAATAATATAATGGCAAACAGAAATCACAAGCACGATGTTACTCATACAGATTACTCACATGTAAAGTTGTATTTGTCACTATATTGTGAAAGGTTGTGTGGATCTGTTTTTAGAGAATATTTGCAGCTCAATGATTTACTCTTTGCTGACTTCATATTATTGAATAAATCATTTTCCATTATTGTAAAAATACAGTTTGTTTTTCCAGAAATTTGCACAGACTCTGTCTTTATAAAGTATTTATACTGATCTCCAGAGAAAATGTAACAATTATAACTGCCAATATCTGATCGTGGTATTTCACAGTAAATCCTAAATTCAGAAAGTTGAGATTCATGGATGACTCTAATTGTTGGCCTCTTATCTGCAAGACACAATCAAGAAATCGTAGAGCATTAGTGTGGACTGAAACACTTCAGTGAACATGAATAATAGTTACTGTGTGATGTTAATTATAAGAATTAAAAGTCTGTAAACATACACATTAAGATAAGATTTTCTGGAACATTATAGTACAAAAATGAACGTCATACTGACTGATAACTCTCATAGTGTGATTCTCATTGGATCTCATTGTTGGCCTGTCATGTTTCGACTGCACTGTGTCTGACTTTTTAAGCACTGATGCTGAAGACACTGTCAGCCAGGACCGATCAGTCAATCCTGCCAGAATTGAAATATAAAAAGTCATTCAAAACATCAGGCACTAATAACCACCACACCAGAAAAGAAAATTGTGGGATTAATTAACATGAATTTAGACAAAAATATAAGTACTTTCCTGTGTTACTTACTTTGAGGTTGAACCTCCACAAACAGTTGAAAGATGAGGAGGATGAGCAGTAACATCTCAGTGTCACATGAAAGAGTGATGGAACTTACACACCTCACTTCAACATTAAATGAGGAAGTAAAGCAATTAAAACTCTGATAAACGTTCATAAATATAGTAAGCTTGAATAAAAAAAAAAGAGTAAAGATAAAAAAGTGTAGATCAAAATAATTAGTGCAGATCAAAAAATAACAAGCATAAATCAAAAATATATAAATACATTTAAAATATGTTGCAAAAAACAACAGATACATTAACGTAATCAGAATTGCAAGCAAAATCATGTTTTCCTTGGTTATATTACTGTTTTTTGTGCTCTTTGACAATTTTGCTCATATTTAAAAAACATTGTACACCTACGCTGTATTTTTCTTTGCTTTTGTTTCCAGGTTCTGCGCTTGGTTTTCCAAAACTTGTGAGTAGAGTTTAATTTCAATCAGGGGGCGTTTTGCATCCCTATTGATCAACTAGCAACTCGGACAGCTGCTGCTCAATATTATATTATTTGTGGTTGATAAATACACTGTTTTTGTCTGTTTTGAGTATATTCAGCCAGCTCTAGGAAACAACGTTAACACATGTATCAAGTCCGCTGAATTTAGTTAGTAGAGTATATAGTTTAGGCATTATTTAAGACTTCCTTGTTTGTAGGTTATTGGCTGCATATTTATTTAATTTAAAAATGTTCCCCCCTTTTTTCTCCCAATTTGGAATGTCCAATGCCCAATGTACACACAAAGTCCTCGTGATGGCGTAGTGACTCACCTCAGTCCGGGTGTCCATCATTGGCCGCATATTTAAAAAAAAAAACAAGGAACCTTTTAGTCAAGTACACAATTGATGATGGAACAGTTGATCTGTACAATGCTTGACTCTTTAAACACTGATGTTATATAGAGAATCCAGCACAAATTAACAACAGATGCTTTCACTTAAAATAATTTCATTGCTTAAACAGCATTCATTTGTTGAACTGAAGTGGACAGCATTATACATTTTGTTAGATTGTTAAAAGAAAAGAATCAGAGTACAGCTGAATAGAGACACTTTTGTTAGTCCCAGATATAGTGCATTTTGATGTTGTGGTGCAGGAGTCCATATAGAACATATAAAGCAGCAATTTCTATTATTGAAAAGTATGCTATCTGTATTCTATATTTTAATTATTTGAGGTTGTGGCATATACATTTCCTGCATGTCTTCGCTTATTTTATATACTTAAATAATCTTTGACTGAGTGCTGCTCTTATAACCACACCTGCAAAGAATGCCACCAGAAGTTTCCATTAAGCTCTTGACAGGTAGTGAGAAACCATGAGTATTTATAACATACGTAGGTCTCAGACTGAAATTTGTTGACTGGCCTGCCATTAAACTAGAAAGATGCTAGACTTTAGATTCTATTTTCATGAGTGTGCAAAGCACTCAATCTTATCCAATTTTTGTAAGACAGCAGATTCTAAGAGCAATTTTCATACCAGCGAAATGCGCAAATGGTCATAGGTGGTAGTATTTTCGCTATCTGTGGGTATTGTACGTTAATGAAGTGTTGCAAAGCGCAATTTGCTATTTTCCTGAGGAATAGGTCACTACGCTAACATGTTTCAAAACCACCTCTGTTTTCAGTGCAAAGCACAACATTTTTATTTTGTTCCTACATTTGCAGTTTGGAGATTACACCAGCAGGTGGTAATAAAGTTTATGTCCAAACTCTTAAAATATAGTGGATCATCAAATTATGTCCCTAACAATAGCCATTTTATGAATACATTTGTGTTGTTTATTTTTCAATTATTATTATGTTTATATTTACAATTGCATTTAATATCAAATTTATATTGGTATTACTCCACCTGTTCTCGTAGTGATGTTTAAGTCACTGCAAAAAGGTCTGGTGGCCAAGAAGTTGGAGAGGGTAAAAGTTTTGGATTTGGTATGATATTTCTGACCTCTTCATTATTTGTATCATATTTTCATTTCGTTTGAAGTGTAAATTGAATTTAGAATTATTTTTGTTTAAATTTTTTTTAGTTTTAATAATGCTTGTATTCTCTATAATTTAATGCATGGTAAATCCAAATCCTGTCGAGAACCACATTTTCCATGTGTTTTACTCTCAAAGAAATATCCACCAGATTATAACATTCTTGTGTTTTCCCCCCAGGGACCCTTAATTTGAAGTATTTCCTCTGTTATGTCTGTCTTTCTGTTCCATTGCCCTAATTGGATCACAGGTGTTCCTCATTCTTTTGTCAGTCCTTGTGAATACAGTAAATGCCCTCTTATTCCTTGTTCCTTTGTCGGTTCTTGTTTGTGTGTAGTGCGTTATTTGCCAGAATACTGCTGTTGAGTTTGTGTTACCTTCTTCTTCGTATTATTCCTTCTTCGTTGTATCCCCTTATTTTGTTTATAATTAAAGTTCTGCGACAAACTCTGATAGAAGAACCTACCAAACAAATTGACCCAGCAGAGGCAATGGGCATTTTCTTAACATTCGCTCCAGACCGGCAGGAACTGGCTCTCATGACTCGGCCTTGGGCTGCAGTCCGGGGAGTTGGCATCAGGGCAACCGCCCTTTTGGTGTTGCCGAGGCACACTTCGATGCGGCTCAGGGCTTGTCCCTTTACCTGGATCCATATCCCTTGCCACCAGACCCTGTCTCTTTCCTGAGGCCTCCTCCTAGACCACCAAACCGTCTGTTGGCTTCCTTCCTGGAGCTGCCTCCCAGGCTGCCAGACACTGCTTCATTTTGGAACTGCCTCCCCGGCTACCAGACCTTGCAAACAAAGTCCAGGCGAGGCAGACAGAAGTGTAAACTACAGGCAGGCTTGGGTCAAGCTCTAGGAGGGCATCAGACAAAACAAACTAACAAAGAGATAAACAAACAGAGAATACCAACTGGAGACAGACAGGATTCCTTTAGAAGTAAAGAGCATTACAAGGCAATCTGGCACAAGACAGCAAATGAAGGGAGAATAAAAAGGGTAGAACTTTTCAAAACAAACAAGGAACAGATGCCATCAATGAGATGAGTAGCAGCCGGGATGATCATACCCCTGCATGGAAAGCCTGTGATTGCAGCGGGCACATTCAAAAACAAAGGAGTACTGTACATGAGGGAAACACAGAGCATGCAGGCAACCAAGATAAGACAGAAAAACCTGTTGTCCACAGGTGTAGATCAGAGCAATCAACCAACAGTGGTCCACAGATGATTTAGTACTGGCTACAGGAGTTAGGGTTGTGGGATTCCAGGCATTGGAACAATCTTTCTAGGTCCTGTTTAGTCCCCTCGGTCTGCTCAGTGGTCTGGGGGTGGAGGCCTGACAGAAGCCACCAGCTGGCGGCAACACTCCCTCAAAAAGACAAACTGGGGACCCCTGTCAGAGTCCATGCCCACTGGAAGCCTATGAATCCTTAAAGATGTGGCCCAGGCATTTTCCTTGGCAGAGGAGACTTTATAAAGGGGAACCACCTTGGAGAAGTGATCCACCTCAGTAAGGATGGCGGTATTGGCACTGGAAGGGTGGAGACCAGAAACAATATCCAGGCAATATAGGACCAAGGAAGAGAGAGAGGGTTTTCAAAAGAGACCAACAGAATGCTGGAGAAATTACTACTGTAAGAAGGGCCATACCACTGTGCCATCGGCAGAATCCAATGGAGTGACGAATGTTTGCGTGCTAATCTTTTCTGACGCATGTGTCATTTTCCTGTCTTAAACTAGGCAAGGCAAGGTTACAATAATGTCGTTGTATGGTTCTAATCAATGCTCTCTCACATTATTAGCTATTCTAACTCCGCAAATTTCTGTCATTGGTATAAGTAGCAGAAGGTGCACAGTTTTATTCCATCTTACGAATCTTAAAATTTCTTCATTCACCTTGGCATTCCTACAGCTTGAACCACTTTAGCTGGAAAAACTCACCTTAGGCTATGAACACAGACTGAGCAGGCTATGACAATCTGGAGGCTCTCCTCCACCATGGACAACCAGCATTCTACCCTCTCCCGAAGTGGCCCCTTTGGAGGACAGCTGACCGGACCTACCTAGGAATAAACAGCAGACCCTTCAGGCACCACCCAGGTGCCTCAGAGAAATGGAGAGCCTCCCTCACCTGCACCTCAATCTCCTGTCAGCAGCCGCCAACAGGCACAAGGCCAGCAGAATAGTATCAGGGAAGGGTTGTCATCTGCACAATCATACAGCCGAGAGAGAGGAAAAAATAAGTTGAAGTGTCTGAAGATTAAATCCGACGTCATTGTTCCATTTGACTAGGTACAGGCAGTGAGAGAAAAAGGCACTGGGGTGGACTTTTCCATCTTTCAGGAACCACTGGCAGAGGACTACAACAGCTCCAACCTCCAATGAATCCACTTACACAATAAACTGCCTCTCTGGTTCAGGAAAACAAAGAATAGGAGCAGAGAAGAGGTGAGCTTCGAGGGAGTCAAATTCGGATTGAGCCTGAGAAGACCAGAATAAACAAGACCGTGAGAGCTATCATGGAGACATCAACTGAGCCAACAGAAGTTGGCAAACCCCAGGAACTGCTGTAATGCCTTGTGAGAGGTAGGAATTGGCCAGTCAGAGACAGCCCTCACTTTAGCTTTAGATTCTATCAGCGTGAATCCCATCAGCTGAGATAATAAACCTCCGGAACGGAACTGCTCCAGTGCAGGATCTAATGAGACAGAAGCTACAGGTCCCCTACAACACAAGCAGAGAGGCAGTTATCACCCAGATGGCATGGTCCACCAGGTTGCCAAACTGCTCAAAAGATCGAGGAAGTAGATCTCACCCTGAAACTAGTCAGTGAGACTATGCAAAAACTTGTCCCACTGAGCCGCCACATTCCGGTTGCAGGAGGCTGCTAAGATGCAGAATATTGCTCTCTTTGTTTGAGTGACACTAGAAGACATGCAGCCCTTCCATGCACAGATCAATCAAACACCTTACACATCTCCACCAAGAACTCTGAGAAGGAGGTGCAGAATGGTAGTTTCGCCTCCCATATGGCAGTTCCCCACTAACAAGCACAACCCGTGAGCAAGGTGACGACATAGGCCACTTTAGCAGATTCGTCGGAGTATGTGTCGGGCTGGAAGGAGAATACCACTGAGCTCTGGGGCAGGAAGGAGCGGCATGTGTTAGAGTCGCCAGCATAACATGGTGGTGGATTGACTCAAGGCTCAGAACGGGGAGCTGGTGGAGTGGTGGTGGTGGCTGCAGCAGCTGACTCGACAGTGTCCCGCTCAATCTGGAGCTAACATAACAAATTAACATAAAGACCAGGGCTGGATCTAAGGGAGTGCTGGGGTGGGCTTTATACCTGTGCCCCCCCCCAAAGCATGAGTGAAGCAAACAGTCACATTGTATCGTGCTAACACTAACCCTAACACAATGCGCTTGAGTGGATGATATACGTTGACCGAAGACACACTCGCAAACGGAGGGAGAATAAAAAGTGGGAACTAATCAAAACAAACGAGGAATAGATGCCGTCAATGGGGTGAGTATGATCGTTCCCCCTGCATGGAAACCCCACGATTGCGGCGAACATGTGGCACCTATCAAAGTAAAATAAAGGAGCACATGAGGGAGACACAGAGCACACAGGAAACCAGGAGAAGACAGAAAAACTGTTGTTGTCAGACCAGTGAAAATATGGAATATGTTCTTTGATCATAAATTTGACCAAAGTTTTGGAGATACCAGTCTTTCCTCATTTAAGTAGATAGGAGCTGTACTTTAATGCAGTAAGTTTACACAGAAAATAGCTGTCCCGCTGTCATTACTTCTTTTTATTTAAAGTTAAAAATATTTAATCGCAGCTGTTTTCAACTCAGTAATTTTAAGTTTTATAAGTTGTTCTCAACATAAATGTATTTTTTCTATGTTCAATTTAGAATGTTTTAGAGTACATATAATTGTTCAGATAAATGTTGCTACCCTAATTGTTTAATGTCAATCTATTTGAGATTGTCATTGTTTTTGTGCCTGATAAGTTGTTTAGAATTTAAAGTAGAATTAAATCATAGGATTTGATAATTACTGTATATTATTACAAATATTTTCTTCCTGTCATAGCTTCAATTGTAGTCCTTCAGTCTGCTATAAGCCATTACGGGCCAAGTTAGTTCACAAAATAAAATGTGACCCTGGAACAAGCAGGCAGACACAAGAACACAAGCTTTTCAACAAAAAAATAGGTCTTTAAATAATCAGAAAATATACAAAACAAATAAACTCAGTCAAATAACATAGCTGACTAGACTGAGATACTGAAACAAAAGAGATGGTTGTTGACTTGACCACAGAGTGACCACTCTCCGCTGAACATCGACAGTTCCTCTGTGGAGATCGTCAAGAGCACCAAATTCCTTGGTGTTCACCTGGTGGAGAACCTCACCTGGTCCCTCAACACAAGCTCTATTACCAAGAAAGCCCAGCAGCGTCTCTACTTTCTTCGAAGGCTGAGGAAAGCACATCTCCCACCCCCCATCCTCACTACATTCTATAGAGGGACTATTGAGAGCATCCTGAGCAGCTGCATCACTGCCTGGTTTGGGACTTGCACCGTTTCGGACTAAACAGAGTAAAACTAACCTCCTTACTGAGACAACAACCAAGCTTATAAAGGATGACGGCAGGCCCACTTAAACACAATAGGGGATAAACATTAACATGACATTTAGCATGTAACAATTATACATCTAGATTACATTCAGACAAACAAAGGAACAAAAAAACTAACAAAATAATTCACTAACATTTCATAACTTTAAATTATATATAAATATATTAAACAAAAGAATATCAAAATCTATTTCCCTCTTCCCGTGACATTTGATCATTTGGTTGGCTCAGGCGGAACCATCAGGAGTGAAATTCGTGGTTTCAGCCCAGACCCCATTCTTTGTCACTCATGAGGCCCCATGAAGCCCAAAGGGTAACACCGTAAAATGGAAAAGCCCCCACGGTGTCCTAAATGCAGTCAATGGACGTGCTTGCAGAGTCAGTGGTATTTCCCATCTCTTAACTTCAAATGGACCTTGCCGCTGGGTGAAGAGCTTACTTTCTTGGGTTGGTAACATCACCAGTACCTTTTGGCCAATGTCAAAACTCCTTTCCCGTGTCGACTGGTCATACAAAGCTGTTTGGTGCTTCTGGGCTTCTGCCATATGTGTTTGGGCCAGGGCTGTCATCTTCTCCAACCATTCCCTCATTTGTAAGACATAAGAAACAATGTTAGTAGTTCCTTTCTTTCCATATTTATGTAAACAAGTTTAGAGGGCCCCTCACCTCATGGCTATATAACAATTCGAAAGGGGAGAAACCCGTGGAAGCCTGAGGGACTTCCTTGTAAGCAAAAGGATTTACAGAAGCCATTGATCCCAGTCTCTACCAGTCTCACTGACAAACTTACAGAGCGTCTGTTTTAAAGTCTGATTAAACCACTCCGTAAGTCTGTGAGTTTGGGGATAGTAAGGGGTTGTACGCAGACTCTTGATGCCTAAAAATAGATTGCCCTGTTCAGTTAGTATTTCTACTGGAAATCCAACACTTGAAAAAAACTGGACCAAACAGACTGCCACATATCTTGCTTTGATTGACTTTAAAGGAAATACCTCTGGGTACCTTGTAGTGTAATCAGTGATTACCAGCAGAAACCGGTTGCCTGATCGATTCGTCTCAACAGGGCCGACAATGTCCACTGTACTCAAATGAGATGCATCTCTTCCTGGGTATCCTGTTTAAACAGCCGTATCCAGATAAATTTGGTACTTTACACCTTCAGTGTATTGATTAGCCTGCAGAGAATTCTGTTATTTCAGCCACAGCATTCAAGTTTGAAACTTTGGAATTTAAAACTTGCTTTGCTAGCATCCCAAACTTCGACGATTACACTAACTGCCCCACCACATGGATGAGAAAGGCCACAACATCGGAACTCATCATAGTTATACCCCCGCACCATATCCAAAGATGAATCTCCAAGGGATCTGCTGTCGTTCCCGAGCCTCGCCTCTCCAAGTCCCACGCACCTCCCAAGGCCTCTGCTGGCTGCTGGTGTAGTGGGACAAACAGTGAGCATTACACAGTTATTTCTTTGTAATCATTGTACCACACCTCTGGGTGCATTGGTTGTACAATCATAGGTCTTTAGGGATCCTATAAAATGGAACTGTATAGCACTGCTTGTGTGTCAGAGCACCGCTTGTACGTCACTGCCTGAGGACCGCCCATTCTGGTTTTGATCCCTTCCGCTTTCAAGGTATGTTGTTTGGCTAACTAGCTAACTCTAATATGCTCTGAGGTAACCGGTTTGTTTATTTATTTTGTCGATTAGCTTCGGTACGGACTGTTTATAGCTGCGGTCAGGTGGCGGCTGTCATTTCCTCAATGATCCCCCTGTAATACTTCTCACACGAAGGAGGACAGGAAACAGGTCTTCACCACAAGGTAAGCTTTTTAATTCCCTTTGTTTCTTACAATATTACTATCACACACACAATACAATGTCAAACACTGAGTTTGCTTGTCGTCTCTCTCTTCCCCCTGGAGGCTCTCTCGCTGCCTTTTTATGCCGCTCTCCCCGTGCTCACTGAAATTAGAGACAGGTGTTAGACATAATTTAGCTCAGGTGTAAGCGCCCTTACCGCTTTTCTCTCCCGGACGGGCGCTTGACCACGCCCCCGCTGCCACACCCCCCCTCAACATTCTCCCTTAAACATTCATCCTCCGCTGCTGAGTTTTATAGGTGTTGATGCCTTTTTGATATTCGCATGGGTGTGCGATTTGTATCTACAGTTGGAGTTACAACATGAAGGTATGTGGAACAGTCGCTATTTTTAAATAGTTATGTTGTAAACAATTATTTTGTTTAAATTGTAGGAAGAACAATTGGGGTTTTAGGAAACTTCTTGCTGCTTGTGTCACGTTCAGTCTGTACCTTTTTCCAGGACTCTTATTTTGAAGTTCTCTCCCTCACTACATTTCCCATAAGCCACTGCCCTGTTCACTCCTTTATTGTCCCCACCTGTTTGTCATTCCCTCGTCTAATCCTTTGTGTATATATACCCTTCAGTTTCTCATAGTTTCTGTCAGTCCTTAAAGTGTTATGTTTTGAATGGTGATGTTTGGTTTGCGCCAGTGTTTGCGCCAGTGTTTGCGCCAGTGTTTGCGCCAGTGTTTGCGCCAGTGTTTGCGCCACTCCAGTGTTATTATTAAAGGATTGAAAGTTCCTACTACAGCGTCTCCTCTTGACTCCCAAGCATTACAGCTTGATCCGCCGGGGCAGCATTCCCCATTGAATAATCAGGGTTTTAGGAAACCTCTCGGCTGATTAAGCCTGCGGGGCAACATTCTCCGATGCTGCTGTTTTGTTTCTAGATGTTTGATTTGTTTGCTTTGATTTGCTTGTTTTGATTTGTTTTGTTAGTAGATGTTGGTCTTTATTTGAGGTTTTGTCTTTATTTTGTTTGGTTGCATTATGTTTAGCCTTGAGCTATTTTGAGTATTTTTGTTTCATTTAACCTCTTCTTTGGCTCTGGGTGATCGAGTACTACGTGAATCACCGCCATTCAAGTGCTATATTTATGGGCCTGTGAGGTTAATCTATTGTGTTGATCTGAGAGTTGGTTAACATATAAAAAAAAACTTTATGTCACCATTTTCCCTGTCTAACAACTGCTACCATTTGTGTGCTGTTTAAGTGTGTTTTTCATGATTTCATTTATTATTATTATTATTTGTGGTTAACTTTTGTTTCAGTTTTCAGGAACCGAGACCAAGGGCAGGCAGCTAGCTATCCTCGTGTGGTGGGGGGATTTCTGTCACTGAGTGATGTGTGTTCACGCTTGACTTCATTGGTGTTCTGATGTGTGCGTGGTGAGATTCGTGCACTGGGTGGTAAGATTTAATGATAGGAGCCTTGTGCTCCTCAGCTAGCCTACCTGCCACTGGTAAGCCTCGGTTTCTTGTTTTGTAGTGTTTGTGTTTATGTGTGCAATTTCTGCCCGGGTCATAGGCCTACAGTTTTAATTATTACATGTTTTAAATTTACTGCTTGATAATTGTAGCAAATAAAGATTTTGTATTTTTGGTATCCACGTCTTGGGTCCTTTTGTGAAACAAGTGAACCTGTGTGCCCTTTATGGGTTATCTAATTAAATATTAATATTTCCCTGTTTAACAGGGTGGCGTAATCAGCTATACTAGTTTTGCCCTGCTTCCCCCTAACGCCACGTCACACTGGCAAGCAGCTCCTCTGGTTGGCACGATAACCACTCTCAGCTGCCATTCTCCCAGTTAAGTGATTAGATCCTCACAGGTATTATCAGTTTGGTAAATAATTTTGTCGGGATCTACATGGCTTGCCATGGCGCTTATGGTGATATTACACCAGGGCTACACAATTTGCTGCTGAGGCCAAAATCCAACCCACTTACCATATTTATTCAGCCTTCCTTATGATTATGAGCATTAAGTGTAGAGTGCTCTGTGCGTCAGCATTCAGCTGTGAGTTTAACAACACTCAGCAATCATGCAACAGCATTAAGCTGTCGTCAGTAGCGCACAGATCTGGCATTCAGTCACTCTGCTTTCCAAAATATGAACCAGTGCAGTTTAGCAATCTTGTTTTTTTATTATTATTATATTTATCCCCTTTTCTCCCAATTTGGAATTCCCAATACTTATTAGGTCCTCGTGGATGCATAGTCACTCACCTCAGTCCTGGTGGCGGGGGACAAGTCTCAGTTTCCTCGCCCTCTCAGACTGTCAATCCGTGTATCTTATCACGTGGCTCAATGTGCATGGCGCTGCAGAATCTGGAGGCTCATGCTACTCTCCACGATCCACGCACAACTTCTACTCTCTAATCACAACTAATCATGACCATGAGGAGGTTACCCCATGTGACTCTACCCTCCCTAGCAACTGGGTCAATTTGGTTGCTTAGGGGACTTGGCTGGATTCACTCAGCACACCCTGGATTCGAACTTGCGACTCCAGGTAATCTCTGTCAATTCTCGCTGAGCTACCCAGGCCTCCAGCAAGCATGTTTAATTGTGTTCTATTCAATCTATTATACTGCAACACGGAGCACTGTTAAATCTAAAGACGTTATTATACTTTCACAGTAGTTGTTTCAGAAGAGATGTCTGCTCATATGCACAATTTATTTCAATAAAGAGAAATTGACAAAGTGAAACAAAAATGCACTGAAAATGTTTGCTTTTATTTCAATGCTTCAGCTGTTAAACTGGCATGTCTCAAGTCTGTTGTGCTTGTTAAAAGTGCTAACCTGAAGTGTGTACAGAACCTGCATACATGCATATCTCCTAACTATGTTTGGTTCTATATACAGATGTGTGTCAGCATTCTCTATCCTGAAAATTAGCACTTAGTTTGTCTCTGATGGCCATTGTATTTCTTATTTTAAGTTTAACCTTAACCTTAGCCCTGATGTTAAAAGGATCATTATGTTTTTATTTCAAGCTTATCAACCTATTTGTTAAGGTTATGATTGTTCTTCAAACTGATTTTACACTGTTGGTTTAAAAAAAAATCTTTAATGGTGTTTTTCCTGCTAACGTGTTACTTGCATGAAAGTGCTATCTAAGAGAAATGTAGATATTGTTTGGCCCCTGCAAAGTTTAATTTTGATATCAAAATAATTTGAAGGGCCCTGTCATACATGTTGGTATCGTAGATGTTATAGATGACCACTTAATTAATATTATTAAGTATTTCAGGCTAAGTAGCATGTATATTTTTAAAAGGTCAAATATGCAGATCTGGAATCAGAGAATCAGTTCCAGTCACCGTGCTGGAGCTGCCCTCTGCAAGCATCTTTTTCACATGCTCCCCCTCTATAAGCCAGAGCTAGAGATGCTTTGTCTTATTGTGGAAAATTAGCCGGACTTTTGCTTTATCTGGTTTATTTCTTCCGAATGCCTCAATTTTATTTACTAGCACAGATTGTGAATTTAATACAGACTTGGGCTGCATATTCAACTGTGCTTCGATCCATGTTTGGTGGCATTTCCTTTATAATGATCAAGTCAAGTCTTTTTGAACTTTATTTTTTATTACTAATGCTGCTCCCTATATGCAATTGTTATGTGGAAGGGTTCATTGTAGTGACCATAGCTAAATCTCCTTATATATGTTTGACTTTGCTCTATTTGCATTTTGTGTTGGCTGTATTTTCATAGTAGTCCTATATGTGCATTTTATTATGCATTTCCATTCATCTCTTATATAATTCAGTCTTCCATTAAGTCAGGTCAGGCATTCAATCTTTCAGATGCTTGGATGATCATCCGTAGGTAGCATGTCTGTCATCTAACTGTTTGTGCCTAGAATGCATCAACAAACAAAGCAAATGGCTCCCTAATGCACTCTCATTCAATTGGGTGTTTTAGTTCTTTATGGACTAAGAATAAGAAGCTGTCTTTGCGCACCTAAGGTTTTTAGATCTGGAATTTATACTTAATTTTGATGCATTCATTTGACCTCACTTTGTCAGAAATCTCCTTTGGACAATTATGGTCAATTAAATGTATGTGGGTAAATTAAATGTATTGTTGATATGTGTTGCACTACTAGAACTTATTTCTTGTTTTTGGCTCTATGTTATGATGAGTGTTCAAACGAATGCATGCTCTGATGAAACCCATCATGGTGGAGAGAAGCCACAGGTTTGGATCATGGTTGTTAGTTGCCTCTGTTGCTTATGACCTCATGCATGCTCATTATTGTCACTTCAGAGTAGCACCAACTGCTGCAAAAACTGCTGTTACAATGCCTTCAAGCTCTTGACCAATGTTCTTCTGTTGCATACTAACAATATTATATCATCCTGGAATTAAGGACATTTATTTAAACAGTGGATTCAGCTTGAGGCTTAAAGTTGTTTAATAGCTCTGTTTTAATTCTGTCTGGAACTCTATGGCCATTGGCTTTAATCAACACATTGGAATAAGTTAATCAAGTTCTTCAAGTTTACAAAAAAGTTTTCGACTCTGAGTAACTCTAAATTCTGGACTAAGAAATTCAGGACTCTGAGACACTCTAGACACTGCAGAGTGGTGATCCTTCAGGAGCAGATTGGATTGGTCCAACAACACTGTCCCTAAAATCTTCTGTTACTGACTAACTGTTATTGTTATATCAGGTCATGGCATTACTTTGAAAGAGAGCCATTCTGACACTTATATCCAAAGTTTTATACCAGAATGGCTTTAAACAGTGGATTCAGCTGTACTTATAATGTGTCATGTACTTATAAATTAATCACAGGACAGTCCCCTATGTAATAAGGGGTAAATTGTCTTGTCTAGAGCAAACAGCTCTACTTTAGTAGTTCCATTCAGAATTTCCTTTCTAACATCAGTCTTTAATTAGAGAGGGCCATTGAAACACTGGCTCTAACAAGGACAGAAAGAGATGTGGGAGGAAAGATGTACAACTAAACAAGAGGATAAGTACACCAGAGTCTCTAAACTGAGAAATAGATGCCTCACATGTCCTCTGCTGACAGCTTCATTGAATTCTACCCGCTCAACACAAGTTTCATGTACAACAGTAAAGAGAAGACTCGGGAGTGCAGGTCCTATGAGAAGAATTACAAAGAAAAAGACACTTTTGAAACAGAAAAACAAAAAGAAAAGATTAGAGTGGGCAAAGAAACACAGATATTGTACTACAGATAATTGGAAAAGAGTGTTATGGATCTTAACCCAATTGAGCTTTTGTGGGATCAGCTAGACTGTAAGGTGTGTGAGAAGTTCCTAACATTGCAGCCAACATTTTTATTGTAAATGCTAAAAAGCGTCGGGTGAAATGTCACCTGAATATCTGGACAAACTGACAGCTAGAATGCTAAGGATCTGCAAAGCTGCCATTGCTGCACGTGGAGGATGAGAACTCTGTGAAGTTTTTTCAAATTGTAATAGTAATTTCACGTTATTAATGTCCTGACTATGCATTGTGATCATTTGAATGCCACTTTGGTGAATAAAAGTACCAACTTCTTGCTAAAGAGCAAAATGTATACATTATTCCAAACTTTTGGACGCCAATGTACATTCTGTAGTCTATAACTTTTTGCATTGTTACACATCGACTCTTGCACATTATTGCTCATATCATGTATCTGACTTAAATTCAACTGAGCTCCACTTCTATAACCACAACTGCAAAGAAAGTCATGTGAACTATAGCTGACCACCAGATACTATGTCATAGGGCATATATTGTGGTTTTATGAAAGACCAACTACTAAACTAACAAGAAAGCAAACATCATGTTGGCTTTAAAAATATTTAGATAAGCAAGCAGTGAAATCTTTAAGCTCTAATATATCAACTTCAACTTGGAGCTCAATCAAATATATCTTTATAGCTTTATGTTGGATGTTTGAGATTACAAATTTTGGGCCTAAACTGGAAGTACCTTAACTCTAAGTAGAAGTTGGAATTTAAAAAATGTGGAATTCAGACACAAGGGTTGCACAGTGATTCAGTGGGTAGCACTGTTGCCTCACAGCAAGAAGGTCCTGGTTTTCGAGTGCCGGCTCCACTGGGCCTTTCTGTGTGGAGTTTGCATGTTCTCCCTGTGTTTGCGTGGGTTTCCTCTGGGTACTCTGGTTTCCCCCACAGTCCGTAAGTGTGAATGTGTATGTCTGCATGTCTTGCCCTGTGATGGACTGGCCACCTGTCTAGGGTGTTTCCCTGCCTTTGGCCGAAGACAGCTGGGATAGGCTCCAGCACTACCTGTGACTCTGCTAAGTGGCCATAGATGATGGATGGAATTCAGACACAATGCAGGTTAAACATTCGGCAGAGATAGACTTACAAAGACAAGAATAGTTTTTTTTTCTTTGGTATTAAACAGTGATATATTGTCTTGTTCTTTTCTATGTGGTTACAAATGCCTTTATCATAGTATAATGATTATTATGCAAAAGTTTTCAATTAAAATTGTTTTATTCATGCTGCATTGTTTTAGAGCTAATTGACACTTGTGGAAGGTTGAAAGGTTCAATATAGGTGAATGATGACCAAGGCTAACATTCTGCCTTTAAAGGGATAGTTCACCTAAACATGAAAATTCTCTCATAATTTACTCACCTCATGCCATCCTGGAAGTGTATAACTTTCTTTCTTCAGCAAAATGCAAATTAAGATTTTTAGAAGAATTTCTCAACTCTTTTGGAATATGCAAGTGAATGGATGCAAAGATTTTGAAGATCCAAAAATCACATAGGTCAGCATAAAAGTAATCCATATGACTCCAGAAGTGATTTGATAGGTGTGGGTGAGAAACAGATCAATATTTAAGTCCATTTTTACTTTAAATTCTTCTCCCTGCTCAGTCAATCTCCACTTTAACTTTCACATTCTTCCTTTAGTGTTTTTGTTGATTCACATTATTCATGCATATGCCCCCTACTGGGCAGGGAGAAGAATTTCTCTCAAAAAATATCTTAAATATTTATGTTTCTCACCCACGCTATATTACTTCTGAAGATATGGATTTAACCACTGGGGTCTTATGGAATACTTTTAAGCTGCCTTTATGTCATTTTTTTGAGCATCAAAGTTTTAGCACCCATTCACTTGCATTGTATGGGCCTACAGAGCTGAAATATTCTTCTAAAAATCTAAATTTGTGATCTGCAGAAGAAAGTCATGCACATCTGGGATGGCATGAGGGTGAGTAAATGATGAGAGAGTTTCATTTTTGGGTGAACCATTTCTTTAAAGGATGTATCTGTGAGGGATGAAATGCCACCTACATTTCAGATTGGCATTTCATGATGGAAGGTGATTGAGAAAAAAATCATTTTTCTAGTATTTCTGCCATCTAGTGGTATAAAATAAGACTTATTGAAGGGAGATAGAGTGATCAGAACCATAATTACATGCTCACAATGTTAGGATGACAAGGACAAATGCTGAAGATATGGATTTAACCACTGGAGACTTATGTATTATTCATGTGCTTGAAAATGTTGGTACCCATTCACTTGCATTGTATGGACCCACAGAGCATAAATATTCTTCTTATAACTTTCATTTATGTTCAGCAGAAGAAAGAAATGCATTACACATCTGGCATGGCATGTGGGTGTAAGAGTAAATTATTAGATCATTTTCATTTTTTGGTGAATTATCCCTTTAAGGAAAAAATATTTTGTTTTCTAATAAATGTGTCATTAAATAAATCAACTTACCTGATGTAGTATGTTGTATCATTCTAATAGGTGTAGTTGAGTCCAGGGGTGTTGCTGAGGCTTCAAGCGGTGGGGGAGAGAGGCACAGAAAAATGTATCACAATAAAATCTGATTTAGCATCAGTAAAATTATTGGTTGGTCATAGGATACTTGAAAACTCACCATTTGCAGGATCTGTTGAAATAAGGCTGTTATGTGTTCTTAAGCTGGTCACATCTGTAGTATCATAAACAAATTAGTTTAGATATTTTAACAATAGAGGGGGGAAACTTGTGTATAATTTTGGGCCAATATCAAAAACTAACAAAAACATAAAGAGTGTCACGAACACTGGTGAAGGCGCCTCCCCCTTCAGTCATCGGAGATCAGACTCACCGGAGTATTGTATTGACCTTAGAGACTACATTTCCCATAAGCCTGCATACCTAGGTCTGATTGCGCTACAGCTGTCCCTTGTTTTCTATCACTATTTAAACCATTACAGTTTACTCATTCTTTGCGAAGTCTTGTTTGCTCCGGCTACATTTCAAAGCATTACTCTGTCTATACCTATTGAGCTATCGTGTACCAACCTTGCTTTGTTTTCCGACCACGTTTGTTTACCACCTGCCCTGTTATTACTATTGCCTGCCTTTGATTACCGTTGTTTGCTGACTGCCTGCCCTGATCCTCTGCCTGTTTCACTCTCAACTTTGCCTGCCCTCTACATTATTGTCTGCCTGCTCTTCGACCCTGCCTGTACGACCTGAGTATTCTACTTTCAATAAAAAACTCATTTGTAATGAGTCTTCATTACAAAGAGAGTGTAAATAACATTAATAATGTTTGTGCTATGATCTGCTACCTGAAACCATTAGGTAATTTTACAAAAAGATAATGTAATTCAGTCACTGGCTGTTAGATCTGTCATGGTTTCTGTACTGGGTATTACAACCAAAGCTATTAAATCTGCAGAGCAAAAGTTGTCAACTTGCAACAAAAACAAAATAAGTATTCAAAGTGATTTGGGACTGCAGCTTTTCTCATCTCATAGGCTACAGGTTTTGGGGAGTTTAAAAGTGTTAATCAAATAATTTTAGGGCCTTTTGCAGATGTAAAAATGATCAAAATTAGTAAAGTACATTTACAGACTAAAAAATATTTATATGATGTTATAACCTCAAAACTATAACTCTAGAACAATCAAACAAAGTAACTCACTTCTTGCTTCCATTGTAGAGAGAGTTGGTATTGCTGACGTGGTTGACCAATCTGCTGAAATGTATTTTTGTAGGTAAATAGTAATGTAATCTCAATTATTATTTTTGACATAGCAAGACACAAATTGTATTGTGTGTAAGCCCAGAAAGCATTTGATTAAGGTAACAACTTTCTCAGAACTTAGGCAAACATTCTTTAAAGGTTCTCTCAAAGTTATGAAAAAACATTTTTGCAGGAACTTTAATACAACGTTATTTTAACAATTTCTCTCATTGATGAACATGCACGAAACCTCCAGAGGCCCAGCAATTAATATTTGTGTAGGATGGGGGCCTGGGTAGCTCAGAAAGTAAAGATGCTGACAACCACACCTGGAGTCGCAAGTTCAAATCCAGGGTGTGCTGAGTGATTCCAGCTAGGCTTCCTAAGCAACCAATTGGCATATTTGCTAGGGTGGGTAGAGTCACATTGGGTTCACCTCCTCGTGGTCCCTATAATGTGGTTCTTGCTCTCGGTGGGGTGCATGGTGAGTTGTGGATGGATGCTGTGGAGAATAGCATGAGCCTCCACATGTGCTAGGTCTCCACAGTAACATGTGATAAGATGCATGGATTGACTGTCTCAGAACTGAGACTCATCCTCTGCCACCCAGATAGTCACTAAGCCACCACAAGGACTTAGAGCACATTGGGAATTGGGCATGCCAAATTGGGAGAAAATAATAATAATACAAATACAATTTTGTGTAGAACATTTGTTATTTAAGTTTTCTTTACAGTGGTAAATCTTGGAAATAATACACATTGAAAATGATATTAGCCATTGTTCATCATAGGATATAGTGTAGTATTACCTCCGCCATGGTTTAATGTCAAAGATATTTCTATGTTTAAGATACATGGAGGATCTAGCTAAAGCAAGCAAAAGTACATTTCAGTGTAGGGTACAAAACTGTGTTCTGGGTGTTTCAGAGATACTAAATATTTTTGTAAAACTTCCTCTCCTTGGTCTATAAATATGGATTGAAATTTAATGCAGTTCAATTCAGCACATCGAATACAATATGAAAAAAAATATTCTTATTTCAATAAACAATTTTTATCATATGTATTTTATGCACCAAACACTATATTGACATTTAAAAAAGGGAAATGGTAAAACTTTTTTACTATGTCTCAGGAACTTATTGTAAGATGGCATCATAATAGCATGTAATGTAAAATATAGAGAACTTTGTAATGACAGAGTAGGCTGCATATATGAAAATAAACAAAAATATCAGTTCACACTTTAAATATATCTTATAAAATGAATTTCAAAATGTTCAAAGCTCTGTGATTTTTTGTTTTGTTTGTTTGTTTGTGTTTTTTGTGGTGGGCATGAATGTAATGTAATGGCGATTGAAAGATATACCTCAAAAGCCAGCTGTATCATATTTGATACATGGATTACAATGTATCAATAAAATAATAACCAAATTTTAACCAAGCACAAGTTGCTTATATTCAGAAAATAGTCATTTTAATATATTAGTAACAATATAATAATTACTCTCACTTTTACTTTATTAAAATAAGATGTAATTTATCCCAACATATGAGAATTTTAGTTGTAGTTGTTTACTGAAAATCTTGCCTTTAAAAAAATCTTGCTTAGTACATTTACATTTATGCATTTGGCAGACGCTTTTATCCAAAGGGACTTACAGCGCACTTATTACAGGGACAATCCCTCCAGAGCAACCTGGAGTTAAGCACCTTGTTCAAGGGCCCAACAGTGGCATCTTGGTTGTGCTGGGGCTTGAACCCCAGACCTTCTGGTGAGTAACCCTGAGCCTCAACCACTGAGCCACCACTGTCCCCAGTAGCCATTGTCATTGTGTGAAAAAGAGCAGCTTGCACATTTTTCTTGGACTTTTTGTGTGTGAAACCTGTATGAATGAAGTACAGGTTTCAAAAGACATGATGGTGAGTAGACAGGGTTGGGTAGGTTTCTTTTAAAAAGTATTCCGCTACAGATTACAGAATACATGCTGTAAAATGTTATTTGTAATGTATTCCGTTAGATTACTCAAGGTCAGTAAAGTAATTTAAATACTTTGGATTACTTCTTCAGCTCTGGCAGATTGTTTCACTCGTTTTGACTATAAACAAGTAAATAAAGTAATAAAATTGTTCTTGTTTAAGGATCATTAGATATTTTACAGGAAAACAATATTTAAATTCTCAGTAAGAATTGTTTTTGTTGTTGTTGTTTGTTTTTTTGCAATACATTTTTGCCTTAATATCAAATGTCTTACTAGAGATAAAAAAAAAAAAGTTATGCTCTAACGTGCATTTTCTTCATGGAATTCAATATAAAATATAATCGCACCTGGTCACAGATGCATGTAAAGGCAAGAAAGAGCATTTTAGCTTAGCATAAAGCTAAATGTTGACATGACAATTTACACAAGGTAAACAATTTTTGCTGCTTCAAACCCCCACAGTGTGTACACAATGACAACCTTTTCTGATCGTATGTAGATTCTGTTCATAGAATGGGGGAGAAAATATATTGTTTGTAGCTTTCTCTACAATGTTAATGGCTACAGGTTAGCATTTCTTGTTAAAAATAACCTAACTGCATAAAAACATTGAAAATACGTAATTGAATGTATATTGGATTTGTTTTATCTGTGCAGCTGCATCACTGCCTGGTTTGGGACTTGCACCGTTTCGGACCGCAAAGCCCTGCAGAGGATAGTGAGGACAGCTGAGAAGATCATCGGGGTCTCTCTTCCTTCCATCAAAGACATTTACAAAAAACACTGTATCCGCAAAGCAACCAGCATTGTGGACGACCCCACACACCCCTCACACAAACTCTTTACCCTCCTCCCATCTGGCAAGAGGTACCGAAGCATTCGGGCCCTCACGGCCAGACTGTGTAACAGCTTCTTCCCCCAAGCCATCAGACTCCTCAATACTCAGAGACTGGTTTGACACACACGTGTCCTGAGTTGCACTTTAATTACTGTCACTTTATAACTGTCTGCTACCTCAATAACTGCTATGTGCATAGAACACTATCTCATAGTATGTTATGTTTACATTTTTAGAAACGGTCATCTTTTTGCACTACTGAGTACTGGTCGACGCTGCACTGTGTCTATTGTCCTGTTCATTGTCAGAAATTTGTTGTACTGTCCCGTACTTTTTGCACATGTTTGCACGTGCACTTTATATAGGTATATATAGGTTTTTTATATAGGTATTTTATTTCGTTGTGTTGTCTCATGTGGTCCTGTGTTGGTCCTTTGTTGTTTTTATGTAGCACCATGGTCCTGGAGGAACGTTGTCTCGTTTTGCTGTGTACTGTACTAACTGTATATGGTTGAAACGACAATAAAAACCACTTGACTTGACTTGACTCAAAGCATTTCTATCTGCTTTTTAAGTTTTAGAAACATGATGCAGCTTCTATATTAAGCTTACAAGGGAAAGTTCCTCAATGAATCAAGAATTTGATTGTGGAACCCTGTTAGCACAATACAAAATCACCAAAACTACAGAAATGTCTACTGCATGACTTGCAGTGGCAGGGATCAAACCCACAAAATTTGAAACTACAGTCAAGAGTTTTACACACTGAGCCACTTGTCTGTCATGGATGAGCAAAAGCAAAGTGTCAGTGATCAAACCCACAACTTTTGGAACTAATGTCAAGTGTTTAACACACTGAGCCATTTGGTTGCCTTGACTCACCAATAGCCGTCATCCAGAGTTTTGAGTCAGCAAACAATTGTAGATTATCTTTTGATCTATAAGTGGCACTGTCTCCAAACTGCTCAGTTATCTTCAGGAGATAATGCCAAAGATGCATACCAAATTTCTTTAAAATCTGCGTTTAAAAAGATATGTCACTTTTTAATAAATTCACTTTGGCTGAGGGACAGTATGGTTGATATGAGAAAATTTGGTATTGTCGAAATCCTCATGACCTACAGGATCCATAGACGCCATCCTCAATAAATAAATCAGCAATTATTATGACTCCTTCAAAACATATTGGCAAAAATATCACTTTTTCACATCTTTTGACCCATAGGTGGTGCTGTCTCTGAAATTTGCATGCACCCTCAGGTCATGGTCCTGATAAAGCATACCAATTTATGTTTTGATATGACAAACTGTTGCCGAGATATAACCTTACATCTATTTTTTCTTCAACCTTGTTAACTTTTCAACAGTGGTGAAAATCCAAATTCTGTATTATTAAATCTGTGCAGCTTTGACTGGAGATTTATTAAGCCATTGTTTGGGCAAATCAGAAGAAATTTCAAGGAAGTGTAGAAAAAAATTATAAACATTATCAATAAATGTCAATATGGAGAGTCTTGTGGCGCCATTTGAGGAGCGGACATGTGAAGGGCGAGCTCTGCGTTTTATTACTATTTGTGTCATAAACTGTGAGATTTGATACACCCTGATTCTTAACTGTTCTAGGAAGACAATATGTAAAATACTTCAAAATCCTCAGGCTCTGGAGATATTAAAAGGCACTTACGTGCTCAAGCTGAAGCCCATGAATAACAAGCCGAAAGCCCAGGACTCAATTCAGCCGGTGCGGTGGAAGAGATTCACCAGGATGGCACAAGACACAAGAAGGGGATGCCAATGAAGGTCATTGCAGACTTGGAGGATCTTGCTGTAAAACGTCGATCAGTCTCTGCAATTCAGATGAAATGAATTGAGATGGTTACAAAAATGTCAGACATCAAGAAACAGATTGATTATCTGGAGTCATCGGAGAGGGAATTAGCTGCTAATTCGCTAGCAACCAAGGAGGATTTGCCATGTGTCTGGGAAAAAACTAGAGGATTAGGAGAATTGTAATTGACAAAACAACATCCGAATTGTTTGAATTCCTCAGCATGAGGAAGGCTGATACATGGTAAAATTCCTAGACGGGCTCCTTCCTAGTCTGCTCGACATAACAGGCCATAAGCTGGAAATTGAGTGAGCTCACAGAGTCCCGGCTCAGAGATCCACTGAGGGGAAAGGCCTCTATCAATTCTGGCCAAATTGATAGGGCTCTTGTAGGCATACGAGAGCAATGGGGCTCTCTCTCGTAGGCATACATGGACTGTTTGAGTTTAAAGGGATGGATGCCGGTTGGCGCTGTCATGCACGGTGGATTAATGTGCATGTTTTTCTTTTTTCTGTTTGTTTGGTTCTGGGGAAGTTTGATTTTTGCACTAATGTTAGAATGTGTTCTTTATAATCTTGTTTTTGATACACAATCTATTTTTTCTAATATATCAAATGTCAAATGTAATATGAGTATGAGATAATATGAGATTATTAAGGTTATTTATTTTCTTAAATGTAAGAAATATAATATAGTTTTTCTTCAAGAAACGCATCTTTCCCTGCAGGAAGTTGAAAAATTTGGGAAGATATAGGGTGGGCATTTTTTCTTTAGTGCTGGCTTGAGTAAGAGCAGGGGAGTCATTACATTATTAAGTAAGCATCTACAATTCAAATGTCTCAAACAGTTTAAAGATAAATTAGGAAGAGTCATTATAGTTTTAACAGAAATTCAGGGACAAAGGTTTATTTTGGCTCATATTTACACACCTAATGCTGATTATCAGGGCTTTTTTATAGATCTTGAATGTGTTGTAGAAATTTTAATACTCATTGATCAGTAATAGTCATTGCAAGGGAATACCCCTGTGTCTGAGGAATGTAGAAGGGGAGGATCTGCTTCCCTTGGAGACCTTGGGGAAAAACAAGTCAGCCCTCCCCTTCAGTGTCTCACTCATGGCACAGAGTAATTCCTGTGTAATGACTGGGTCCTTCTTGCAAGAATAAATTCTTTTAAAAGACTGTTTGATTCAGAGTGTCTCTTACGCAGTGATAATGGTTGGTTAATAATTTTTGCCACAACAATTTGGTGTCAGAATAGTGGGATCCCTTGGAAGTGCCTTCTGGACCTGAGAGCGGACAGTGTTTGGCCACCTGGACTGAGATGTTCCAGCTCTACCTCATAAGCTTAAGAGAGAGGGACTGACTGCATCAGGGCCAGGAGAATCAAACGAACCCGTGGCAACCCAAATATCTCTGATAAGAGACGACTAAATTATTTTCTTTTGGTATAAGAGTGAGTGAACCATAGTGGCTGAGACTGTTTTCTGTGGTGTGAGTACAAGAGGTTCTCGAGCAGAAACTGAGACCTACGAACAGGTCAAGAGGTTTTCTAAACAGAGACTGAGTTCTCGCAAAAATTGTTTAATTAAGTTAGCTAAAATACTGAGTGCTGGAACGTACTCCAGAGAAAGATTTTGAGTAAACCGTAATTAACAAAGCACTAGGGAGTGCACCCTTATCTGATCTTGGGTTAAGAAATCAGATCTGTTGGAGACGTCCGACAGATTATTAGACGTGCGTCGAACAGTAAATCCACAGAGAAACAGAAACAGCCAGTATGGGGAAGTCTCAAAGCAAGCTTGCCAAATTTGATACTCCGGTTTTCTGTCAAATGACAAAAAACTATAGGAGAAAATGTATGCAGGACATAGAGAAACTGATCAAATACCATGATTTCCACAGGAGAGGGAACACTGAGCACGACTAGACTGAGAGTGGTGCGAGAATCAGTGGAACAGGGCAGCGAGGCACAAAAAGGTTGTTGTGGTTGCGTTCAACATGTGTGTAAAAAATGTGAACAGACAGTGGGCTGTTGGCTTAAGGAAGCAGATAGAAGAGAACGAAAGCAAATGCAGAAAGAATTAGCATGTAGGATTGAAAAGTGTAGGAAAAAACTAAAATAAAATTATGTGAAAGATCTGTTTGTGTGTCAGCACCACCAGAACCGACTAATGAAAAGTATGTTTGTGTTTCCCCACATGCAACGGCGATTGTGCCAGCGCCGCAGGCATATAATCATCATTATCCCGTTGCGGAGCTGAAAGCCCTGAAACTGAACCCCGACCTTGACTGCTCTCTGCCCAGAAGACAAGCTCCACAAGCAGCTCCTCCCGACTTGGACAGAGAAGGAGACCTGAATTAACTTTTTTTTCTGAGAACTGAGATCTGTGAACGCAAGCTGTGAAAGCAAGTTACATTTAATGGAAGAGCAGGCGGCTGACCTCCACCCTGGCACACGCTGTGCATGCAGAGGAACAGCTGCTGACAAAGTCAAGGCACAGGGGGAAAAAGATCTTCGGCTGGCAGTTGTGCGACTACAATCTAATGTCAGCGCATCGAAACCACAGCAGAAATGGGCCGACAAAAAGAAGAGAGGCTACAGAAACCAGCGGAAGTGGAATTGCGTCTTGTGTGAGACTGACGACCATGAGTTCAGAAAATGCACGAAATGCAAACTGTGCAAACAAGAGGGACACTGGGCTACAGACTGTCCGGGGAAGAAAAAAGGCAGACTGAAGCAAGCAGAGCGGAGAGCAGTGAGGAGGGTGTCGAGCTGAGGGTGATCAGCTGCTGGCTACAGAAAAGGGAAGTGAACATTTTTTAACCACACACACATACAACACGCACACATGCACTGATTTACATACTGCTCTCTGCAATGAAGACAATGCTTGCAAATCTTTGAGTGTGACTGATTAAGCTTTATGTGATAAAGTTTCTTATGAATGTTTGAGAATGTATAAAAGTTCAGGGTATTTACAAATGTTAGTTGATGGGACATTAGTAGATTTTTTGGTAGATTCTGGGGCTAGCGACCATGTGACTTGCCATATGTACCAAAACTGACAGGTTCAGTGCATGAGATAACTTTGGCCTCGGGCCATTTGATTTCTGAAAAATTCACAGTGCCCTTGGAGTGTGAGACGGAGAAGGGGAGAACATTTAAACATGCGTTTCTGTGTTCACCAGCTTGTCCGGTACCTCTAATGGCCAGAGATTTAATGTGTGAATTGAATTTGACCCTCACTTCCTTTGGGATTAGCATTGAGGTAGAACCACAAATATGTTGTTCTAAATTTGGACCGCAGTGGGTATATGAATGGCGTGTGAAAAATGATGATTGGGCATAAATGAACTTGAAATTGGCAAAAGATCGAACAATGTCATTTAACACAGAAATTATGACGCCTGACCAATTGCATTGCATGTCACATGTCATAACTGAACGTGAACCACAATATAAGGAGGGGTGGTTTAACGGGGTAGAAAATGAGACTGTGAAATTTGATAAGATTTTCTGGACAGAAAATGTGTGTGCGCTCTCAGCTTGCCTGACAGAAAAACAAATGCAGTTCTATTTGATAGCAGGAGGCACTGAGCCACACTTATCAGCGACCAAGGCCAAAGAGCAGCTGTGAGCAGATCTGGGCCCTTTTATGAGAGAATGCATAAAAGCAACAGATTGGGCTGAAATAAGTGCAGAAGTGAAACACAGCAGAAGTGTTGGAGCATTTATGTCAAAATGTGATTTGAGATTGAAGTACAGTATGTGGATGATTTGTTGATCTGTGCATGTGATGAAGCTACATGTGTGGCTGACTCTGTGTCCCTTTTGAAGCACCTAGAAGGAGAGGGACACAAAGTCAGTCTTTCAAAATTGCAGTTTGTGAAACAGGAAATAAGGTTTTTGGGATATGTTATCAGACCAAACAGTAAATCCATCTGTGACAAACGTGTACAGGCCATAAAAGATGTGCCAAAACCAATTACGAAAAAACAATTATTGTCATTTTTAGGAATGTGTGCTTAATGTCTTACATTTATTCCTAATGATGCCATTCTTGAACAGCCTTTACGAGCCCTGATGACAGGGAAAGGGCTGAGCTCATGTGACAAGCTTGTTTGGACAAGCGAAGCCGAGGAGGCGTTTGCTAACATGAAAGTACAAATGGCTCTGGCTCCCACTTTGGGTCTGCCAGATGTAAACAAATCGTTTGTTCAGATGGTTGATGAGAAAAATGGGTTTATGACATCTGTTCTTTTGCAGACTCATGGAGACAGACTGCGACCTGTGGCATATTTTTCAACCAAACTTGATGCAGTAGCAGCAGGTCTATGACACTGTTTGAGGTCTGTGGCAGCTGCTGAACTGGCAGTACTGGCATCCAGGGAATTTGTGGGGTATTCTGATTTAACTTTGATGGTTCCACACGCACTCTCCATGATTTTGCAAGAACAGAGAACGTCACATTTATCTGCAGCCCGATGGCTGAGGTACCACACCATTTTATTGGACATGCCAAACATAATTTTAAAAGATGCACAACTTTGAATCCTGCCACACTTCTCCCCACAGAGGAAGATGGCGAGGAACATCACTGTTGTCTGTCAGCACTTGAACAGGTGTGCACACCGTGTCCAGATCTATTAGACATGACATTAGACAATTGTGACATGGATGGGTTGGCTTCCAAAGATCCACAAACAGGAAAAAATAAGGTTGGTTACGCGATAAACTGCCATCAAATTATTCAGCTCAGGCAGCTGAACTGGTTGCTTTAACAGAAGCATGTGTAGCAGGGTAAAGTGTACCCATGTTGGTCATTGGCCAGTGTCATGTAAAAACATTGAACCTATCAGCAGTCTGGTGTTATGGTATAAAATGGGGAGGTTTTTTTGTCACTGGGGATGCGTTGTCACCCGTACCGCCCCTTTACAGAAGTTGCCATTTTTTTGAATGGGATAGTATCTGGAGTGCCGTCTCTGCATTGTGCTGCTGTGCATAGGCTGCCCCTGGCTTTAAGCTCATCAACGAACAAACAACTGCATGTTATGGTCAGTGACCGTGCATAGTACCGCGTTGTGAACATCTCCCGGTTGAGTGACAAGATCAAGGGTTTCATCTCTATTACGGGACGAGATGCGCGTCTTTTGATGTAACGCACTGTCTGCCTTGCCTGGGCTTATTCCGGTCATTGTCGTTGTGGAGTGAACTTCGTGTGCTTTTTTGTAACAGCGGGCCCAGAGGATTGCTCGCCGCAGAGGAAGAACAAAAGTAGTCGTGACTATTTTCTGTCTGGCTTGCCCGTCGATCGTGGCCTTATTTTGTTTCATTCTTTTATTTTTGTTTCTTGTTTTGCTGTGAATTGTAATTGATAATTTCCCTTTTTGTTTTGTGCTAATTTTTGCTTGTATTGTATGTAATTTATTTTTGTAGGTTTAAACTTATTTTGAGTTACAAGATGAGCTTGAATATTGTCTTTGTATATTTTTCTCCCATGTTTGTGAACTGACTTTTTTTCTTTATTTGGGGCTGGTTAGTACTAGCTAATCAGTGTTTAGTGTTTGTCCTTTTCTCCTATGTAATTGGGGTGGTGGGGGAAGTGTATAGAGGAGGGGTTTAGCTGCTGTTTAACAGTGTTCACCTTGAGTGCCGTGCTCCTTTGAATTGACCTCACCAGAGTGTGTGTGTGTGTGGGTACTAAGTGTGGTGTGTAAATTTAGGGTCACAGCAGGCCATCTCCCTCCCTTAAGCTTTCTTTTGTATTTATTTGTTTTTTTTGTATTTATTGTTTATGTATATTGAATTTTTCTAAAGTGTTTTTCTTGTTTTTTTTCGTTTCTTTCTGACATGTGAATATTGCGCCCTCAAGATATTAATGTATTGATGGTTTTAATTTTTGTATTTGAATAAAGCAGCCTCATCTTTGGTACTCCCTGGTCTATGTCTCTCTGCTCACCCATTTTTCGGTAACGAACCTGTGCGCCCCCTGTTCTGGGGCTGGTAGTTCCTGGTATATACCGGGTGGCGTAGTTGAACGTTAGTATAATTATTGGTGCTTCTTACAGTTCCTTCTAGTACCTGATGCCCCTGGTCACACATGTAAACTCATGGCAGACAAATGGGTGACAATTTACACAGATTCACGTTATGCCTTTGGGGTAACACACAATTTTGGTGCTTTATGGAAGCACAGAACATTTTTGGAGTCAGATGGTCATACAATATTAAACTCATCTCTTGTGTCTGAGCTTTTGAGGCCATTCTTTTACCAGACAAGGTCGCGATTTGCAAACGCGTAGCGCACACTAACGATAACAGTTCAGTCTCAACAGGAAACGCACGAGCAGACACGGCAGCGAAGGCCGCGGCAGCGATGGAGACAAAAGAGACTACGTGTGCTTTGATATCTGACAATAACCTCAACATTCCTTCTTGTTTACAGAGCATGCAAACTTTTTCCACAGGCAAGGAGAAAAACAAGTGGAAGGTGGCTGGCTGTAGTTTTAAGGAGAATGTGTGGATGAGCTGTGATGGCATGCCTTGTTTACCCAAACACTTCTTTCCTCATTTTGGAATGGTGATACACGGGTTAGACCATGTATCAAAAGCGGGGATGGTTGTGGTTTACAAAGGGTTTCATGATATTTGCTGAAAATATTTGCAAAAGATGTGTCTTTTGTAACACACATAACGTGGCAAGAGGGATAAAAACACCTATAGTATCTCAACCACCATCAGGGTGGCCTTTTGAGTATATGATGATGGATTTCATCGAGTTAACCCCTTGTGGGAAACAGAAATACTGCCTGGTGATGGTTGACATGTGGTCCAAATGGGTTGAGGCCTTCCCAACCTCGAAACAAGACTCAGCAGCAGTAGCGAAAGCTCTTTTAACCGAGATTGTTCCGAGATGGGAAATTCCAAGAAAAATCAGCTCGGACAGTGGGACACACTTTGTCAATGAAGCAATAAAGCAGGTGGATCAGTTTTTGGAAATTGACATGAGAACACACTGCAGTTACCACGCTGCCAGTGGAGGCGCTGTTGAGAGGGAGACTCAAACGATCAAGAACAAAGTGCTGTGAGGAAACTGGGCTCACATGGGTTAAAGCACTCCCAATTGTGTTGATGTACACCAGAATGAGAAAAAGAGTCAAAACAAATTTATGTCCATTTGAAATACTCTTTGGTAGATCACCATTCATGAGAATAGAGGGGCGGAGAGAAATACTGCCATCAACAGAGCTGTATGAAAATGACATTTTGAATTATTGCAAAGAAATGTCTTCTCTGTTGTCCAATGTTTGTGTTCAGGTGAAAGCTGCTCAGGGAAAGGTTGCTGAAACAAAATCAGGCCTGGCGATTTCATTGTGATTCGTGACCTGAGGAGAAAGAGCTGGAAGGCGAAAAGGTGGTTGGGACCATTCCAAGTGCTACTGATGACTCACACGCCGGTGAACGTCGCAGAGAGAGCAACATGGGTTCATGCCAACCACTGCAGGAAAGTTCCACCCACGTCGCAAGAGAATCAGCAACAGGAGGAGATTGTTCCGAGTGAATGTCAATAAAGGCCGAGATCAAGTTTGAACACCAAGTACCACTATCAATGGAAGAGCAAGGCCAACCACAGAGAATAACATGGCCTGTGTGCAGAGTGAACCCCATCATGTGGTCACAAGCAGTAATCATCGTGAAAAGGTATGAACTGAAAAGAATTCAAGAACAATGCGAGACGGTTTAAAGCAGAATGGTCTGACTGCAGGGTCAGAATCAACGTGAAGGACAGAACAGCGGACAACTGTTCAGCCATCATCAACGACAAAGAAGTCAACTTCACATGCCCATTCAGCAAGCCACATGAAACTTCACCTGCAGCAGTGTGGGTGTGTGGCAACAGGGCATTTCATCGGATGCCAAAGAAATGGTCAGGGTGTTGTTATCCAGCTTTGATGAATGTGGGTACAATGGTAACAATTAATAAGATAAATGGGCTAGCATGGACAGTATTAGCAATAGCTAATTGCACAGAAAATGCTTTGACAATGATAAATGATGAAATGAAACAGTTAAGAGATGCGGTCATTCAAAACAGGTTGGTTCTTGATATGTTAACTGCAGAGAAAGGGGGAGTTTGCAAAATGTTGGGAATGTCTTGTTGTTTCAATATTCCAGATCACAGCGACAACATCACAAATGTAATTGAACACATGAGAAAAGCCGTACAGGAGCCAGAACATGTTGAGAGTACATGGTTTACTTGGTTTATGAATCTTTGGGGAGGATGGGGGTATTGGCTGACTCAAACTGTGTTACCAATTGCGGTGATAGGATTGTTGATATTATGTTTACCATGCATCATAACGTGTGTTTCCAGAATGTTTTGATATGTAATGAGGGTTATAAGCAGCGGTCATCCGTGTTACGAGATGACGTACAAGGTGAGCGTTTGAAATGAGGGATTTTATTCTACTTTTATTCTTTGTATTTTTATAGCCTGCTGACATAACCAAAATGTTAAATTGATGTGTTTTTCCTACTTAATATGTAGACTATTTCTTGTTTATACTGAGGTGACTGAGGGTCTGATTTTATGTCGGAAGTGCAGTAACAGTGTTTACTCATTTAGCCCGGCTTCAGATAAAGTATTTTACTTGCTTGCTAATACTTAAGGGACTATCCCCACAAAACCAAAAAAAAGCTTTTTTACTTTTTCCAAATGTTATTTCACAAATGTTTAAGAGAGTGATCATTTATGCAAAAATCAGAGATGAAGAGTGTAAGTGTGATGATATGACTTAAAATTTGTCTTATTGTTTATTATTGTGATTGAGTAATCTGAATGATAAAAACCAGGGAATTGTTGTAGAAATTTTAATACTCATTGATCAGTAATAGTCATTGCAAGGGAATGCCCCTGTGTCTGAGGAATGTAGAAGGGGAGGATCTGCTTCTGTTGGAGACCTTGGGGAAAAGAGTTCTAAAAAACAAGTCAGCCCTCCCCTTCAGCGTCTCACTCATGGCACAGAGTAATTCATGTGTAATGACTGGGTCCTTCTTGCAAGAATAAATAATTTTAAAAGACTGTTTGATTCAGAGTGTCTCTTACACAGTGATAATGGTTGGTTAATAATTTTTTGCCACAACAAATGGATGCTGCAAGCTGCTGGCACCCCTCATGATATAATATTGGGAGGAGACTTTAATCTTTTGATGGACTCAATAATTGATCATAGTGAAGAAAATGTGTGTTAGCCCCCTAGAGCATCATTGATGCTTCACAGGATGTGTGAAAATCTTGGACTTATAGATATCTGGAGACTTTTGAACCCATCTGGTAGGGACCATACATTTTTTTCATCAGCCCATAAGATTTATTCTAGAATAGATTTTATATATATATATATATATATATATATATATATATATATATAAGTCCCTCATTTCATCTGTTGTTGATTGCTCAGTTGGAAGTTGATTGCTTAGTCTCAGATCACACCCTTGTGAGTTTAGAGGTGTTGCCACATATGGAGAAAAAGAAATCATATAGTTGGTGCTTTAATTAATCCCTTTTGCAAAATCCTGAATTTCAACAAATGTTAAAGGCTGAAATTAATGTTTATATGGAGACCAACTGGTTCTCAGTATCCACTGTGGGCGTGACTTGTGAGGCACTTATGGCATTTCTTAGGAGCCAGATCATACAATATGCCTCATTCATTAAGATATACAAGGCACGAGAACTCATGGAACTGGAAGGAAATATTAAAAGTGCTGAGGCAGAGCTGAAGCCCCAAATGTTGTCTGATGGCCTCAGGGAATTGACCTGATTGGAATACAGATATGAGGCTATTTTGTCACAGAAGGTTGAGTTTTGGTAATTCAGGGCAAGGCAGTCATACTTTGAGTTGGGGGACAAAGCAGGGAAGCTTTTGACTAGATACATAAAGCAGAGAGAGTCTTATTCTACCATTCCCTCAGTGAAATCTGCTGGTGGTGGTATATTTACCTTGGCCATTAATATTAATAATGCTTTTAAAGAATTGTATCTAGATCTTTGTAGTTACATGTCTTCGTCTATTGATGAAGATATAAGGAATTTTGTGGAACCATTATAACTCCCTAAACTGACGATTGAGCAAAAAAATTATCTTGATTCTGAGATAACCTTGGAGGAGCTTGGCGAGGTAATTAAGGCCTTGTCTATAGGTAAGGCTCCGGGGCCAGATGGCTTTGCGGCAGAATTTTTTAGATCTTATGCTACAGATCTGGCTCATTTTTTGTTAGAAGTTTATACAGAATCATTAAAGAAGGAAAGCTTCTGCCAACACAAGCCTGGATCAGTCTGATTCTTAAAAAGGACAAAGATCCAAGCACGTGTAAAAGTTACCTTCCAATTTCCCTTATCCAGCAACAAAAATTCTGGCTAACCGAATAAGTAACGTTAGTACATCTCTTATACATATAGATCCGTTGGGGTTTATTCTGGGCTGCAGCTCTTCTGATATCATTATACATTTCATCAATAATCATGTGGTCAGTGGTGAAAGATCAGACTCCGGTCGTGGTCATCTCACTTGACACAGAAAAAAGCATTTGTTATGGTAGAATGGGATTATCTGTTTAAGATTTTGGAAATGTATGGTTTCGGGAAGTTACTTTATAGACACCCTGTAGCGGCAGTACAAACGAATGGATTAATTTCAGATTATTTTACTCTGAACAGGGGCATCCAGTAGGATTGCCCTCTTTCCCCATTATTGTTCTGTCTTGCCTGGAATCATTAGCAGTCACGATAAGAAAGGATGAGGATTTCCCAGGGGAGGTGGCGGGAGGTATGGCGCATAAGCTTTTGCTTTACACAGATGATATTTAATTATTTATCTCCAATCCTACTAGATCCATGGCTTGTTTCCACAGAATTATTCATTCAATTTCTAACTTGTCAGGATACAGAGTCAATTATTCTAAATCTGAAGCTTCGGCTCTGACAACGTACTGCCCAGTAACAGCTTTCCAGCCGGGTGCCTTCCAGTGGCCCAAACAGGGCATTAGGTATTTGGGCATTTTCTTCCCAGCAAATTTGTCTGATTTAGTTAATTGTTCATTTTGATCCCTTAATAAAAAGGTATCAAACATTTGGCTCATTGGTCGCTTCAAACTGAGAGAGCCCCTCCTTGGTTTTGAATTGAACAGGAAGTCCTTGCCACTTTTGTGCCAGTACAAAGCCTTTCTATTAAACTAACCAGTGAAGTTAAGTCACATCCCATTATCTCGCATTTGCACGTGGTATGGACAAAAGAGTCCAGAGTGTTTAATTCTGACATTTATTTAAATGTTGCCTCGAGCATATGGCTGAACCCTAAATTACATATCGAAAGGTCCTCTTTCTGATGGTCAGAGTGGATTGCGAGGGGGGTTACTACACTTGGTGACCTATACGAGAGTGGAGTGTTTAGATCTTTTGAAAATTTGGCTCAACACTTTGAGATTCCTAGATCTCAGTTCTGTAGGTATTTACAGCTGTGCCACCCACCTGCACCCCAAAAGGTGATTACTGCTTTTGGAAAAGTTTTTGAGGCATCAGTGTATTACTCCCTATTAATTCAGAGTTTGGGGGAATGGAGCTTTAACTTCTATCAAGATATTATGGGAGAAAGATTTAAACTTGGTATTGGAGGAGGAAGTGTGGGCTAGGATTCAAAAACATTTCAAGCCTGCGTCTAGAGATGCAAGGGTGCAATTCAAGATATTTCATAGATTCTATTGGACCCTCCTCTAGATTGTATAGGCTTAGTCTTAAAGACACACACATCTGCTGGCGATGCCAATCAGAAGATGGAAACATAATCCATGTTTTTTGGTTGTGTGTTAAGGTGTGTGAAGGTTCAGAGTTGTAAGTGTGACATTTTGGGCACTCAAATTTTACTTTGTCTCAGATTCTGTATTGTGTGTGATGGGGCAGTCATAAATTTGGGGGATAATCACATAAAAAATTGGGTTCTGACCAGTCTCATGATTGGCAGGCAAATTATTTTAGGGGATGGAAGTGAGATGGAGTGCCCTCATTTTCGAAGTGGTGTGTGGAAATGGGGAAATGGGCAGCTTTCGAGTAGCTTTCGAGTAGGTGGCAAGTGTAAGGCTGGGGTTTTGGGACATCTATTAAGAAATGGTGCATTTATTAAGCATTTTTGTGTAGTTTAGTTTAAATATGTATGTTTATTATATTTTCTTTTTTGTTTTCTTTTTGTATGTGTGTGTGTGTGTGTGTGTGTGTGTGTGTGTGTGTGTTATTATGTGTGACCACAGGGGTGTTCATGCTGCGTCAGTGTGGCATTGGTGAATGGGGAGGGATATTAGTGGGTGTTGTATGTGAAATGTTGATTTGTTGTATATGTGTTGGGTTTTTCTTTGTTGTGTATATATGAATAAAAAACAAATTTAATTGCAAAAAACAAAAAAATATGTCAATATGGTGGAGAGGCAGTATGGCTGATATGGGAAAAACTAGTATCACTGAAATCTGCATGACCTAATGAATCCACAGACAAAGACCCTTGAAAAGTTAATTTTCAAATTTCTTGACCCATAGGTGGCACTGATGCGAAACCCTGCATAAGACACAGCATTGCTGAGATACAGCCTCAAATTTGATTTCACGGCCACCTTATTAACTATTTGTTTGTATAACTTTACAAGTCAAATATCAAACATCTTTATAATTCATTCTGTGCGGCTCGGTCTGAATATTATTTTGAGCCATTTTGTGTGCAAATCAGGCAATGTTTGAAGGAGCAGAAGTGAAAAAATTAAAACATTAAGTGAAAACAATACACTGTATTGGGCAGAGTTTTAATATAAGGTGTCAAGAAGAGTGTAATCAGAAAAAAAATAATTGTGTTTCTAGGACAAACGGTTCAAAAGATACACACAAAAGAAGTAGAGTTTTATAGAGTTTGTACTATTTTGTGTGGTGTCTATTCTTGCCCATCCCTAATTTTCCTACATACATTTCTATGGACTGCCATAGACTCCCATTAGGAAGAATACTAATGGATACAATAGGGGCTACAGCACCTTCTGTGCTTGGCCCCTAGCAATAATAATAATAATAATAATAATAATACTAATGAAAACAATAGGTGCAACAGCACCTTTGTGCACGGCCCCTAATAATACCAATGGATACAATAGGTGCCTGTGACGAGGAGGAGGGTGGAACCGTGTCGTGACTATGCACGTCCGGCCCCCAATTGGGCTGATCAGCCGAGGAGAGGGATAAGTGCAGTGGAACATGACAGTTTGGGAGAGAGAGAGCCACATGCAGCTGCCATGTGTGTTTGTGTTATGTGTCTTTTTGTTTAAATTAAATATTATTTTTACTGTTCAGCCGGTTTCTGCCTCCTTTGCAAACCTTAACCCTGTTATATTGGTGCTGAATCCCGGGAAGGAGGAGGGATGCGCTGTTGTGGAGTTCTCGCCACTATCATCCACCCAAAGGAGCAGCCGCTGCCATCCACCGAGGGACAGAGGAGTTGCTGCCGGCTGCCTGGAATGGTGGAGCCACCACCAGGGGTGGAGTTCCCCCAAACCTGCCGCCAAAATACGGAGGGTAAACCTGCAGCAATCTTTTGGCAACAATAAAGCATTTGCAGCCAAGCTCATTTGCATGTGAAAATAATGAGTGGGAATTTGCAGCAAAATAGTGGCAAGTTTGCATTAAGTTTGACAGAACTATTGATTTTTGTAAGAGTTCTCATTCAGTCTAACATATTTGAAAGAGTTTTCTTGAGCACTAAGCTTATTTAGCTCTAAAACTTTAAAGTATAATACACATTCAAAACAAACAAATTGCAAAATCGCCAAATCAACCAATGAAAACAAATAATTATCATTACTGTAAATCACTTACCTTGCGAGTTCACCTCAAGAAAAAAACATTTGTAGTAATGAGGATGAACAGGGACATTTCAAAGTGTTTGTGAATAAGAAGTGGACAATGGAATCTTGTCTAAAAGTGTTTCATAGGGAAGCAGGTAATGATACCTTACAGTAGGCAAAAGTCAACATTTGAAACGTCTGTTCAACCAGAAACCTTTGTAGAAGTATAGCAAACCAATTATAATGTATCAATCTGGAAATAAAATCATCACAATCAGTCCAAATAAAAAAATAAAACCGTGATGATTACAGTACATCATGACATTTACATTTATGCATTTGGCAGACGCTTTTATCCAAAGCGACTTACAGTGCACTTATTACAGGGACAATCCCCCCGGAGCAACCTGGAGTTAAGTGCCTTGCTCAAGGGCCCAACAGTGGCATCTTGGTGGTGCTGGGGCTGGAACCCCCGACCTTCTGGTCAATAACCCTGAGCCTCAACCACTGAGCCACCACTGCCCCTTCACTGTCATGACTTGACAGTGAAGGTGTTTCAAAGTCCACTTTCACTTTACATGCATCAGCTTTTGTTATTAGTTGTGGAGAAGTGGAAAAGGAGAAGTGCAGTGGTCCATAAATGTAATAATGAGTCACATAAATCCTTAATGCGACCTTTTGTGTGAAACAAAATGTGGTTGTCTGAATAGAAAACTTTCAGAAAAAGGCTGAATTGCCGGCTTGTTCTGGATAACTCTATATGATATTCCTATGTAGAGTGGCATAATAGTGTAAGCTAAATAAATATGGAACTGAGTATACAGTACTGATAGGAACAAACATTTCTTTATAAAACCATGAATGTGTCTTTGATAAGACTGTTCTGTATGACAGTCAAAACTGAATTTCAACTGCTAGCATTAGCATTAGCTTGCTCAACCCGGCTGAAAAACTCCATCTTGGTGGTTTTTCTGGCCACAGCTAGTTTAAGCTGGTCTAACAGCCTGACCAAGCTGGTGTTCAGCTGGTTTAGCTGTTCAGCCCACTGGTCTCCCAGCCTGACCAGTTAGCCTCTTTAGGCTGGTTTAAGGTTTGTTTGTTTTTTCAGCCGGGTTGCCTTTTGGGTTTGTGTTTCCTGTGTTTCCTTTCATCGTTTATGGCTTTTTTTTTGTTTTGCTGTTTTACTTAACATCAAAACTAGCCATTTATGTTCTTATACTGATATTGTTCAGAAGGATATGTCCCAAATTGCCATCCACTGCCTCCTGTGATGTAGACAAGTGGGATTTGTTTGTCCTATTTTGAGAGAAAAAAGCACCTCCCTCATCTATAAAACCCAGCAAATACTGAATTTTAGTTGCAACACAACAACATTGTGTTTATCATTGTTTCAGGTAATGGAAAATATATTTTTACACTTTATAGTATTATTCATTTTGTTTTCATGGTATTTACTCTCCCCCTCATTTATTTATTGACACCACACAATTTAGGACTGTTGGGTTAGTGGGCCACAAATGACAATTGCAACCACTTGCATGTGAGAGATACCGAACAAACAATGCAGTGTCATTAATTCAAAGCATTTACTGATGGTTTTAAAGGGGTCAGAGTAAAAATCCACACCTACTTCAGTGGCCTTCAAGGCCTGAAATGAACCTAATGCATGGGCTCAGAAATGTTTTTTTAGGTCACCTTATTGTCAGATATTAAACATCAGGGGCACTGTTTAAACAGGGGGTTTGGTGATTATATAAATCGGTCAAAAAGAGAATAGGAGAATCTGAGCAAAGAGGTTCTGCTCTGAAAGGTTGCTAGGAAGGACAAAAGCAACAGACGCAGTTTGAAATGGGAGGGCTTGCCAAACTTTATATCTCTTTTGTAAACAGTCACAAGAAGGAGAATCTGAAACACTCAGCTGCATTAAAATAGTATTTTTAATGACTGAAATGGGCCATTTAGTCCATTTACACTTTTATTTAATTCTATCCTCTATCAAAGCTTTAATCAGTTCAACCCTGGCAACAAGATTTATCATACAGACTATTTGTCAGCATCAGTGAGGTACATTGTAGTATTTGAATTCTGCATTTGAATAATTTGGTTTACAAAGACTTATTTTTACAAATTAGCCTCAGGATAAGTCAGAACTGAAATCGTAAGAATTTGTACAAGAACAAAAATGTACAGTTTCACTAAAAATAAATAAACCAATGAATGCTGTTAATATGTTTTTTCCTAAGTGTAAGTCCTAACCCAAACCTACATCTAACCATAAAGCGAAACCCCTTACCCAAAACCCCAAGTAAAAGGTGCTGTAAGTGATTTTATCTGTTCTACTTCCACAAGACTGAGCCTTTGATCTAGCCATGCCCGAGCTTTCCAAAACACTTCAAATCAAAGATCAATTTGAGACAACAATGTACAGAAAACCAGCATGAGTGCGTGTTCCAATGGTTGTTAAACACAACAGTACAAAAATACCACCCACAACTGACAACTGTTATTTATCTGAATATGGCATTATGCCTCAATGATCCGCTTCAACTACGACACTAAATGCACAAAATTATTGACAGACAAAACCGTCAAAGAACGCAGCCATGGGACACATTTTTGTTTGCTGTTTACAAAATGTAGATCTGTCACAGAGATCAGTGAGATATCTCAGGACATTTATTTTGGTTATATCTTTCAGGAAGAAGGAACATTTTCTGCATACCGTTCCATAAAGAAATTGCTTACAGCACCTTTAACAATGATTTTAATAGAAACAAGATTTTTGGGTACAATGGAAGAAAGAAAACAAGAAAAACACAATACGAGGGAAGCGTATTACAGATAATTTACATTAATTAGTCATATGCCTCTATTGAATCGATTTGAAATTCTGTTTGTGATCTGTTGGTCTAAATGTCATACGATATCTTACAATTTCATATGAATTATTACAAGTTGTTATGAAACTATGTTGACTTTTTGTTACAAAAATACAAGCTTTGACATTTTGCTTCTAGATTATGGAAGTTTTAGTTTGGAAATTGTTTCAGCACATGATGGTTTCTCTAACGATCACATTTACAATATAGGGTCTGTCTAAAAAACTGGCATTATTATTCTGAGTATTTTTATTTACAATACAGTAGTTAACGTTGAAACATGTAGGCACTAGCATCAGTAAACTTTTTTGCAAACATTACAACTGTTTTCCAACAGATTTACTGAATACTGCTCCTGTCTTTCATTGGTCACACATACAGACAATCCCACCCCAAACTCACACCATTAATTGAGACTATAGCTATGTTTCCACTATCGGGCCAGTCCAATGCCTTGGACCTCAAGTTACAAGACCAAAGTCGATCTGCATTCCCACCATCGAGCCAATAGCCCCACAGCGTTTCCCTAAACCCATTCTAAATATGCCACCCTGGTCCCAACTTCACACACTCCTCTCATTTCACAAGCAAAATGGAAACTCAATCTGAGGTATCAGACTCTGGAGACTAGCTAGCCCTCAAAATGAACATGATGAAGACTGAAACTGCCTCAATACCCAGTTGGTCTTCTTTGGCCCAAGGGTAATTGGTGGGCCAAAGGCACTTGGCAGTTGGCCCGAGTAAGCCCAGAGGAGGCACAAGCCACATTTCTACTAACTAACCCTAACCTTATTTATTTATTTTTTTTTTTTTTTTGGCAAAACATTTTTTAAATGTAATAAGTCTCACATTTTAATACAATATTTTAGACAGTGCAGATACTGTACATGTATTAAAAGGTAGTGTATAATACAACTCCAGACTTATTTTATATAACCTGTTAAGTTTATACCAAGATTTTATAACACATCATTGGGTAGATTAACTATATACTGTATGTAGACAAGTGTATTTAATTTAAACACAAAAATAATTGTCACATGTTCAGCACGCTAAAACAGATTGGTTAAAAAATTAAACTTGTTCACAGCATTTTTGATACTACAATTTACTGGACCAACAACTTCCAGCAAAATGCTGCTAATAATAATGCTCTCTTGAGCATTTATTGGAAATGTTGTTGCTGAATTACTCTAGTGTTGTTAGCTTGAATCCCACTGAGGTCATATAGAGTGGAATTCTTTCCTTTTGCCACTTGATAAACGGACTAATCTAGAAAACTGAGCTTATATATTCAGTATCTATGAAATATAAAATACATATCACAAAATTAAAAGTTGTGGATTTTGTTGCAGTTCTTCATCAACAATTGTAGAACAAAAATCAAAAGCATTTTCAAAACTGTTTCAATATATTGTCTCATATATAGAGAGAGAGCGAGAGTCCTTTATGGAGTAATAAATGTGTTCTTGCTTTTTCGATTGTGTAAGATGAATAGATCTACACAGCCACTGTTGTGGTAGAAGACACTGGTGTTGCCGCTCCTTCTGGTGTTACTTTAGCCAATCGGTGGTCTTTGTTTAGCGAGCAGCTCCTTCCACAGAGCTGGCAGGACGCACAGAAAGAGTTGCAGCAGGGTAAGAAGCGAAACACACTCAAACGCCATAGGAACCAGCCAGGAGCCCAACAGCACCAGCACATGAGAACTCCCCCTGCCGTAACGCCCAGAACCACATACAGGGCTAGTAGAGAAATGGAAGACTGGGAGTCTGGAAGCAAGAAAATATTTCATGATAAAGTTAGTCAAGGGATGAGAATTATAGACTAAGACCTAAAATCCACATTTAAAGACATTTAATATAATTCAGCATTATTGCTAAATTATATTACTTGGTTCACTGCACGTGTCACAGTAGTCTACTAAATATGTTTCTAAACAGGTGAGGTTTTTAAAGTTAATAATCTAGCAAGTTTTAAATCAACAAAACTTACCTACTAAACTTTAAAGGGGTCATGACATGAGGAATCAGATTTTCCTCGATCTTTTAACATATAAGAGGTCATTGTACTATAAAAAGTTACTGTAAGTTTCAGAAGTCTAAACTTCCTTCTCACTGCAAAATGAGCATTTGTTGAGACCAAGCTGCCAAAAGACTTTCATAGCCACCTAAGTAAGGGTGAGCAGTGAGATGGCAAGGAGAAAGCAGGTCAATCAAGAGCAGAAAGCAAATCATAAGTGTGGGCATTGACTGTCAAGTCTTAAAGATGCATTCAGTAATTCTAATCCAATACACTTTTTGTCACATTCAGCAAATACCTCCTCATAGTCTGTGGGTGGGCTGAAAAAAATCTAATATTTATTCACAGCCCTGGCTCTGTAAATGGGACAAAAACAAAGTGGATCGGACCTATCCACACAACAATACTCCAGCCAATCGGCAACTGGGGGTGGTTCTTGCGTGTGCATAGGATGGGGGGTGGAGGGACAGAGCGAGAGGGAAATTCATTAGAAGAGTGATGGCAAATCTGGTTGATGTGAACTTTCTAAACTCCAAGAAGGACAAATGGCTGAGAAACAGACCAAGAGAAAAAGGTCAGACTAATGTAAACAAAAAATAATGATTATGATAAGTCGAGGGATAGGAACCACGTCAATGAGGCTTTTCAGCTGTGGAGAGACCTCAGAGAGGTAAAAGGCTTGAAGACGAATGCAGAACATGGGTAACATAAATTTAGCTACGCTTCACAGAACCCACATCTGTTGTTGTTGTGATGTTAGATTTAGTAGCAGGATAGTTGTGAGTGTCTGGAGCTGGTGTGCAACTCAGCAAGATATCTTAGCAGCAGCAACTAACTGTAAAAACAGTTTGCTAATCCACTACATAGCTAACGTTTTTTACATTACTTGCTGTGTTGTTTTCTCTAATCGTCTAATGGTATTTGTCTGCACAATGTTTGCAAAGGGTTTTATAGCCACGAATATTTAAAAACACATGTTTGGTAGCACCCTCTTTGGTCAGTGTGGTTTTGTATGTGTTAATGTCCAATCAAACTAAACAACTAACTGTCGCCAGTTCTAGTTGCTGTGTTTTGTATACTGTTTTTGTGCTTGCTTGTCTGTCGTTTATTAACGTATTAGATTATTACTTTGCTTTGCTTCAGCTATGACAAAGAGACCTGCATGAATTTGGGGGGCAGAGCTTTCAAAGGAGCACTTAAGAGAGGGGTGTGATTGGTTTGGCAGTTGAGTTTGAATATCAACAGTGTTCCTCAGGGATTGCCGAGTGCACATTTAAAGGAGAAGCATCACCAAAACCGAGCATTTCTGACAGAGGGTCAGAATGAGGGTGGAAAATTATCATGTTTTACAAATATATTAATATTAGAAATAAACATCAAGGAACATATTAAAATGATAAAAAAAAAAGGCATGACATGACCCCTTTAATCTTAATTGATAGTGTAATAAAAGCAAACGTGAGATTAAAAATGCAATTGCTGAATCAACCACATAATTTTTTGGTGCTTTTCAGCTCACGTGTTGGCTCACATGCTCTTCAGGATTCATACCCCGGTTCTACCGCTATATAGCACAATTTGATCACAACCGAACAAGCTTGTAAATTTAGTTATTTATGTAATGGAAACGTCAAAATGTATCGCCTTAAGTAATGCGTTACAGTAAAAGAGTTTTAATGTCATAAGTTAGCATTGTGTAAGGAACAGGGCAAAAAGTATTTGTTTATGAACTGATAATCTGCAGTTTTACACATGATTTGTGTGAAAGTGAAAAAAAATGTATTGTTTTAACGCCTCTATTGTTCTTTTCTCCAGAAAACTACCGAGGTATTTACAACGAGCCATGTAAACATTTGCGAAAATGTAAGAGTAGTAATGTGATCATATGGTACTAGGTTGGTATGAAATTATAAAGTGTAAGTGTCTTAAAATGTTGTCAACACTAGCACATAGATGACCTCAAAGCTACAGAATTTATAGTTGGAAATATCTGTTTCATAATAATCATTTTAAAATTAATAGAAACTCATACCTAGTCGCCTACAGCTTGCTCACTGGGGTTATTAATACAATTATCATTTAATTATTTTAAAACACTATTAAAAAACATATTTTATCTAAATTACACAATGATGATTAATCAACTTTATAGACATTACTGTTGTATCGTCTGTTAATGCTGAAATTCTGTAAAGCTGCTTTGAAACGATGTGTGTTGTGAAAGGCGCTATACAAATAAAATTGACTTGACTTGACTCATACTCTAACAGGAAGAGCCATCTTTAATTATGTTATATAAATTATTTCACATCCTTTTGTTGATTAAAGATTTTTATTTTTTATTTTTTTGTAAAGTCTGTTCTCTCAAGTAGCAGAGAATCTTTTTTTGATAACCTCTGGATTTTGTGGAGGTAATTAAGGTAATAAAATGTTAAGTTTAATGATAGCTGTTTGTTCAGATTCACAAGTGTGTTACTTAGTGGCTACTTAGCAGACTAATGCTCTTGAGTAGCTTCAACTCCAAGCTGATTTACAACTCGCTGTTTGCAATGAACATTTATGTGCTCCTCAATTAGCTTTGTGTCCTGTGGCTTACAAAGCTCACCATTATGCAGCAATAAAACTAAATTTATGGGCACCCAAATAGAACTACCCTTTTGAGTAGTCATTATATTTGTGTTCTCATGCATTTATGTTCCTCGTCAGGATCATTGTTGTTTATCCAAAGCATGCTATTGCAGGATACTTAATTTTTTTCACACCATATTTTTCATCTAGTTTACCAATAATCCACACCTGTACGATGGTGCATATACAGCTACCGTAGTAACTGAACCCACAACCATATAAAATGGATTTACTGAACACTGATGTAGCTTAAACAGACAGTAACTTTTTTTGTTTACTTTTTTGCCCCCTACAAGTAACTGCACAGCCTATCCTAAACAACATTACAGACTCAAGTGGCTAATCTTGACGGTGGGTGCCTAAAATCAACATGAAATTAAAAGTACCGCCCCACATTTTGTTCAACAGCAGTTGTGGCATTATTAACACAAAAAACAGTACAGTATGGAACAGTAAGTTTCCACTAAGTACGTTAGAAGGGCCAGTACATAAATGCTCAAAATTCAAACTGTTTCAAAAGTATAGCTACAAGATGTACACATTATATGTGTTAACATGATTTTAGTGTGATAAAATCACTTACTAACTTTATCTGTGTAAAGTTATATCAAAGACTCTCTAACAAGTCAGTCCACTGTCGGCCATCTTTAGAAAGCTCTCGGGAGGCTATTTCTATTCATGACAGTGCACCTCCTATCTTCTTGAAAGGGGAAACACTGAAATCGCATAAACGGTTGGTCAAGATTACAATTAAAGAATATATTTTAGTTTCAGCAATAAAATCTGATAACACTGGAATCATAGATTTTGTTTAGTTACCTCAGATAACATTAACATAGCTAATGCACCTGCAAGTCCTTGAGTTGATTGACTGGTGATATCTGTATCTAAAAGGGTATTGGCTCTTTTACCTGTAAGGCGGGACTTCCTTTCTACATCCGTTGACCATTGGGCATTCTAATTTCTCCCATTTATTTGAGTAGAAGTGGCCCTTCTCTGCTAAATAGTCTCTGGTTATATTCAATGCAGGGATTATGGTTTTGTTGTTATGGCAACAAATTTGTAATATTAGATATAATTGGATATACGCTGTCACACAGATAAAGTTAGTAAGCGATTTTTTTCACACTATAATCATGTTAACACTTATAATATTTACAATATTTGTTTACTATATTTTTTAAACTATATTTCTCATCTCAAGAGCCTCATTCTCTTCTATTGTAAGTGCTTTACTGTAACCACAATATTTACTTATTTTTTAATAAATGAGGGACGAGTGAAAATAATTTTTTGTGTAAATCAACATAATGCCAAAAATTATGTTGAGCTCAACTAATATTGAACCCCGGAACATTCCTAAACAAATGGCTTGTCTTAAATGTGTTGCTTGATAAGTTAGCTTTCATCAGAGTTTCTGTTTAGTTGCTTTTCTGAATGATTAGAGAACTTACCAGTCACAGGATCAGGGATGGTGTTTGGAGTGGCATAGTTCTTTAAAGTGGACACTGTCAGAGTGGGTGAATTTAGCATAGGTGCCGGTTGGGTGACACGAAGCTGTGGGGACTTTGGTGTGGATAGAGGACCTAAAGCATAAAAACAAGAACAAGAAGTCCCACCATTTAACCTTTGCTCAGAAGACTCAAAATGAACTCTTTACTAGACTGTTTGTCTAAGCTGATGCATTTGAAATTAATAATTAAAAGAATCTGGGAAACACTACTTAAAATGGCATTTTATAGAAATGAATAGACATTAAAATACATTATAATATGATTAAAAGACAAGCAGCCTTTACTGACCATTGCAACCAGGGTAATCGATCAAGTCACTGCCATCGCCACAGTTGTCAATGTCTTTGTCATCCGCACAAACCAGGCTCATCGGAATGCACTTCCCATTCCGACAATTGAAGTAAGGCTGTCCACTGCACTCTGATTGGTTAAAACCTGGAGAGACAAACATTATGAAACACTGATTGCAGTTTGTTGAGGTTCTAGCTTCAGCTAAAGCTGTATTGTGTCATTTGTTTTTTATTGTAAAACATATCTAGTATCTCAGCCAGGAGCGGTGCCAGGATTTTTTCACAGTGGAGGCCGGGCAGGGTACCGTGATCAGTCTGTGGTGGCACCAAAATTCTTTATGACCGGGGATGTGGGGGGTCGATGCCCACATGAGCTCAAAGGTTGTTAATCGATGTTATAACAATGGTCTCTGGATGATTTGATTCTGATTGGTCGGTGGTGTCATTTAGCGGTCTGATATTTCTAAGTAACAACCGCACATTAGACATATCAGACCGGTCATCCAGGTATTGCGAGTCATCTTTTCTGCTTCTCGGATCACACTGCGACATCTACAAGTAAGCTATTAAAATTATTTAAACTCATATCAGTGTTTCATGTCCATTTCTTTATTTATTTTGCAAGTAGTCTAGTAATAAGCTGATAGCTGCTAGTAATGAGCTATTCAGTGATTTCTTTCTTCTTGTGCAATAATATAATTTAAATACAAATCTATATAACATGTCCATTTACTGTATTTATTTATTTGGTTAGTAAATGTGTAATAAGCAGAATAAAATGTACAGTCAGCCAGTTATCGCAAAATAAACCCCTTCAGATACTGTATGACCCTGATCCCACTGTCAGGGTTTATTTATTTATATATTATCCCTTAAGTATGTGCTTCTGTGGAAGTTCATGTTATTTCAACTAATAGCGGTATTTTTGGTGAATAATTACACTACACGTGAATCATGGAGAGAAACCATCCACCTGAAAAAGTGGTTGGACACTGTTGCACTCTATGACGAGGAGGAGGGAGTGGCCATTCCGTGATGGTGCATGGCTGGCGCTGAATCAGGAGAGTGAACTGCTGCCTCCGGCTCCCCTTTATCTCGCTCTCCCGCTGATCACGTGATTCACCACCGCCCATGCCACCATCATGGCCAGGCCACACCCTTCTCCTTGTCACACACTCTATAGTAGATGGGGTAAGTTTGGGAAACCTGTTTAAAAACAACCATTAATTTTGCAGTTCCATTTGGTGATACTTGTGGTGCAAAAATTACACACTTCAGCTTTAAACAGTCTGAAAATAAATGTGGTGTAAAGTGTTTTTATGCATTCTCTAACCCAGCCTGAAAGAAGTGAAGTCTCCAACAAAGTCCACCCTTGGCTGTGTTCCTCGGGTCACCAGACGTAGAGTTAGAAAGTTGCCAGTAGACAGCACTGGTCGGGGAGGGCTCTTTCCACAAAGTGGTGGGCCAATAAGGGGTGCAGACTTATCCCTCCCATCGTAGAACTGGATGTAAGAGCCAGCATGGCAGGGGTCCTCTGTCCCCTCCCTAGTGGTTGGCTCCATGCTAAGGTCAAGCCGTGTTGGGCCAGATGATGAAGACCCCTTGGGAAATTCTGGGAAGTGGGGTGTAGGGCTGTGTGGGGACACTCTCAGCAGGCTGTAAACCAGGAAAAAGCGAAAGTAGAATTGCACCTTGTCCCGGGGAGTTGCGGACTGCATGGTAAGGTGGCAATCTGTCCCCATGGAGACGAAGTAGTACTTCCGGGACTCCTGGTGGGACTTTACAATCATGCCATCTTCCTGTATCGTCTGTCCACAGAAGTCCACAACATTCACTGTTGGGGAAATTGAGATAGTAATGGATAAGGGATAGTTCACCCAAAATAAAATAACATTTGCATGTTGTTCCAAACCCATATGAGTTTCTTTCTTTCGTGGAAAAAAAAAAAAAAAACATGTACGTTAGCAGTATATTAGTCTCAGTCACCATTCACTTTCATTGCATCTTTTTTCCATACAATGAAAGTGAATGGTGACTGAGGCCAACATTCTGCCTAACATCTCCATTTGTGGTTGTAAATATATACAAAGTGCATGTCTCCTAGATGAGAGACTTTATTTGGAAACTAACTTTGTTTCAGTTATTGTTGTTTAGAATGAAAGAAGGAAGACAGGGATGAAAGGAACACAGCACAAATCCGATTCTAATCTAGAAAGACCACAAGTGGGAGCTGGCTTTGCATCCCCCCATCTGGGGTTGGAACCAAATAATAGGAAGATTTACAACCTCTCCTTGGTTTATTAGCTTTGTTACCAAGGCAACTGGATCCGTGATGTATCACTGCCAGGAATGTCCAGAGAAACCTTCTATTGGTAGAAAAAGCCAATACCACAAAATATTCCGTATCCATGTGTCCTGAACTAAGTTTCCACAAAAATGAGCAGCAGCAGAATAGTAAGTTCCCTATAAATGTTTTAATTGTGTGCGCTAAAGTGTTCCGAGCTCAAATCAGACCTGGGTTCCCACTGCAATTTCAAACTTTAGAAAAACAGCAGAGAGTGTGCCAACACTGTGAGTAATGACACAGATGAGAGAGAGCGCTTTTCACAGGACTAGATGAAGATATTATTATTTACTGTCAGGTCAACTGAATAATCTGAATAATCTTTTAATAAAAGACAATGCATTATTTCATTTCAAAGAATAACTATATTAAATGTATAAATGTTGTTACAGAACATTGTTGTTGTAAATAAGTGACCTAAGAAAAATAATATTATCAGTCACCCAGAAACAATGATGTAAGGAGATAATCAGTGAAATATGAAAAGATATGGACCCCAACACTATATGGTTATGTTATGATACAAAATTGTTAATGTATAAAATGTAACCTGTAGAATATACAGAATATATACAGTATATATATATATATATATATATATATATATATATATATATATATATATATATATATATATGTATATAGTATATATTTTTTATTATATATAGATTATATGCAAGTCCTCAAACTTTCTTTTTTAAGAGTATTTTGTTCTAATTTTTTGATCTTGCATGAAAGCAGATAAACAGAAATAATGATATAACAGCTTGGTAAATATTAAAAAGTAGATTGAATTCTATTTTAAAGTTACTTTATAAAATTACAGTTGGGTGAAGACAAATTATATTGTATGAGCCAAATGTTTGAAACCTCCACTAGTTCTAATGCCAATACACACAAATAAATTAAGAACACCAGAAGAAAACTACTTGCAACAAATGTCTAGGACGACCAAGTAATAACGGGATAAATCTTGAAAATTGTGCACCCATCACCCTACCTGTCTCAATGGTGTGACTTTGGTGTGTCATTAAGCCGAGGAGAACAAACCATCCTGACAGGCGCTGAATGCATCGCACTTTGGCCATCTCGGGTGTCCAAGCAAAGCACTTGCACCTCCAACGTTAAATGCAATTGGTCTGTCGCATTTGTATCGAGCAAAGTCTACTCTCACAAAAAGCAAACATTCCCTTTATTTATAAAGAGCACATATGATACACCCCTAAAGAAGTCTCTTTTCTCCAGGAATATTTGTCTGTGGAGTCTCAGATGCATCGAACTGAATCAGTGTTCATCATCTTGGCTTTTGTGCATTTGAAGCCTCTTTGTCAAATTTATGTGTCTGAACTATTTCCATGACAACAGGCCCAGTGTCACGGATATAAAGGAGGAGCTCTGTGGGACCCCCTCAAAGCTGCCCCCAACCTGAGCACCATCTAGAGCTGTATAGCCCACTTACAACTAAGAGGACAAGGGTAAACATCTGTTAAATTTGGACCCATTCACTGTCGCAAAACCTGAAGTTATACTTAATGAAGTGTTTGTGTAAAGTATTAAAATTAAACATTATGAGTTTTAGAAGTAGGCCTATACCTAGTTTTGTGGAAACCTTACAATTATTAAATTTGCCTTTGAACAGGTACTGCATTCCACAGCAAAACATTATCAACCATCACATCGTTGTGCCACTTTGATTGTAGGTTCCCATAACTGAAAAAACTGTGAATCATTATTATTATTATTATTATTTTTTTTTATAAAATTCTTTAGGAGCAGAAATGTGTACAAAACAGCATTCAGAATTTAGAAAGCTAAATTCAAGCATTGGGCCCTATTCTAAGTCCAGACCTAAAACCAACTGAAATGCTGCTGTGGAAACTGAAATTAAAGTGTTACAAACATATTTATGTTTTGTTTTTGTTTTGTTTTTTCCTAAGTAGCAATACATTTTTGCCCAGAATCATCCACGATGCAAAATAAATAAATAACTAAATAAAAAAATCAACAACACCAACATATAGTGTGCTCCATAATTTTGCATAAATGCATTGTATACTTAATTTGTGACCTTATGTGGCACTGAAACCTCAATATGACATTTCCTTATTCAAAGTTCTAAGGTAAAGTTTAAAGTCCCATTAAAGTCTCTCTTAAACCTTTTGGGGCCTTTTAACAGTGAATGAAACTTTCTGTTAAAAAGTTCTATTGGACTCTCTGCTCCTTTGAGTGTTTAGTCACTGGGAATCCACATGGTCACAATTGTCACAAGATAAAGTTTAAATATACATTTTAAACACTTTATTATTATAAAAGTGAACAGTATGTTGAATAATGTGTCTACATATTGTTTGGGTTAAACATTTACAAATTGTGCACTTGTGTTTGGTGAAATCTATGAAGAAGACACACAGCTGTCCTACTAATAAATAGATACATTTATATATGCTACAATCAATACTACCAAATAAACAAATAACTGTAGTCATGTAGCCTTATCGATTCCACTGCCTAAAAATATATTCGTATTTCACTATTTATCTGTAAAACTGTTCTAAATTGATTTTGAACAATAACATACCTTTAATTTAGCAAAGAATGTCGTACAGAAATAGTACTGTTAATTTTCTTAAAAAAAGAATGTTATTAAAACGGTCTTTTATTTATTGTTTTTATTAATTCCAACAATGCGACATGAAGGCTAAGTTAATTATTTCTGTTGCCATTTGGCAACAAGGTTTTTTAGCGATACGGATCAAGACGCACAACGTAGGCCCTTGCGTCAGACGCCATGTTACGTCACGCGTAAGTACGTACGTCTCACTGAAGTTTGAAACTGACGAAGGGACAAAAAATATTTATTTAAAAGCTGACGCAAGGGCGCTAAATACAAACGTACCATCAATAAAGTGTTATTTAAAATTCTTTATTTATTAAAACATCTTCACAGTCCAGAGGCTCCTGGTAAATTAAAGCCAAGAGGATTTTATTTTGATGAAAATAAGTGAAGAGCTAGCTTACTAGCATGCTAACTGCGTAGCTTTAGCGGCATCGATAAAAAAAAAATATATATATATATATATATATATATATATATATATATATATTTGCTTTACAAAAGTTTTACCAAACATTACAGTTGTTTCGAGCCTGTGACGCAACGTATTTCATTTTAAGGGTATGTTTTCAGTCTAATTTGTGACAGATAAATATGTGTTTGGACTGATAGGGAATCAGTGGTGCTATTTAAATGTTTTTTAAGTGCTTGCCAAATGTTTGTTTGTAAACTCACTCATTGGCTGGCATTTAGGTGTTTTTTGTGGTGTGTGATTTAAAATAAGTGCTGTGTTGTGCATGCTGGACCAGTGATGCAAATGCAAGGCCTGTGTGCATGATGGAGATATGTATGTGTGTTTCTTTGTAAAAGATGTGTGTCCATATCTGTCTAGGTGTGTGTAACTTTCTCAAAATGTTTGTGTGTTGTGATTATCTGTGTGCCGACTATGTGTGGAAATCTTTCCAGGCTTGTGCAACTGTAATTAGGTGTATGTTGTGTTTTTGTGTGCAGGATTTATGTGTAACTCTAAAGGTGTGTGTATGTGTTTCTGTATACAGGATGGCACCTCGATTGCAGCTGGAAAAAGCTGCGTGGCGGTGGGCAGAGACAGTCAAACCTGAGAACATCACAAATGAACATATTGAACTAGCTTATAGAATTGCAGTAGCAGCGTGCAAGAGAGGGGCATGCAGGTAATCTGGTGGCAGTTTGATTTGTTTTTAACTTCTTTTTTTCTTTCTGTTTATTTATTTTTAATGATACTTTAGCTGCATGATAAAGCAATCTTTTGGTGGTAATGTTCATTTAAGTACACATGCCATTTTTTTGATGCCACACAGGAGGAACTGTAAAGGGAATCCAAATTGTCTAGTTGGTATTGGAGAACAGTCCTGGTTGGGTGATATTGATGAAAATACCTTCCACAACATCGATGACCCAAATTCAGAGAGACGAGATAAGGTACACCAATAATTATTCACCATCATTTAGTGAAAGCCATTCAGCAAGTGACACCATAACAGTCCTTCCATAACATTGTTGTGATTACGAATCATCACAGTAGTGATTTGTTGTTTGTGATTTTTGATGCCTGATCTTGCACAGTCCCTTATGGTAGCTATGCCCCCACTCTGCATTGTGTTTTCTGTTCCAGAACACATTTGTTGGCCTGACGAATCTTGGGGCAACTTGTTATGTGAACACTTTCCTCCAGGTGTGGTTCCACAATCTGGATCTCCGCAGAGCCCTGTATCTTTTTCAGAATTCCAGAGCAGAAGGGCACAACACAGATTCAGGTTAGTGCAAGGTATTTTTGCCTGTCATCAGCCACATCATGTGATGTGTACCTTATACACTCACCTAAAGGATTATTAGGAACACCATACTAATACGCCTTCAGAACTGCCTTAATTCTACGTGGCATTGATTCAACAAGGTGCTGAAAGCATTCTTTAGAAATGTTGGCCCATATTGATAGGATAGCATCTTGCAGTTGATGGAGATTTGTGGGATGCACATCCAGGGCACAAAGCTCCTGTTCCACCACATCCCAAAGATGCTCTATTGGGTTGAGATCTGGTGACTGTGGGCCATTTTAGTACAGTGAAGTCATTGTCATGTTCAGTAAAACAATTTGAAATGATTCGAGCTTTGTGACATTATCCTGCTGGAAGTAGCCATCAGAGGATGGGTACATGGTGGCCATAAAGGGATGGACATGGTCAGAAACAATGCTCAGGTAGGCCGTGGCATTTAAACGATGCCCAATTGGCACTAAGGGGCCTAAAGTGTGCCAAGAAAACATCCCCCACACCATTACACCACCACCACCAGCCTGCACAGTGGTAACAAGGCATGATGGATCCATGTTCTCATTCTGTTTACGCCAAATTCTGACTCTACCATCTGAATGTCTCAACAGAAATCGAGACTCATCAGACCAGGCAACATTTTTCCAGTCTTCAACTGTCCAATTTTGGTGAGCTCTTGCCAATTGTAGCATCTTTTTCCTATTTGTAGTGGAGATGAGTGGTACCCGGTGGGGTCTTCTGCTGTTGTAGCCCATCCGCCTCAAGGTTGTGCGTGTTGTGGCTTCACAAATGCTTTGCTGCATACCTCGGTTGTAACGAGTGGTTATTTCAGGCAAAGTTGCTCTTCTATCAGCTTGAATCAGTCGGCCCATTCTCCTCTGACCTCTAGCATCAACAAGGCATTTTCAGCCCACAGGACTGCCGCATACTGGATGTTTTTCCTTTTCACACCATTCTTTGTAAACCCTAGAAATGGTTGTGCGTGAAAATCCCAGTAACTGAGCAGATTGTGAAATACTCAGACCGGCCCGTCTGGCACCAACAACCATGCCACGCTCAAAATTGCTTAAATCACCTTTCTTTCCCATTCTGACATTCAGTTTGGAGTTCAGGAGATTGTCTTGACCAGGACCACACCCCTAAATGCATTGAAGCAACTGCCATGTGATTGGTTGATTAGATATTTGCATTAATGAGAAATTGAACAGGTGTTCCTAATAATCCTTTAGGTGAGTGTAGAATGAAACAAAGTTTATTTTCGAAACAGATATTTAGATAGTTGCCTTTTAGGACATGCTTTTCAGCCAAAGTGACTACTGAGTTTCAAGTGCACTGTGGTGAATGACTGTACTCACAATCATTTTGCTCAGGATTTATCCTGCAAACTGTAAACATGTATTTTCAACTGCAAACTAATCTTACAAAGCCTAATTTAACGTAATTCGTTCACATTATTCTGTGTACCACAGATTATGAGCCAAGGACGATATGTGAACATCTGCAGTATCTGTTTGCATTGCTACAGAACAGCAATAGACGATATATCGACCCCTCTGGGCTGGTGAAGGCTCTTGGGCTCGACACAGGGCAACAGCAGGTAGGCCAATGGAAGACCAACATGCTTTGCTTGAGTACGCTGTTTACGCTGTGAATGTTTACAAGCCAGCTGTTTGCTTTCTGTTGGTAGGATGCTCAGGAATTCTCCAAACTCTTCCTGTCACTTCTAGAGGACACACTATCAAAGCAGAAAGACCCACACCTACAAAATGTTATCCAACAGCAGTTCTGTGGACAGTTCTCATATGTTACAGTGTAGGTTATTTTACTTAAATTTTGCTTTGGCATTTGTTTTGTGTTGATTTATTGTGGTCACTCTGACATTTAGTTAAAATGGCGAGTTTTGATTACAGTCTTAATGCCTAGGCATACATTGTTTTTCCGCGTTATGGATCAGATTGCACCCAGTCGACCACGTTGCCTTTCAAAATATACTTCTCTGACCGCAAGCGAATGGTGAATACTCGCATACTGGGTAGGTGTGACCTCAAGCTCCACCTACCTTGAGGCCAACAGCTGATTTTGTTTACGTTGTTCAGTCAGTCAAATTTAGTCACCATGAACACACCCAGCATGCCAAGTTACTAGCGAGCTGGTGAAAACGTACCAACCTCTGTACGTTTGTTCGCGTAGAGACATTTTTCAAGACCATGTCATGCGATTTATTATTATTTTTTTATTAGTTTACAAAAGGAATAAAATCTAATCAAATACTCTCAAGTGCCCATTCACTCATGAGACATCTGCAGCGAAAGCCATTCAAACACCTGCCCGAAGTAAGATATGCCTCTATCATAATTCTTTTACCTTTTTTCTGCACATTAATGCTCTTTTATACAACCTTCTTTGCAGCAGTATCAGTGTCATCATAAATTACAATAACAGAGTGTAACTGAAACTCTATATGCGGTATTATGACCGCATATATCACGTTAGCGTATTAACATCATGAATTGAGAAACAAGAGACAAATTAAACTATATCTGCTGCATATATTACTTTAAATCATCATTGAATGGTAAAAACAGCTTCATTTACTGACCTCATGCGAATTTTACTCATAGAACGGGGCATAAAGTCATTGATGATACATTTTAATGTAGCGTTAGTTAAGGTTTTACATGTAGCATCCTCGTATTTAAATGTACTTCTAAACACCTCTACCAGTGTTGTGGCGGATGTCTGAATGTTCGTAAACAATATACTGTTGCTTGCCTGCTTAGAACTTCTTTTTACCCCTGAACGAATAAGAACTTCTCAGGAAGTATATCGGACCTTAAGTCAATGTGGAGAATGACTGTTCACACTAAAATAAATTATTGTTTTGGTGTACATAACAGATGCAACAAGTGTGGACGTGAGTCTCCTCTACCATCTCGATTTTATGAGCTGGAACTGAACATTCAAGGACACAAAAACCTCACAGAGTGTGTCACAGAGTTTCTGAAGGTGAGTACTAACAACAACAACCACTATTCTTTTGCTGACAGCCCCAAATATATTGCTTTTTGCCATATTTTTTTTAGTTCAGATCTTAAAAGTCTCAGTGTGTTATCTATTTACCATGTTTAGGAGGAAAAGCTAGAAGGTGATAATCGTTACTTTTGTGAGAGCTGTCAGAGTAAACAGAACGCTACACGGAGAATCAAGCTTCAGAGTCTTCCCTGCATGCTGAACTTTCAGCTCATGCGCTTTGTTTTTGATAGGTAATTATCATAATACCTTACTTCTCTCCATTTATCTATTATCAGATGTTTTATCACCATATTTAATCATGGTCTTTGTCTTTTCTTTTATAGGCAAAGTAGTCACAAGAAGAAGCTGAACACCTTCATTAGTTTTCCAGAAGTTCTTGACATGGGACCATTTTTGGAAGGAAAAGGTACACTGCGTTTTATGCATTAATATGCATCTAAGAATCTCCCTGGAGAGTACGTCATCCCACAATGTGATAAAGTATAATGAACATTAATTGATGTTTTCTTTGTCTCTGAACTCAGAGGAAACGTGCACGTATGAGCTCAGTGCAGTGTTGATTCATCGCGGCGTAAGCGCATACTCTGGTCACTACATAGCTCACGTTAGAGACGCCCATACCAATGACTGGTACAAATTCAACGATGAGGAAATTGAGAAAATGGAGGGCAAGAAACTTCAGTTGGGCATTGAGGAAGACATTGGTAAGGAGTGATGCAGTTTATCTCCACTGTACTTTGGATGATGTCTAAGTTTTGTAGATATTCTTACAGCTGGTTTGTGCAGTTCTCTTTGCGGTTCAGTCCTAATTTACTTTTTTACATTTCAGCTGAGACTGCCAAATCTCAAACTCGAAAGCCAAAATGTAGCAAAGGCTATCACTGCTCAAGGAACGCTTACATGTTGGTGTACAAACGGCAGACAGATGAAAGTGAACAAACAGAGACAAATGTTGAAGTACCAGGTAATAAATCTGACTCTGAATACATTTTCAAATTGTATACATTTTAAAGGGGTCATGTCATGAGGGATCAAATTTGCCTTGATATTTGGCACATAAGAGGACATTATACTATAAAAACATAAGTTTCAGAACTCAAAACTTCCTCTCCAGTCTGAAAAGAACATAGATTCTACTCTGCAAAAACAAATAGTTTTTTCATGATCCATACCACTGTCACAGGCAAGATAGTGCTTCTTCTTGTAATGTGTATTGGCAGTTGATAATCCAGTTTAAGGTACATTACTGCCACCTATTGTGCTGGAGTGTGGAGAAAGAAAGTCTATCAGTGGAGTCAAATGCCAGCTAAAGATGATGAAATTGACAGAATTTCATTGAAAATATGTGACACCTTATATAGAATTTAATCCTAAACTGAGTATACTTTAAAGGTATCTTACCCTTTGGGGTTTACTTGTAAGCAAAAAAGGTATGTATACATTCATTCTTGAGGTCTAACAAACCTATGAAATGTATTTCCTCCTCCATTAATGGTATGAAATGCTTATTGTGATAAATAATGAACAATATGAAAAAAATAGTTTGCCTGAGTTGTATTTTCCAGGATGGCCCATATTATGGCCAGAAATGAACACATCGGGTGTCCATTATCACGTATTAAAGCAGCAAAACAGTCGAGGACAATCCCCTCCCCTGGTTGACTGGCGAACATTCCGCATTTCCCATTACTTGAGATGCGTATTGAAGCGGTCACACTGCATAGGTTAACACCTTGCTCGACCGTCCATTACAGCTGGATACAGATTTATTAACCCTTCACATTCGCAGCTTGTGTTAGTCTGGACTATTTTCACTGTTCTATGCTTTATATAGTATTACATTATCACCATATCTTGTATGCATAATAATATACACTGGTGGCCAAAAGTTTGGAATAATGTACAGATGTTGCTGTTTCGGAAGGAAATTGGTACTTCACCAAAGTTGCATTCAACTGATCACAAAGTATAGTCAGGACATTACTGATGTAAAAACAGCACCATCACCATTTTAAAACAGTCATTTTTGATCAAATCTAGACAGGCCCCATTTCCAGCAGCCATCAGTCCAACACCTCTAGTAATCATGCTAAATTGCTAATTTGGTACTAGAAAAGCACTTTCCATTATATCAAACACAGTTGAAAGTTATTTGGTTTGTTAAATTAAGCTTATCATTGTCTTTTGGCTTTTTAACATTGAAGGCCAGATGTAAAACTAAACAAGAGGATAAGTACATCAGAGTCTCTAGTTTGAAAAATAGACACCTCACATGTCCTCAGCTCACAGCTTCATTGAATTCTACCCTCTCAACACCAGTTTCATTTACAACAGTAAAGAGAAGACTCAGGGGTGCAGGCATTATGGGAAGAATTATAAAGAAAAAGCCACTTTTTAAACAGACAAACAACAAGAAAAGGTTAGAGTGGGGAAAGAAACACATTGGCATTGGACAATAGATAATTGGAAAAGAGTGTTTTTTTTTTTTTGTGGAATCAGCTAGACTAAGGTGCGTGAGAAGTGCCCGACAAGACAATGGCAAGTGCTACAGGAAACGTGGGGTGAAATGTCACCGGAGTATCTGGACAAACTGACAGCTAGAATACCAAGGATCTGCAAAGCTGTCATTGCTGCAGTTGGAGGGTTTTTTGATGAGAGCTCTTTAAAGTACTTTAAGAAGAATTTTTTTTTTTTTTTTTTAAATCAAATTGTAAATAGTAATTTTTCGCTTTATTAATGTCCTGACTATACATTGTGATCAGTTGAATGCCACTGGTGAATAAAAGTACCAATTTCTTTCCATAAGATAAAAATCTGTACATTATTCCAAACCTTTGGCTGCCAATTTAAATATTCAAAAGCAACAGTATGCTGACAGTTTAGGGATGTGCCAAGTTTGTCGTCTAATAATCGAAATACTAACTAGTCGATTAGTGTGGTTGACTACTAATATTCTTAGAAAGTGCTTTTACATGATGATAGCTTGCTGTGCTTAACAGTCAGCACAGTAAAACCATCTGCAAGAAGTTTAGACTCTTTAATGCTTTAGGTTTATTCCTTTTATGCGCTAGTATTTGTGAGGTGTTGTTTAGAGATTAATGTCTTTTGCTGATTCTGTTGGACACTGCCTGACATAAATTGTTAGTTTGATTGCAAATTGAGACATAGTTTAGCTATTAATGATTGCCTAGACTGAGTGCTTTTTAGGAGGTTTTGTAATTCCTTGCACCTTTTCATTCCTTTATTCTTGGGGGAAAAAACAGTTATACTAGTGTTGGTAAGGGGTGTTTGCACTTCAAAGATGTTAGTCAATCATAACCCAATGGGCGTGTTTGTTGAAGTCTTAAAGGAGACAGCACAGAAATCCGAGTGCCAGAGACAGGGTGAAAAAAGGTAATTTAATACTATATTATGACTTTTTTTTGCAAAAACCTTTACTATTATTATAAGTAAATAAAAATTATATGACCCTTTTAAAAAAAATGTATATAAATATATTACCTTTTAAGTCATTTCTGTCATTAAATGTTTCAAATTGGCTCAAAATATTTTTCAATCATAATAATTACACACTACCCATCATAGTAGCCATGGCAACCCTGTTAAAGCCTTTCCTCAAATCTATTCGATGGTTTTCAGCTTTTCTACAGAAGCTGGTGGACCAGGACAACAAGAAGTTTGAGGAGTGGTGTAATGAAATGGCAGACATGCGAAAACAGAGCGTTGACAAAGGCAAAGCCAAACATGAGGAGGTGAAGGAGCTCTACGAATTGTTACCTGCTGAGGACGGTCCGTAAAAATGCTTGTGCTTCAGTTTCTCTGACAATATAAACTGTGAAAATCTCCACGTGTAACTAAAACATCTCAGAATTATCTTCAGCCACTTTTTTGTTTCACCTATAATCTGATTATAATTAACAGAATCGTTTTTTTGTTTGTTTGAAAGTATTAATGCCTGGTCTCCTCTTGTGTATTTTAGACCAGCCTTATGAGTTTTTGCCTCTGGAATGGCTGAAGAAATGGCTTGATGACTCCACGGCCATCAAGGAAATTGACAACAGCCATTTCCTGTGTTCTCATGGCAAACTGCACCCAGATAAGATCGGTGAGGCCAAAAGAATATCCCTGAAGGCCGCCCAGGTCCTTTTCGACCGTTATGGAGGAGGTCCGAGACTAGACCGTAAGGGCTGCTTAGTCATTTTGCTTTCAATATCCCCTAATCCTTTCAAACATTTGTGCACTTTAATTATTTGGGAATTTTTTTCCCCTTTCATATACCTTTCCATCCTGGATGCATTTAGGGTCTTCTCTTTGCCGAGACTGTGTTGCTCAGCGATGTCGAGTGCTCCGACTGAAAAACCAACTTAGTGAAGATTACAGAGAGGTCACAAATCTTGCCAAAGCCTCTTTAAAAAGGTAAGGAAACCGGTCAACTGCTATTTAATCAGGATCACCAACAGATACAGCTACTGCAGGTCATAAAAATGTGTTTGTGTGGCTGTGTTGTAGTGATGAGTCAGGGTTCTGGATCGGGAAGGCCTCTCTAAGGAGTTGGAGGCAGTTAGCATTAGACCAGTTGGAGGAGGATGAGGAGGAAACCAAACATAACAACAACAAAGTTAATGGAGAGAAAAGCATTAGCCAAGCAGTAAAAGGTACTTGATTTAGACTAATTAAAGTTATGATAGCATAACTATGTCTAAATCTAAATATCTGTTATTCTCCTTTGGTTCGCTGTATTTCTTGTCATGCAGCTGTGTTGAGCAGTTTTTGTTATCTTTTTGTAAGCAGATGGAGGTAAAAGAGATAATGAAGAAGGGGATGGTGAAGAGATGAAGAATTTTAATGAAGACATTCTTTGTCATCACGGTTGGTTTGTTTTCTGTGGTGTTATGTAGGGCTGGGCGATATGTAGAATATTCACAATATAAAAATAAATCAATGTTTTTCTGTTGCTTTTTATTTGGCCATAATGTTTACTAAAGAGCGCATCTGTAGACAATCCATTAGGGCTGCACAATTAATCAAAATAACATCAGAATGGTGATATGGTCATATGTGATTATTAAACTGCAAAAGGCTACAATTAAAGACAGATAAACATGAACTGTGTGCGCTTCATAATGATGGTAACGCACTGTTCTGTGCATGTGTGTGGCTCATGTTTTTTGAGCAGTTCAAATTCATTGTGAAATAAAAGTACTTGCAAGTTCAAACATTCACGCAATTCCAAACATTAGTAACCGCAAATAAATTTATACAAATCTATAAAGGAAGCACAATATAACAGAAAGTCCAGAGTTGACAGATGTGGACACTAGCTGGGTTTCCATCCACATATTTTTGGGGATATCGCATGTAAACTTCTGGATGGAAACACCTAGATGTGAATAAAATCTCCAAACTGTGCATAAAAACCGTATACGCTTACTTAAAAAAATTTACTTATGATGGAAACACATTTACAGAATAAACCAATATTGAATTTATTAGGAATACAAGATGCACATAAAAAAAATGTGATGTGATATTCATTCATAACTAGGCTAACCACAGAACCAATCATCAGATATGAAATGTTGCTCTGGTCATCCTGAAATAATGGTGTCTACAAAATCCAAAACCTGCATGGAGTTTGCTGAGCAAATAAGTTAAATACAAACTTGAACTGTGCTGAAGAGCAGGTTTATTGACACTTTTGAAAAACATATTATAGATCTGCGCAGCAAAGATATGAGAGGAGGAACTGTGTGATTCGCTGTTGCTCCCAGACATGCGACAAAGTTCTTTACAATTTTTGTCTGCGTGCTCTAAAAAGTGTCACATTGGCTACATTTACGATTTTGTTCTTTTGAACAAATGGAATGTAAACGCTATTTTATTCCTATTATTTTTTTTGCGATATTATGGTTTTTGCCATGAATTAAAAATGCAACTTGAATGGAAACAGCTATTGTTAACTACACACTGCATTTTCAGTGTCAAAATAAAAGCTCCAGGTAAAGGTAAAGTAAATAGGACTGAAATGTATGAATTTTATATACAACAAATCTAATCCTCAAAATAATAATAATAATTCAGTATTATATTATAATAATAAACGACTGGGTCCCACCGTAATATTGATTTTTTGCACATCTTTTTCATTCACAAGTAAATAATGCTTTTTATTAAGCTACTTTGTATCATTGTATATACAATCTAAATGTAAAAGTGCATATAAATGAAAATGACTAAATCTCATTCTCCTTTCATTTAGTGAAAAACTGGTGAATCATGCCTTTATTTATTTTTTATTCAGTGCCTTTAAAATATTGAATGAATTCGTTATTAGATGTATATCAAATATCATTAATAGGCTAAAAATATAGAGATACTTTTTGTAGTGATATCACGCAGCCTTAGTGATACATAACAAAACACAAAACAAAGTATTTTTGTTGGAGTTTTTACAAGGGTTCTTTTATTTTTGTTTTTAAAGTAGTGGTCGGCTAGAAAGCAAGGGTGACAACTGATTTATACAGATCTCTATCATTAACTTTCCACAGACTGTTTAATGATAGCAAATGGGTTAAATGTGGAAATTATTTTACACAGTGTTTACTCAAAATATATTAAAATACTTTGAAAATACGTTTTCAAACGTTTTGGAAAATGGCTTCAAAATATTGAGTGTTTTTTGACCATGTGGACAGGGTTACTGATTACACACACACACATATATATATATGTATATATATATATATATATGTATATGTGATATATCTATTACTATTTGATATGTGTCAGTATGTTATCTGAAGACATTTGGCAACACTTACTAAACAAAATGTTCCTTCTTTGTTATTGTGATGTTTCCTTTTGCCGCAGGTGGTTTGAGTATACTAGAGAATGACAGGCGTCTGGTTTCTACTGAGGTGTGGAATAAACTACGAATGTATTTCCCCAAAGCCCCAGAATTCACCCAACATGACGAGCCCTGTCAACAGTGCATGGTAACGGGCACTTCAAGAAATATAATGAATGTTTTACCATGTTATCTGAACAAACGTTTTTTCATCAAAAATATATATTTTTTTTATTCATTTTTGTGTTTCATAGTTCAAAGGTGTAACCATGCTTTAGCATTGTGAAGTGGACACGCACAAGGGCTGTGTCTCAAAATCTAGTGAGCTACCTACCTAGATGGCATTTTAGAAGGTTAGAGGAACGCTTAGAAGGTTTTTGGATTTACTGTTTCTCTCAGAGTTTGGAAAGAGAAGGTAAAGAGAACGAGGCTCTGAACAGAATGATGGCCAGTGAACAGAAGAGCTCACTGCTAAACCTCTTCCAGGAGAAGAACCGGCCCATACTGCAGAAATGGCCACAGGTAACATTCCAAAAAGTTGACTTCATTTTCTCCCTGATGTTTTAAATCATTTAAATGTCAGCTTCCAACATATCAGTATTTCACCCTTAATTGCAGCTTTGCAGACTTTTACTGACTCTGGTTTGTGTTTCAGGAAACAGATGTTCTGTACATTGTACCCCTTTACTTCGTGGATGAATGGAAGAAATTTATCAGGTAAAGGATTTTTTCTCTATTTATTTAGTATATCAGATTTGTACACTTTTTTTTTTTTACATTTATACCCTTGTTATCAGGTTAATACGGAAGAGGATTAGGGCCAAGCAATAATAAAAAAAAATAAAGCCATCTCGAGATTAAAGTCATTATAATGCGAGATTAAACTCGTTAAATTTCGAGAAAAAAGTCGAAATACAATCTTGAGAATAAACTCATTAAATATCGAGATTAAAGTCATTATAATCCAAGATTAAACTCGTTAAATTTCGAGAAAAAAGTCGAAATACAATCTTGAGAATAAACTCATTAAATATCGAGATTAAAGTCATTATAATGCGAGATTAAACTCGTTAAATTTCGAGAAAAAAGTCGAAATACAATCTTGAGAATAAACTCATTAAATATCGAGATTAAAGTCATTATAATGTGAGATTAAATTCGTTAAATTTCGAGAAAAAATTCGAAATACAATCTTGAGAATAAACTCATTAAATATCGAGATTAAAGTCATTATAATGCAAGATTAAACTCGTTAAATTTCGAGAAAAAAGTCGAAATACAATCTTGAAAATAAACTCATTAAATATCGAGAATAAAGTCGTTGTGTTTCGAGAAAAAATTCGTTAAGTTTAATCTCGCATTATAATGACTTTAATCTCAAGATGGTTTTATTTTTTTATTATTGCTTGGCCCTAATCCTCTTCCGTAGGTTAAGGAAAATTTGTGTTTAAAGATAATTTTTGTTTTGTTTTTTAACTAGAAAAGCTTTAAGAATATTGGCTTGACAAAGCCGTTTCTGAAAGATTAAAAAGTCTTATATAGGCCTTATAGACAGATATATATATATATATATATATATATATATATATATATATATATATATATATATATATATAGATAGATAGATAGTTACATGCATGGATACTTAAAGTATGTAGATAGTCCAAATCATTATAAAAGATTAATCTTAATGGACTTTAGGAGTTGTTACGTTTATACATTTTGGTCTAAAATGAAAAATAAATAAAATAGCTCAAAGGTTTCTTGTTAAACTAGTATAATAAGGTCAAATATTTTTACAGAGATCATTTATTTGTATTTGTCTTTATTAATTGTAATGTGACCTGTTATACATAAAACCACCACAGGAGACCAGCAAAGAGCAACCCAGTGTCCAGTATAGGGAACAGTATCCTGCTTTGCCCTCATGGTGGCTTCATGTTCACCTATGACTCCATGCTCCAGGGAGATGCCCAACAGTGAGTCTCTCATACATGACCTCTCAAACAAACAATACTTTTTATATTCAGAACTGAAGATAGAAAGTTTCATAACAGTTATATAATGTTTATTATTTTAGATTGCATTGAAATTCTTCAAATGTATCAGTTTAAAGGAATATTCCAGGTTCAATAATAGTTAAGCCCAATCGACAGCATTTGTGGCATAATATTGATTACCACAAATTAATTTTGACTTGCCCCTCCTTAAACAAAAAAAGCTAAAATCTTGGTTCAAGTGAGGCACTTACAGTTGAAGTGAATGGGGCCAATTCCATATGCATTAAAAATCTCACTATTTCAAAAGTATAGCCAAAAGACATAATCAATATGCTTGTTAACATAATTATAGTGTGATAAAATCACTTACTAATAGAGCTGTCACGGTTATGAAATTTAGCTGGCAATTCATTTTCAAACAAATAATTGCTATTATGACGATTAATTGTCTGTTTTAGGGCTATGATGTTTAATTGTCTCTTTTTGGTTTTTCACAATTAATCATCATATAAATGGACATATTTCTTAAGGTGGGTTTGTGCTTTATACACCTTAAGTCTTTTTTACATATTTGAAACAAGGTTTGTTGTTGATTGGAAAGGAGAAAGCTGGGAACAATACACAGACATTTATTGCTGCACCCTTCAGTGACACACAATAAGATTGCTTCACACTGACATGTAGACACACACACTGCTGCTTGTGTCCCTCTCTCCTCTCCTTAAATGCACCCGCCGCTCCTCACTGGAATGCGAGACTGGTGTGGTGCAAAGGTGGAACTTGTTCACCACTTATCTTGCTGGCCTCACTCTGCCCAGATGCCCACGCCCTGCCCACCACATATCCCCATAGCCAAACTTAGTCTTCTGGCCTGCAACTTTTTCTAGGGAAGGAATGTTGGCACCTCAGCCGCCGCGCTGCAGGATGGTCTCTGGGTCCGACCTGCGCATGCCTGGGAGTAGGGAGAGGGGGAGAGAGAGAGGGGAGAAAGCGAGAGGAGAGAGAGACTGGATCGACAGCTTCTGTCAAAACACTGTCAAATGGTCCTCAGCCAGGACTCCATGACAGCACATCCTTTCTTCTTCCCGGGTTTCGGCACCAACGTAACAAGGTTCTTAACTCTCTTTAAAGGAGGAGGTGGGAACCGGGTGAACAAGACTTTTAATAACAAACTATTTAGCTCAAACACACACAAATATTGAAGCATGCACACAGCTCCACGTGCATCTCTCCCTCCACGCCTGCCGCTGTCTCCTCTCCTTAAATACTCCCGCCACTCCTCACTGTAACACGAGACCGGTGTGGCACACAGGTGGAACTCGATAACCACTTCTCTTCTTGGCCTCACTCTGCCCAGACCCCGCTCGCACACGCCCTGCTCGCCACAATATTTATTAATAAGTATTTTGATATACTTTTTTTTACCATATTACAAGTACTTATTATTACAATATAATAGTTTTGGTAAATTTTAAATGTACACAGTTTACACAAATATTTTACATTAAAATAACGTGTGTGTGTCCTCCTCTGTGTCATAAACACACCTTGTATGAATCTGTTATGACCAAGAACATTTGCCATGAGCTGGTTGACGTCGGTGACACTTGGAACTTGACTAATTTACACACAAATGCGCTGTTGATGGCATTTATGCATTCGCTTAAAATTGCCTTATTTGGGCATTAAAATGTGAATGAATTTGAGTAAACAATCAAAACCAATAACCACGATCAGACTGTTGTATTATAATCGCGACAGGCCTACTTACAAATCTTTTCTGTGTAATGTTATAGCCAATTTTACTAGAGGTAGACGGATATATCGGTTTTAACCATCGGTGCCGATAGTTGCTTTTTGGATCTATCGGTTATCTGCAAAAATCTGTGGCTATAGTTTTTTTTTAATTATTATTATTCCTTCTTGTTCCTCTGTGGCTAGCGCTGGTGTAGTCTGCAGTTAGAAATGCTTAATTCTACAGTATAACAGCGGAAGTTAAATAAAATCATGGGGATTTACTATATCTAAATCTGTCATAATGGACAATATTCATCTAAAATTTTATCCTTACTTTAATGCACATTTTTTTATTTTCATTAGATAATTAAGTGTTCTAAATTGAGGGCATGCAAAAAAAAAATATTTTATAGAAACATGTCCCGTCAGTTCATATGTTGTGTCTCCAACTTCATATATTGTAAATAATAATAATAAACCTTACTCCTCATTAAATCTCATCTGACGAAATGTATATATTCTAAAAAACTTTCAATTTGTTCATATATAGGCCATAAAAACGTAACACTTAATTATAGAGCACTGAAATGGAGCAAAGTCTCTAACATTTCAAAATGAGTGTCCCTTTTGTGTTTTGGGCTTTTTACATTATATTTTTACAATTTGAATTAATCGGCTATCAGCCTTTTCCACCTCCTTAGTTATCGGTATTGGCAAAATCCACTAACGGTCGACCTCAAAATTTTACTACGTTTTGTAATGTAGAATTAAGGTAAGTGCTTTTATAAAATTATAAGTTTCACATTTCTGCCTTTTTAAACTTTTCAAAAATCGGCCCCATTCACTTCCATTATAAGTGCCTCACTATAACATCGATTTTTGCTTTTTTTAAAGGAATGGAGGGACGAGTCTAAATAATTTTTTATGGTAATCAACATTATGCCACAAATGCTGTTGATTGAATGCACTTGTTTGTGTCTGTCAATGCACAGTATAGCTCTTCTCTGGCCTGCTGAATGGGAGTTGATCAGCAAGATGTTTCTCGTGGACCAAGCCATCTCCATATGTAGGATTTACGACAAAACGCAAGACAACGGCAATGTGAAATACCAGACTCAGCCAAGTAAGATGAGTGGTCTATGTGCAGTCAGTATTTTCATTGATGCATTACACTGTTGAATCAGGTTTCTGGGACACTAAAAGACACACTGGTTTTATTTTTTATTTAAAATGTTTTGCATCCCTTTAGATTTGTGTCGAGAATGCAGAGAGGGCTTCATATTTCAGCAACAGAGGGATATGCGGGAATATGCACAGGCCACTGTTTATGTTCGTAAAGTAATTGACAAGAAAACGGTAAGTCTTTTTAAAAATTTTTCCTTAAACACTATTAACCCTTGTGCCAATAAAAAAAGTTACTCGGAGGTCCTTCATTGTTGTTTTTAGCACGCATGCACACACACACACACACACACACACACACACATTTCTCAATACACACATACAAAACACGCTCTAACGTCTATATTAACACACCCACACAATTTTAGCTGCATAATTTATTCAATTGGCCTGGAATGCTCTAAATTCAGCAAACAGAAAATAGGAAAAAACATGAGAACAATGGTGCCATCTAGTGGAAATATAAAAGTTTTAAATTTTGAAGCCAGGGGAAGAAGCATAATATTATAGATATGGCACAGGGATCAAATATTGGGTTTCAGTGGGGAATTATTAATGATGTATAGAAAATCTAAATTTCCCCAAAATACACACCTTCGGAAAACTTTATGCCATTGGCATTAACAAAATCAAAAATGTAAAAGACAAAAATTTACCAAGGGTTGCACAAGGGTTAAGGAATATACTGTTCAGAAAAACGCATGTATTCTGTCTGTGTTCCTTTCTATTTCTCCATAGATGATTAAGGAATCTGCCCCTGAGTTTAGTGTGAGTGGGTCAGATGTTGAGGACGAAAGAGATGAGCCAAAGTTAGATGGAGAGAAAGATCCAGACTTCAATGAGGTACAATTAAAAATGATTGCCCAAAACCTTCAGTGTTGTTTGTATACCTTGTCTGTCTATTAGGGCTGTCAATAGGGCTGACAAAACTAAATTAGAATTTTTCATTGAAATATTAACAAAATTCTAATTATATTAAAATTTTTAAGACATTATTTCAGGTGGGAGAAAAACTCTGCAAGATTTGAATTTTAAATCAACATTGTCTCTTACGTCCACAAGAGGGCTCAACATATCAATATAAACCAATCAGCATTGTGTAAAGGCCTAAACATACTCTACGTAAGTACTTGAACGCAGCCGCATCTTGCTACGCAAGCTCGATTTCACACTTCATTGCATTGTGAAACGTGTCAGAGCGGAATTCATAACCTAATGCAAGTATGCGCTGTATTCTCAGTGTTGCCGCAAGGGGAATTACAGTGGATTTTCTTTTTCCAATCAACAACTGTCATGGCGGAGCAGCAATTTGAGGAGAGTCTTGCCGAACAAGTTAGATTTATACAAACAGAATTATCTGTCATCTTTTTAGCAAATACAAAAGCACATTCATCAACTGTCAACATGTTGACTCCACCTCATCCGGTTTCAAGGTGGCTAAAAAACTCTTTCCCCCCTTGTGGTCCAAGCTTTGTAACCTCCAGAGCAACACAAGAGCTCAGAGTAATGTATGTACATCGGGACCATGCGTTGGTGAAGCTCTCGTGTCTGCGTTTACGTGAAGTATGTTTGGGCTCTAATGCTGCATTTCCATGGAAGAAATCCGCTCAACCCCGCTCACACGGCATCGATATCATAATTTTAAGATGCATTTTAGACGATATGTTATAAATGGACAACATTAAAGAAAGCTGTGACAGTCTTTTTTTCTGGTTACATGAAAATTTAAAGGAAAATAAACATATGATCTGAAAATTAAAAAGCAAATGCAAGAACATGCACAATAGGAACATATATATGAGAAGCACGTGCATTAAGAGCTTAGTTACTGTACTAAAATAACTCTGAATGTTACTCAGAACATCACTTTTGCACTATCAAATGCAGTTAACCTAAGTTTAAGAGAGTCTGTGCACCGTTTTTATCACTTTCTATTTAACTTTTTTTCGCTTTATTATCATTCAGTAATTGTACAGTACTGTGCAAAAGTCTTTGGCACATAAGATGTATCACAAAAGCATTTGTCTTAAGGTGGTTATTTATATATTCAGCTTTAGTGTGTTAATAGGAAATATAAATGTTAGACTCCCAAACATTACTTTTGCAAATAGAAAAGAATAGAATAGTAGAAAAGAGAGCCCTGCAACAGATGTCATGGCCCCCACAAAACCCCCCATTGAATATTAAGTCAGTCTGAGATTACAATTAGAGATAGAAGCAGTTGAGACAGCCTAAATAGAAGAACTGTGGTGAATTCGCCAAGAAGCTTGGAACATCCTATCTGCCAACAACCAAGAAAAACTGTGTCCAGGTGTACCTAGGAGAACTGCAGCTGTTTTAAAGGCAAAAGTGGTCACCGAATATTGATTTAGCTTTTTTATGTTTAATGGACTTTGTATGACATTAAGTGATAAATGAAAACTATTTATGGCATTATTTTTGAAGACATCCTCACTATGCAACATTTTTCACAAATGCCTAAAACATTTGCACAGTACTGTATGTCCTCTGAAATCTTAGACTCTCGAAATCCGAACACAAGTGGTCAAAAGAGACGACAAGATTTAATGGTGATATATCGCTTGTACACTTGTGATTGGACCACCCAAAACACATCTTAATAACATTAAGTTGTTGATACACCCAGTCTGCTATCAGTCATGTAGTGTGCACACCAGCACCACGGAAAGCAAAACTGTAATGCCTCCTACACACTACACGACTTTCAAAGATGTTGAATTGTGGTACCGTTCATATTACACAACTGTCTGTCTTGTCATGGAAGTCATAGAGTTTTCAAATTACACTAGGAATCGGCGACAGGGGTGAACACATTACAAAGCATTTCACAATTGACAAATCCCCGACGATTCTGCCTGGACTCCAAATTATGAGTAAACGCGAGAAGTGATACAAGCTAAGGAAGCAAATGCACGATCATATGTTTTGCATTTCTGAATATGATGTGTATGTTTTTAATCTCCTAAAATATGAAGGCATCATATATTTTATTGGTTACAATATGAAAAATCTACCTATTTGCTTACCTGACTGTTCAAGAGAATTGGCAATTTCTCCAACTCTTCTCTTTCTCCACCCAGTTGTGGTACAGTTCAGGTGAAACATCAAATATGCACTGTCCTCCTGCCAGTGTTTCACAAATTTTTCCTATATTTTTTCGGTCCAATGAGACTTTCTTGATTCCTCAGCCATGCTAGTTGCAGGTACATCAGGACTCCTCCCACTGAAACTTCCTGTGCCCGTTTCTTGCTCTCTCATTGGCTGTAGGTCAAAGCTGCAGTTGTGTTCAGTCAAAACACATTCAGTTGCACATAGTTGCTTACTGCAACATTGTCTTATTGTCCTTTTCTCTTTCTATATGTCAGTCAGAGGTTGGAGCCAAACGTCAGAAGCTGAATGAGAATGTGTCTCTACCCACAACTGTGATGACCACCTCTGCCAAGTCGAGCATCAGGAGGAGCACAAGGCACAGGAAACTGCGTGGGGAGAAAGCCCTCATCATCTCTGCCAACCAGACGCTCAAAGAACTAAAGATCCAGGTCTGATTGTACAGCAAGAATGTAGATCTTTCTTTTTATACATTTTTGTTTGATGCAGCTCATATCTCATGTGATGTTGCTTACTGTATCCACAGATCATGCATGCTTTCTCTGTTGCTCCGTTTGACCAAAACCTGTCTATAGATGGACGCTGTTTAACCGACGACTCTGCCACACTAGGAAGTCTCGGAGTAATCCCAGAGAGCATCATATGCCTTAAGGTATAACCCTCAGATTATAGGATTATACATTTATTCATTTGGCAGACACTTTTATTAAAAGTATATTCATTCAATATATTTTATAAGTATGTGTTCCCTTGGAATCAAACCAAAGATCTTGGCATTGCTAGTGCTATGTGCCAACATTTGAGCTACAGAAAACAACAGGACTGGTGGAAAACATACTCCGTTTTCATGCTAAATTGACAGATACTTTGGCTGTTTCAAAACCTTATAAGCTGCCTACCAAGACAGAATTGTAGGGGAGGATCGTTGTGAGAGTGAGTCATATTGATTAACTTTTCTTTTGCGTTGCCAGGCTGATGAACCAGTTTCTGATTACGCTGCAATGGATGATGTTTATCAAGGTGAGTGCAGTTTACGACAGGTTTAATTGTATTTCCACTTAAGTCTTTACTGTCTCTCTTAAACATGTTTGACTGTATTTTTGTTGACATTGAAAATTCTCATTCCAGTCTGTATGCCTGAGGAAGGATTTAAAGGTACGAACACACTTACCATTATCAATCATTATAATTTCTGACATGCATATTAAACTTACCTGTAAAGTTCCTGTTTTGGAGGAAATTTCTATCAAACACTGTTCATGTTCTAACATATTTGTTTCCTTTTGTTCAGGCACTGGGCTTTTAGGACACTGAGGGAAGCTCCAAATATGTAACAATACTGATAATGTCAGAGCAAGGATGAAGCTTGAATTAGTCATAGATGTTCATTGTTGGGATGATGTTGTCATTTTTAGTTCATTTATTGTTATGATTTGTTTTTGAATGTTGCAACAACTTCAAATGTGTCTTTTAGCTACAAAACATCGTGCTGGCTTTTAATATTGAAAGATATTGATTCATTCTGCAAGCTTTTGTGCTCGTACTTACCATGATTGAAAAAAATACGGGTCGAGATTTCCTCAAAGGATGTTCCATTTCTACGGAATTCCTCCATATTTGTTTCAATGTCATATTCAGAAATTATGGTCTGTTCGTATGTTGTGTTTTAAACAATAAATCTCTGTAAATCTTGAGAGAATTTTTTGTTGAAAAGAAACTTGTGATGGCACTGCAATAGAGCTCGTACATATTTCAAAATGCATGGGCGACTTAAATATTAAAAAATTATAGTCTTTGTTTGGTTTGTGTAAATAACCTTGGCCACATACTGCAGTAAACAGAAGTCTAGAAAGATCAGAATAGATGGGAAACACAAAAGTGGAATATATTACAATATTCCTAAATAATTTCTGCTACTTGAAATATTAAGCTGGCGTGTGAACTTTTCTGTATGTTCTTTCATATGGGCAATAAATATTCTTTTTACATCATTAGCGGTGTATTTTATGTGTGGAGCAATTACAGTTATGATAAACAGATTATTTTTTTTCTTGATGTCTATGGAGACGTGTTTGTGTTACTAAATAATCCTTTAAGCTGTTTAAAGCTTGACTGGACACTAGCTGTTCTTTATACGCGTGCGCATTATGTGCCTTGGCCCGGATATCTGGAAGGGAACCATCGATCTGGAAATTCTCGGGAGAGTTGCATTTGCTACTACAAAGATTTTGGTTGATTAGGATAAGTTAAATGGTTTCTGTAGGACTCAAAATAAATAAAGTAAAAACCGTGTATAAACACAAAGACGGTAGAGACGTCCACGCAACTCTCGCGAGACTTTGTTAGAGAATATTTAGCAGAGATGGGCCACTTGTATTAAAATGAATGGGAGAAATTAAACCAAGGAGCTCTTTGCGGTCAATGGATGTACAAAGCAAGTCCCGCCTTAAAGTTAAAAGAGCCAATCACCTTTTAGATACAGACATTACCTGTCAATCAATTTTGGATCGCGCATGCGCATTAGCTATACAAGCCGGGAAAATAGCGTTTTTGTGTATATAATATGAGGTGAAGAATCACAATTTATGATTCCAGTATTGCCAGATTGTATTGCTGATATTATGTTCATTGATCTTAATATTGACCAACCGATTTTTAGATTTTGTTCTTTCTACATTCATGTAGACAGGAGCTGCACTAGCATGACAGGAAATATCTTCCAGAGAGCGTTCCAAAGATGGCCGACAGTGGACTTACTTGCTAACTTGCTAGAAAGACTTTGGTCAAAACGCAGCCGAATGTTGCCTTTCGAAGGAGTATAAATAAAGAGCCGGATAATTTGAATTTAAAGGTAAATAGGAAGTGTGAAAATAGGCTGTGATGTATGAGACTCAAACATTGCCTATAACATTCTAGCAGTGCTTTTCCACGTTTTATTATTTATGTTAGCTATAGATAGCATGTCAAGGTAGCTGTACACTGAAATGCCACTCATTACACTTTTTCTTGGTATCACATGTTGCTGAATCTTCTTTGCTTGTATTGTTGTATTAATTGAGGTAAAAAAAAAAACAAGTCATCTGACTCTATTTTAAAACTACCTCCTAAATGTATATCTATTACGTAGAACAGTTTGCATTGTTTTCTTCTCTAAGGCCTGAAATAAACAGGCTAAAGGTTTCCCATTCCACTTCAGTTAAAATGACAAATCTCATACTGTGCTTCTTTTCTTTGAGGTTGTCTAAATAGTAAGATGAATTCAGATCTGTTATAACATAACCAGGGGTGTCTTTTAACAGATTAACTGAATGCAGGCTTGCGGTTTTATTTAAAAATGAAGAAATAAAGTACTTTTCCAGTGATGTCTTCCTCAAAATGTGCCTATCAGGGCCATAATAACCTCAAAACACAGTGAGGGGACACATCCATATCAATATTCAGATTAGTGCTACTGATATGGTTTTTCAATAGTTGATTCTTAAATTATAACATATGACCCTTGTTAATCCTGAATAGGTGCCTTTCACCATTTCTAACCACCTATTTGTCTTCACTATTTTATGTAAAATGGTCCTGTGGTGTGACAAATTACAAACATATATCTTTGCATCAGCTTTTGACATTGAAAACCCCATTTTGGTTGGACAATACAAAAAATAAATACAATTTTTAAAGCATTCGAAAATGATTAATCTTGTCCTGCCTCTCCAGGTACAGGATGGAACTCCCAAACTACAGCCGCCAGCTAATGCAACAGCTGCATGCTTTACGAAAAGAGAAGCAGTTTTGTGACTGCTCGATCCTGGTGGGAGAAACCCCTCACCCTGCTCACAAACTAGTTCTGGCTGCCTCCAGCATGTTATTTAAGTCTGCTCTAGAGAGTTCTGACAGCATCTCCATTGACACAGATTTACTGTCCTCTCAAGAGTTTTCTTGTATTCTGGACATGGTATATACTGGTAAACTGCCTCCTGGAAAACACAACTTCACACGACTCATAGCTGCTGCCGACAGCTTGCAGATGTTTGATGTGGCCGTTGGTTGTAAGAACATTCTCACCGACCTTATGAAGCAAACTTCTGAGACTGTAAATGCTGAGACAGAGGCTGTGGACTTAGTTATAAAACATGACTGTGCTGAGGGGAGACCTGAAAACTTAAAGGAGTCATCTGGATTGGAACAGTTGAAAAGGGACGAGAAGAATTTTCATGGTTAAAGAGGACTTTCATATGACTCCACATTAAAGGAATGTTTCAGATTCAATACAAGTTAAGCTCAATCGACAGCATTTGTGGCATTTAGTTGATTACCAGAAAAAATTAATCAGCTCGTTCCTCTTTTTCTTTAAAAAGCAAGCTTATAATTTTATAAAAAGCACTTAAATTCTTGTGTTAAAACTCATATATTATTTGAGCTGTTAAGTTGTTCAAATCACAATTTTGCATTTGTTTCAATTTTTATATCGTCATTGCAACAAGTTGTAAAATTGGCTTTAAGGTTAGTAAGCAATTTTTTCATGGTAAAATCATTTTAACAAACATATTATTTATGTCTTGTGACTATACTTGGTGATGTATAGAAATGGTGAGTATTTAAAAATTATGGATTTGCCCCATTTACTTAAATTTTAAGAACCTCATTTGAACCCAGATTTAAAAATAAAATAACATTTTTCCCAATTTCGAATGCCCAATTCCCAGTGTGCTTTAAATTCCTCATGGTGGCGTAGTGACTCGCCTCAATCCGGGTGGTGGAGGACGAATCTCAGTTGCCTCCGCATCTGAGACCGTCAATCCATGCTTCTTATTATGTGGCTTGTTGAGCACGTTACTGCGGAGATGTGTGAAGGCTTCACGCCATCCACGCACAACTCGCCACGTACCCCACCGAGAGCGAGAACCGCATTATAGTGATCTTGAGAAGGTTTCCTCATGTGACTTCACTCTCCCTAGCAACCGGGCCAATTTGATTGCTTTGGAGATCTGGCTGGAGTCACTCAGCATGCCCTGGATTCAAACTCATGACTCCAGGGGTGTTAGTCAGCATCAATACTCGCTGAGCTAACCAGGCCCCCAGATTTTTCTTTCTTTAAAAAAAGTCAAGTTATTTTTTGGCAATCAATGCCGAAATATTCCCTTAAGCTCAATTGAAAGCATTTGTGGCATAATGTTGATTACCACAAAAAATATTTTCCATTTGTCCCTTGTTTATTTAAAAATCATGATAACAGTAAGACATTTACAATGTATGTGAATGGCGCCAGTCCATAAACATTCAAATACACACAGTACATACCAGATGGACACATTATGCATGTTAACTTGATTTTAGTGTGATCATTTCACTTATTAATCTTACCTGTGTAAAGGTTTATCTAATATTATAACTTTGTTGTCATGACGACATAATGCCGATTAACCCTGTAATCCTGGTAAGCAATTTATTATTAGTTTTTTCTCAGTTAATATATATCATGTTTACATCTTGTGGCTGTGCTTTTCAAACAGTAAGTATTTTACTTTTTATGTACTGGCCCCATTGGCGAAATTGTAAGTGCCTTAATGTAACAGCCATTTTTATCTTTTCGCTTTTTTTTAATAAATGAGGGAGAAGTCGAAATTATTTTCTGTGTTTATAAATATTAGGCCGCAAATGCTGTTGATAGCGCTTAAAGGGATAGTTCACCCAAAAATTGTAATTGTAATCTTTTACTCAACCTCATGCCATCCCAGATGTATATGACTTTCTTTCTATTGCAGAACACAAACATATATTTTTAGAAGAATATTTCAGCTCTCTAGGTCCATACAATTCATATGAATGGTGATCAGGCCTTTGAAGCTCCAAAAAAGAGATAAAGTCAGCATCCGACCCCAGTAGTTTAATCAATGTCTTCTTAAGCGATCCAGTTGGTGTTGGGTTAGAACAGACCAAAATGTAAAAACAATTTCACTGTACATCTTGACTGTAGTCTCCCTGGCAATCATGATTTCAAGTTCGATTACACTTATAGAGCGATCCAGAGCTATGCGCACATGTCAAGCACTAGAAAGTGTAATAGAACTTGAAATCATGATCATGCCTAGAGACTGTAATGGCAAGATGTACAGTGAAAAGTGAGTTATGTTTTGGTCTGTTCTCACCAAATCCAACTGGATCGTTTCAGAAGATTTTGATAAAACCAAATCTCCTTTTTGGAACTTCAAAGCCCTGATCATCATTCACTTGCATTTTATGGACCTACAGAGCTAAAACATTCTTCTAAAAATATTAATTTGTGTTCAGCAGAAGAAAGAAAGTCATACACATCTGGGATGGCATGAGGGTGTGTAAATGATGAGAGATTTTTCCTTTTTGGGGGAACTATTACATTTTAACTTGTATTGAATCTTGAAAAATTCAAAGGCCAATATTTCTGTTTGAGAATCACATTTCATTAAAATGTTGGTCATTTTTCTTTAATTCTGTTTCTTTCTGAATTTAGAGAATAGTGCAATTGAGTTTATATCTCAAAATCAAGCTGGTATTAAAAAGATCCTACAGAGTGTACGGCCATGTGTTAAGGTTCTTGAGACTTGGGACACAATCCCTGCAGAGGAACGCCAGGTAAAATAGACATACTAATGGAAAATGTGTTATTTTTATTGTAAAAAGTTTAATCTCTTTTCATTTGTGATATTAGACTCAACTCATCTTTAATCTTCTACAGGTCATGTTGGGTAGTTTTAAAGGAGATCCATCAGAAGATGAGGTGTGTCAGCGGTTGCTGAGTTTAGTTAAGGATGAGAGAGTTCTGTCAGCTCAAACGGTCCTTACATTGCTAGACCAGCTAAAACAGAAGCAAAATCCTGATCCAGGATCAGTCCAGGAGCACCAGGGACATGAGAGCTGCCCAATAGGTTAACTGAACTGGGTTTAACTTCTAAATACAACCAATGATCAGCTGAGTTGGAGTCTTAATCTTGAGATTTCTGAAGATCAAATAAACATACTCTTACTGAGCACTTTATTAGGAACACCTGTACAGCTACTTATTCGTGCGATTATCTGATCAGCCAATCGTGTGGCAGGAGTGCAGTGCATAAAATCATACAGATATGGGTCAGGAGCTTCAGTTAATGTTCTCATCAACCATGAGAATAGGGAAACATTTTGATCTCAGTGATTTGGACCAAGGCATGAATTTTGGTGCCAGATGGGCTGGTTTGAGTATTTCTGTAACTGCTGATCTCCTGGGACTTTCTAGAACAACAATCTCTAGAATTTACTTTGAATGGTCCCATTAACAAAAACATTCTGTGAGCGGCAGTTCTGTGGACAGAAATGCCTTGTTGATAAGAAAGGTCAACGGAGAATGGCTAGACTAGTTCAAGCTAACAGAAAGGCTATGGTAACTCAGATAACCACTCTGTACAATTGTAGTCAGCAGAATTCCATCTCAGAATGCACAAATTGTTGAACCTTGAGGCGAATGGGCTACAACAGCAGAATATTACGTTGAGAACTTTATTAGGACTATAGTGTTCCTAATAAAGTGCTCAGTGAGTATATAGCCATTCTGGGACTCAATAGGTCTTGATCTGGGTGTTTTCTTGACCCCAGAGAAATATAAACTTTCAAAGGGCATACATCAAACATGTTAGATAGAAGTTGCCATATTGTAAGTGAATTGTTCAATATTTCTCCAGCCATTTCTGCAATTTGTTATGCCAAAGGTCCTACGGCTGGTTTTTGGCTTTCTGGTGGACTTTTAGACAATGTATCAAATCTAACTGGCCCCCTCTCCAGTGTCAACAATCTCTCTGAGCTTTTGACCATTGCAGTGAATGACTGTAAAAATGAAGATGAAAAAGAGGTACAATACATTCTTCTCACTGTTTTTGCATAACGGATGCTATAAAGCTTACAGTTCAGTTAATTTGAGTGTTTAAAGAACTATTTAAATAGATACTATTTTGTTGAATATTATTGATTATAATATATAGTAATATGTAATCTATATTTTTTCTTCTTATATGTCTGCTGCTCTTAAGGTTGTGCTGGAGTGCTGTAGTGCTCCGTCTTCTATGGAGGTTGTGGAAAGGTTGATATGTAAACTCAGAGAGACAAGCATAAGTGAAGAAACATTTCTAATGCTGCTTCATGTGGTCAAAGGAAGCTCCTCAGATCTGACTCAACTTTTGGACACCCTGAAGGACACAAGAGGTATATGGGCCCTATTTTAAGAGCAATAAATAATTTGCATCTATTGACAAACAAATCAAGGCTAGTATAAACAGTGATTGTATTGGAATGCACTTAATTTCTACAAGTCGATTTTGACTGTATAAATTGTATACATTTATTGAAACTCAAAAAAATGAAAACAAACATATTCCTAAATTTTAATTACACTTCAAACAGATAAAACTAAATAGATAAACAAATTAACAAAGTGGTCAAAAAATCATACAAAATCCACAAATGTACTCTCTCCAAATTCTTCCCCTTTTGCAGTGACTTAAAAATCACTCTACGACAACAGGTGGATAAATACCAATACAAATTAGATCATAATTTACAATTGTAGACATAAACATAATAATGATACTTTAAAAAAAAAAAAACATGACCTAAAGATAGTTTAACACAAATCTCATAAATATTTGTTTCATAAAACGGCTATAAAAGTGATCGTCAGAGGCATAATTTGATGTTCCACTGTATTTTCAGAGTTTGGAGATAGACTTTTTTTACCACAATGCTGGTGGAATCTCTAAATTGCAAATGCAGGAACTGAGTTTAGATTTTGCGCTAAAAACAGACATGTTTTTGAAACGTCTTAGTGCAATGACGTATTTCTATGGACAATAGCCAATTGCGCTTTGCGCCACTTCATTAACATACATCCACTGTTATGTGCATACACCCACATATCACCCACAGTGCAAACACTACCACCTACGCCCACTTGCGCTTTGTACTGGCACGCTAAGAATTAGCGTTTTCAAGAAAATAGTATAAGACGCTGTGCAAGGTTGTTGGGCATAGCGCTTGTGCACTCGTGAAAATAGAGCCCACAGTGTTCATATGTATATATTGGTGTTTCTTCAACTTCGGGCTTGTGAATAAAAATAAGTGATATTTATTCTCTTCATGGACAGATTTGTTGACTTGGTTATTAACAAGTACACCAACAAAAATTAGGGGCAAACATTTAGTTGAGTTGGGCATTACAGTTGTAATTTTTTCAACATTTATGAAAATCATGTTCACACAATAAATATTGAAATGTAATACTTAGATTATCATAGATAAAAATGGTTAAAAAAAAAACATGTTACATTTTTTTTTAAAGCCTGATAAAAAGTTTCCAATGAAGTTTTTTTGAGACAAATAAATAAGTTGAAATCTGTTTTGTAAAAATCAACACCTGGGACATGGAAGTGCCTGCAGTTTACTCTTTTTGCTGTTATTTCATCATGTACCTAAAGCTTTTCTTTCTGTTCAATAGCATCTATATTTAAAAGAACATCTCAGTCAGTCTCAAACAATCATGCAAAATCTGAGGTGGAACAAGAAGGATCTACGGCAGACTCTGAGGATGAGGAGGAAACCTCTAAAACCAGAGGAAGAAAGAAGGCCGTTCTTGTGTCTTACACCTGCGAGTGGTGTAAAAAGACTTTTGACTTTAAGTGTCGTCTGATAAAGCATAAGAAATGTTGTGCCCTCTCGCCATGTAGAGAGCAGCGCTGCTCAGAGTGTTCCATGGCTTTTCCAACTCTGAAGAGTCTTCACCAGCACTGCATCGAAGCCCACGGCAGCCTACCGGCCAAACAGAGGAAAACTGAACAAGTGTCATGTGACATGTGTGACAAGACCTTTAAACATTCTTCAGGTGAGTGAAAATCCTTTTTGAGAACACTGATTAGGTGCAATGAAATGTAGTTTGAGCCACGGTGCATTGGTTAATGCATATGCTTAAGACACATTGAGCTGTGGTGCTCATGTCTTGATGTCTTGAGCACCACAGTCTTAATCCCATCCCACATCTCTCTCTAAGTAATCATTTCTTATCAATGTCAACTATAGCTGTCAAATAAGATTGGGAAGATTGGGAATTCTGAGTAAATCACAATTGTTACCATCTTTAAGATTTGATGGTGTCTAAGGTAATTTATTAGGTGTAAAATTATATTATTAGCTACAAATCAATCCTAGATCAGTCCTTTTCTGATGCTTTTCATGCTTGTATTTTTTGCCTGTGGTACAGGCCTGTTGTATCATAAACGCACTGAACATTTCGAGGAGAGGCCGTATGCATGCGAGGAGTGCGGGGCGAAGTTTGCTGCCACCTCATCTTTGAAGAACCACATGCGTCTGCACACAGGAGAGAAACCCTTCCAGTGCAAACACTGTGACATGAGCTTCTCCGTTGCTGCCGCTCTGTCCTACCACACCAAAAGGAAACATGCTGAGGGTGAGACCTTTTAAATGTTTGGTTGTTTGTTTGTTTGTTTGTTTGTTTGTTTAAAGCTGAAGTGTGTACAGTAACGTTTGCGCAACTAGCATCACCAAACACAAAAATGATAGTAACGTCTCTTTTAATACACTTTCTGTTCTGTACAGTCAGTTGGTAATCAAAAACTAAAATAGAAACATATATTTCTAATCATACATAGGATGGATCCGGTAAAGAAACCTCTCAGTAATGTGTGCTCAACCAAAAAACACTGACGCACCAGTTTTTTATATGGACAGTATTGTTATAGCACTTGCTCTACAAGTCAATGTAAATGCATGTAAAAACAAAAAATTATGCATGTAAAAAATAAACATGTAACAATATATGCTATATATACTGATGAGCCAAAATATTATGACCATTCACAGGAGAAGCAAATAACATTTATCATCTTCCAACAAGGCCACATGTGAAGGTTTGTGTAGATTAAATGGTACTTGAACAATCAGTTCTTGTTGTCAATGTATTGAATGCTGGAGAAATGGGCAGGATTAAAGACCTGAGCAACTTTAAGAAGGGCCAAATTGTTATGGCCAGAAACGGCAAGGCTTGTGGGGTGCTCCCGGTCAGCAGTGGTGAGTACCTACCAACAGTGGTCCGAGGAGGGACAAACCACAAACCTGTGACAGGGTGTTGGGCACCCAAGGCTCATTGATGCGCGAGGGCAACGAAGGCTATCCCGTATGTTCCAAACCGACAGAAGGTCTACTGTCACACAAGTCACAGAAAATGTTAGTGATGTTTATGGGAGGAATGTGTCACAACATACGTGCCAAATGTAGGCACTTTCAATGGTGGACAGGGGTCATCATGGGCACTCTGACTGGTAAGCTAAAGCGGTGCTTTATATGCACTATATGCACCCTGCTGCATATAATGCTGCGTAACAGCTTTAGCTTACCAGTCAGAGTGCCCATGATGACCCCTGTCCACCATCGAAAGTGCCTACATTTGGCACGTGAGTGCCGGACCTGGACCTTGGAGCAGTGGAAGAAGGTCGCCTGGTCCAATGAGTGCCGTTTTTGTTTACATCACGTGGACGGCTGTGCACGTGTAAGCAATTTACCTTGGAAGTGATGACACCAGGATTCACTGTGGGAAGACGACAAGGAACATGATAAAGAGTTCAAGGTGTTGTCCTGGCCTCCAAATTCCCCAGATCCCCCAGCATCTGTGGGATATGCTGGACCAACAAGCCTGATACGTGGGAGCTCCACCTTACAACTTACAAGACTTGAAGGATATGCTGCTGATGTCTTGGTACTAGATACCACAGGACATCTTCAGGGGTCTTTTAAACTCTATGCCTCGGCGGGTTGTTGCTGTTTTGGTGGCACGTGGAGGACCAACGGCATATTAGGCTGGTAGTTTTTAGTTACATCATCAGTATATATATATATATATATATATATATATATATATAATCTCAAGACATCATATTTATTGATGGACTATAGGAATTTGTAAGCTAAAGCTAAAATGTGACCAAAGCGATAAAAAACTAATGATAAAATTTGTAAAATTAATATTTTCATAATGTACCAAGTTAGAAGGTCCCCTGTATAATTACAGAGAATTTATTGAAAAATGAACATTAGAACTGAAATATACCCAAATGCGGAAGTTGGAATTGAAATCGAATCGAAAGCTTGTGAATCAGAATCAAATCAAATAGAGAAATCTGTGCCAATACCCAGCCCTATTACTTCAGTTTAGTTTAGTTCAGTCATGACAACTCGGAATAAATGTAGTGTTACAATTGCAAGACAAGTTGATACATTGTAAAAAATAATTCTGTAATTTTAACGGTAAAAGACTGTAAAAATGCTACAGAAAAAACTTTAATTGATTAAAGAATATTAATTTTAAAATATACATTAGCATTTTTAAATATATTTTAAAAGACAATATATGTAGTTTTTTTTTACAATAAATCTTTAAAAAAAAAAGTTATTTTTGATGTAAAAAGTATAATTTTCCTGTATAATTAATAAGTAAAAATGTACATTGTTTAACAAGAGAGTGCATGTACTTAAACAATAATCAGGCATTCCCACAATTCCCTGTGTGACCCATCATATTTCAGTATATTTTATGGGAATAATTATGTTTCAAATTATTTTTAATATCAATTACGTACATTGGGGTGATTTGTGTTATATTTGATGTAGTTTTGTTAATGTTTATTGAATTATTTAAATTTCACATGTGTTACCCTGGTGGTGTTTAGTGTTTGTGTTTGTCTCTACATGTTTATTGGTTATTGCTCCTGGAAGAGCCACAATTGGTGAAATTCATGTCATCTTATGTCATTTGTGATTATGGTGATTAACAATATATTATAAAGTAAAAAGCAGATTTTTACAGTTTCAGATGGTTAATATCAAGTTTGACATTTATTTAGTTTTTTACAGTAAATTAAAAATTTTTTTTTTTTTTACAGTGCCATCTTGGTCATGTAAATTACAACAGATTTAAAATAAAATGTACAGGTTGTTCTTTAAAGTTGTTAAATTTTATCTGTATATCTTTCATAAATATGCTGGCAACCACAGCTGTAATTTGTTTTTGTTGTTGTTGTAAAAACTGGATTTTTTTTTTACAGTGTACACATTCAATCCCCTTGAAGCAGATGGGGAAGAGGAAGGTTTTAGAGAGAAAATTGTTGAGAGAAAAGTTGTAGCGTGCTGCAGTAAAACTGGCAAACAATTGAGGTCATTTAAATGTTAGACAAAGAGAGTGAATTGAAGATTGAGATTGAATGGCTAATAGATAACATGTTCAATGGACGTTTCATTAAGGATGTACAATTTCATGACTGAACACGGAATATATGAGTATAATTTGAGTAAGCATAGTAAGCTGGGATATGATACAAATTTTTAACATCGACAAAATTACACACATTAGCTTTAATCATATAATGATATCAATTTCAAATATTTTTTAAAAGAGAGCACTAACACTAGTAAATCTTGCAACTGCAGGTAAAATGTACTGTTGTCAGTATTGTTCTGCCTCATTTGCGCAGTCCATTGAACTGACTCGTCACGTCCGCACACACACGGGAGACAAACCGTACGTCTGCAAAGAGTGTGGGAAAGGCTTCAATCAAGCCAACAGACTGTCCATACATCTTCAGAACTTTCATAGTAAGCACCTCACACAAATTTTCAGACACGTCAAAGTGAGTCACATGACCTGTTTTGTGTGATGAACTAGTGATCAGACCTGTTATATATCACTGTCAGACATCACAGAACCATACGATTGTCAGAAGTGCCGGGTGAGCTTCTCTTCGCTGGACGAATTACGACAGCACATTCAGGAAGTCCATCCCAAAGAGCTGCACCAGTGTCCTGAGTGTAGCAAGATCTTCAACAATAAAGCCAATTTGGAGAAACACATGAACGTTCATGAAGGCAACAAACCCTACAGCTGCAAGGCATGCAATAAGTCCTACCAGGTTAGAACAGCCATTTACATCCATCAAACATTAGCCGAAAATGTCAATAGTTGCACCTGTGATTACTCTGCTAGGACCCCTGTGTGAACTGTGTGGCTTCATACATCTATAATAAAAGTAATTAAATAACAGGCAAGAAAATGAGAAGTTAACTCTGAGAGATGCTCTAGCATAATTTGTTTGCTGATTCCACTTGATATTTTGTATCTAATCCAGTGACATACATTTTAAAGTATGGCTTTAGTGTCTTAATACTTTTTTGGCACCACTGTATACATACACTCATTTAGGGCTAAATTTGGCAGTGTATATGTGTTCAATATCATATAAATACAGTGCTTTGAAAAAGTATTTGACCCCATTTGCTTCTGTTTTTGTGTATATCTCAGACTAAATTGTTTCAAAATCTAACATAAAACAAAGGTAATCTGAGTAAAAACAAAATATAGTTTTAAATTATAATGTTATTTATTGAAGCAAAATCTTTATCCAATACCAACTGAGCCTGTTGGACAAAGTATTTGCCCCCTTAGTTACTAAATCCCCAAATCTATGAAACTGCATTCATAATGGGGTTCAGTTGGACTAGATACACCCAGGCCTGATTACTGCCAGCCCTGTTCAATCAAATCAACACCTAAATAGACATTGTTCAGCAGCAAGATGTTGGCTCAAAGGTCTCACCCCGTAGCACACTATGCCAAGGTTGAAAGAAATTCCAGAAATGATGAGGAAAAAGGTGATTGAACAACGTCAGTCTGGGAAGGGTTGCAAAGCTATTTCTGAGGCTCTGGGACGCCAAAGAAAACACAGTGAAAACCATTATTTACAAATGGAGAAAACTTGCAATAGTACTGAACCTTCCCAGAAGTGGCCGACCTTCCAAAATTCCTCCAAGAGCACAGTGACAGCTCATCCAGGAAGTCACAAAAAAGCCAAGGTCAACATCTAAGGAACTGCATACCTCTATTGCATCAATACATTTTCATGACTCCACTATCAGAAAGACACTGGCCAAAAATGGCATGGAGGTGATCCATGGTGAGGCGAAAACCACTGCTAACCCAGAAGAACATTAATGCTCCTCTGAATTTTGCCAAAACACACCTTGATGATCCTCAAAACTTTTGGGAGAATGTTTTGTGGACTGATGAATCAAAAGTGGAACTTGTTGGAAGACAGGGGTCCTGTTACTTCTTGTGTAAATCAAACAGAATTCCACAAAAAGAACATCATACTTACGGTCAAGCATGGTGGTGGTAGTGTGATGGTGTGGGGATGCTTTGTTTCTTCAGGGCCAGGATGACTTGCAATAATTGAGGGAAACATGAATTTTGCTCTGGTGTCATGTCCGGTCATCAGTCTGTGAGTTGAACTGGATTATGCAGCAAGACAATGATCCAAAGTATAGGAGTAAGTCCACATCTGAATGGCTCACAAGAAGCTAAATTAAAGTTTTGGAGTGGCCTAGTCAAAGTCCTGACTTTGACCAGATATAATGTTTAAGGGTGCTGTTTTTCACATGGGTGATATACACTCACCTAAAGGATTATTAGGAACACCTGTTCAATTTCTCATTAATGCAATTATCTAATCAACCAATCACATGGCAGTTGCTTCAATGCATTTAGGGGTGTGGTCCTGGTCAAGACAATCTCCTGAACTCCAAACTGAATGTCAGAATGGGAAAGAAAGGTGATTTAAGCAATTGTGAGCGTGGCATGGTTGTTGGTGCCAGACAGGCCGGTCTGAGTATTTCACAATCTGCTCAGTTACTGGGATTTTCACGCACAACTATTTCTAGGGTTTACAAAGAATGGTGTGAAAAGGGAAAAACATCCAGTATGCGGCAGTCCTGTGGGCGAAAATGCCTTGTTGAAGCTAGAGGTCAGAGGAGAATGGGCCGACTGATTCAAGCTGATAGAAGAGCAACTTTGCCTGAAATAACCACTCGTTACAACCGAGGTATGCAGCAAAGCATTTGTGAAGCCACAACACGCACAACCTTGAGGCGGATGGGCTACAACAGCAGAAGACCCCACCGGGTACCACTCATCTCCACTACAAATAGGAAAATGAGGCTACAATTTGCAAGAGCTCACCAAAATTGGACAGTTGAAGACTGGAAAAATGTTGCCTGGTCTGATGAGTCTCGATTTCTGTTGAGACATTCAGATGGTAGAGTCAGAATTTGGCGTAAACAGAATGAGAACATGGATCCATCATGCCTTGTTATCACTGTGCAGGCTGGTGGTGGTGGTGTAATGGTGTGGGGGATGTTTTCTTGGCACACTTTAGGCCCCTTAGTGCCAATTGGGCATCGTTTAAATGCCACGGCCTACCTGAGCATTGTTTCTGACCATGTCCATCCCTTTATGGCCACCATGTACCCATCCTCTAATGGCTACTTCCAGCAGGATAATGCACCATGTCACAAAGCTCGAATCATTTCAAATTGGTTTCTTGAACATGACAATGAGTTCACTGTACTAAAATGGCCCCCACAGTCACCAGATCTCAACCCAATAGAGCATCTTTGGGATGTGGTGGAATGGGAGCTTCGTGCCCTGGATGTGCATCCCACAAATCTCCATCAACTGCAAGATGCTATCCTATCAATATGGGCCAACATTTCTAAAGAATGCTTTCAGCACCTTGTTGAATCAATGCCACTTAGAATTAAGGCAGTTCTGAAGGCGAAAGGGGGTCAAACACAGTATTAGTGTGGTGTTCCTAATAGTCCTTTAGGTGAGTGTAGGTGTTGGATACATTTTTTGTTTCAGTAAAAAAAAATATATATAATATATATATATGTTTGAAGATTTAAAAAGTTTTTAAATGACAAATACACAAAAATAGAAGAAATCAGGAAAGGGACAAATACTTTTTCACAAATACTCTGTGTGTGTGTGTGATGGTTCAAGCGTCGTGGTGACGTCACCGCCACTTAGTGGCGAATGGCGGTTGTTGTTGTTGTTGTGTACACACAGTATATGTAACACTAATGTTCATTATCAGCCTTTAATGAATGCTTTTCCAACACAGACACTCTCCGGCCTGTGGTACCACAATCGTACTGCCCACCCCGAGATTGTCGTTGCCCAGGGTAACAAACCCATCAAATCCCTGCTCCATTGCGACAAGTGTGACAAGACATTTAGCAACCAAAAATGTCTGTTAAAACACCAAATAACCAATCACACAGGTAAGAAAGGACCAGTGATCCTTGCTGTTTTACTAGGTATTAATGCTTTGATTTGAACAAACTCCAAATCCTAAATATTAAAAAATTCCTGTCTGCACTGTTTGTGCCACAGACATGAATGACACCTCAAATGTGGCTCATTAAGGAGTACAGCACGGGACCCATCTTTATGGTGGTAGCTTGTGTAAGGAACAGTGGCACGCTCCTTCCCACCATAGTCTTAGGGTCTTCTCCTTGGACAAGATGGATCAACCTTAAGCCTCCCTTGCTAGGGTTACAGCTATTAATAATTTATTTTCCTATTCTAAGATGTAAATACTATCATTTCATCTCTCCGTAAGGACCCAGAGAAAAATAGGTTTTTAGTATCTCAATATTGTTGCAAGAAGCGACCGAAGGGATGACTCGTTTGCCGTGAGTTGCGAAAGAGATCCTGGTCCTTGAGGAATGGGGTTTGCTGTGGCTGCCTCTATTTCAACACAGTACTTTGGTTCCTACTTCACCTAGATGGGAGGTTGGAATGGCTCGATTAAATTAATCAGCTGGTCAAGACATGCCCTGGGAAAACTCTGTGATAACTCAACATCTGATACCTTTTCAGATTCCCCAGTAGCCATTGGCTATGGGCCGATCCAGTGAATTGAACAACTTGTTCCTCTTTTTGCTTGAGTATATCATCCTGCTATTCCTGATGCATAATCTGCTGGAAATCTGCGGCACTGTGCATCCCTCTTTTTTGGGCTCCAAGGTGGGTGGGGAGTTTAAATTATGAAACTGGAAATATGGCTACAACATACACCTCAAAAAAGTGATTTTTGGACCTGGATACAAATTGTAGCTCAGAAAATAGATGTTCCCATGTCAAGGAGTGATGATTGGCCAAAATGTATTGTCATTGAAGCTATATCACCAAATTTGCTGGTCACTAAGCTTTCCCCTTTTGCCATACATAAGGGTATTGCAGGAATAGCATGAACATAGCAAGATCTGGTCAAATTCTTGTGGAATGCTGTAAAAAGGACAATGCAGTGAACCTTCTACATGCCAACCTGTTAGCTGGAGTGCAGATAAAAGCATCTCCTCATCCAATGCTGAATTACAGCAAAGGAGTGATCCATACCAGAGAGTTGGATGATATAGATGAAGAAGAAATAACCCACAAACTCAAGACTCCAGGGGTAATAAATGTGAAAAGGATAATAATCAATAGAGAAGACCGAATGATAAAGACTGGTACATACATCATTACTTAATTTTTTTCTATTTATTTATTTATTTATTTATAGCGTTTTCTCCCAATTTGGAATTTCCAATTCCCACTACTTACTAGGTCTTCATGGCAGAGCAGTTACTCACCTAAATCCAGGTGGCCTCCGCTTCTGAGACCGTCAATCGACGCATCTTATCACATGGCTCGTCGTGCATGACACTGCGGAGACTCCGCATGTGGAGGCTCATGCTACTCTCCAAAAAACACGCACAACTTACCACGTGCCCTATTGAGAGCGAGAACCACTAATCGTGACCACAAGGAGGTTACCCCATGTGACTCTACTCTTCCTAGCAACCGGGCCAATTTGGTTGCTTAGGAGACCTGGCTGGAGTCACTCAGCACACCCTGTATTCGATCTTGCGACTTCAGGGGTGGTAGTCAGCGTCTATACTTGCTGAGCTACCCAGGCCCCCAACGGATGTCTAAGCATTCTAGTGGACTAATTTGTTCCTAAACCATTGCAATGTTTTAACTGTCAAAAGTATGGACATGGATCTAATGGCTGTAAAAACAAACACTTCAGCTGCAACTGCGGCAAGGAAGACCATAATAATTGTACAGGAGGTCATTCAGCTGCATTAAAAGAATTCCCCATGTGGGTCAAGGAGAAGGAAATACAGAGGATCAGATTTACTAAGAAGATCAGTTACTCCGAGGCACAAAAAATGGTGGCTGCTGTCCCTCCTTATACACTAAATAAGACATTTGCCACTGTTGTCAAAAAAGCTATGAGAACAGTGAATTGGTTGACAGATCTCACCTGCATGCATAAAAACAAACCCTTCAACAATAATACGTTTCTCGCAATGACCAAGAATACAGGAACTCAAATTGAGCCTCTTGTAAATTATATCCATTCCAATCAGTTCAACAAATAAAAATCAAACTTCAAAAAGATCAGCTCCTCACAATCAAAAGAACCCCAAGATGAAACTTCAAAGACAAAACATATTAAAGATGTTGAAATGAGAGAGAGTGGACACCATAGTAGAAGTCCATCTTCTAAAGTCATAATTAGAGCAACTGTCCCTCTTTTACCGACCTGATAATGGAGAGTTTCTATATATATATATATATAATTATTAAGTTACAGTGTTTAGATGCAGTTATCAATCCTCTTTGCCATTTGTCTTCAGGAGACACAACTGTCATCAGCTTATACCCTCTCTTTTAAAAGTTTTACAGCTTTGAATACTTTTGGATCTAACAATAGACAGGCTCCTGGAGGTAAAGCCATTTTAATCAGAACTGATGTGATTCATAGTCATATCAGTATTAACAGCAATCTATAGGTAATAGTAGTGCGTTTGACCCTGCAGAAATCCATTACAGTCTGTTCTATTTACATTCAACCTGACTTGAATATAATGCACATGGACCTAGATAATGTGGTTGCTCAGCTCCCTTCTCCTTTTATACCCATGGGAGATTTTAACAGCCATAACATTTTATGGGTTAGTAACCATTGCAATGCTAAAGGAAAGAGGATTGATGACTGTGTAGATAACCATGCCTTATGCCTTCTAAATGATGGATCACATACTTATTTACACCCAGGGTATGGAACATACTCAGCAATTGATCTAACAATCTGTCAGATTTATTTTTAGACCTCTCATGGAAAGTTTGGCATGACCTCTGTGGAAGTGACCACTTTCAACTAATTTTAACCAACAAAGGAAGAGGAGAAGGAACAAGTGTACGGAGATGGCCAATTAAAAAAGAAAATTGGTAATTTTAAAATCCTCTGTTACGAGAGTAAATTGGTAAGTTTCAAATCCTCTGTTACGAGGGGTTTGCGAGAGTTCCAGAGGAAAATCTGAATGCTACAAAGAACTTTACTGAAACATTTATGTACATAGCATATGACACTATTCCTTGAACATCTAATAATAGAAAATGTAGAAGGCTTCCATAGTTTGATTATAAGTGCAAAACAGCTGTAAAATAGAGGAAAAAAGCTAAAAGACTCATCTCCAGACATCCAATTACTGAAAATCGTATTAAACTCAAAAGATGTAGAGCACAAACAATAAGTTGGAGAAGATATGTGTCCAGATTTTCAGCAAGCACTCCATCAAATAAAGTCTGGAATCTGATACGGAGGATGAAGTGCAAGAACAGTGGTCCACAAATACCAAGTATCAAACATCAAGATTCACTTTTAACTTCAAAATAAGAAATTGCAAACATCTTAGCAAAAACATTTGAAAAGAATTAACTGATTGAAAACTGCCTTTCTGCCTTACAAATAATCCAAGCTCAACAAGAGAAGAGAAAGAATAACTTTCCTCAAGCAATATGGAACCATATAACTAGCCATTTTCCATGGATGAGCTACTAAGGGCTATAAAAAGATCCTATGACAGCCATTGGACCAGACAAAATCCACTACCAACTTTTAAAGACTTTACCTTACACTACTCTAACTCCATCTGGATATCAGGAAATATTCCACCCGCTTGGAAGAAAGCAGAAATTATACCCATTCCAAAGACAGGGAAAGACCATAATGATCATAATGATAAATATAGCTGCAAGCAGCAATACCGGGCTCAAGTCAATTGTCGGCAGCATGAGCAGCGAAAAAGGCATTGTGACACATAAAAAAAAAAAAACATCTATGGCCATGTTTCTCAAGATACACTACTGTTCTATTTGCGTGTACTAGTTGCACATTAAAATCTCTTATCATCGGCATAACAAAAGTGCTTGTTCTTTTGGCTATTAGAACACTGATAAAGAGCATTTATCTCTCATTATATCTGTATTCTATGAAGTTTGTTTTTTTGTTTATAACTCATTCTCTCTCACAGGAAACAGGTTCTGTTAGATCCATCATACATGTTGTAATACTGTTCTGTTTATCTGTGTGTGATTTTCAGAGGTGCGTTTGTGGAAGTGTGTGAATTGTAGCAGAACTCTGACGAGTGAGCAGGAGTTACAGCAGCACACCTGCGGTGGACAGTCAAGTCAGGGCAGTTCTTTGTTTAGCTGTATGGTCTGCTCTCTCCACTTCCCCTCAGAGCCGGAGTTCCAACAACACTTCCTGTCCAAACACCTGCAGGCCATACAGGAAGAAGCGCAGTCACAGGCCTCCAGCTCGCAAACGGTACGAACTCTCCTACAGTGCTGCATGTTGGAAACAAGTGCTTTAAATCGGGCTGTTTATTTAATGCGTTTATGTAGTATGATAGTTTATATAAAATATAATAACAAATTTAATCATACGCAATTAATAAATAATGCAATTAATCATGCATACAGACCCGTATGTTAATTCCATAATAATAGTTTTTTCCTACCAGGGGACAGTCAGCATGCATCAACAAGCCTCACAAGCAGCAAAGCCACAGATTGGGTTAGGAGACTTCACTAAGTGGTGAAGCTCATGAATATTCATTAGGTTATGTGGGGATCATGTCAAATAATCTTATTTAAGATGGTTTTAAAAATGGTCATTCTTGATGACCAATTGTAGAGCTCCAATAAATATTTCTCATAATGAATTAGATGATGTGATCCGTACATTATCCAAACATCAAACTTCAATGCTGGATCATCACTTATTATAACACACATGAACTAAATAGGAAATCCTGCTTAAGAACTGGAGATGTTTCTTCTGCATTAGACACTTACCTAATAAAAGCTATTTTGGGGACAAAATTGGCAAAGGCAAAAAGTGTAAGGTACATGCCCCACTAGTCCCACCCATAAATGATGCCAATGCCATTTAACAGAGTATACTCCAAGTGATTTATCTCTTGCAGGCTTCAGTAAATAACATCCAATAGAATTTTTAGTCCAAAAGTGTGCCATTTAGAGAAATAGTGATCGCTTCTCATTTGTTTAGTTAACATTTCTTCAGAAAGAATTGTCATTTATATCCATTTTGCACTAAATTATGCTTTCTGAATCGCTCTAATACTCTCATATTGTGTACGTTACATGCATTCAGAATGGGGAGGCTGTGTTATAATTTATCATGCCAAATACGGACATAAGAAAAATGATTTATTGCTTCACGCATGCCTCACATACCACACATGACAGGTATATCTGCATACCATTCCATTACAATATTATCTTAATAAACTTCGCAAGCATAAAATATTGTTTTGACTGATGGATCGTACTTAATAAATAAATTATTTCGGCCATATATGGGTTGTCTATATTTTTTATTCTCTTGTATTTTTTGGTTTATTATATGCATTATAGAAAAGACAAAGCTGTCAATGGCACTGCAGCTGTCATCTGCTGCACTCTGCATATTCTATAATTAATATCATTTCTATCAGGAAGACCCGCAGACTTAGATGACATTTATTTGATGAATTTAAAACAGAAATGTAATGTCTCTCTTTGGCGTAAGCCCCGTCTGGCGGTCTGAAGTTGTAGTACTCTGAACTCCTGCCGGAGATAGAAGGCAGGGGCGAGGAGCCTACCCCTTACAGGATGGGACTCAACTGGTGGTGGTGGGGGTGGTGGAGGTTGCCTTGTTAGCACACTGAAACGGCAATGTGATAGATTATGAGCAGACATATAAAGCAATGGCTTACATGTGATTGGCTAGGGGTTACCTAGCTAATGGTGTAATGATGTACGCCTGCTAGTTTTCCAGCTAGAACTACGCTGTGCTTATATTATTTTTTTTTATAATTTGTTATGTTTTTTCATGATTCAAAAGCTATACATATGGTCATAATATGCACCTGTTACACTCACATATTTTGTGACAAATTTCGTGAAAATAATCTGTATTAAGATCATATAAAAGATTCTCTCTCTCTCTCTCTCTCGCACAGTCAAACACATGATCCTTTCTTCTCCAATAACTAGGGAGATCAGATTCCTGCTTGTGGCAAATGGGACAGCCCCCTCCCAGCACAAGTGAAATTGATGTATCCTTGTCTAGGTTCAGATCAATGCGAAGTAAAGGGTGCATCCGCATCTGTAACTGTTGTCACGTTGTACTTTTCACAGGCAGCGATTTTACTCAGTGTGCACTTGACTTTCAAGAGTTTATCATAAAATGCAGAGCAGTCCAGTCCAATATTAAGACGTAAACAAAGCTATCATACAAACAAAGCTAACATACAGCTTCAAATGACTTGGAATATATTGCACAAAGTTGCAATAGTAATAGACTGCTTTTGTGGTACTTTTACAGTGATTTGTTTTGTGTGTGTAATTTTTGGGGTGCCATATCCCCAGTCCCCTTTCAGTTCCAATGAGTGGAGAAGAGTGGTGTACATATTCGGACTATAATTTATGTGTTCCATGGAAGAAAGATAATCATACTGGTTTGGAATGACAGGGGCAGTAAATGGAATTTACTTCTTTCTGTGAACAAACAGTTTAAGTACTTTCTTGTTTACAATGGAGAATCTCTTGTGACTCTTTCCAGGTGATTCAGTGTGAGGATGCAGTCGGTCAAGAGGCGGAGCAAGTGATTAGCCTCAGCCAGTCCCAGATTGAGGGGTCACCGCAGGTGTTTGTCGCTCTTGGTGATCAACAGGAAACCCCTGCTGGCTCAGGAATCGTGGCTGTCAGCATGGAAGATTTACTGAATGGCACTGTGACTTTTATTTGTGAGGAGGGCCAGTGAAATGAACTACAATCCAAATAGACAGAAAACTACGGTCAGTTAAGCACTCATACAATGCAAAACTGTTTTGTTTTCCAGTAAAATATCTAAACATCCTTGAAACAGAAAACTTGTATAATAGGAGCTAAGCAAAATCCATCATGTTAAAAAAATGGATTTGCACTCCCTGCTGGAGCAGCTGCCCCCGCGACCCGACTTCGGATAAGCGGTTGAAGATGGATGGATGGATGGATGGATGGATGGATGGATGGATGGATGGATGGATTAAAAAAGGCTCAAGATCACACATCTCTGCCATAAGTGCAATCTTAATATATTTTTGACAACTGACTGACTAGGTTTTATCGAAAGTGTTCTGAGGAGCACAAACAGAGTTTATTTTTACCATTTTTATTTGTTGTCAAAGCACATATCTACATCTGCCCTTGAGTGCTATGTACATAGATGTGCAATGATAATTAAGACTTTGGACTGTTTCTAAATGCTTTACTATTGTGTCTCTAAAACATTATCTTATATAAATTATTTTGTGACCATGCTGACTATCTCTACATCTACAATATATATAAATCTGATGAATGTAGTTTTAAATACAATTGTGGCCAATAAATTGGCACCCTTAGTAAATATGAGGAAAGGCTGTGAAAAATATGAGAAATATGAAAGATTACTGATTATCTTATTGATATTTCATCCAAAATATTCACAAAAATCTATCCTCTAATGGATATCAAACAATTGCAAACACAACACAAATTTGAATTAAAAAACAATTATTTCTGACAAATATATGAGTGACAATTATTGGCACCATTTTATTCAATCCTTTGTGCAACCTCCTTTTACTAAGATAACAGCTCTGAGTCTTCTCCTATAATGCCTAATGAGGTTGGAGAAGACATGGCAAGGGATCTGAGACCATTCCTCCATACAGAATCTCTAGATCCTTCAAATTCCGAGGTTCACACTGGTGGACTCTCCTCTTCAAATCACAACACAGGTTTTCTATGGGGTTCAGGTCAGGGGACTGGGATGGTCATGGCAGAACCTCGATTTTGTGGTCTGAACCATTTTTGTGTTTATTTTGATGTATGTTTTGGATCATTGTCCTGCTGGAAGATGCAACCAGGGCCCATTTTAAGAGGCAATCAGGTTTTGATTTTTTATCCGTATTTGATAGAGCCCATGATGTATCCAAAAAAGATGTCCAGGACCTATGGCATAAAAACAGCCCCACAACATTAAAGATCCACCACCATATTTAACCGTGGGTACTGGGTACTTTTACCTATGGCTACTACATCAAACCCATCTTTGGTGTTTGCTGCCATAAATCTCTATCTGATCATAGAACCTGGTCCCATTTGAAGTTCTAGTAGTGTTTGGCAAATTGAAGACACTTGAGTTTGTTGTTGGATGAGAGTACAGGCTTTTTTCTTGAAACCCTCCCAAACAACTTGGGATGTAGGTGATATCTGATTGTAGTTTTGGTGACTTTCTGACCCCAAGACCCAACTAATTTCTGCAATTTTCCACCTGTGATCGTTGGAGAATCTTTGGCCACTTGAACCTTCAACCACACCATGCATGGAGACAATATAGACACGTGTCCTCTTCTAGAACGATTCTTACAATCTCCAGTTGATTGGAACTTCCTAATTATTGTCCTGATGGTGGAAATGGTCATTTTCAATGCTTTAGATATTTTCTTATGACCACTTCCCATTTTGTGAAGCTCAACAACCTTTTTCTACACATCAGAACTTAATTTTTTGGTCTTACCCATTGTGATGGCAGGGGCGGTTCTAGGGTCATTGGACATCCAGGGCTTAGCCCACAGACATCCATGTATGCATCATAATACACATGATGTTTTTTAAAATATGTTTAAAAGATACATCGGCAAAGAATCCATTTATAAATTAAGTAAATGTCTTTCAATATTGTTTGTTAAAGAATACAAAACATAAAAAGTATGCCTGAGCATAAAATGTGTTGGATTGAAAAGGTCTACCAACTGCTTTATTGCACCACTGTAGACAATCATTCACAATCCATCCTATTAATATTGCTCTATGCTATTGTCATTTTTAATCAAACTCATTGAACACAGGCTATATGTTTAAACCTACAAATCCAGAGCCATGACACCAAGCTGTAATTCATATTAGGAACCTGCCTACAGAACATCCACAAATTATATCATATTCATAAAAACAAAATGCATGATCACAAGTGAGATTACCAGACTTTTCAAGATGTTAGATTAACAAATAAAAGTACAGCACAGGTAAGATTTAATATGTGCACTGCTGCAGCCATGGATGACACTTTCATATTATGTTGACAGTGAATCCAAACTTCTTTGCAATTACTGCATTTTTAGAAGCTATTTTTGTGAGAATAAATAAATGCATAAATTAATAAAGATTATCAATAATAAGTAAAGATTCCTTACCCATTTGTCAATCACATCACTCATGTTATGTAATCTATTCTTAGTATACACAAACACATATATACATAACACACCCACACACTTGTTGAGCCAGTTATAATCAGGGCTTGAGTTGAGGGGGATGTGAGGGGATGCCATCCCCCTTGTAACAAGAAATATCAAAAAGCATCCCCCTTGTAAAACCACCACCACCCTTACCATCCCCTTTAGATCAATTGTTTCATAGAATTAATCATGCAAGTAAAATAAAGGTCTATGAAGTGACACTCATTTTCGTCCTGATCTATTAAATTAAAAATACATACAAAATACAATTAACAAAAACCATTTAACTTGAATACACCTCTTCTACAATGAGCTTGTATGTCATATTAATATTTCTTCTGGGGCTTAAAGTAAAAAATGTGATTTTGCATCCACAGACAGTAAAAAATAAAAGACTCATTAAAAATCTGAAATTCATGAAAAAAAATGTTGGCATGATAATGTTTTATTGTTATTTCTTAAAAAATAAACCGTGAAGCAAATATGATTCATATTTTAAAATTCTTTTGTCCACCAAATCAAAATCTTTGGGTTTAACCAACATGAAGGTAGCCATTTAGTTCCACTTAAGTTTTTATGTTGACCATAAAAACTGCAAACCATAGTAAAATAGTAGTTATTTAGATTATTTAGTATAGACGGGCCACTTCTATTAAAATGAATGGAAATTGGAACACCCAGCAGTCAACGGATGTAGAACGGAAGATGCTTAAAAAACATCTATTTATTTTGACGTGTTTATTAAGTCACATTTTATTTAAGTGATGTAACCCTGAAAAACATTCTTGATATTTGTGACTAAAAAAATTCAAATTTATAAAAACTTTTCCTTGAAAATTTTGTTTGAAAAAAGGTGTAAATGAATGAATAAATTGTTTATACTCTCGTGTATTCAAGGTGCAATGAAAGAAAGTATTATAATGCTTTTAACTTAATGGTTACACCACATGGCAATTTGAAAGTTTGTTATTTATTTTATTTTTTAAAGAATGTATGAAACAAAATTGGACAAAGAATACATTTCTGAAAATATGACATAAGTGTTTTAAACTAGATTTTTAAAAGGTTTCTCATTTTAATTTTGGGTGTAATTTGTCAATGACCCATAAGTAATAGACCCCCCCTCTCCCCCTAACCTAACACTAAACTCATTTCTAGGGGTGCCAATAATTGTAAAATGTTTTGGAGAAACATTTATTTAATGATGAGATACATTTCAAAAGATAAAACATAATGTGTGATGCTTACTTGTCAATGTATGATCAAAATATTTTATAATTATTTTACAGAAAGCCACAAAATTCAAACAAAACCAATAGTTTACTGTTCATAAGGTAGATCCAACCAGTCCTTAAAGACTTTTAATACAGTATAGAATACAATATGCTCAAAAATATTGTTTCATTGCTATGCCAATATTACAAATTCACAAACCACAACCCTGAGTCATTTTCTACATTCGTGGATGAAGCTGTAAAATCTCATAGCCTGATCAATTTGTGCAATTACATAAATAGAAAAATTGCAACAGCACACTTATTGCATCATAAGAACTGTTCTCCAAACAGTAATGAAAACTGATTCAGGTTTTTGTTTCCCTTTTAGATTACATATGCATAAATCAGAAATGTTTTAGAGTATGCTTATAAGCGGAACACTCATATTACTGTTTAACAAGTCATGTCAATTCAATACAGTAAATGCAATCAATAGTGATTCAATCTGGGTCAATATCTGCATGCTTCTTATTCAACTCTTTTTTTTTTTATGACAGGTTTAAAAAGTACTACACTTTTATCCATCTTGATGTCTGATTTTACTAGAAGCATGTCAAATTCTAGACTGGAGCTTTATTGTGAATACACTTTTTTTAAAACAGCAATTAAAACAATATACAGTATGCATAATAACAATTTCCATCATTGGCCATAGTAAAACATTTTATCAGTAAAAACAAGTTTCAGAATAAATCACATTTTGAGGTCATGATATTTAAGTGTTTATGCTACAAATGGTTAAGCACAGAAAAGCACACAATCAAATACTACTGTGACAAACAAAATGAACTACGGCACCCTAAAATACAATGCAAAACTCACATGGATGTGGTGTAAAGAGAAGTAGAAAACCAATAAGACAAATTTACTGAATATAGAACTACACCGATGAGCCAAAACATTACAACCACTCTCAGGTGAAGCAAATAATGTTGATCATCTCCTAACAAGTCAACATGTCAAGGTCTGGGTAGATTAGATGGTAAGTGAACAATCAGTTCTCGTAGTCAACGTGTTAAATGCAGGAGAAATGGGCAGGAGTAAAGACCTGAGGGACTTTGACAAGGCTAAATTGTTAAGGCCAGATGACTTGGTCAGAGCATCTCCGGAACAGCAAGACTTGTGGGGTACTCCTGGTCAGCAGCGGTGAGTACCTACAGACAGTGGTCCGAGATGGGACAAACCACAAACTGGCAAGAGTGTGTTGGGCGCCCAAGGCTCATTGATGCGCAAGGACAACGGAGGCTATCCCGTCTGGTCCAAACCGACAGAAGGTCTTCTGTTGCACGAGTCACTCCCTGCTGCGTAGCTGCAGACAGGTCAGAGTGCCCATGGTGACCACTGTCCTCCATTGAAAGCACCTGGAACTTTACCTTGGAGCAGTGGAAAAAGGTTGCCTGGTCCAATGAGTCCTGTTTTCTTTTACATCACGTGGATGGCTGTGTACGTATGCACCATTTTCCTGGGGAAATGATGGCACCAGGATTCACTGTGGGATGTCGACCAGCCGGTGGAGGAAGTGTGAAGCTCTGGGCAATGTTCTACTGGGAAACCCTGGGTCAGGCCATTCGTGTGAACATCAATTTGACATGTGCCATCTACCTAAACATCGTTGCAGACCAGGTACACCCCTTCATGGCAATGGTATTCCCTGATGGCAGTGGGCTCTTTCAGCAGGATAATGTGCCCTGCCCCACTTCACACATCTTTCAGGAATGGTTTGAGGAACATGATGAAGAGTTCAAGGTGTATCCCTGGCCTCCAAATTCCCCAGATCTCAACCCGATTGAGCATCTGTGGAATGTGCTGGAACAACAAGTTCTATCCATGACGGCTCCACCTTGTGACATACAGGACATTCTGTTTCTAATGTATTTGTGCCAGATACCATAGGACACCTTCAGAGGTCTTGTTGAGTCCATGCATCAGCATGTTGGTGCTGTTTTCGCAGTACGCGGACGACCAACATCATATTAGGCATACGGTCATAATGTTTTGACTTATTGGTGTAAATGAATTCCATTTTTGTATACACATTTTGTAAGGTAAATAACACAATGGTACTATTCTTGCTACACAAGTGCCATTTTGTATTATTTCATAAAGTATTTTCCCAGAGTGCCTCAAAAGCCCATAGTTAATGGTGCATAGAAAAATAACACCATGAAGAACAACAGATCTCAATGGATCTTGTAAAATATGTCACGTAAAAAGCACAGCTAGTTGCTTGTATGTATCAAATTCAACATTTGAAAATACACAAATATATTTAATATTTATTTACAATGTGCATTTATTTCCAAATTCAGAAGTCATGATACTTAAAAGTGCACTAAATAATTTATGTTTTGCTGGATCGTATTCGTACTCTTAAACAACTAATACAACAGTAGTCTTGGACTTTATACTGACACCTATTGGCATGGATGTATAAAGTTTTAGTTTATTAACATGGTCAAGACGCAATGGCTATGTGATCTCAACATGGCAGCCACCATGAAGGGGTGAACCCGCCTTATAAAGAATAAAATATATTTTTCTGGGGTACTGACATGACTGAAGTCTAATTGGATATAAAAAAATATGAAAAATAATGAAAATATTAGGGTTTCCCATGTCTACCATTGGTCGGGGTCCTGACCCAAACACAAGCCATTGGATCAAGCAAACATTGTTTTGATACCGCCACTTTATGGGGAAATCATCCTGCAAATGGTTTACTTGTAATTGTCTCTGACATAGAAAGTATTTTAACATTAAAGAAGTGACACACTTCAATTTTAAAGAGAAAAATTACTTAGTGCACCTTAAATAAAATCTCATCGCTTCCTCAAAGTTGTGCTTTACCATTCAGTGGTCATACATCTGTTCAAGTCCAGAGCCCAAAATAAACCTCTATATTGAGGCTTTCGTTTTTTAGCTAGTAATCTTCTTTTTGGGCAGGAAGGCACTGGTAATTTGGTTCATCACCACCAAGGCAGGAAACAGAGGCAGCATTAGGAAGATGTACCACATTGTTCCTTTCACCGTGGCCTGAAACCAGTCTGTAAACATGGATGACATGATAGTGATGGTGACTAACAGGTAGGCCACCAGGCCACAGGTGGCATGGTACAGTTTCAATCGTGGAAACGACTGAGTGCTGATAAGTTTGGGAAAAATAAGAAAGACACCACAGATCGCCTGTAGCACAGTAGCAGCCATTGTACCGATTCCCAGCAGACTGTGCCAGGAGGTAAAGTGAGAATGCTCTGATATGTTCTTACTGGCCACTATGAAGCTGAAGCCTGTAGCTCCACACACCAGCAGTAAGGCCTGGAAGAACCAGTGCAGACGGACCTTCCATTTACGGGATTTAAAGCAGAATGGACTGCCCTCAGCAGAGAAGAGAAGGATCCCCTCTGTCATGCACAGGCCAAACTAAAATAGGAGAAGAGAGAGAGAGAGAGAGAGTGTGAGACAAAGAGATGGTGAGGTTTCGTAATAATTAGTAACTGTAATCTAGTTTTCTTTATAATTACATTGCATTTTAAATTCTTGTAAAAGGTTTATAGTTACTGACTTTCAATTAAGTAAATAAATTAAGTACATTACACATTTAAAATCACTAAAATAATATTATTTATGTAGAATACTTTGAAAACACGAATTATGCTAATATGTACATCTGTTTGCGTTTCTGTGACAGCTGAAAGGCGTACGCTCCCAAACGAGTCATTGGACGTGAGAAATCCATGGAAATATAGTCATAATGTTTAAATCATTGAGGAGAAACAAACAAAAAGTATTTTCTCCCTTTTTCTCCCCAATTTGGAATGCCCAATTCCCAATGCGCTCTAAGTCCTTGTGGTTGCATAGTGACTCGCCTCAATCCGGGTGGCGGAGGATGAATCTCAGTTGCCTCCGCATCTGAGATCATCAACCCGCGCATCTTATCACGTGGCTTGTTGAGCGCGTTACTGAGGAGACAGCGCGTGGAGGCATTACCTGGCTGGAGTCACTATTCGAACTCGCAACTCCAGGGGTGGTAGTCAGCATCTTTACTCGCTGAGCTACACAGGCCCCCTACAAATAGTGTTTTAAGTAATTAACTTAAAAGTAATTAGTCATTTGATTGGTTTTTGCATTATTTGAATCAGTAAATTCAAATCTGATTACAATTTTAGATATGTAATTAGTTTGTAGTGGACTGCTTTTTTGAATAGCCCAACAATGTCAGAATGGTTCATGGTTAGCCCCAAAACATGCTTCACGTAAGAATGCAAACATGTTTTTAGCTGCGTGAGATACATTTGATACGTTGCATTTCAAAACAGTTAATTTTACATTTTCAGCTGCAACACGAAATTTCATTGGAACTCATCAACATGCAAAATCTTTCTGCAAGTTGCCATGACTGAATTGCATTACTGTTATGCAAGTAAAACACACCAAGACACCTCTTTTTAATCAGTGTCAGTGTAACCACATTCCCACTGCAAACACACAGCTGAGGATAATTCCATTGTCTTTGTATTTGTATTCCACCACACTCAATTCATTATTTAGAAAAGACATGCATATTTGATTCATTCTTCTAGAGGCTGCGTCACTGAGATACTTTGCTTCACAGTGAAAAGGAAGCACTGTTAAAAACTGCTGGAGTGATTAGATTGAAGTTATTGACTTTCATCCATGTATGGATAAAAATATGCTGTATTGTGTAAACATACAGACACACACAAAACTACAGCGTCAGTGCAGTGACAACTTACCCCAAGTGACATGCAGACCGGATGCCAAGAGAAAAGACCTGCAATTAAATAACACTGCATGAGAACAAGAGTTTACTTTTATACATTTTCAATACTTTGTAACACTTTACAATTACTTTAATTAATAAAGCCTTATAAGGGATGGTATTAAATGCTAATACCATGCTGCTTTGATATACAATGGTAGTTACATGTACTCCAAGATACTTAAAATAATACCATGGTAAATGTCCACAAAAAAAAACAAAGACAAATGCTCTCTGGTACTTTGTTATACCATGGTACTGATTGATTAACATTTTACTGTTTACTATATTAATAAACAATGTTTTTTACATGGTAGTAAAAAAAACATGGTATTTTCATGGTACTTCAGTGCTGAAATGTCTTGGATCCCTGTATTATTCATATATATTAAATCTGTTAAGAGTCACATATGTATAAATTACAGAATAATAATTGTTAAATGAGAGTCCAAAAAACAAGGTATCACCATGGTAACATGTAAAATAATAATAATACCATTGTACCTTTTATAACTGTTGAAATATGAAACTTTAAGTCCTACATTCCTATATATTATATACATAAATAATTGTACATGAGCTACTAATATTTTAAGATGTATTTTATGTGTTAATGACTTAAGGAAATTAATAAATGGTAGTCCAAAACTGTATATTTGTATAAATTATATTAATAAATAAATGTAAACAAACTACTAGTCTGTTCATGCTTTTTACACAATCCAATGATCCTCAAGTCATCTAAAACAACAAAGTGCAACCAAAGATGACAACTTAGATCTAAAGGCATGCAACTATGATGAAATAACTCACTTGCTCCTGGTCTGGACAATATGGATGTGAGAATAAACAGGCCGACTGAAATGATGTGCGCGGCGATCACAGAGACTCTGCGCAGCCACACATAGAGCCAGAACTCCCGCATTCCAAAGCCTTCTCCCACCGGACTGTACTCCACATCCGACGATGAGCGCATCTCTCTCGGCATTTCTGATTACTATTTAGACATTTAACTAATGCTTTAATCCAGATCCACACATTACAGATTTAATCCTGCGGGAGTAACCGGAGGTTTTGTCTTAATCAAGGGCACAATGGTGATAGTTCATTGGGCTTTGAACTTACAAACAACGAGTAGTAGTTATTATCTTTATCTAGGTTATATCCATACGGCTTCTATTATGGTGATGTTCACTAATGCATTCAATTATTTACAATACCAATGACACGCATTGATTAGGATTGCATAAATTACATTTTAGCCTATATTGTACAATATAAAATCTATCACAAGAATAATTCCTACCACGGAGCTTCCCAAAACCTAGTCTCAATCCTTCCGAAATCTCGTGAATAAACACTTCAATTTATGAACTCCTTCGGGTATAAATGGAAGTCGCGGTTGGAAAGCTGATATTCCTGTTGAATGCCATTTTCGTAGTGGTGACAGCGATTCTGTGAAATGTATTTCCTGGATGGTGCAGGCTTTCATTTTATATTCATGAGCCATGTCATCCTATAACAAGAGCACAAACCTGATTTATATTAAATTATTCGACCGAACGTTTGAATAATTCGTTAGTTTTTTATATATAATATTCATGAGTATCCTACCTAATATACACGAGCTAAAGAGCCATAGAATCGCAGGTAGCATTAAACAAGGGTTTACTGCTACTACGCATGACTGTTTCTGATTGGTCAGATTATTTGCTGTGACGTCATTCGTAGGAAAGAGCCTATTATATTGTTTGTATTGTTATCCAGACCGCTGTTGAGGCGAACGTGAATTAGCACGTTAACTTTCACAGCGCTGGCAGCGATAGTTTGGGTGGACCAATCACAGTAATTTGTGATTACAGGACGGCACATTTTAGTTAATATTTTTAGAGATTGCAGTGGCGGAGGTCCGTTTCTATCTCAGATACCAATCTTAGAATTTCATAGTTTTTTAACAAGCATATTTTGCGTGTGCAGATGTCCTCAGTAATACAAAAAAAAAAACGTACGAAATTAGAGTACGGCCCTAAAATACTGGGCCCATTGGAGTACTCGGCTTGACAGGTCGGTAAACGCCCACTTCATTTTAAATGAGAGAAACACAGAGCAGGGAGACATCTAATGGTGAACTGTAGACTTGTTTCACACACACAAAAATTCGTAATTTCTGTACGCTTGGCAGAAAGGGCGTGTTATTTTTCTTCAGTTACAAATCTAGATCACATTTCAACCCCAAAATCAAAAGAAATAAAACAAATGTTAGACCAGCAGAAAGTTTCACCCTTTTAACTCAATTGAAAGTTAATCCCTTTGTAGGTACATACCAGGGGCATGTCAGGTGGCTTGCACAGAGCCAACACTTGCAGTGCAGTGTTAATATATTACAGTATATAATTAATTAATTATATATATATATATATATATATATATATATATATTTTATTTACTTTTAATATTTGTAGTATTTTAAAGACTTCAGTATTGCAAAATTAGCTGTAAAATAAAGGGCATCTTGTGGAAAAATTGCTTCCGTTTCACACATGTATCAAAGTTGTTTTTGTTCAGATCCATTTAATGATTCAGTTACCATTTCTGGTGATGCCAAAAGGTGGTGACAAATGAGTGTCTTGTGTGAAATTAGTTAGACACTGAATCAACGATATCGGCCCAAAGTGTCAATATTTTGTGTGGCTACCATTATTTTCCAGCTCTGCTTTAACCCTCTTGGGCATGGTGTTCACCAGAGCTTCACAGGTTGCCACTGGAGTCCTCTTCCACTCCTCCATGACGACATCACTGAGCTGGGGGATATTAGAGACCTTGTGCTCCTCCACCTTCCATTTGAGAATGCCCCACAGATTCTCAATAGGGTTTAGGTCTGGAGTCATGCTTGGCCAGTCCATCACCTTCAACCTCAGCTTCTTTAGCAAGGCAGTGGTCCTCTTGGAGGTGTGTTTGGGGTCGTTATCATGCGGGAATATTGCCCTGTGGCCCAGTCTCCGAAGGGAGGGGATTATGCTCTGCTTCAGTATGTCACAGTACATGTTGGCATTCATGGTTCCCTCAATGAACTGTAGCTCCCCAGCACTCATGCAGCCCCATATCATGACACTCCCACCACCATGCTTGACTGTAGGCAAGACACACTTGTCTTTGTACTCCTCACCTGGTTGCCACCACACACGCTTAACACCATCTGAACCAAATAAGTTTATCTTGGTCTCATCAGACCACAGGACATGGTTCCAGTAATCTATGTCCTCAGTCTGCTTGTCTTCAGCAAACTGTTTGCAGGCTTTCTTGTGCGTTATCTTTAGAAGAGGCTTCCTTCTGGGACGACAGCCATGCAGACCAATTTGATGCAGTGTGCGGCATATGGTCTGAGCACTGACAGGTTGACCCCCCCACCCCTTCGACCTCTGCAACAATGCTGGCAGCACTCATACATCTTTTTCCCAAAGACAACCTCTGGATATGATGCTGGGCACGTGCACTCAACTTCTTTGGACGACCATGGCGAGGCCTGTTCTGAGTGGAACCGGTCCCGTTAAACCGCTGTACGATCTTGGCCACCGTGCTGCAGCTCAGTGTCAGGTCTTGGCAATCTTCTTATAGCCTAGGCCATCTTTATGTAGCGCAACAATTCTTTTTTCAGATCCTCAGAGTTCTTTGCCTTGCTGAACTTCCAGTGACCAATATGAGGGAGTGTGAGAGCGATGACACCAAATTTAACACCCCTGCTCCCCATTCACACCTGAGACCTTGTAACACTAACGAGTCATATGACACCGGGGAGGGAAAATGGCTAATTGGGCCCAATTTGGACATTTTCACTTAGGGGTGTACTCACTTTTGTTGCCAGCGGTTTAGACATTAATGGCTGTCTGTTGAGTTATTTTGAGGGGACAGCAACTTTACACTGTTATACAAGCTGGACGCTCACTACTTTACATTGTAGCAAAGTGTCATTTCATCAGTGTTGAAAAGATATAATCAAATATTTACAAAAATATCAGGGGTGTACTCAATTTTGTGAGATACTGTACAAAAAGTTGAACTGTAAAAGTTTAATTGATCAAATTGGCAAAAATCTAAAATATCAAGCCACTGTTACAACCAAGGGAAACTTCACCATGAGACTAGTTCCAGTCTCGACTTTAATTAAATTGAGAAAATGAGTTTGTGCATCATAGTAGTAGACAGGTTGGTTTGAGTATTTCTGTAACTGCTGATCTCCTGGGATTTTCACACACAACAGTCTCTAGAATTTACTCAGAATGGTGCCAAAAACAAAAATCATCCAGTGAGGAGCAGTTCTGTGGAAAGAAATGCCTTGTTGATGGGAGAGGTCATCAGAGAATGGCCAGACTGGTTCGAACTGACAAAGTCTACTGTAACTCAGATAACCACTCTCTGAATATAATCTAAGAATGCCATTATGAGATGCGGGTTGGTGCCATTTTGGTGGCACGAGGGGGACCTACACAATATTAGGCAAGTGGTTTTAATTTTGTGGCTGATTGGGGTATATACAAACATCATTAAAAATGAGAAAAACCCTAACAAGTTCAGACACACAATAGTACTGACAATGAGCGATATGTTTTTCATGAAAAGAATGTCAAAATGCAAAGAAATCTAAATTATTTTATTATTCTTTTTGGAAATATGACCTGGACCTATTCTTTACAGGTTTTGTGAGACTCATCCACTTACCAATTAAAAAGGTCAGAATGAATAAAACAAATCCATAGTGCTGAGTATAAAGAATATTTTAATCCATTTTATAAACAACATTTAAGTAGCAGCATTATTCAGTAGATTCTGAGGTATTTTCTGAATTCACAGAGAAATTCACTCCCCCATCTTAATTCAAACATGTCCACAGACACGCATACATACATACATACATACATACAGACATTCATAGTAGCTAAACATGCACGCGCACACACATACATACACACATACACAATTCAAACGGTCACTCAAACATCTGGAGTCCTGCGTCCATATTTCTATATGGTAGAGTTCGTAGGGTGGCTTGTAAAGGCTGGCACTCTCAGTGGTGCAATTTTGGCTGTAGAAAATGCAACAGAGCACCATTAGTATGATGCTAATCCATATTAATATCAGTCTGCCAATATTATACACAAAGTCCTAATTAAGGCAACATATGCAAATAAGTTAGCATTTAAAATAGCTTTATGCTTAATTACCTGTGCCCACAGAACAGAATTGAAGCACCCATCATTTAAAAAAAATTAGACACATTACCCAACCCGAACATGTTTTGTTTTACATGTATTTGAAATAATTATTATATAATTATTCAATATCATTTTTTTGAAATATCCCATATGTTGTTCGATAACATGTTTAGGGGTAAATAATAGTGAAAAATGAAATTAAACTATTTACAGCAGTTATTGGAATATTTTTTCATTCTACTTTAAATTCGAATTACTGCATCCTGTCTGCTACATCAATTCAAATTCAGGAACTGAGTTGGAATTTAAAAAGGCTCTCAAATATATTCTGAATAGGGGCACAAGCTTGGCATTCAGCTATCAATAAAATAATGATTTTACAATGTTTAAATCAATTCCATTCCACAGAATTCTTCAGATTGACCCCCAAATTTAGCAGACTCCATTTGGGCCTATTTAAGATTAATTGAGCATCAGTTTTCATTGAAGCCCTTTAACACCCCTCAAAGTGTTCAACTTAAATACTGAATACTAAACTAGACATATGTAAACACAAGGTCACCATGTTCCCTCACCTTTTGTGTGCTGAGTTTCTTTTCGCCCCCTATGGAGAGCCCCGACCCTTTGCTTTCTTTCCAGGGATAGAAGCCGGAATGAGAGGAGGTGGGCAGCCGGTGAGTTTTGGAGGGGGGAGATGAGCCACCGCTCTTGTGTTTTTTGCCCAAACCCTTGTGATCTAAGCTGGCCACCCTGCTGTGCAGTCCTGAGTCTACTCCTCGGCTGTGCGGGGCAGATTCGGGGGGCGAGTGGTGGGCCGGGGGGTGAGTTCTCTTAAAGGCCCATGAGGAGGGCACGTGAGGCTCTGGTGGGAGGCGTGGCTTGCTTGCTGGCGAAAGCGAGCCGTTTGTTAGTCCATGAGAGGCTGACGGTGGTGTTTTGCTGATGAGGAGCCGCCCCTTGTTCTGGGACCCGCAATTTTTGTCCGGGCTGACAGTGTCCGACTCATCTAAAGAGGCTTTTCGTTTGCGCAGTGCTGCGGCTTCCATGGTGGTCGTCTGCTCTTCTTCCCTGAGGCGCAGCTGCTGCTTGCTGGGGCGACCGACTGGGTTTTTGGGCCGCCCGGGGCCTGACTGTGAGGGGGCACGTCCGAGTTTACTAGGAGGGGGGGTTGTAGATGATTGTCCCCCTCCAGAGTTGTCTGACTGAATGTAAGCTTTGCTGGTGGAGGAACTCTGGGGGTTTGGCTCCTTGCCTGGTCCGTGGAAAGAGTAGAAGGAAGTCTTGAGAGAGTTCGGGTTGTGACTTCCTGTTTTCTGTTTGGAATGCTGGGAAATGGAAGGAGAGGCCAGAACAGCTGCAGGCTTGGCTGAGGGGCTCTGGGATTGGGAATCTGATGCTTGAGGTATTTTTCTGTGTAGACAAGAGGAAACATGCTAGTGAGATATGAAAATGGAAGAATGTTTAATTTGACAATATTAGATGGACTGATGTGATTTCTTATCAGCTTGAAATATCCTAGAACTGTAAATGGATCTTTGAGACCCCGTTTCCACCTAGTATTAAGATGCGTTTCAGGTGATCCAATTACATTGATCAGCCCTAAATGGGGTCTAAAACGTTTTGTGAACGGATCACAAAAACCACATACGAATGTGGTCAAAAACGCACGTTACCACATCACATTTGAGGTGTAAACACTTATCTGTTCTTTATGCGTCCCAGCAGCAGTGAAGTGCCACCGCTCGCCTGTCAATCAACCCCTGTGCTGAAATAAGAGTTTAAACTTTGCCGGTTATGACTGGCTTTAAAAGGAAATATCCATCCGATCGGAAAATTTACAGAAGCGGATAAATAAACAATCACAAGAGCTTCACAGTTCTTCTTTAGTGTGTCTGACATCAACACAGATGAAAAGCACAAACACCTAAAGCTCCTTTAACACAGGTAATACACAAAAATAACGGATGATTCTGCTTGACATGTTGCGTTTTTGCTTGGCTTAAATTTCAACCGCATCTGGGAGAAACAATGCAGTTTTTATTTTTGCGCTTTCTTTGTCTTTTCTGACTTTGTTGCACTTTATTATCATGCAGTAACACACTGACATAGTGATTGATGTCATCATGAATCAGAGACCCAAATCCGAACACAAGTGGTCACAGGTGATCCGTTTAATTGACCAGGTGTAAACAGCGACCACATGTGTTCGGATCAACCAAGATGCAATGTAATAAATGGGGTCACAGTTACAGGCTCAGAACACATGACATAATCTGTAAATTAATCTTACAAAGCTCAACAGGAAAAAGTCCCATTTTACCAAAAAAAAAAAACATTTTTAGGAAAATTTTGATTTTTGAGACATTTTTAAGAAAATGAAGCACATTTCCCCTCAATTTGTTTTGCTGTAATGCATCTGGACATTCTCAGTTTTGTTTTAAAATAATTTTGATGATTAAAGTACATTGCACTTTACAATGACATTAGTTATACATTTTTGTAAATCAGCATAAGTTACAGGCAGTTCAACAAATACAACCATGATGTAAAAATCAGGGGTGCAAACTCATGAGCAGTGAAAAAGACGAGAAAATCATAGCAGGTGTTCCAGATGCATATTTTTTTGGGTAAATTAGCATTAGAAAAGGTGAAATTAGCTGAAAGGTGAGTAGTTCACATCCCTGATAAATACTAGGGCTGGAAAATGTAACTTTAATTTCTGTGATTAATAGTCTGTTCAATGTGTGAAAATAATAAATTATGCAGTATCCATTTTTGTAACTTCACTAATGTTTTTCTCCATTTCCTGTTGCTAAAATTGGCATATATAAATTTCCAGGAGGTACACACTCAAAATGACTGCATATTCTAACACAGAAACTGATTGTGTGGAGCAGTGCAGGCTTATTCATTACGCACGACACATGTCCTGGGCATAATAAACACAGGAGTGGATTTATTGTATGGAGAATGGAGATTTGTGTTGGAGAAATACGAGCTGCCTTATCTATTTGCATGACATGAAAGCATGTATCTGTCATCTGGACCAGTGTCAAAAGTAAAACCACACGAGAGAGACACAACGTGCTCAATAGAGACTGAATGGCACCCATACACATATACACTCACCTAAAGGATTATTAGGAACACCATACTAATACTGTGTTTGACCCCCTTTCACCTTCAGAACTGCCTTAATTCTACGTGGCATTGATTCAACAAGGTGCTGAAAGCATTCTTTAGAAATGTTGGCCCATATTGATAGGATAGCATCTTGCAGTTGATGGAGATTTGTGGGATGCACATCCAGGGCACGAAGCTCCCGTTCCACCACATCCCAAAGATGCTCTATTGGGTTGAGATCTGGTGACTGTGGGGGCCATTTTAGTACAGTGAACTCATTGTCATGTTCAAGAAACCAATTTGAAATGATTCGAGCTTTGTGACATGGTGCATTATCCTGCTGGAAGTAGCCATCAGAGGATGGGTACATGGTGGCCATAAAGGGATGGACATGGTCAGAAACAATGCTCAGGTAGGCCGTGGCATTTAAACGATTCCCAATTGGCACTAAGGGGCCTAAAGTGTACCAAGAAAACATCCCCTACACCATTACACCACCACCACCAGCCTGCACAGTGGTAACAAGGCATGATGGATCCATGTTCTCATTCTGTTTACGCCAAATTCTGACTCTACCATCTGAATGTCTCAACAGAAATCGAGACTCATCAGACCAGGCAACATCTTTCCAGTCTTCAACTGTCCAATTTTGGTGAGCTCTTGCAAATTGTAGCCTCTTTTTCCTATTTGTAGTGGAGATGAGTGGTACCCGGTGGGGTCTTCTGCTGTTGTAGCCCATCCGCCTCAAGGTTGTGCGTGTTGTGGCTTCACAAATGCTTTGCTGCATACCTCGGTTGTAACGAGTGGTTATTTCAGGCAAAGTTGCTCTTCTATCAGCTTGAATCAGTCGGCCCATTCTCCTCTGACCTCTAGCATCAACAAGGCATTTTCAGCCCACAGGACTGCCGCATACTGGATGTTTTTCCTTTTCACACCATTTTTGTAAACCCTAGAAATGGTTGTGCGTGAAAATCCCAGTAACTGAGCAGATTGTGAAATACTCAGACCGGCCCGTCTGGCACCAACAACCATGCCACGCTCAAAATTGCTTAAATCACCTTTCTTTCCCATTCTGACATTCAGTTTGGAGTTCAGGAGATTGTCTTGACCAGGACCACACCCCTAAATGCATTGAAGCAACTGCCATGTGATTGGTTGATTAGATAATTGCATTAATGAGAAATTGAACAGGGGTTCCTAATAATCCTTTAGGTGAGTGTATTTATATATATATATATATATATATACACACACACACACACATATATATATACACATATATATATATATATATACACACATATATACATATATATATACACACACATATATATATATATACACACACACACACACACACACACTCTCTCTGTATCAAAGAGATATACCTATAAAAAGTCTTATGATCAGTCTTATTAACTATCCGCAAAAAAACTGTACATTTAATAGTTACATTTTATATTCAAATAATGACTATTCAATTTCTTGCAAGTTCTATGAGACAAAGTATAAAGTAAATATATTGTGATTACATTTTAATGTTTGTTTTAATGTACCATGCACCATGATTAATCAGATTAAATCACAGAAAACTGCGATTAATCCATTAATATATTTTAATTATTTCACAGCTCTAATAAAGACATAATTTTTTGCCCCTGCATCACATTAATGAAAATTTTTGGGGAAATGTATTGGGGGTATGACTCTGACATTGTTCTTGACAGGTTCCATGAGATTTACCCCTGTATATGTGGGAGATTGCCACAACAGTACTCTAATAACCAGGTGAATCTCACCATTTTGGGGCAAAATTAACACAAATAGCACCAATTCAAGAGATTCTTACTTCCAAAGATGTGCGCTGAGGTGGTTCTCCACCATGACATTCATGGCAGACCGTAAATGGTGCAACCGGCGGTCGAAAGTGAAGACGCTGTGGCCCAGAGCATGACTGCCAAATGAACAAAGCTGTTGGAAAAAGGCAAAGATTAACACTAATACTCTCTCACAGAGGGAGTATTTATAGAACATGGGCAAAGTCCTGTAACGTCTGAAATTCATTGACAACTAGATTTGTTCATTTTCTGCAGAAACTGGGCATTGCTTACTGGCCTAAGTGCAAAAGTGCCCACTCCCAAGTCTCTGATATATGGCTTGGGTCTTTCCTTCAGTCCTATAGGATTATACTTTAAAATTGCATATTTCATAATCCAGCAGGCAAAAATCATAAAATCTGATCACTCAGAATAGTAGTAGCACACCCCTTTTCAACAAGCCGTATGATCTGAGGTATCATTTATATCATGTTATGTGATGAAGGTTAATACTTCTGGTCAATGGTTTGTTCAAATACCTGAGCCAAAGCATAACCAATGATTCCATATGTAAACTTCCCTTTAACTCTTGCTGTCTGACTTTTATTTAATAGTAATGCTAGGTGACACTGTGGTAGTGTTTGGTTTTACCGCAGCTGGTTTTGGATGCCATGGAGTTGAGTGCCAGTCTGCCGGGTCATCATTCCCATCTCCTTCACTCTCATCACCTGAGATATGGCTCTGGGTGAGAGGAGAGTGCGGCTGTGTGCTCTCATCCTCAGGATGAGGTTTCTCCTCCTCCACACTTTCACATAATGTTGGCGTTCTGTGACACAAACAGATGAACAGTCACACAAAGAGAACAGAGAGAGTTTCAGAGTTTGTAATGTCAGTTTACTAGGATTAAAATGCATTTTTATAGCTGTTAGATGTTCATTATTCTCACTCTGTGAGCAAGTCATCAGGATTACTGTAAATACTCATTGACAGGCACCATACAATTTATGAAAGTGTATTGACATTTATAAGCAGCCTACATCTATAATATAGGCACATTTCTGGTTCATGTTACATCCGACAAAACTTAAATAGCAGCAGTTAAGGGTTTCCAAATTTTTAAATGACACTTATTTTTCAAAAGTGTAGACTTCTAATGAATTAGCTAACAGTTCTAGGTTCTTTTTTTATTTTGTAATTATCGGTTAGTGGTATCAGCCACATTGAGCTGTGAATTATCGTATCAGTCCAGAAATTCAATATTGGTGCATACCTACATTTTACATTTGGCACATTTACTTAAGTTATAATTAGTGAGGAAAAATCGATGATCGAATATTCGTTTAAATTATTTGATCGATTAAGCTTATCGATCATCGATTAAACAATTTCTGCCCAATGCGATAAGTAATCATGTCAGCAGATAAAGACTGTCTATGCAGTCATCCGCAGCTAGGGCGCACTGCCGCTTGCACAATGCATGTCACACCCTTTCAGAGTCACAGAAAATAAACAGACGTGCATCCCTCACTTCCTTGCTTGTAAAGATTAGAGTAGAGGGTATCGTGTCTTCAGTTCAAGCTAATTTTGTTGGACCTGTTAGAGGCATGTTAATAACTGTATTCAAACAGCGTATTATTATTTGACTTAAATGTTTTTCCATTAAAAAAGGTCTGACATATCCCACAATCTACAACAAGTTAACAAACTCATATTGTATCTTTTATACAAATTATTATTAACAGTAAATTAAACAACTCACAAATGTATCTAAAACATAGCCTGGATGCATTAAAAATGCACTGAACTGAAAATATGCACCTTGTATTTTTTGAGTTTCAACAGGTTTACTAAACAGTTTATTATTGTTAATAGGGCTGCAACTAACGATTATTTTTATAATCGACTAATCTAACTATTATTAGATCAATTATTAGACTATTGGGGCGATTATTGCAATGATTAATCATTAGCTCTAAACCGACAATTCAGCTTGTGCCTTGAGTTAAAGGTGCTGCAAGTGATTTTAGCCATTCTAGAATTTCCACAAACTAAGCCATTGGATTAGCCATGCCCACTTTTCCCCAAAACACCGCACTCCATAGATACAAAAGGAGCTTTATTAAGACCGACACGAGCAGAAAAGGTTGCAAAAACAGCAGCAGCAAAATTGCGCCCTCAACTGACAACTGTTATGAGCAACAGCAAACACACCTTTTCAAAAATCGTATTACATTTATCTCTAATTTGTTACATCTGCTCTGTAGAAATCTTAAAAGATCATTTGGCAACAGACTGCAGAGGAAAGTAAATCCAATAAGAATTGCATTTCTGTTTTTCAATTAATTCTTCCTCAAAAGTACTAAAAGAACTACCGGAATGGTTACTGGGACCGTTAAGAGGAATCGTACTCGTTAAATCCCCAACAATTCCCATCCCTATTTGGGAAGTTTAAAGTACATCTGAACTGTGAGCTGCATCTTCTTCCTCTCCTCTATCATGCACTCAAGCTGACATGCTCCTCTTGCGCATCATCATTATAGTTTCGTATGATCTCATGTTACGTTAAATCAGATTAAACCACTATTCAACAACAAAACATTTTAGTAGAAAATGTCGACTAATCGTTTCTGCCCTTATTGTTAATGATTAACTGATTTTTATTCATTAACGTTAACAATTGTCGATTAAGAAAATTTCCTAAAATTTGCAACCCTAAAGCCCCAAGTATACTTTGGTCAGACGTGAATGCTAAAGAATGCGTGATGCAAATCTCGTCATCAGGGTACTGAACGCTTGCCGCCAATTTTTTCTAACCACGCGCCTTTGAACGTGCAGACTGTGCATGTGCCTGGATTTATCTGCATGAACCAGTGGATCCACAAGGTGGCAATACTCACATTTGAGCATTGCTGTCATTAAGAAACACTAGAAGACATATCACTGGGTAAATAACAGGAGAGGAAGGTAAAAACAACAGTAGATTTGCGCGTCAAGAGCACTTGTTTGAGGAGGTCAGGAGATACCTGGATTTGTAAAACTCGAGTTTGAAGGAATATAAAACATCTTTATGGGTCTATACTTTGACAGGCTTGCGTTCAACTGTACGCAGACATGGAGCGTTCAAGTCAAAATCAAAAGTATACTTTGGGCTTAACTGAATACGAAGTGTTTGTGATCATCAAAGTGAGTCCTGCCAATGTAATAAACAACAGACAAGCACCAAAGACCTCAAAAGTTCGAAATGGAAAGTTAAAAATTTCACTTTTATTTAGCTTATTTGGTGTCATCGCCAAATGCAAAATACGCAATAGCAGATCACTTCTGAATTGAGTTTATATTCAGCATCTCATCTTTCAGTATCTTTTGAGCATCAATATCCAACAATGACCTAGGATAAAAATATTGAATGTTCTAACCTGAAGGCCGGGCTGTTTGTGAGAGGTCTCCGACACAGAGGGGGTGCAGCTGTATCTCTGGGAGGTTCTGGACTTACAGACTGAGCAGCAGAACTCTCTGGTGCCTGAGAAACCCGCTCACGAGCCTTTGAACTCATCTTCAGCTCTGCCACCAGCTGGTCAAAGTTTTTACTCCTGCCTTGCACCTTCCTCCTCTGATGAATGGAATGGATCTGGAGGAGAAAGCGCTTTGATTTGACAAAAATCCCTTCAAGCTGCAGTACACATTCTGTGAATCCATAAAACAAACTAACATGTTTGAACTGATAAGAGCAAAAGGTAGTAAGAGCTTTCAAAATTAATTATGGTTTTGGCCTTTGTAAAATACAAAGCACCGGAAAGCCTTTAAAACTGTGTCATTTTAATTAATAATGTAGGGGTAAAAATATGAGAACGAACACCCTGATGACTGCAAAAAATATAAACATTTATTATTCTCACTCTGCCCCAAAAAACAACCATTTGATATAACACTCAGTACCTTGACCTAGATTTTTAAGAACATTTTGTGTAGCTTTGAAGTGAGACAAGTTCTTCTTTCATATCATGAGCACCTGAAGGCCTCTTCTTACAGTTTTTCTTCTATATGGACAGTATATACACAATATACACAATGATTTAAATCTCAGCTGCAAAATGTCATTAGAGTTAGTAAGGTCCATGAATTAATTCAAACTGTTTCAATAAATGGATTCAAAACTTTGCATCGATGTTTTCATGTCATGTATTAAGATGACGGCTGTTTTGTTAAATAATGGCTGCTCGGTTAGATTATGTTTCCTCTAACATAAATACATGAATAGAGACAAAGTATGTTGAATACTGTAAATGGCAGAAAAACAGACCTAGTTTTCTCAACTATATAAAAGCAGTGCTACACAAATGGAGAGGCTTTTCCTGCAATCCCTTCCCCATTTCCTGTAAGTCATGTCCGTTTAACTTCCTGTCTTTCTACAGAATGAAACCTGCATCCATCCAAAAGGACTTTGATAGGAAATTAGTTTCTAGAACTGCATAACGCATCAAAACAATTCTGCTAGTTTGCTTCCAATATTTGGTGTTGGTGAAAAGATCATTGTTTGAAAATTGTTATAAGTTCATATGGTTAGATATAGTTAACAGTTTGAAGAAAGAGAGAGGTAGTACCGGTTAACTTACATTGCATGTCAAAAGTCGAGTGCAGACTTTCTTTCTCTCTGGGTCCATCACACCACAGTGCTTGTCGAGGTGACATTCTTTTTCTGTGGAAAACAGGGAAAAGCATTTAACTCAACTCCATGAGTAGGTAGTCCATACTAGGGGTTGCACGACTACTGATTTTAAATAGTTGACCAGTGGAGCCTACTAGTCAAGTCGAATTCGACTAGTCGTGACATCATTCCACACACAACGGATGGTGTACACGTAAAACAATTCACTGATACGTATTAGTGTTGAAACTTATTTTTTATGGCTGATCCTGATAGTGATATCTAGGGCCCTATGATTTCCAGGATGTGCAATACATGAACAGAATCACAGAATCCAGTCATAATGGAATTCACTTTAAAAGTGTCATGGAATTTGACGTATTTGGGATAAAATTTATGATTGCAAAAATAATCCAATTACAATTTTTATAAATCGTAGCATGACGATAAAACCACAAAAGGCTGCACTTTAATTAAATGAATATGCCACTTATACACTGACAACACCGCATCACAAGCAACGTCCCTTTTAAGGCTAAATCCACACTAATTCATTTTCATTTTAAAACACATATTTTTTCTCCATCTTTTTCACAGCCCTATGCAGCACTGTTATTTGACAACATTTTTATTTTTTTACTTTAATGTGTTTTGGATTGTGCTGTGAGGATCTGTAAAGACGCACTTCATTTGACCGAAAATAATGCAATGGTATGCTGAAAAGTAATTGTTCTGTTTTCATTTGATTAATGTTCTAAGAATTCATATGATTAGACTGTTTTTGATTTAAACTTTAAAAAACAGGAAAAACAAGAAGAAAAAAAAACAGCACAAAATTTGGAAAACAATAAAACTGATTTCATAGGCCCCTAGATATCTAGACAGCACATAGATGGCCAATCTCTAGCACATAAGATTTGGAAAACGTATTTATTGAAATTCAAATAAAATTTGGAAATTAAATGAACAATAATTTTACAAAATAAACAAAAAATTCACTAAATGTTTGTAAACAGACAATGGGCTGCTGGTAGATTTTGTAACTAACACTATGTGGAATGACCAATTCTAAAATCAATTTATAATCTAAAAATGACTCAAGTAAAGTGACAGATTTAATGGCCTGGCAAATATATCAGTCGATCACTTATCAAAAATATGCAACATTTGGATGGTATATTATGGATTTTTTTTATTATGGTAAACATGCAAATATGACCTAGTTTTAATTGAGTATTATCAGTATTACATATCAAACTACTAACTAAAGGTCATAGATGTGATGAGCTGCAGATGGGACTTACCACGTACCACCTTGTTCATCCTTGGCCCACGGAGGTGTCCGGTGGCGACAGGGGCCGAAGCGGCCTCCCCTTTCTGGGATTGGGGCTTCTCAGTAGAGGAAGGCCGACTGGGCGACGGGCCTCCATGGGGCCATGGGGGGTCCCTATGAGTTTGGAGAGGGGAGCTCCATGGAGGTTCGATGGGTGGAGGCTGCTTAAATACAGACGTTTCCGAATGACCAGGGTTGGAAGTCTTATCCGAGTGCCTGGATGGGAGAAAGACGTTTAAATATAAATTGTACATATTTTAAATGCTGCAAATTTCCAAAGATACCTTATAAAAGCTACAAATTAGGGATGGGCCATGATGATCAACAATTAGTTGATTCGTAAATTCAACTGGTTTAAGATTTTTCTCTTTTTTCCGTGATGGCGCATCAGTTACCATGCTGTGCTTGGGCTGTTAAGAAAATGTTCATGTTAATATCCTTTTGCCGGGTTCACACATCCTCTGAGAGCGTGGCGTGAGTGTCGCGTGAGCGGGGCGGTCGCGTTGGATGCTCACATTGGCTGCGTCTCTAATGCGAAAAACAGCAGCGCCTCTGCAAATAAATTGAAGTTATCTATGGGGTCCTACGCCTAATTGTTTTCTTTAATAAGATCATCATAAGCAGAGGTTATTGCAGCTTCAAGGACAACTGCGGGTAGCCATGTGCACGTCACCTTTACCAGGTTGTGATTGGTTAATGTTGTGTCTAAACTGTAGGCTACACCTATATACACAGAATGGCAAAAGAACCGGCCTTTTTATATTTCTTAACTGAAGTTATTTTATTGAGTTTACTTGCATGCAGACATATAAACGGTAGTGCACTACATATTCAGTTTGAATTATTTTTATTTGCTTTTGTGTCTTTTCAATAATCTCATGATTATTTTAGTGTTGTACCTCACCCAGAGCCGCTGAGCTTAGCGTGAGCCACGTGGCAAAAATAGGCTCAACGCCGAAAGTATCCGCTCACTGCCGCATCTGAGACATGTCACCTCACGACTCAAGCTTGCAGTGTAAATTATGTCATCTGTTAATATGTGTGCCGAAACGAAAACGCGCCACTCACGCCTCACTCACGGAGGATGCGTGAACCCAGCATTATACACATTCAGACAGACAATTTTGCCACTGTTGTTTACCATGTCAAGGTAAAAATTGCTCAAATTAAACATTATGAGACCCCATGTTCTCCTCCATTCCCTTGTGATCAGAGGCTTTGCGTGTCTAAACTGTTTTGCGTAAACACCCCTTATGCAACCCTGGCGACAGATGAACCCAAAACCAGCCTAAAGGCCTGGATATACTTCATACGAAATCGAAGAATGAATGGGTGTGATGTCATTAAGAACTAAATCTGGCCAAAAAGAAGGTGTTTTTGCATTTGTTTTGATGGATTGTAATAGCTGGTCTGGGTGAACTTTTAGGAAAAATTCTTACCGGCTGCTAAACTTATTGCCACTGGTCAACATCATCAGTATGTGTGACCTGGAGCTCCACCAACCTTGAAGCAGACAGCTGATTTTGTTTACGCTGTTCAGTCAGTCAAGACAAACACATCAGCGTGAAGGGGTCTTAGCAAGCTGGTGCAAATCTTCCTACATCTGTACGATCACTCGCTTAAGAGACATTTTCCAAGATCATGCAATGTTTTTGTTTAATTAGTCTACAAAAGGAATCAAATCTACTCAAATACTATCAAGTGCCCATTCACTCATGTGCCATCTGCAGCAAAAGCCATTCACACATCTGCCCAAAGTAAGATATGCCTATCAGCATTCTTTTGTCTTTAATCTGCACACTAACGCTCTTTTATACACCCACCTTTGCAATAGTATCAGTGTCATCATAAATTGCAATAACAGTGTAACCTGCATGTATTATGGCCACGTATTGCATGTTAGCACATTAGAGTCATCAATTCAGAATGTAAATAAGACAAATTAAACAATATATATTGCATATAATATATATTACTTTAAATAATTATAAAGTGGTTATAACAACTTTTACTGACCTCATGTGAATTCTACATACAGAATGAGGCATAAAGTCATCGATAACACAATTTAATGTCAGGTTTGTTAAGGTTTACATGTACCATCCTCATATTTAAATGTACTTCTGAACGTCTCCTACAGTGGTGTGGAGGGTGTCTTAATGTTTGCAAACAGTATACCACTGCTCAGCTGTTTAGAACTTCTTTTTGACACTGAGTGAAGAATTTCTCTGTAAGTATATCGGGGCCCTAATACAGGGCCACCCTAAAAGAGCTAGTCCACCCAAAAATGAAAACTCATGGCAGTCAGTCAAACATCAGTGTATGGAACAACATAACGGTGATGAGTAAATTACAGGATTTTCAGTTTTGGGTGAACTAACCTTGTTACAAATTTCCATATTGTTTCTTTCACTGTATTATATTTTATGATACTAAGAGCATAACAGTGAATCTTACCAAACTCCATCTTTCGGAGGCTTTGTGTGTCTAAACTGCGGCAGAGTGGATGGAGACTGCGGAGACACCCGTGGCGGCCCAGCATTCTGATTTCTTCCACTCCAAGAGGAGGTTCCATGGGAAGGCGGGGTGTGTCCATGGCGGGGTCTCTGTTGCTGCAGTGGAGATGGGGTGGAGCGGAGGTGTGCATAGAGCTTACCCAGAGGGCCATGTCTCCTCTCGCAATGCTTCTCGAATGCCTGAGGCTTCACCACCTGACTGCAATGGCCGCACACCACCAGGTAGAAGTCATCGTGCCCAGGATAATGACCAAAGATGGACATATCTGCAGCCGCATAACAATAGAGCGTTCTTTAAAATTGACCCATCTTGTCCCACCCCAAGCCCAGTTCACCTAAGCTCTGTTAAACAGAAGACCGACATTTCTATAAGGGTTGCATCTCTGAATATGTTTATTCTAGAGAGCAAGTTGATTTAACATCCTAAAGCACTAACTAAGGCATGATCTGTTGAGCAAAAAAAGATGTTCATGTATGCATTAGAAAATAAATGAATCTCCAAAGGTCATCTCTGTATTTAAAAGTCCATTATATTTGAAAGACTTTTATAAGAATAATTATGTTGGAATGGGTTTAGTGGATAATCAAGATTTCAATGGGATTTTCAATGGCCAATGCTGATATTCAGAGTGTGGCCAATACAATTATACAGGGACTGGGTAATTTTTTTGTCATTAATATGAAATGTAAAAAGTGGCCCCATTTACCTGGATTCACCCCGTTTTATAAATGCAATTATAAAAGAAATTGAATGAGCAGTTATTTTACGAAATATTTACTAAAATTAAAAAATGTTTATTTTGAATTGACAAGGCTGTTCCCCTCACTGAGGGGAAACTACTATTTCTGTTAATCAGCAAGGCGGGCAGGTTTAACAGCAATGCCGATAGCCCGATGTCCAAATACTGGCTAGCGATTAAACCAGTCTAACATTAAAGAAATATTCCAAATACAATTAAGCTCAAATGGCAGCATGTGCGCATAATGCCGATCACAACAATAATGTTGTTGCGTCCCTCCTTTAAAAAAAAAAAAAAAGAAGAAGAAGCAAAAATCGAGGTTACAGTGAAGCACTTACAATGGATGTGAATGGGGCCAATTTTTGGAGGGTTCAAGGCAGAAATGTGAAGCTTATAATGTTATAAAAGCACTTACATTAATTCTTCTGTAAAAACTTGTGTATTATTTGAGCTGTTAAGTTGTGTAAATCGTCGTTGTTATGGTCGTTTTAGGGTTTACTGCATTACTTCGTCATGGCATAGAAGGGAATGCCTACCCTCTTTCCTCAGTGTCATGGTTTCCATCGCTTTTTTGCCATTCTTGCTGTGTTCATCGGCATCAGACCCTACAATAAAATGATTTAAATGGATGTTACAGAGGGTACATTCCAAAGCATGACCACAAAAAAAATCTTTCAACAAATTATCTTCAATGGAGTTTCTCTCAGTACCCGTAATATATGATCAAATATTGAGTAGAAACTGTATATATATATATATATCTCAAGGGATCTAGAACACATTATGGATACGTTTGTGTTCACCCAGGATAATTATTTGAGATCTAGCAACATCTTTAAATGATGTTCAGTGTAAATGCAATCTGTGACATAAACTGGTCACCAGAGAACCATAAGCACTTCTCTGGATGGAGCCAACATAAAAACTGTACCTGCAAATGATCCCTACTCTATTAACTGTTATGATTAAGTTTCAGCAGCCAATGGGGTGATACATTGTTTCAAACTAGGTGTGTTTGTTACATTTGAAGTTGCAGACAATACAAACGCGGAACACGTTCTATTATGACGATACTGATCAGGTATTAGATCTGTAGAGAGAGAAGAAAGATCACGGTCTTCCATATTAATTGTCAGTTATATTAATCTGTAACCAAAGCGATCGATCAATCATTGCGGCACGGATGATTTACAGACGCTAAAACGAGCTTTTCCCCCATCTAACATGGTAGTAACACCGTCAAACTCCACCTCCATCTCTACCAACACCGGCGTCTTTCTCTCATATTGGATGGAGAAAGTTGTTCCTACTGTATGCATAAATGCTTTACTGTATAAACATGATTTGTGGCCATGTATGTCCGGTATATATATAGAGTGAGAAAACTGTTAAAAAACAATTTTATTATAAAGCAAGCCGTTTCATAAAAAGCAGCTTGAAAAGATGAAGAACAGTCTTCAAGACCCGCGCGCGAGAGTGCGTGAGGGCACGCACATAAACCGGCCGGCACTAGGACCCGGCATGTTCTTTGTTTGGGTAACATGGATCGGGATGCCGTGCATTTTCCACGAAAAATAAAGCACATCCGTGGGAAATTTGGGGCGGTGGATGGAGAAATGCGGGCGACGAAATTCTCACTCACCCTCCGATGCCGTCAGGTTGGCTCGTTCCGCCCAGGCGCTCCAGTTCTGGCCCACGAAATCATCGAGACAAGGCACCCGCCGTTCCAGAGCAGCCATTACTTGAACTGCGCGTGCACGCACCGCCATCATCATTGCGCGGCAAGGCGCTGACGTCAGAGCGCGCGCTCACGCGAGCGGAGGGGGGACCTGTGTGCGCGCACTTTTTTCGTAATGGGTGAAATATTTCAGAACATACAAAAGTTTTAGCCACTTGGGAAAAATGTTGCATAGTGTTCTTCTATTCTATTTGCAAAATAAATGTTTGGTAGTCTAAAATTTATATTTCCTATTGACACACTAAAATTGAAAATATAAATAACCATCTAAAGACAAATGTTTTTGTGAAGCATCTTATGTGCCTAAGACTTTTGCACAGTACTGTTTATATATATATATATATATATATATATATATATATATATATATATATATATATATATATATATATATAAAATAAGTAATTTGCAATAAAATATAAAAAAGAAATATAATATAAATTCTACAGATCACTTTTGGGATTACAAAATGTCTCATGATATATTTTATTTATAATAATGTAAACTAATGTAGACACATTTGTTGTAAAGCAAAAAAAGGATATTAAGCTTTTATTAATATTAATTTGGTTTATAAAAAGTGCGATTGTGTGGCAAATCTCACTCTCATCTCTCTAATAGAGTAGCAAAAACATACTTTACCATTTGAATATTTATTATTTTTAGCATTATAGTATTGATAATAAGATTGCCATGAAAATAATGTCACAATGCAAAAAAATCGTGACGGTCCTAAATCACTTAATTTCCTTTATGCAATATATAACTTTTCTAGGATTTTTCTCCTTTGGATTGAAATATGATCCAGACATGAATTTACAATTTGCACAAGATTCACTAAAGTACAACAACGCCTGCTTAAAATAATCGTGTTTTGTTAACAATTAGCTTACACGTTACAGTGTTTTCACTTCATTGGTTTAGTTTCAAAAACCTTTGGTGTTATAGTTCACCATAATAATTTTTCCAAATTTAAGAAATAATGGAGAGTATCAACGATGCACAATGTCTATCATCCTCGTGTTGATTGTTGCACATTTGCCAAATGTGTTATTATTGAGCCTACAATAAACGTTGACACCAGTGGGATTTAAATTGATGGGTTTTATTGCGTTTACAATACCACCATCTAGTGGTTATCAAGTAAACAGCAGCCTTTTTGAAATAAAACACGACAAAATTATCAGGTCTCTTTTAATACTAACCAAAGCTCCGAACAGCCTTTGAGGAAATATTTTCCTGACGCAAACCACAACAAAAATATAGGCCTATATTTTCCAAAAGTCTATCTTAAGATTTCCCCAAAAAACGGACTTTGTGGATTTCTCCAAAACAAAACCAATTTTTGATGTCAAGTCAAACTTTTTTCCCTTTAAATCACAATTAAACCCAAACTACATTTCCTATAATCTGATGCAATTTATATTAATAATTTAATATGTTTAAGCCTATTTGCATTCAATTATGTTGACAGACCCAGCAATTGTCTAATATAATATGCGGCACTGAATATTCAAAGTTTTCTTCAGATGATTAAAACAACTATATAAGGATTTAATAAAAGACAGAAATATTTTCTGATTAAAAACGAAACAAATACCAATAAATGTTTTTTAACAGAACAAACTCCACACGGTCACCATTAACACATTATTCTATTCGCCGTAATTAAACTGAATGCCTACCCACACTTTTTTTCTGTAAAAAATATAAGATGGTAAAACATGATAGAGATGCGCAAAATTAAATGTTCTTTCTGAAAATATACATATCAGCCCATATGTTACAGACATTCTCAATTACAATGTCAAGTGCCTAAAACAAATAATAATAGAAGACAAAAAAATAAAAATAAAAGCATTTTTCTATCGGCCATTGGAAAACTAATTTGTTACCAAATACCACATTAACCAAAGACTCAACTAAAAAAAATATATAAAACCGACTTAATATTTCAAACTATATGGCTGAACTCAGGAAAAATATTCCAGTTTGTCCTTCCCTAACAAGGTGACAGATGACAAATTTGTTCAGGAAGTGCAAAAATATCCTATCATGAACATAAATGAAAAGGCATTTAAATAAATAGTAAAAAAAAAAAAGCACAGAAAGGCAAGCTTTAAATGTCTACAGTAAGATATTAGGGGCTGAGAGTTAGTGTTCGAGGACAAAGCAATTCACAAGAGCTTTCAAATGCTATGTCTGTTTCATGAGGTCTGATTTAATATAGTGAATATATATAGAGTTATTGAAATGCAGGTCATCTTAAACTCAAATTACTTCAATAACAAAAGTCTTCATTTCACACTATTTGACATGTGATTTAATTTAAAATTTGGTTTATTTTTTGGCTTTACTTCAGATGACCAGCTTGAAAACATTAGCTTCTGACAGTGCCATCAAAACAAACATCATTACTGAAATAAACAAAAATCAAAGAAATTATGAATATTTAGCATTTATAAATGTAGTGGATTGATTTGAAGCTTTTGCATATTAAAGTGTTGTTTCTTTTCAATGTGTTGACAATAACAAATGGGGATATCCTCTGTTTCTGAATGACTTGAGAGGAAGGAGCCTGTTTTGTTTAACTAAGATGTTGAAACTCCCTCCTCTGTGTTCGGTGGTGGGCTGGCTGGTTTATGAAATGGAGTCTCCTTGTAGATGAACCAGCAGTTTCCTGCCCACAAGATGAGGTTTAGGAATCCAAAAAGCTAGAGGATGCAGAAAATAGAAAAGTACAAGTATTGACATTTTTGGTGTACAGTCTATTTAACTAGGCTTCAAGGGATAGTTCACCCAAAAATGAAAATGCTCTCATCGTTTACTCACTTTCATGCCATTCCAGGTGAGTATGACTTTCTTTACTCCGCAGAACACGAACTAAGAATTTTAGAAGAATATGTAGGTCCATACAATGTAAGTCAATGGTGACCAGACCTTTCAAGCTCCAAAAAGGCACATAAAGGCAGCATAAAAGTAATCCATAAGACACCAGTGGTTAAATCCGTGTCTTCAGCAGCTATATAATAGGTGTGGATCATTATGTAAGTCCTTTTTACAATAAATCTCCACTTTCACTTTTACATTATTATTTTACATTCTGAAATTGAAAGTGGAGATTTATAGTAAAAAAAAAAGATTTAAATATTGATCCGTTTCTCACCCAAAGTCATTAAATCGCTTCAGAAGACATGGATTAAAGCCCTTGAGTCATATGGATAACTTTTATGCAGCCTATGTGATTTTTGGAGCTTCAAATTTCTGGTCACTTGCATTGTGTGGACCTACAAAACAGATATTATTTTAAAATCTTTGTTTGTGTTCAGCAGTAGAAAGAAAGTCATACACATCCGGGATGGCATGAGGGTGAGTAAATGACGAGAGAACTAACCCTTAAGGAATAATACCAGAATGACATTCATCAATGGTGCTTACCACAGAGGCATTGAGGCGTCCCATGGCAGGGTAGCTTTGGGTTTTGCATAAATCTTGGGGACATTTCAGTATTAGGGTGTCAGGATTAGTAGCATTCTTGACATCTGTTAAACCTTTTGCCCAGGCTGAGGAAGAGACCAGCCACAAGAAAGCAAAGATTCCGGTCACAATGAAATCCTAGAGAGCAAAAATAGGCAAGTTTGGCACACACATTTCTGGCCATATAGTGTATGACTGATTACAATTGCCAGGCAACGTAGCAACTAGGCACCTTATAGTGCTTCTAGTCATGTCAGATTTACTTGAATTATGAGTTGTAAACTCAGAACTTTATAAAAGCTTTGACAGTTGTGTAGTAACATTAAAAGAACCAAAATGGCAGCAGACTCCCTCGACAGTTCACATATTTCTGATTGAAATGCCATTTTATTACAGCCACTGTTAACTGGAGAGCTTATGTTTGCAAGAACAAATGTAGATTAAATAATGAAATAATGTAGTGATTAAATAGTTTGATTCATCTACAACAAAACCACACATGAATTTGTTTTGCAATAAGTCTTGCCATTGAAACATGCAAACAGATCAGAATAGAATCTCTGAATTGTCATATGGTAATAATAATAATAATTCCAACAGGATATAAACGCATTGTTTTTTTGTTTGTTTTGAAACTGTATCCCTTTTCTCCCCAATTTTGGAATGCCCAATTCCCACTACTTAATAAGTCCTCCTGGTGGTGCGGTTACTCATCTCAATCTGGGTGGTGGAGGACAAGTCTCATTTGCCTCCGCTTCTGAGACAGTCAATGCACGCATCATATCGCGTGGTTCGCTGTGCATGACACCGTGAAGTCTCGCAGCATGTGGAGGCTCATGCTACTCTCCGCGATCCATGCACAACTTACCAAGTGCCCCATTGTGAGGGAGAGCCACTTAATCGCGACCCAATCCCTAGCAATCGGGCCAATTTGGTTGCTTATGAGACCTGACTGGAGTCACTCACCATGGATTCGCGACTCCAGGGGTGGTAGTCAGTGTCAATATACGCATTATTAATATAGACTGTGCAGTCAAAGGTTTGTGTTTATAGTAATTTTATGATTTTGAAAGCGGCTTATCCAATTAGAATTTAATATAGTATTATTACCCTGAATATTAAACCAACCCTATCTAAAACAAATCCCCAAATATTTGTATATACACATTTAAAGATTTTTACATACAGTCTATTATGTCAACATCACTGGTTTCATGACACAAAATTACTAGCAAAAAATAAGCCACAAAACAGAGACATTTTATGTCTTATGATTGTTCATTTGTTTTGACTTAAATGCACTGCAAGCAATTTTTTTTATTTATGAAATGACACTCTGGAATAAGTCATTTGTGCTTACAGATATGATTGAATTAAGTTTTTATAACAGCACTAGACTTAGAAAACAACAAACAAAAACTCAGAATCTTTGTTTGGCCAATCAAAAGACTTTAAGGCACTTTCTGCCCATCAATCATTTGCATGTAATACAAGGCAGCCCATATATTAGCAGCAGGAAGCTGATGGCATAATAGATGAAGCATACAATTAGTGGTCAAACGATATATTGGCCGATATTCAGAATTTTGTAATTATCGTCAGATACATTTTCCCGTTTGGCCGATTTGTTTCCTAAGGATGCGAGGGCGGCAAAAATCACTAGCTTGCATGTGAAGTGTCTGAGACATGTAAATGAGCAATCACAGTCCTATTAGTAATGTGCCATGGTTCTACTATAATAATAGGCCAGTGTGCAACAGAGTTTTGTTTAAACGTTCCGCATATCAAAGCCGTGACAGACAGATAGGCTGTCTCTTTTCGAAGGCTGCGTCCTTCTGAGGTTGCATTTGTCGACATCATCTGGGCTGTCTCGTTTCAGAAAAGCAAGGGCTTTCCGAATGCAGCATTTGAATGCATGAAATACACTCCGAATGCAGCATTTGAATGCATGAGGTGTATCCTTCGTGGGCACTCACAACCCATAATTCTTTGCTTATAAAACATAACATAATTTGTCTAATCAAAATGATGCCAATTTGCCTGAAAATATGGTTCAAAAGCAAGTAATGTTGATTCCCAAGTTGAAGTACCTCAGTAGTAGATGGGTCAGAGTATATAATATGGATAATTATAGTAATATATCATTAAAATAAAGTATTATATACTAAAAGTAAACCTTTAAAAACCATTTTCTTTTCTCTCTACATCATTATAACCAAAGGGACCTTGTTCCCTTCTCACTAAAAGCGATCTCGTTTGTTAAAGAGTAGCGTGCTGTCATAGCAACCATGATAAGTTCCATCTCGTTTAAACAAGGCTTGTTTAAAGGAGGGCGTTTGCTATACCGCTGCCTTCAAAGGACGCGTCCTAGCTAGCACGCAGCATTCGAAACGAGACAACTATATGAACTCATAATGTTAAAGTTTTACTCTTCCTCTCTCTCCTCAACAGTTCCCTGTAACTTAAACAATACTCACAAAACTTGAGCAAATCCAGTCCACAAATACTGCGAGAGCTCATATTTCTTCCTCTAAAGCAGAGTTTCTTAAACTATGGATCGCAACCCAGATTGGGTCACATGTTTGGTCATGATGCATTTTAACATTAGTGTAATTATTTCCTTAGTAAAAGTAACTGAAATTGCTAAGAGCTATTGCACTCCGCTCAGATCACTCCTCCACAATGTTGCACTGGCCGGGAATGTCTTTCAGCTTTTTTTCACAATATAATTTGATAGGCACGCGCTCTTAGTCCTTTAAATCAGGTGAGGCGGAAGTGCTGTCAGGTGCTGTAGTCAATGGGCTACTTGGCTCAACATTTTTCATGACACCGTTGTTAACGTTTACACAAGGCAGAACATAAAGATGACAACTTCCACGATTCATTTGTTTGTCTTGGTTTTATATTAAAGACCAGAAAGGTGACGAGAGCACCAACAATGCATTTAATTGGCAAGTTTAAAGTAACAAGTCGCTCATAAGACTACATCTTCACGTGGCACATGCAGCTTAAGAGAAAGCCGCGAAAATTCTGTCAGAACAAGGCGAAAAGCAGTTTTTCCCAAGTTAGGAAAATCATTAAGAATTTATGTAACGTCGGGGCCAGGGTAGCTCAGCGAGTATTGATGCTGACTACCACCCCTGGAGACGCGAGTTCGAATCCAAGGCATGCCGAGTGACTTCAGCCAGGTCTCCTAAACAACCAAATGGCGAGTTGTGTGTGGATGCCGATCGAGAATTGGGCATTCCAAATTGGGGAGGAAAAAAAAATGTATGTAACGTTGAACATGAGCAGAAATACATGAGTAGGCTACAGTCTATATAAGTGTTGCTTACAAACAATCGCTCTGTAGCCTACAGTTGTATGTCATGCACTTCATTGTTCACAATCCAATTCTAAATAAATAGAAAGACATCAGTATGATGAATAATGGTCAGCCTGAGTAATATATAGATTTTTTTTTCCTTTTCTGATTAAACTATTATTCACAATGAATTAACCATTTTCCATGGTAACCATAGTTTCTGCCATAATAACAAAGTTGCTGCAATTATTGTTACAATGATAAAACTTCATACTGTGTAAAAAGCTTTCAGAATCTTTCTATTTTCTCCTGAATAAAAGGTCACCACCAGTTTTATATTTAAACTTTTAATACTTTATCTTTAACCTTTTAATCTGTAGTAACTATGTTATTTTATGGTTGCCGTGGAATTTTTTTGTAGAGGTTACAAAATAAAAAAAAAAAAGTGTTTTCTTTATTTCAACCATTTCAAAGTGTGCATGTTCAAATATTATAATTTTTGTCTTAAAGACTATATAATAATCAACCATAATAATCAATAGAATAATTATTTTTTTTTAATAGTTTGTCTATATCAATTACAATTGACAATTTTTTGTAAGTGTGGGTCCCAAATAAACACAACATTTCTAATTTGGGTCCTGGGCCGAGAAAGTTTAAGAACCCCTGCTCTAAAGCACGTATTTTGTCAGCCTCTTTTCAGCTGTTCCCTGTGTTGTATTACAAATTTATAAACTGTTAAACACAATCATATATATAAACTGGGAAAGTAGAGTAGACTGCATTTAGCATTTAAGGTATAAATGATAAATATATCAGCTGTTAGAAAGAGTATTCCAGCAAGAGATTTCCTTCCAGTTCTGTTCTCTCTATTGTAAATTAAATTAATCAGACTACTGACAATCTCATCCTCTGTCTTTTAATGGCTATTGGAGCCCCAGCCCCAGTTGTCTAAATAGTTAGGCTGATTGGATTAGCATCTCTGTATCTGAATAGTTATGCTGATTGGATTAGGACTGGTAACAATCTAGAGTCTAGGGTGGGTTTCCTATGCCTGTATACATCATTTGCATGCTTTAAAGTTATCACCTGGGTGCTTTGTGTCTATCTCTAAGCACTGCCCTCTAAATGCATGTATAAATTACAATGTAAAGTTCCCTTAGTTAGATGTTGGTCCCTGCAGCTGCTGACAGCACGAATTTCTCAATAAACAATCCTGCTTGAAGATACAACCGAGTCTCCTGGTCTTACCTTCTGAGTTTCCCACGCTCTAGAAGGATAAAAAGTTTACAACAGTTTTGGTGCCGTGACCCGGATAGCTACTCACCTGAATCCAGATTGAAACTTCAAGCTTAACAAAGATCTGACTGCATTCCAGCCTGAATCTTTCTTACAACCAAAGTTTGGTGAGTGCTACTCTATCCAAAAGAACCTTTAAGACCAGTACAATGTGTTATCCTCTGCGCCATCAGAGAAGAGTTAACAGACAGCTGTAGGGTTTGGTTAACTAAGTTAATCCTCTAAAGTTTTCTGTTAGAGATGAAAGTTATCCTCTGCCCAGGCAGGGAAGATTAGCATTACGTGTTAATATTGGTTAATCCTCTGTTCACAGAGAAGGAGTAGCATTACGTGCTAGTTATTTTGTTTATCCTCTGTTCACAGAGAAGGTTAGCATTACGTGCTAATATTTTGGTTTATCCTCTGTTCAGGCAGGGAAGATTAGCATTACGTGCTAATATTGTTTATCCTCTGTTCAGGCAGGGAAGATTAGCGTAAAGTGCTGGTAATTTGTGTTATCCTTTGCTCTGCCAAGGAAGGTTAACAATAGTTGATCTGTGTTAACAAGTGTACCCTCTGTTGATCAGAAAAGTTTTAGTGTTTTTGATTGTGTGGTAACAAAGAAACTCACAAAATGTTTAGAAAAAATGCTCGACTGATCCCCACAACTGAAAAAGGTGGTCTTGCGACTCCTTTGTGGTCAGATAGCGAATTCAAATCACTGTTAGGAGTACAAATGAACCTAATGGTCACTGAGAAAATTAGACAAGAACTAACTCAGAAATATGAGATTCATCCAGACAAGACTTGGTCGGTAGAGGAGTGTAAAAAGGTACTAGGAGCAAGTATTCGCAAGAACAATGTGAAAGCCATTATCTGCTGCCACAGAGAATTTGGTTTAGCGCTAGATACACAGCAGTCTCAACGTAACTCTGAGCTAGAGAAAGAGAACAAAGAGCTACGTGCTAGAGTTTCCACTTTGACCAAGAAATTGCACTGCAATAAAGCCATAGAAAAAAGTGATGCAGAAGTTAGTCAGACGGATAACATTTACCCTGACTTACAAGCATTCTTTGAAACAGATGTAGCTCTCCTATCAGCAACTGATGTGCCTGTAAATTCAGTCAATGTGTGTGGTGCTAGGAAAAGATCACAGGGAATTGAGGGAACTGAAAGTGTTTCTAGCAACTCTTCTGTTGTCCAAATACAAACTGTCGCAAAAGCGCTTGGACCTAAAGATATAGAGAGACTATCCCAGAGCTTACCATCTGCACGCACACAGTTCTCTGAATTTAGAAGAGCATTGATCAGCAAAATGCGTCTATATGACATGTCGTTTACAGAAGTCACACAGTTAATGTCACAAATTCTGACTGAATCTGAATTCAACAGTTTTGAATCTGCAGTGACTTCTGAACTACAACATGCCAGTAGAAGCGATATGAGAGACGGTGTTTTGAAAATCCTAAAGAATATCCTAGGACCCAAAATAGATTGGTCTAGAATTACTAGCTGTGTACAAAAGAAAGAAGAAACTGTGAATGAATATACTGAGAGGTTTTGTCAGTCAGCCGTAACTTAGTGGAATAGTGGATGATTCTGAAAGTGTGCTCGATGACAAAGGACCACTAATTCGTATCTGATCAGATGGCCTTGTAGCCGAATACAAAAGAGCTTTGCCATTCCTAGATCTAACTTGGTCTAACAGAACTATCAGAAGTAATTTAGACAGGTTGGCTGCATGGGAAAGAGATGCTGATGTTAAAGCCAAAGTGAGAGTAGCAGCAGCAGCTACATTTAGCACAGCAAAACAAGAAAACAGGTGGTCTAAAAAAGAAGGCAAATGCCACTACTGTGGAAAATTAGGACATTGGGAGAAAGAGTGTAGGAAGAAGTTGCAAGATACAAAAAGAAATGCTATGCATAATTCTGCTCCTCCTCAGCCTGTTTACAACCCTGAAGCAGTTCCGCAAGTGTCCACTGAAACTTTAGGACAGCTCGTTCAGGCTCTTCTAAGAGCACAAAAAGACCAGGAAAAAAACTAATTGTTGGGGCTGTGAGTAGCTACCTTTCCCCTGTGATCCACCATAATGACAAAATAATTGTTGTGAAGGGTGGCATACAAGAGAGAGAGATTGATTTTTTGCTTGATACAGGTGCAGAAATTACAGTAATTCCTACAAAATTGGTTAAAGGAATGATGTTAGGACAGACTGTAAACGTAAGTTGCCCTCACGCAGTGTCCGCATTAATGAGTCAAGCAAAAGTCACTTCTGTCACTTCCTCTCATTGAGGAAATTGGTTAGCAACTCTCACAGCCCCGAACATTGTTTTACAGCGTGCACCAGTCATGAACCCATCCTCATGCATGATGTCTGCAATGACTGAAGTTTTGTTAGAGGATGAAGGAGAAATGACACACGATTGTGTTAAGTGGCACGGACCACATCAAGTGATGTTGATTACAGCAGCTGCAGTAGTGTGTCAGGGAAGGAAAACCTGGACTCATGTGTCACACTGTAAAGTTGTTCCCCCACCTACAGGGATAGGATAGGACACAGACCAGTGAGGAGCCCAGGGAAGAACCGAATGCAATATGCATCGGGGGACAAACCCTGTGGTGAAGACTCCCTCATAGGCCTTCCCCATCCACTAGTCCATCCTTACCTCACTGTTCTTTAGGTGTCAAAGGAATTATGAAATAGGGAAAGAAGGAACAACATTAGCAGACTCAGAAAAGGACACAACCCGGGTGTTTGAACAAATACTGCTCTACTGTCTTTTGTTTTTCTTTCTACCCTCTTTGCAGATACCACTTGATGGCTGTCCCGAGACCCATGGGCATTGACCTCCTCACCTGTGTATGAGGCCACAACTTCCAGAAAACAACTAGACCCACTGCCAAGCCCAGTATCACAAGAAGAACGAAAAAAAATAAAAATACACAACACAGAGACTCACATACGGAATCTTCAGTCATCCATCAACATGATCAAGATTGTCACATTTCTAACCATCATGGACATCGCACAAAGTGTGGACTCCAGAAACAACATATTCTTAGAGCTGATAATATACAGTAAGGAAAATAAGTATTTGAACACCCTGCTATTTTGCAAGTTCTCCCACTTGGAAATCATGGAGGGGTCTGAAATTGTCATCGTAGGTGCATGTCCACTGTGAGAGACATAATCTAAAAAAAAAATCCAGAAATCACAATGTATGATTTTTTAACTATTTATTTGTATGATACAGCTGCAAATAAGTATTTGAACACCTGAGAAAATCAATGTTAATATTTGGTACAGTCAGCCTTTGTTTGCAATTACAGAGGTCAAACGTTTCCTGTAGTTTTTCACCAGGTTTGCACACACTGCAGGAGGGATTTTGGCCCACTCCTCCACACAGATCTTCTCTAGATCAGTCAGGTTTCTGGGCTGTCGCTGAGAAACACGGAGTTTGAGCTCCCTCCAAAGATTCTCTATTGGGTTTAGGTCTGGAGACTGGCTAGGCCACGCCAGAACCTTGATATGCTTCTTACAGAGCCACTCCTTGGTTATCCTGGCTGTGTGCTTCGGGTCATTGTCATGTTGGAAGACCCACCCTCGACCCATCTTCAATGCTCTAACTGAGGGAAGGAGGTTGTTCCCCAAAATCTCGCAATACATGGCCCGGTCATCCTCTCCTTAATACAGTGCAGTCAGCCCTGTCCCATTTGCAGAAAAACACCCCCAAAGCATGATGCTACCACCCCCATGCTTCACAGTAGGGATGGTGTTCTTGGGATGGTACTCATCATTCTTCTTCCTCCAAACACGGTTAGTGGAATTATGACCAAAAAGTTCTATTTTGGTCTCATCTGACCACATGACTTTCTCCCATGACTCCTCTGGATCATCCATATGGTCATTGGCAAACTTAAGACGGGCCTTGACATGTGCTGGTTTAAGCAGGGGAACCTTCCGTGCCATGCATGATTTCAAACCATGACGTCTTAGTGTATTACCAACAGTAACCTTGGAAACGGTGGTCCCAGCTCTTTTCAGGTCATTGACCAGCTCCTCCCCTGTAGTTCTGGGCTGATTTCTCACCTTTCTTAGGATCATTGAGACCCCACGAGGTGAGATCTTGCATGGAGCCCCAGTCCGAGGGAGATTGACAGTCATGTTTAGCTTCTTCCATTTTCTAATGATTGCTCCAACAGTGGACCTTTTTTCACCAAGCTGCTTGGCAATTTCCCCGTAGCCCTTTCCAGCCTTGTGGAGGTGTACAATTTTGTCTCTAGTGTCTTTGGACAGCTCTTTGGTCTTGGCCATGTTAGTAGTTGGATTCTTACTGATTGTATGGGGTGGACAGGTGTCTTTATGCACCTAACAACCTCAAATAGGTGCATCTAATTTAGGATAATAAATGGAGTGGAGGTGGACATTTTAAAGGCAGACTAACAGGTCTTTGAGGGTCAGAATTCTAGCTGATAGACAGGTGTTCAAATACTTATTTGCAGCTGTATCATACAAATAAATAGTTAAAAAATCATACATTGTGAATTCTGGATTTTTTTTTTTTACATTATGTCTCTCACAGTGGACATGCACCTACGATGACAATTTCAGACCCCTCCATGATTTCTAAGTGGGAGAACTTGCAAAATAGCAGGGTGTTCAAATACTTATTTTCCTCACTGTATGTCAAGAAGTGCCTTGTTTGCAGGAAAGGACGTTTGCATGCCACACGCACCCTCAGTAGGAGCAGGAATCCCATGGGTGGCACACCCTATCTCCAAATGTGACACGTGTACCTTCTTTGATCATCATACCAGTGGATTATACAACAAGGATACATGTCACAATGTAACAATTCCTCCACCCTCTCCATGTTGCATTCCTGGATTACCATCCTGCAACCTAACTTCAGCTCCTCCCATTATGACAGATCTACTTTTGCCAATGACTTTTCCTTGATGTATGGAAAATTACGCTCCAGCCTCGACTCCCTTGGGTGACATTCCTCGTGAACTTTGCAGCTTTGTGGTCGAAGTGAGAACAAAATCCCATGTAGACATTACTCCATCAGCAGGAAAAGAGGACAAAGACTTAGAAGAGTGTCTCCACAGGACACCATCCCTTCCAAAACTCTTGGCAATAAATCAGTGGTGTATGATTCCTCCACCGACTGGCATTTTTTGGTTATGTGGATCTTCTGTCTACAATATTCTACCCAGTCGATTCAATGGCAGGTGCACCCTGGTTTATGTTTTACCGGCTATCAGAGAAAATACACACTCCACCCCAAGCTCTACACATTTACAAAATTCACCACCTTCCACAAACAAAGAAGATGGCTGCATTCCAGGACTCACTTGTGCACAAACATGGTGGTCGAGAACTCTTGGAGCAATAATCCCGTCTTATGGTGTCATGCAGGCCCTTGATCAAGTCAGAAGCTCATCAAATTCTGTACAGAAATTGGCCAATGATACGGCTTTGGCCCTTGGTAACATCAAGGACACTCTCGCTTCACACAAGATAATGATCTTACAGAACAGAGTGGCCTTGGATTACATTCTAGCAACGCAAGGGGGAGCCTGCACCATTATCGGCCCCGAGTGCTGCACCGGTTTAATGGATCCAACAGAGAACTTGAACAAAATCCAACAAGACATTCTTGATCTTGCAGCAAATTTACATCAGATGACTGAAAATAATTCTTCATGGTTTGGAAACTTGCTAGGTAAACCCTGGCTGTGGATAAAGGAAATAGCAATTCTGCTGTTCTTTTTCCTACTGGTGTACTATTTATGCGTCCACAGTCAACAAATGACTCAAGCACCTCACGAGCAAATAACAGTTCCAACCAGAAAAGATTATTACCCATAAGAAATTCACGGACCCTAATTGCATGTTTGTTCTGTGTCCGCATGCAATCACAGAAAAAAACAACACAGAGCAAGTGCTATGTGCCTGTAACGATCACAAGTTACAAGAATTAACTTTTAAGTGTCTAAATTTTTATTTTGTGAGAGTTATTCTCTCAAAGGGGGAATTGTTGTATTACAAATGTATAAAATGTTAAACACAATCATATATATAAACTGGGAAAGTAGAGTAGACTGCATTTAGCATTTAAGGTATAAATGATAAATATATCAGCTGTTAGAAAGAGTATTCCAGCAAGAGATTTCCTTCCAGTTCTGTTCTCTCTATTGTAAATTAAATTAGTCAGACTACTGACAATCTCATCCTCTGTCTTTTATTAGCATCTCTGTATCTGAATAGTTATGCTGATTGGATTAGGACTGGTAACAATCTAGAGTCTAGGGTGGGTTTCCTATGCCTGTATACATCATTTGCATGCTTTAAAGTTATCACCTGGGTGCTTTGTGGCTATCTCTAAGCACTGCCCTCTAAATGCATGTATAAATTACAATGTAAAGTTCCCTTAGTTAGATGTTGGTCCCTGCAGCTGCTGACAGCACGAATTTCTCAATAAAGAATCCTGCTTGAAGATACAACCGAGTCTCCTGGTCTTACCTTCTGAGTTTCTCACGCTCTAGAAGGATAAAAAGTTTACAACACCTGTGACATTTAACTTTCTTGTCTAATGCTAAAAAGGCAAATATCAGATTTCCATCATGCAACATCTGCAAATATGCAAATGTCTCATTTAAACCAATTCACGAACCAAACGAAAATCCAGTCTTTTCTTACCGTCGGGCGCACATCTAATAATATCTTCCTTTGAAGCGCATACTCAATCAGCCAGAAACAAAACTTCAGGATCAGGATCAAAAGTTCCTCTTATTGACAAATCATGACGGTCAGTCCGTGACAAACCAAGCAGGTGATCCAGATTGTTTAAACTGTCAGGAGATTGCTCCTCTCACTATATCCACACGAGCGTGTGAGTGCAACTTCACAGTAAAAGGGCTTTATGTGTGCTATGAGTAGGGCTGCACCTAATTATTTTTTTATCGATTAATCTAACGATTATTTTTTCCAATTAGTCGATTAATCTAATGACTAATTTGCCGATTTTTCTAAAGATTTTTTATTATTATTTCTTGATTAATATAACAATTAATTAACCCAAAATAAATATAAAAAACTTGTCTCATTCATATTTTAATTATCTACTCTTAAACACAAACAAATGTACAAGAAACAAATTATGCACTGCAGGCATTATTCTGCAACAAAAATAGCCCTGTTTTAACTGGTAATCTCCATTTTACAGTCCAACATTAATTTTATTTTTGGAGAGATTTTATGTTGGACCGCTAAACTCGAGGTTGTACAATGTTTTGATATTCCTCCTGAAAGTGACTTGAAATTTACATTTGTTTCATTTATTTTGTTGTTGGATTGCTAAATGTAGATTACGTTAATTTTATTTTGGAGAGATTTTAAGTTAGAACTTGATCAATTCGAGTAAAAGGAAAGTGTAATCTACATTTAGCAATCCAACAACAAAATAAATTAAACAAAATGTAAAATTGAAGTCACTTTGAGGAGGAATTTCAAAAAATTGTGTTATCTCAAGTTTAGCAGTCCAACATAAAATTATTTTACAGTAAAATTGGAGCAATTTGAGTAACACTTAAATGTTTTTCTAACAGGAATAACTAAAACTTGTGCATTCTTAATCAACTCTCAGTAAAAGAAACATTTGTAACAAAACAATTCACAAGTTAGGAACCTAATAATGAAAATTAGGGGTCACAATTGTGAAATTTGGCTGACAATTAATTGTCAAACATATCTTACACAGCACCACATCATTGGGTCTCCGGCTAAAATACTCCCACGCTTTAGATCACCATGGGCACGTTTTTTTAAGCTGCAGTTTGTTCTTCGGGGAATCCATGCTTAAACCGGGTGATGCATTTTAATTATTCCATCACGACGCACCGACACATGACGTATTTATGTAATCGATGACGTCGATGAATCGTCCCAGCCCTAGCTATGAGTAAATGTCTTATACACAATGCACTATATGTACAAATAATTTTCATTTGGTCTTTTGTGAGAAAATGCAATTACTACTGCGCACATGCCATCCATGGTTGCTGGACTACTGTGTGTACTGTTATTTCCTTCTTCCTAATATATTAACAATTTCTTTCTGTGCAAACAAATAAAAATTGTACTAAAATTTGATTAAACAGAAATCAGAAGAAACCGCTATCTACTATTTAAAATCAATTTACATTTTTAAAGATTCTTTTCTACAAAGTTAAAGTTTTGTGTGAAATTGAGTGAATAAAGTGCTAAAGAGTTTTTTCATGTTTTAGCAATTTTATGTTTATGTTATTTACTATATTAAATTGTGTGACATATCAGCATTGTATCTGCCTATTGGCCACACTGCTTTCTGGATCTCGGCATCGGCCATTAAAAAACCCATATCAGTTGACCACTGCATTTAATTCAAGTTAAAATGCCAAATTCAGCTTCATAAACAGTTGTCGGTTAATAATTTGTCGCATAATAACGTTATTTTGTTACTGTTGCTTATGACAACACTGTTGCTCTTCAGAGGCCTGTTGCACAATGCCGGTTTTATGCTTTCTAGCAAACTGAAGTCGTTTTTTTTTATTAGCCTCACTAACAAGTTTTGTGGCTTTCTTGTGGCCACACAGCTGTTTAGTCCCAATCCTGTAAATTCTCGTTGCATTGTGCATGTGGAAATGCTCATGCTTTCACTATTAACATAGCCTTGAGTTCTACTGTCGATTTTTTACAACCACATTTCTTCCATGAAGCTGGTGGTTCACGACTATCCTTCCAGGTTTTAATAATCCGTAGGACAGTTCTTAACCCAATTCCAGCGATTTCACCAATCTCCTTAAGTGTTTTTCTTTGCTTGATGCAGGCCAATATTTTGCCCCTTCTGAAACAGTGACCTCTTTTCCACGACCACAGGATACATCTTCCGACATGGTTGTTTAAGAAATGAGAAGCTACACACTGCATCAGTTAGGGTTAAAAGAATTGTTGCCAGCTGAAACATATTAATCACTGCAACAATGATCCAGTCATAGGCTCTTAAATATCTGCTTATTTAAATCCAAACGGCAACTTTTTTTTGGCCAGGCAGTGTAAGATGGTTTATTTGAGAGATCGGGGAACCTTTTATCTTTTGAGCAGCACATTAAAATGTATTATTGAGTTTCTTTGCATTTTTTTTTACATACTGTAGCTGTATGCAGTGCGTACTGCTGAGAACCTCTGAAAAAAATAACTGCTTGCTGAAAGGTTCGTAAGGTGATTCTCACACTTTAAAGACACATTTTTTGTGTGACAAATCTTTGCACATGAACAAATATACTAGTTAAAATCATATTGTAGACTATGACACAAAGAGACATTGCTTGCACTTCATTTAATTATATTAGGCTTTTAATTGAATATAAAAGCTTTTACATTTTAGATAAATATATTGTTTTTATGCTTTTAAAATGAGCAATCATGTTTGTTATTTTGAACCTAAATCGCACAGACTCTCTCAAAGCTTCACCCATTGGATGTTCGTGGCAAATGTCACTCATGTGCACAAGCTTCAGGGTTAACCAGGATCTCGGGATCACCCTCTGAGCTGACAGAGAACGTTTGTACTGAGCTTCATCACTAATCCCAATCTAAACCGGTTTGGCTCTTTCTGGTTTTCTCAACCTGAAACTTACTCGTAAACTATGAGTTTATTCAACTTGCTTCGTGCAACAGGCCACTGCTCCATCTCAGATTACAACAGTCTAAACAGAAGACTGAAAGGTGGATTTTCAGAATGAGGAGGCGTGTCTAATTCTGTAGCCAAGTCTGGTGGAAGTTCTGGAACAACTAACATGGCTTACAACACCTTTAATGATTTTTTAAATATTGATATACTTACAATGGTCGGGCCACGATTAGACTCCCTGTAAACCTGCTGGTAGCCCAAGTACAGGATGAGGGTAAAAGTACAATACAGGAAGCCAAAGACACCCACACAGACAAAGAATTCAGCTGAGGAGGAGTAATCTCCCTGCAGATAAGTGCGATTCATGCTCCCATTGCAATCAGGAACATTAAATGGTTGACTTGGAAGCCTAAGAAGAAGAATAAGCCACTTGATTAATGCAACCAATTTAATTCTCATCTCTCATTGTTTGATTATACCTTTTATTTACTGATCTTTTCATTTCTAATTTATTTTTCATTTCTGTTTGCATGTTAACATGTGGGTGGATGGATGGAGAAAAGACAGATAGACAGACACGGACAGCGAGACAGAGAGATAGCTAGAAAGACAAATAGACTCAGACAGAAAGATAGACAGACAACAGACGTACTGACAAAGACAGACATGTAGACAGACAGATAAACAGACAGACAGACACCGACAGACAACAGACAGATTGACAAAGACAGACACACATACAGACACAAAAATAAAGACATGTAGACAGACACAGACAGACGGAAAAATAGACAGACAGAAAGACACATAGACAGACAAAAAAACACATACAGACAGACAGAAAGACACAGACAAGATAGACAAAGACAGACAAAGAGATAGACAGATTTGAAAAGTACTAAATAAATAAAGGATTACTAACAAATAAAATAGAAATAATTTCAAGGGTACAAAACGAATGTTCACTTTCTTCAATGGACACATACACAGACAGAAATAGACACAGACACAGACAAAAAGACACATACAGACAGACACATACAGACAAGATAGACAGACAAAGACAGACAGACAGACAGATTTGAAAAGTACTATATAAATAAAGGATTACTAACAAATAATTATAAATAATTTCAAGGGTACAAAACGAATGTTCACATTCTTCAATGGTGTTAACATACAAAAGCGAATGATTACTCAAGCAAAGAAAATTTGTATTTTAGTTCAATTGTGCTCATTTTACCTAAAAGGATATGCAAAATGAGCAGAAACCTCTTCTGATTTACTGGGACACTTCACGGTGAAGACACTGGATCCAACAAAACCGCCAGTCGTGGCAAAGGCGCAAATGGTGAAAACCTAAAAAAACAAAAACACAATAATAATAAACATGATAATAAGCCATCTCAATATTATTTTCTGTAAAACAATAGTGGCGATGAGAATTTCAGGGAAAAAAAGAGAACCTACCAACTGACACTGTATTGAAAAGACAAGCTGGACTGGTCATTAAAGGGCACCTATTATGGAATTTTGAAAATTACCTTTCATGTAGTGTGTAACATAGATTTAAGTGAACAAAAACATCCTGCAAAGTTTTATATATGAAAGTTCACCGTAAAAAAAGTTACTGTCTCTCAAAAGTAGGAGTCGACTCTGAGTCAATGTAATGAATCGTTTTTCCAACGAGTCATTTTCCTTTTCGTTGTGATGTCAAGACGAAAAATTATCACATTGGCCGCGCCCACTCTGCGCGCGCAGACACCAGGGAAAACTTGAAAACATCATGTCGACAACAAGACGCTGTGTTCTGAAGTGCATATCAAAAGTGACCTTTTTTTCACTGCCCAGGGACGAGCATGTGAAGAATCAGTGGCTAGAGTTTATATTTACAACTATACCACACAAGTATAGCCCGAACCTTGTGCTGTGTTCGCGTCATTTTAATGACGATTGCTTTACGAACATGAATGCTTTCAAGTGTGGAATCGCGAGCCGGTTGATACTGAAGGAAGGTTCAGTACCAAGTTTATTTGGATCAGCTTCCTCCTCCGAATCACAACCTGTAAGTATTATTAATAATTGTTGCTTTTATGTGTTTTTTAGCATGCTTAATAAGTATTTGTGTGTGTTGTGTACGTTACGCTCAGCGCAGCTTCTAGGTCTCCAATGTCAATTTTTTTGAAATGTGTGAAATGTTTGTCGATGTTATTGGAGTTGTCATAAAGAATAGAGCAATAACATGTAGTAATGCAGTGCTTTACCAATATGTTTATGCGTTGGGCTAACGCAAACAATAACTGATTGGGTGTTTACCACCGAACTTTGGGCTATGATCGCTAACATAAATCAACTCAAATTCCTTCTCCGATTTTGATTTTTTTACTACAATGCGGTGATGGGCGTTCCGTTTCTGACAATCTCTGCACAGAGTATACCAATCACAACTGACTGGGTCCTCTGATCAATCACCGCAGATTAGCGTCACGCAAAGGAGGGGTTTGGAAAAATGAGTCGTTGAACAAATCGGAGTGGTGGTGGCGTAGTGGCTAAAGCACAGGGCTGTTAATCAGAAGGTCACAGGTTCTAACCCCACGGCCACCACCATTGTGTCCTTGAGCAAGGCACTTAACTCTAGGTTGCTCCGGGGGGATTGTCCCTGTAATAATTGCACTGTAAGTCGCTTTGGATAAAAGCGTCTGCCAAATGCATAAATGTAAATGTAAATGTAAATCATTTGGGAGTCGGTGAGCAAATCAGGTAAACATAAATGCATATTATAAGACAACAAAAGTGTTTTTTGTCATTGCATGCATGTAAAACTGTTGTTGGGGACTCCCAAAACAATATTAGGAACATTTTAAATGCCATAATAGGTGCCCTTTAAAATTCCTCCTTTTGTGTTCCACGGAAGAAAGCAAGTCAACTGGGAATGGAAAGACATGAGGGTGAGTAATCGATGACAATTTTCATTTTTGGGTGACCTATCCCTTTAAGAAACTTCAACAGTAACAAATGGATGCAGTACCGTAAGACTTTAAAAATACTCAAACATGAATTTAATATGGCTTTGCAACTGCTTTGGATTCGGTGTTTGGGTGTGGTAATAGCTGAAGTCACAATAACAGAGTTGTCTTCAAATGCTTTCCCTCAGACTTCCACTACATCTGTAAATAATCCTCCAACACTTTCTTTTCCCTCACTCGCTCGCTCTTCTTCTCGCTGACTCACACATATCCCGACACGTTCTCCACTGCTTTCCTTTTACAAACGCCCCATTTCCACACAGGAAGTGGCTTCTGCAGACACTTGTGAGAACAGCCGCAGTAGCAGAGCGTTATAGCTTTTACAGCCAGCACTTTCAAGATTGATATGCAGTTTCTAGTTCTTGCTCTCTTTCTAAGGCATTTTAGCTGTCTGAATACACACTGCTACTGTGTTAAAGTGACAGTGACCAAAGCAATGATATAAGGAAGACACTATTAAAAGGGACATTGAGTTAAATAACAAAAAAAACAAAAACAATTTTGGATCTTGGATTCAACAAGCTGCTTGTGAATAAAATATGTAAAGGAATAGTTATCTTAAAAATTACATTTGTGTTTTTTCTCACCCTCATGTTGTTCTAAACTTGTATAACTTTCTTCTGTGGAACATCAAATTATATGTTTTAAAGAAATTTCACCCTGCTCATTTCAACTAAAGGCCTGTTCACACCAAGCCCAAATTTTCGGTGACATTGTTCGTTGCGAACGACATTGAATAGAAACAACAGATTCCTATGGAGCAAATCACACCTGGCCTAACAAATCGTCTTTACGAAGAGCAGTGTGATTTTTTCTTCTTCTTCGGACTGAAGAAAACTGACCGACCAATGAGATAAGAGCTTTTCGTCATGTTTCCAGAGTCACTGCTGCTGCACAATCCAGCATCTTGGTGGCGCTAATCAACCAGCAAAACAACAAGAAACACTGGCATTGGATGAGCAGTTGCTGATGATTTTATACACCCCTGATAAAATACATACAGTTGCAGTTTATGACCCCTTTGTACTACAAACAAAACCCTGGTCTCTTTTTGAAAGTCTGCTACTTATATACAGGCATATTTTATACATCTGCATAAATTTAAAGACACAGGAGTGTATTCCTAAACTCTATTTACTCAATGCAAATATGTAGTAATTATATAATAATATAGAAGCTGTGAACATGCATTCTTTTAAAAATAATGATTTAATGTGTTGATATTTCATAATTTACCTGGTGTTTTAATGTACATTATATAATATGTATTTACATCACTGTGCCTATTATATATTTCCTGGCATTAAAAATAGCAGTGAGGTTTGGCAAATCTCTTGAACTAAGCTTGTAGTAAAATTCTACAACAAAATCTTTAAATGCTTTACATACTATTTTTAATTCTAGGATAACACAACACAAGTATTTCTGTAACAGTGCTCTTTTGCTCGTCATGCACAAGAAACCCTGAATTCAATATAAATATGCAATAATAAAATAATTTAAAAGCAGTTAAGACAGTGAATCCGTTTTCTTTTTTAAATGTTCTGATGCATCATATTTTATCTTATAGCCTACCTGTTTTTACTTTACATGTACTTTATTCCACATGTTATGATATCACTGTTCTTTATGTTATATTATCCTGGCATTAAAAAAAAGAGAAGCTTTACATGTGCATGAATATAAAGACACAGGATGTACACTTATGTAACAGCGCTGTTTAATCATTTCACACAGAGAAAAAAAAATACATAAATAATTAAATATTCCTACAACTGCAAGGAAGAACATAAAAGAATTATCCCAAATTAGGAAAATACTTTAATTGCATGAAAAATATTAAACTCATGCATCGACATCTGAATGCTAAAAGGGAAATGTGGTTAAAACAAAATAAATATGTTTGTTGAACAACACTGCCTACTGTACAGGCGTTGAAATTGCTTTTCATTGTATTAATTTTGGTTCCAGTGTGAAAAGACCTTAAAGCGTCAGTTTGTCTTGCAAACTTGTCTCGAATTTGGCGTGAATAGGCCTTAAAGCATACAGCGCTTTACCGCGGAGATGTAGCACGTGAGGAGGCCCACGCTATTCTGTGTGGCATCCATGCACACCTCACCACACACCCCATCGAGAGCGAGAACCAGATTATAGTGACCATGAGGAGGTTACCCCATGTGACTCTATCCTGCCTAGCAACCGGGCCAATTTGGTTGCTTAGGAGACCTGGCTGGAGCCCTGGTTTCGAACTTGTGACTCCAGGGGTGGTGCAGTTAGACTTCTTGTCCAAATCGTTCAGCCCTGGACGATATACCTTTTACTTTTAAGCAACCATTGGTGGGAAAAACAATTATAAATGTAAAGTGGATTTCTTAATAGATCTATTTTCTATTATCTATTAACATTGTAAAACATATTGTGAGTGTATACAAATATACAGATTTCTTGCAAGGGGCCAGCAATTTTCTGCTTTTACTAAACCAGATATTCAATCCTCTGAGAGGCGTTGGTCTGTATAGCACCCCCAATATGATCCTAAAAATAGCTTTACATTTTAGCTGGCATGCAATCCACCCAGCTTTCTTCCTCATCTTTGAAGAGTTCAAGGTATTTTTCTATATTAATATTTGGGCTGTCTATTTAACGTGTACGCTTTTAATTTCATATATATATATATATATATATATATATATATATATATATATATATATAAACTTGCTTCAATCATTAATGCAAATAATTAAATCCCACCCCCTGGATCATATTGGATTATCTAAGTGTATATATACAGTATCACACACACATACATTCAAATACATGTATACATACACCGGATCAGCCACAACATTAAAACCACATGCCTAATATTGTGTAGGTCCCCTCGTGCCGCCAAAACAGCGTCAACCCACATCTCAGATTATAGTCTTTTCACCACAATTGTACAGAGCTGTTATCTGAGTTACTGTAGTCTTTGTCAGTTCAAACCAGTCTGGCCATTCTCTGTTGACCTCTCTCATCAACAAGGCATTTCTTGGCATAATTTTGAGTAAAGTTGTGTGTGAAAATCCCAGTGCCCAGTTGCATAAAGTACCTTTAGTTAAATTTTCCCTTAAGATCGCCCTCAAATTTCCATTAAATTTAATGGTGTTGCATAAAACAATCCTTAAATTTTACTTAAGGGTCTTTATAGGTAAAACAGCATAATCCCCTACATTTCCCCTGAAATAATTATTTTGTACTGAAGTATTCCCTTAAGTGTTGCATAAAGCCCATTAACTGCCACTTAACAAAGTAAACCTTAAAGGTAGCAAAACCACCTTATGTATTGTCTAAGAGTTACAAGGTTTCTAACAAAAGGAGAAATGGCAAAGTTTATAGAACCAGTTGAAGAGTATAGCATAGCAAAATTTTCACGATAGGGAGAGCACTTCAGACCATCTTAGTAATAATTAACAAGTGCAGAATTACTGTGGGCAATCTAATATCACATCTAACACATCAAAGTCACTCAAATTAAAATAGAAAACTGTAAAAAGTTCAAGTATTCTTTGTGTTCAAATTGCTCAAATGTCTAGATATAAATCAGAGGTAGGGACATGATGAACATGACCATGGTAATAGTAAAATTTTAATCACTGTAGTAAAACCCTTAACGGTTTCCCTTACTAAGATAGTGTCTAAGGGATTATATGCAACACCCGCAAGTCATTCCCTTAGTTAAGGGGAAAGAACGCCTTATATAAGGGAAAAACTTAAGGTGTTTTATGCAACTGGAAACAGGAGATCAGCAGTTACAGAAATAATCAAACCAGCTTGTCTGGCACCAACAATGCTGCCCAGGTCCAAATAACTGAAATCAAATTTTTTCCCATTCTGATAGTTGATGTGAACATTAACTGAAGCACCTGACCCGTATCTGCATAATATTATGCACTGCTGCCACACGATTGGCTGATTAGATAATTGCATTGATTATTGAAAAAGCTTAATTTGGAATTTGCGTACGGTCACAAGACATGATTAATAGCACACATTTTTTAACTTGTTATTTTTAAGGTAATTAATCAAACAAAATTACTACTTTAAATCGACAGCCCGAATATAATTTGTTATATATGAAGGTTTTCAATTATATCTTAATTTATGCATACACAGAAAGAGAAACACAACCAATCCAAAAAGAAAGTGGTAAGACAAAGTTGTCTTTCTGATGACAAAGAAATTGGGCACACAATCTTAACCCTGGCACAACTTTGGCTTAATTTCTGGTTGGTTAAAGGAATAGTTCACCCAAAAATGAAAATTCTCTCATAATTTACTCACTCTCATGCCATTCTAGGTGTAAGATTTTGTCTTCTGCAGAACACAAACAAAGATATTTGAAGAATGTCTCCGCTCTGTAGGCCCATACAATGCAAGTGAATGGTGACAAAAACTTTGAAGCTCCAAAAAGCACTTAAACGCAACATAAAAGTAATCCTTAAGATTCAAGTGGTTTAATCCATGTCTTTTGAAGTGATCTAATCGGTTTTGGGTGAGAACAGAAATTTAACTTTTTCACTATAAATCTTGACATTTAACCACTAGTGTGTTATGGATTACTTTTATGTAGCTTTTGTGTGGTTTTTGGAGCTTTAAAGATTCAGTCACCATTCACTTGTATTTATTGGACCAAAAGAGCTGAGATATTCTTCTAAAAATCTTTGTGTTCTGCAGAAGACAAAATCTTACACCTCTAGAATGGCACGAGAGTGAGTAAATTAAGAGAGAAGTTTCATTTCTGGGGGAACTATTCCTTTAAGGTGCTTGGTGCAGAGAAGCACAGTGAGCCAACTGAGGGTGCCTGGCACCAAGCAGAACCACATGAAGGCCGGTGCCACATTCACACTGGAACACACACCTACATGCAGCAAGTGACTATTAAAGAGTGTCTTTGTGTCAATGAACTGCCCCTGCCACCAATGTCATTCTGATCAACAATTAGCTTACCTGTTAGTGGCCAATACTTATTCTCTATTATTTAATATTTTTCTAGGAGATCTGGGTTGTACTGGTTAATAAGAAGCAAAAACAACCCAATAACCACATGATGATTCTGTAGGGAGTGGCTGACATTCCTGCTTTACAAGTAAATAATGGGTCCAACCACCGGTTTCCTTTATATTTTAAACTACTCAGGACTTTCTTTACAAAAATGCTTATGAAGGGATATAAACCATATCCTCCTCCACATGACAGCAGTTTTCACATGAATGATGCCAGGGTAGGGCCTATAAGTGGTAAAACAACGGTAATGTATTTAATAAAATAAACTAACCTAAAAATATAAAAAAAGGTTTCTCCAACATAAACACTGTATACACACAAATTAGACTTGCACTGTGGGTTCTCATTGTTTGAGATTATTTCAAATGAGCCTTTTGGTGAAATGCATCTTTACGTTTAAACTGCACATAGGCAAGTTGCAGAAATTCCATTACCATCCATACAATGGAATCAAAACAACACTATAGTGTCTAATTGCACCCTTTCTTTCATCGACACCCTTCTTTTACCAAAACGCATCACAAACGTGTAAGCAATGATAATGACTTGCAAAGACAAGGCAAAATTGCAAAAAATTTGCAAAGTGCCGATGTTTACACAGACAGGTGTGGTGAAAATGAAAGAGGCATATACCTTTTAGATGAGAGAAACAAATTAAGATTTCTCTGAGAAACAAAAGCCCAGACCTAACTTTTGGAAGAATTTGCACAATTAAAGGGATAGTTCACCCAAAATAATTTTAATTTTCTCATCATTTACTCACCCTCGTTTAATCCCAGATGAGCATGACTTTCTTTTTTTTTGCTGGACACAAATGAAGATTTTTAGAAGAATATCTCAGCTCTGTATGTCCATACAATGCATGTCAGCAGGGTTCCAAATTTTAAAGCTCAAAAAGCATATAAAGATAGCATTGAAGTAATCTGTACAACTCCAGTGGTTAAATTCATGTCTTCAGATGGGATGAGATAGAAGAGTGTGAGAAACGATTAATTTTAAGACATTTTTCCCAATAAATCTCCACTTTCAAATGCACTCTTCTCTCCTAAGAGGAGTTATTTTGTTAGTCAATTCACATTCTTTGTGCATATAGCCACCTATTGGGCAGTGAGGAGAATTCATAGTTCAAAAAGGACTTCAATATTAAAGTGTTTCTCACCCACACCTTTCATATTGCTTCTGACACTGGTTTAACCACTGGAGACGTTTATGCTGCCTTTGTGAGCTTTTTTGAGCTTCAAAGTTTTAGACCCTGTTGACCTGCTTTGTATGGACCAACAGAGCTAAAATATTCTTCTAAAAAATCTTTGTTTGTGTTCTGCAGAAGAAAGTCAAATTCATCTGGGATGGCATGAGGGTGAGTAAACAAATTTTCATTTTTGGGTGAACTATCCCTTTAAAGGGATAATTCCCCCTAAACTGTTGTTCCAAACCCACTTGACTTTCTTCAACAAAAGGGTGAATAATCAGGGTGATTAAATGATGACAGAATTTACATTTTTGGGGTGAACTATCCCTTTAAGGCATTAATTAAATATGGTACAATTTAGTGATATTATAATTAATAAACAACATTCTATTTATGCTGCAGCAGCTGGCATACTTTTCTGCAGACATGCAACATCATTTCTAAAAATGTTTTTGGCTGCTTGTCAGTGCTGTCGGATATTTTACTACTGCTAAATACAAACAGACTGCGAGTATGCAGGTAGGGGGTACAGTGCCACATATCAACACTGAAATCTGCAGCTTTTGGCTTTTACTTCCTGGCTTCTAAACCAGATCCAGTCTAGTCTGCGACTAAATGGAAGACAAACAAAAATATGGTATGATAACAATAGCAGAGAACCTTTCCGAAGAAAGCTCCTATTTTTTAAACAATACATAAAAACAATCCATTATCTTTTATTATTTAATATAATATATTTATGGGAACAAAATCTATGCACATAAGGTCAAACTAAACTGCACTCGAATAAAAAAAGCTGGTTGATTGGGAGGATAATTCAGTTTCCACTCACTTCAACCTGATTTCTTTGTAGGTTAATGATCTAAAAAGTGAGTCAAGGCCTAGTTACCCACATCAGCCTGCAGACCCAACAAATAGGTGTTTTACAGCCTTTATACCCTAGAGATTTTCCATTGTTTGCAGTGGTATATTCAGTGTAAGTCTAAAGTCTACCATATAAGTGCCTTTAAATGTGGATGGGCCAAACAGGACTATCTTGGTTGCTGCTACCGTTGGCAATGTAAACACAATTTATTTCTCAGGGGACAGTGAGAAAGGCAGGACTTGTATAAATTTGCATTACATTTGTATGCACGAGATGCTTTCTACAGTCTAAACGGATGCAACCTTATCGCGATACACTTTAAAATATGATTAAATGACCTTAAATTGACAAATTACTATTAAGTTGACATGGGTGTGTTACCGCGTGTTGACACAACAGCACTATATGCAACTGCCGTGTTTGATCAAATGCTAGTACGACCGTGTAAAGGCACACATACATGGTGCAGCCTGATAATACACTTGCAATATGAATCAACCGACAAAAACGCGCAATAAATGTAGCAACTGTCACAATGGAGGTACTATCAAAAATATATAATGTAACATCTGTTGAGAGATCGTAGAAACTCACCCACTCCAAAAGTCGGATAAATCCCAGCGGTTCTTTCACGGGTCCCAGATCAAGTCTAAAACCCGACATGACTTTCTGTAAAAGGAGAAAATAAAAGATCAAACCTTATTTGAAGCCTCTGGTACTTCCTTTAAGCCCAAACAACGCTTTAGATCAAGCGTTGTTCTTCCATCGAGAGTCGATGGTAAACTCGCAGAAATGAGTTCGATTTATTAGCTAATTGGGTTAGAATTGGTTATTAAATTATTCCAAATCGAATTTTTCACAGAAGAAAAGGCGGAGATCACCAAACGCAAGTGTCTTACGACAGGGCGGGTGGTTTATTACCTGCACGATCTCCATGTTTAGTGTATTCTTGTGTTTTCGCTGTTGGAAAAGACGTGATTCCTGGTCGATGATCCGATTTCGTTATTAGCGTTAGAAAAGGAGATATGAGAATGACATTCAAGGTGCGACAGCGTGAAAAACAGAGCACTTCTGTCGACAAACTTGTCAAACTTTCTACAGTGAAACACGTGATTGCAACTTTCTCTTAAAGTGACACGAACACATAAATGCGCGGCCACTGTTAACGACAAAAGACTGTTGACAAAAGAAAATTTCAGATTATTTGAAATATATAAAAATCATTAATTTATGTGAGAACGGTAACGAATCGGACATTTAAATGTGAGTTAAGAAAGAAGAGCCCACACTTTGAATGAGAATGGAAACACACCCTCACTCCAGATGGTGACCACAGCGCTTGTTTGTATAGTTATAGTTAATAATGCTTTATACTGAACTGTTGCACATGAATAATTAATTATTAGTTCCATGAACTCCAATTAATTATATCCACTAACTACAGTCCACATTTTGGCATTTTTAACCAAATTATTAGTTACCTAGGATGGCTCAAAGTGCCATACCATCCTGTAAGACAAAAATTCTTAGAAGCGAGTTCGTCAGACATGGTCTAAATTGAAAGCGTGTCTTAGATCGGAACTGATGTTTGACGGGGTATATTTACTCGGACGATTATAGGGGAACACTTCCTGTACTGTTGAAACTAGCAAACTCACCCTTCCACTGCTGAAGGTAAGATATTCTTAACGAATAGATATTTTGTCGTGCAGAACTGCAGAAAATACCACCGACGTATACAAAGTCGAGATCATGTCGCATACAGTATACAGTTAATTGAAATGTTATTTTTTTTTTAATTTAGTAGGAAACTGGCTAGCTAACGGCTGATGCTCATGTGTATGTATTCACACATTTATATCAAAATAAAGAACACATTTTCTGAAAGCCTAATAGGAAAACCAGCTTAATGAGACTTGTAAGAGTTTTGTAATATGATTTATTTGAAAACACACACGATAAGGTATTTTAAAAAGCTCGGTAGGGGTCTGTTGACTTGATGTGAAACATGCCTTGTCATTGATTGAAGGGGGGTTTAACCAATCGAATAGACAGACGAATCATAGCGCCGCCTTTCTTTTCTGGACCGTCCAATCAGTGAAAGGTTAGCTGATCTCTGATTGGTTGTGAACTCCAACTTGTCCCCGCTTACATAGCTAGCTGTTGTTTTTTTTTTTTTTGTCACTTTAGTACGTTGAACTTTAGTACCTGTTTTTCCATTTATCTCATGATTTTTTATTTTTACAGATTTTGCATTTCATCATGTTCTTGACAAGATCAGAATACGACAGGTAAAGTAAACAATGAATCTTATTTGTAAAATTGAATTTATTTTATTTAAATATTGGGCATTTATGATATCAGTGGCTTCTTGTTATAGTAGTTCCTTGGATATTTACATGTTCTTTTGGTACAGTAGAAATTGTCTTGTAACTTTATCTTTCAGTTTTGCTTGCAAGTGTAAGAACTGCAAACTGTAAAGTGTATTAAAATGTATGCTAAATATTGTAAATACAGAGTTGAATGTACTTAACCACACTAACTTTTTTCCTGTCCTCAGAGGGGTAAACACTTTCTCTCCAGAAGGACGACTTTTTCAAGTAGAATATGCCATTGAAGCTATCAAGGTAGGCCTCATTTCTAATTTTATTTCAAAATATTTCAATTTCTCTTTAAGTAACAAAAAAAAACGACTAGAAAAGTATATAATAAACCACATATATATATATATATATATATATATATATATATATATATATATATATATATATATATATATAGTGATCTTTATTAGCAGTATATTGTTGGTTGTTTCAATGTCATGTCTAACGTTTGCTTTGGCTGTCTTTCCAGTTGGGTTCAACAGCCATTGGCATTCAGACATCGGAGGGTGTGTGTCTTGCCGTTGAGAAGAGAATAACTTCTCCTCTGATGGAGCCCAGCAGCATTGAGAAGATTGTAGAGATTGATTCTCATATTGGTAACACAACTGTTGTCTTTATTAATCACCCTCATATTGTTCCAACCTCAAATTACTTTCTCTCTCGGGGCCCGGGTAGCTCATCAAGTAAAGACGCTGACTACCATACCTGGAGTCGCAAATTTGAATCTAGGACGTGCTGAGTGACTCCAGTCAGGCTTCCTAAGCAACCCATTGGTCCAGTGTGTAGAGTCACGTTGGGTTAACCTCCTCTTGGTTGCTATAATGTGGTTCTCGCTCTCGGTGGGGCGCGTGGTGAGTTGTGCGTGGATGTTGCGGAAAAGAGCGTGACATGCTAGGTCTCTGTGGTAACGTGCTCAACAAGCCACGTGATAAGATGCGTGGATTGAAAGTCTCAGATGTGGAGGCAACTGAGATTCCATGGAACACAAAAAGAGTTCTTAGGCAGAATGTTAGCCTCAGTCAACTTTCATTGCATATTTCATCCATACAAGAAGGTGAATGGTGATTGAGGATAACGTTCTGCACAAAATATTTTGTGTTCCATGAAGGAAAGAAGGACATATGGGTTTGGAAAGATGTGAAGGTGAGAACTATGTCTTTAAGAGAACATGTTCTTGGTGGGTGCCGGGTAATAAAGCTAGTTTTGAAGAACTGATTGTGTTAATTTCTTATTACAGGCTGTGCCATGAGTGGCTTAATAGCTGATGCAAAAACACTTATCGACAAAGCAAGAGTGGAAACACAGGTGAGAAGTTTCTTTAATATTGTAATATTCCAGTTTTGAAACACTCCAGATCATATTTTTAGCACTGTCATGATTTTTTGTATTCTGCAGAACCATTGGTTTACCTACAATGAGACGATGACGGTGGAGAGCATAACACAGGCTGTGTCTAACCTCGCTCTGCAGTTTGGAGAGGAGGATGCTGATCCTGGTGCTATGGTAAGACCAGTCTGCCTTAAACTTAAAGGGAGTTTTCTCTGAAATTTCAGGTTGAAACCAGAATATGCTGATGTGATTCCTCCTTTTTTATCTTCTTTTTTTCTTTAGAGTCGCCCTTTTGGTGTTGCTCTACTTTTTGGAGGCAATGATGAGAAAGGACCTCAACTGTAAGCACACTCTGTATAGTTTATAATGTTTGGCTACCTGAAAATGCCTTAAGATATATTTTTTTAATAAAAATAGCTAAATTGTTTAATTTAGCTTAAAAGTTTAATCCTGCTCAAAGGGAAAATTCATCCAAAATGAAGATTCTGACATTGTTTACTCGCCCTTATGTTGTTCCAAACCCAAATGACTGACTTTTCCTCCATGGAACACAAAGGGAGATGTAAAGCAGAATGTTAGCCTCAGTCACCACTAGGGATGGGCATTTTTCGAGTTTTGCACTCACCTGGAGCGTACCTAGAAACCAATATTAACGGCTTTAGGGTAATGTACATATCTAAACTCTCTCAATCAATAAATCACATTTTTATCATTTCACATGTTATTATTCAGATAAACCAGTTGTTATAAAATGCGCACTGCAAATGTTCAGATATTTAATACAGGCTTCAGAGTTTCTTGTACCACTTCACATTTCCTTTCCACTATAAAAATAGATCTATTACTCCAACAAGAACCGAATAACAAAAGAATATAATTCATTATGAATCAAAACATTATAAGTATTACCACACACTTAGCTCTGTTGGAAGCACACAAAGACGGCCAACATGTCGTCATCAACACATCAACGACGCATATAAACAGCGCAGCAGATCTGGTGAAAGATACAGAGGGAAAGTAATTTCATCATTGCGCATGCCAGGCAAATACGCAAGGAAAAATAATTTTGCAACATTCAAGTCGTGTTTTTAATAGTTGGTTAGCTGGTGCAGAATGATTAGTTGATTACTTGTGCACATCACCATAATGATGTGTTTGATTAACTCTTTCCACCGCCAGGGTTTTTGACGATTTTCGCTAAAGTTTAATGGCCCGCAGAATATTTTCTTCCATGAATATATGAAGATGCTATATATCAAAATAAAGATCTGGGCCTCTGCTTTTAGGCAAAATGCTGATTTTATTTTATCATCATTTGTTCTTTTTTTATTGCGACTTGAACAGAGGTAGGTTGTCAAAAAACAACATTTCAGACAAAAAGCTGAGAAAAAGGCATGTTTATGTCTGATATTTTGAGCTTCTCATACTCCACTTCTTCATGTTTGAGACGATCGCAGTCTGTTTCTTTGATCAAAGAGTTGCGTACTCTTTCAAAACATGCGCAGGGGTCTTCCTTACCGTATAACACCTAAAACACGGAAACCCGGAAAATTCCGTGTTTGGCGGGGAAGCATTTTTTCATAAAACACGGAAAATTCTGTGTTTGGCGGGGAAAGAGTTAAAACATAATCAACATAAAAAATAACCATTAATGAAATATTCTTTAAAGTGTTCATATATGGTCAGCTCCAAGTTCTGAAAGGTTTCAAATACTTGGGTTTGTCTTTATTGGGTTTGTTTGTAAAATTTATAAATCACACTGAATGCTTTGACAGATACCACATGGACCCATCAGGCACTTTTGTCCAGTGTGATGCAAGGGCTATTGGGTCAGCATCTGAGGGTGCTCAGAGTTCTCTGCAGGAAGTCTATCACAAGGTATGTCCATCCATTCAATTTAATTGCAACGTCATACTGAGCTGCACAGCGGATTGCACTCAGAAGGCGTGAATAGTAACTTCACTTCACTTCTGAAACGCTGTGATGTACACACCATCTGAGGTTTGCTCCAACAGATGGTGTGTACATACACAATACTCCTGTGAAAATACAAACAAGGATTTTGATAGTGAACTCAAATCGCTCCGGTTTCACTTTAATAATCATGAAATGGCTAATGTTCTTGGTCGTTGCATGTTTATACAATCAGTGTTAATGACATTCAGTGACTGCTTACTCTATTCTGTGGATATTATAGAATAAAGATGATGATAGAATAAAAAACATATTTTAAATACACACAGAATCGCAAAGATTTTTATTCATGAGAAATGCTGGGTTTAAGCGGAGAGCCTTGAGATAATGTGTATTTAAAGAATTTATGACTGAAATATTATACTACTGCATATAATATGATGTAATAAATATTCAGATTGGCTGGGTTCCAAAAACAACAGTGTAAATGTAAATTGGACCTAGACTAAATATGACCAAAAAGAGAGACATTTAAGTATTTGGAAATATTTTTGGACATTTAAAATGGGGTCAGTCCATCTCAAGGGTCCAATAATTGTAAAGGAGTTTGCTTGACCATTTTTATTTTTCCAAACTGTTTTTTTTATTATTATAATAATTGTTTTTTTGAGTGATTACCTCTCTGAAATGTTGTGGGAGCATCCAGTGACAGTAGTCTATTCGGCAGGTGTAAGTTTTCTGAGAACATAGTTCATGGGAACCCACACTTTGTCCTCAGTAGACATTTTTAATGATGTTCTTGGTCCAGGTGAGTGGAATAATTTTACAAAAACTTCACAGTTTTCCACGCTGATGTACTCAACCAATGGTGTGTCTTTAGCCCACTGAGTTTCTCAGCCAGAGAAAAATAATTCAACCCTAGGGAGAATGACAGTCATCATATCTGCTCTGTCAGTCATAACCCACTGCTATAGGTGATGTTATCGGGAAGTGTGTCATCTTTGTCTGACTCTTCAAGCATCTGCAGTAAGGCTTCTATACCTGGACACTGGTCACACTTGAGCTTGCAGTCATAACTGTTTATGTCACAGACTAGAAGTTCCAGCTTGTAGTCCACTTTTTGCTTTGCTGACTCAACCATCAGCTTGATGTTCTGATGTTGTGTGCAGATAAGCATCTGTGAGTTCCAGATGCTCCTGTCAGCACACCATTTTGGCATCAGTTCACAAATTTTTTATCTCCCTTCCTATCTTTAACTCTGGGTGCTGATGTTTAAACTCCACACACAGTTCATTAAGGTTACTTAACGGTTTTATGCACTCTTTGAAGAACCCTGTGATAGATCATGCTTCACTGTTGCCAATATCAAAAGTAGTAATATTTTAAACCTCATTGACAAGCATAAGCTTTTGTATGTCAGTCATAAACATAATTTGTTTTATTTGTTATGCTTTTATTACATCTGTTAATTTCTTAAAATGCATGAATATAGAAGGCTTTTCCCCAGATTTCTACTAGCCCCAGCTCTGTAACCAGTGGAATCTCAAACTCAATTTTTTTTACAGCAGAATGCTACTAGATGACTTATTTCTGTGGAAGTTTCAGGTTACTATCTGGTCCTCCACCAGAGATATTCAACCTGAAAATTAGGGGAATTTATTTTAAAAAATCACACTCTCTCCTCCCCATAAATAAAAAAAAGAGAGAAGTCTCAAACTTCTGCATGCACACTATACTTACCTAGGTAACCCCTTAAAAAAATAAGATTGAGACTAAAACCCTTCCCATTATAAAATGATCCTAAAAGTGGAACTTTGCGCAATCTTGAGCTTTACATTAGGGCTTTAGTTCTAAGTCTAAGGAACAAGAATGTGCAAAATTTCTACAACCCCAATTCTGAAAAAAGCTGGGACAGTATGAAAAATGCTAATAAAAACAAAAGGTAGTGATTTGTAAATTCACCCTTTGCTATATTGAAAGCACTACAGCTAAACATTATGTTTTACCTTGTGAATTTCATTGTTTTTTTTTTTTATGTACAGTCATTTCAAATTAGATGATTGCAACACTCTCCAAATAAGTTGAGACGGGCAATTTAAGACATCCAAATTTGACAAGTTAAAATAACAAGGCAATCTTAAACAGGAGATGTTAAACAGGTTAGGCAATCATGTCATTGTATATAAGGAGCCTTCAAAAACAGCCTAGTCCTTCAAGAGCAAGGGTCATTTGAGACTTGTCAGTTTGTCAACAGATGCTTCAGCAAATAATCCAGCACTTTGTGAACAATTTAGAAGGATTTTGGGCATTTCATCCTCTACAGTGCATAATATAGTTTAAAGATTCAAGGAATCTGGTCAAATCTTGGTGCGTAAAGGGCAAGACGTAAACCACTTCTGAATGTGTGTGTGATCTCTGATCCCTCAGACTTCACTGTCTTGAAAAACATCATTCATCTGTAATGGATATCATGAACTTGGGCTTGGGATAACTTTAGTAAACGTTTGTTAGTTAACACCACTCGCTGCTGCATCCACAGATGGAAGTTAAGACTTTACTATGCAAAGCAGAAGCCAAACATCAACACTGTCCAGAAGCACTGCCAACTTCTCTGGGCTCAGTCTCAGATGGAAAGTCGAACAGTGCAACCGTGTTTTTTGGTCCAAAGAGTCCACATATTTATAGCTGTCATGTTCTCTGGGACAAAGAGGATAAGGACCATCCAAGCCATTATCAACGTCGGGTCCAAAAGCCAGCATCTGTATGGGCCAGGGGTGTGTCAGTGGGTAACTCTCACATCTGTGAGGGCACCATTAATGTAGAGAGATATGTAAAAATTTTGGAGCAGCAGATACTGCCATCCAGCACCGTCTTTTCCTGTGACGACCCGGAATTTTCAGAAGCACTTCTTCAAGCCACATACTAGCCGAATAAGCAGAGAGTGCGGGTGCTAGATTGGTGCTATCCCAGATGTGTATGGCTTGCTTGCTTCTGCTGAACATCAACAATGTTTTTTTTAGAATTTATCAGCTCTGTAGGTATATACAATGCAAGTGAATGGTGAACAGAAAAAGCACAAATTGGTTAAATATCTGGAGTGGTGGTGACGTAGTGGCTTAAGCGCAGGGCTGTTAATCAGAAGGTCGCTGGTTCGAACCCCACGGCCACCACCATTGTGTCCTTGAGCAAGGCACTTAACTCCAGGTTGTTCCGGGGGGATTTTCCCTGTAATATGTGCTCTGTAAGTCGCTTTGGATAAAAGCGTCTGCCAAATGCGTAAATACAAATCTTCAGAAGCGATATGATAGTTGTGGTTGAAAAACAGGTCAATATTTATTTATTGCTTTACTATAAATTCTCCTCTCTGTCCTGAAGGTGGCAATGTGCACAATGTAAATTGCCAAAAACAAAATAAGAATGTTAAAGTTGAGATTTATAGCAATATAGACTTATATTGATCGGTTTCTCACCCACACCTATTATATTTCTTCCAAAGACATGGATTAAACCACTGAAGTCGTGTGAATTACTTTAGTGCTGCCATAATGTGCTTTTTTAGCTTCAAATTTCTGTCCACCATACACTTGCATTGTGAGGACCTACAGAGCTGAGATATTCTTCTAAAAAAACATTGTTGATGTTCAGCTGAAGAAAGTACAGCACATCTGGGATGGCATGAGGGTGAGTAAATGATTAGAAGATTTTCAATTTAGGATGAACTATCACTTTTACAGTCTTATCCATTCTGCCATAGACAGGTTATTTCGAGAGAGTATTCTCACAGAGGAACATGTTTGGCTCACTCCCAAGAGAATCCTACAGCAGCAAATTGAGCCAAATGCTTGAATCTACCCCACCCATTTACTCATTCCAGTACATCATGCTTCTACTACTGTAACTTAAGTCACCAGACTCGGCACCCATGTGACCGTGCAATCTAATAAACATCAGCCAGTGTCCAAATTACTTTTCCAAAGATGTAATTACTTTCAAGATACACAGTCACACGGAATACCAGAAAGTTTAGCATTGGTGCTGCTGCTTTTCCTTAACAAAACATTCATAAAATCTCTGTTAATCTTTTGCAGTCCATGACGTTAAAGGAGGCTATCAAGTCTTCTCTCACAATTCTGAAACAAGTGATGGAGGAGAAGCTGAATGCCACTAACATTGAGGTAATGCACAAGTGATCCACCCAACATGGTGTTAATCATGTGAATTATAATTGAATTGATATAATAAAGATATAATAAACTCTAAAGAGTTCATATCACGAGGAATCAAATTTCCCTTGATCTTTTATGATAAAAGAGCTTGTTGTACTATAAAAATATACTGTATTCTTCAGAAATAGAAACATTTACCCCATTCAAATTGACCTTTTAATTAAAAACAGTCTCCAAAAACAACTTGTTCAGAACTTCTGAAACTATCTAATGTCAGATATATCACTGGGGTTGTTTTATGAATCTGTCTTGAATCAATGTAATGCAGGATGTTACAATTAAAAATGCATTTAAATGTATCTGACTGACAAAAGTTTTAACATTTTAATACTCATTTTCATTTCTCTTCAGCTTGCCACAATCGAGCCAGGCAAGACCTTTCACATGTTCACAAAAGAAGAACTTGAGGATGTCATTAAGGATATCTAAAGCTGAACAGAGCTGTGCTAAGCCCAGCTGATGTTCTATAAAGAAATCCAATGTAATGTGTGTGTGAATCATCACACAGCAATTGCATATGTAATACTCTGGCTTCATCCTACAGTTTGCCTGTTCAGACAGGAATTAAGTCTTTATCCTTTTTTTTTTTTTTTTTGTCAATCCAAAAATTTCTATAGTGCCGTTCAAGCACAGAACAGCCAATCTTGTAGTTGACTTAAACGGGGGGTTCTTTTTGTTACAAATCAATGCATCAATAAACTGTTGTTGGGGGAAAAAAAAAGCAATGTGTTTGAGTTTTCTTTTTCACAAGTGATTTATAATATAGAGGGAAATCCATATGTTCTGTTCAAGGTTGTCATACTCTCGGGTGTTTTTATTTAATTTCTTTACTATTATTAAAAATGGAAAATGTCAATAATAAGTGTAGGTGCAATCAAACCTTTGGCTGGTTGTTAAGTTATTGTCTTTTTGTTATTATTTCTGAGACCATACAGAGAAAAAAAACTTGCTGCAATTTTCAGTACAACCAAATGTTTGGGAGTGTGACCAATATCATAGGCCTGATATTATTATCATAATGGTATCACAATACTATTTTAATATAAATCATTTTATATTTATTTTATTTCTATACAATGCAAGTGAATGTCACAGACCTTTCAAGCTCCAAAAAATCACATAAATGCATCATAAAAGTAATCCATACGACTCCAGTGATTTAATCCATGTCTTCAGAAGTAATATAATAGGTGTGGGTGAGAAACAGATTCAAGTCTTTTTTTTTTTACTATAAATTTCAACTTTCACATTTTGAAAGTGAAAGAGATTTATATTAAAAAAGGATTGAAATATTTATCTGTTTCTCACCCAAAGTGATTGCGACACATCATAAAACAGATTTAACCACTGGAGTTGTATAGATTAATTTGATGTTTTATTATGTGATTTTTTTAGGCTTGAAACGTCTGGTCACCACACTTTTGCATTCTATGGATCTTCAGACCTTAAATATTCTGATAAAAATCTTCGTTTGTGTTCAGTAGAAGAAAGAAAGTCATATACCGGGATGGCATGAAAGTAAATGATAAAAGAATTTTCCTTTTTGGGTGAACTATACCTTTAACAAGGCTTTTTTACTGGATCTCAGGAGGTTACTCTTTTGAGGTTTGCAAATTTGCACCTCACATGGTAGCTTTGTTGCCATTTGATACAGCTGAAAGGGTGGTTAACCCAGTTCTGTACGCAAATGAACGAATCCAAGTGCAGCGAACGCTTGTATTTTAACATTCATAAGTCAGCCTTGGCAATTGGTCAGTTATTGAGAACATTGGCATGATATAATTAACATTAATGACAAATGCTTCGCCATTGAAATGATTCCGAGCACCGTCACTATGGCCTAATTAATATCCATAAGCGAAGCGCTCAGTGGGCAGGTTTGCGAAGCAACGTCAGCGCGTACTTATTAATATTCATAAAACGGGGCGTTCCGACTGGACGGTCCCTCCTAATCTTGGACAATCATTTAGTTGAGCAGTGCGCATTACAGCGGCTTGTCCACAGACATGCGTCAGAGCGTAAACACTGAATGTTCGGTACCAATAAACCTCCTATTTATGGATATTTAGAGAGAGGAATTGTATGCACATTAAACGGAAACCATGAGCACCGTATTCTGCTGTGTTTTGGTTGCATTATTCTCAATGGCTGTTTGCATGGACTTTGAGGAGAGACCCAGCTCCAGGAGGAGTGAACAAAACATGTTTCTAAAGAGACACAAAATACGAAATCTGCTCAGTTTGAGAGATTTACACCAGCCGGAACATGTAAAGATGAAAAGGAGTGAAGAATCCGCACAAAATCAGTGTGAATCGTTGCACGGCTATGAATCTACATTGAGAAATAATACTAACACGGTAGGTCACATTTGCACATCTTTTACTGTCCCACTATTAGTGATGTATGCTTATAATATAGGCTAATATAATAATGATATAATATAATTTGTGACATATTTTCATATTCTTTGTTCCTGTTTCAAAAAACAAAAAATATATACAGTACTGTGTCTTAGGCACATAAGATGCTTATCAAAAACATTTGTCTTAATATGGTTATTTATATTTTCAGTTTTAGTGTGTCAATAGGAAATATACATTGTAGACTCCCAAAGATATGTTTTGCAAATATAATAGAATAGAAGAACAGGGAGCCCTGCAACAGATGGCATTGTCCCCATAGAGCCCCCCCACTGAATATTGAGTCAGTCTGGGATTACAATAAGAGACAGAAGCAATTAAGAACTATGGTGAATTATCCAAGAAGCTTTGAACAATCTATCTGCCAACAACCAAGAAAAACTGTGTCCAGGTGTAGGAGAATTGGAGCTGTTTTGAAGGCAAGGGTAGTCACCAAATATTGTTTTAACTTTTTTTTACGATTACTCGACTTTGTATGATGTTAATTGATAAATGAAAACTATTTATGGTATTATTTTTAAAGACATCCTCACTATGTAACATTTTTCCCAAGTGCCTAAAACTTTTGCACAGTACTGTATATATATATATGTATATGTGTGTGTGTGTGTGTGTGTGTGTGTGTGTGTGTGTTTATTTATTCTTTGTTTATATTTTATTTGTTAGTGTGTCAACTTTTAATTCAGCTTGCTGTTTTTATTGTACTTTGATGTCATCGAGTTGATGCTTTCTCCATTTTTACGGCAAGAGCTGAAATGCGTTTGTCCTCTGGATGTGCTTCTAATGTCCCTTAAATCAGTTTCTTCAGTATTTATGTACAGACACCAGAAAGTCAGGTGATTCTGTTGAGCCAAAGCAGTCAGAGCTCATTCTTAGCCATGAATGATTACTAATCTAAAAGAAGTCAGCAAAGCATGCTCTCTTTCTGCTTCTCTTTTCTAAGCCTCTCCCCCCAGCACATCAAGTACATTTTACCAGCAGTTGGCATGACCTCCCTGTTCAGAAAGTATCGGTAAACGATAAGCTTCATCTATGTCAATCCATATCTTTCATATCAGCTCTGTTTTATTGACAGCATCCTCTATTTATCCAAATACAGAGCAAATTTCAGGCTAAACCAAGGCAATTGGTCATGAGATTAGCCTTGTTCAATTATAATAAATTTAAATGTGCTGATAGAAAGAGACTGATGTGGTTAAGAAAGAGCACAGCCAGTACTTTTATGGTCAGTGTTTTGACTCCCATTGACTCACATTCTGTCAAGCATAAATGGCTGTTGCAGTGAAATGTTTCCTCCAAGAATGGAATGTTTCTGAAACGGGAAGCAGCTTGGGGTATGACAAAACTGGGAAAAGTATTTGAAGGGAACGTCTCAAAAAAACATCTCCTCGCTAAATTCACTGAGGCTGTTTAACACCTCTTTGGATAGTTGTTGTATATCAAGGCGCTCCGTGACCCAGTCAGACCCTGTTGAGTTCCTTTTAAGGTTCTGGAGTTAGGAGGCTACTTTGATATAAAAACCTACATTTGACCCTTGATTATTTTTAGAATATGTATTTATTCTATCTAGAGTGCGCAGCTCTGAATCTTGAATTTAACGCCAGTAATGCAAGTTGATGTTGTCTAATAGACTACATAGCATGCATTAAACTTACATTTTCTCTTTCAGGCCAACAACTTTAATGGTTGAGCAACAGTTTTTAAGAGAATATTGCTGATCAATTAAGTTAAAGAAAATGTATTTATAGCAATTTACCTAAAAAATAAATACATCCATTTAATGGTACAGAATTTTGAAGGAAACTCTATCGCTCCTTTGAGTACTGATGTTTGTTACTGCCAAAGCAGCGCAAGAGCGCACAAAGCATGTTGGACCAGACAACGTGTTGGCCAAGTGCTCGGGTCTATGTACGTGCACTTGTGTAAAGTATATATCTGACCTAACATTCAAGCAACATTGATAAAACTGGACAACTAGTTTTAGTATATTGAGGTTTTTTGAGATTTTTATTTGAGATGAGATTTTTCCACCAACTTTGAACCAATTTACTATTTTAAAACATGTACATTAAAGTTTATTGCTTACTGTTCATTATCTTCTGATGAAAATGCAAGTGGGTGGTTCCCAGGGTATTGCTATGCAGTGTCTAGGCTGTTCTGGGTGGTTGTTTGGGTTTTGCGATTGCTGGAGCATTCGGGTGGTTGCTTACTGGCCCGAGTCAAAATAGTCCAACCACAAGTCTTTTTGACGCTCTGGTCTGGTCCCTAGATATGGCTCAGGTCCCTCCCTCAATGTAAGTCTATTGAATGTTTTTGTTTACTGTCTGCCAAGTGGAAATCATAAGTCTGACTGCTTAGAAAAGTAACAGCCTACCACTCATTAACAAGCCCCACAGTGTGAGGTATCATTCATGACCCTATAGCACAAACAATGCTTAAATACTTTGGGTTAGGGTTGCAATGAACCCCAGGGTTTTGCCCAGTCAGTTATAATACATTTACTAGAAAAATATAATTTGTTCTCAGTGAAGCAAAATATTAGGATGTTTTCAATGGAAGTTTTGAGGGGCAATATTTCAGATCTATTTCAGTTATTTTTTTCTGATGTTGTCCAAAATGTGCAAATGAATAGCAGCGTTGTGCAACAGTCTGTGGTCAGTCTGCGTGAAAACTGGCTGCCTATCGTTCTCTGGCAAATTGGAGTTTATAACATGCCAGAGCAATTAAAATCTTTACAAGCTCGAAAAAAGTGTCTTCTTAACAACTGCATGTAGATTATTAAGTGTTTGACAGTGTGTGAATAACTTTTTTGGAATGATCTGAATCATGTTAGAGATACTCTTGTGTTGACTTATAGAGTTTTGATTCCTTGTGACTTTTTTATGTCTCCTCTGGATGTCCAAGTTGTACCAGTGGGTAGTTATGTATGTAAGTCCTACAAAAACACAATCACGGTTCCATCTAATGAACAGCTGACCTCTCACCCATTTCGGTGCAGTGTTCCAGTTATTCTGTGATATTTTGGTGCATGTTTTTGATTTGAGTGTTAGCATTTGCCCACCTGTCTAAGTAGCACACATTTTTGGGACTATACTGAGACGTGCCGCTTATTAAACCCAAATTCTAGATGTTTTACTGTCTAGAGATGAAGTCATGTTTGTTGTTGTCCATCAGACTGTGAAGCCATTTGGATAAAGACTAAAGCTTCTTGTTGGCCGGGCCTGGGGTTCAAAGACTGTTTACCATTTCAACATAAGGGAAAGACATCCAGGTTTTCCCTCTTCCCAATCCTGGGGAGATTGAACATTTCAGAGAGGACAGAAAAAGCTTTCTCTGTACAGAGCTGGTGAGATGCCAGGAACTGGTAACCAAGAAAATCAGCCTGTGCAACGTTCCTTATGCTATTAATGTGTTCCATGTAGTGGAAGTGTTGGGCAAAGATCAAAATGGAAACCATAGAGACATCACTCTGTTTAGGACACTCTATGTACAGAAGAGAAGAGCCAATGCATGGTTTACTTTCAGATATTTCTCTTTGGAAGATTCCTGAAAAGGCTGTCGGCCATGTGATTCTTTTGGAGGATTTTATGGGCCCCACGGCCCCATGCTTAGGTGGCTATCAGAGACTTAATGTAACAGACAGGCTTTATTATAACACGGCTGGCCCCCTGAAGAATGGATTTTCTCTCCAAGTACCCCCACTGAGTCATCGGTTGATTGTATCACAAAACAGACCTTAGTAATCCAATACTGACCTGAGACCTGTTTTGCTAGGTCTTGCATTATGGTAGGGATTCAAACAATCTGATTCCATGACAAAAATACTCTTCTGCCAATTAGGTTTGAGTACCATTTCCTAAAGGTACGGTCTCATTTGCCTTTGCATGCAGAAATTCTGCTGGCGAAGAAGGCATGGATGAATGTTAAGCATTTGTAAACCCTAAAATTTTTATTTTTATTTTTATGGTGCGCTTTGTACTCTGAGATAGTGAATTTATAAAGAAACTCCCCAATAAATTTGCTTGTCGATTGTGAATTTTCAGCATAGCTGTGGACTGCCCACACAGAAGTCACTACAAAACCAAGCAACTTCCTATTGTCAACGATGAAATTTCAGGTGTCAGTGTTCATCAAACTTGAACCCCATGCAAAATTCCCATGGGAAACTTCTTCCCCGTTCAGGTGAAATTTATGATATGCAAATTCCCACGACTGTATATTAAGGCCAGAAACAAACTCTTAGCAAGAACATGAAAGCAGACGCATATGCTTGACCAACACATTTTAAGTGCACAGCCCTGTTGTATAAATGTGCGCTCTTGTGTTACTGTGGTAATAAATGTAATTACTCAAGGGGTCGATAGAGTTTCCTTTGGGTAGCAAGCTATAAACACGTCAACAGTTAAGGAGTGTGTGTGCTATTGTATTTAATAAACTGTTGCTCCGCTTTTATAATAGTCTAACTGATTACGATAATGATGCTAAAACATGCCTTGTGGCAGTGCTAAGAATGCAACTAGTACTTGCATTGACTTATAAACTGCATTCAGACCAAACACAAAATCTAGCTTGCGTAGCTATGAGCATTTGCACCGTTGTGTAAAGTATGTTTTGGATCTATGGTCTTCTCCGTTTACATTTAAAGGGATAGTTCATCCAAAAATTAAAGTTCTGTCATCATTTACTCAACTTTATGTTGTATCCTTTTAAGGCATTTAGAAAATCAAGTGCAACAAAAAAGTGATTAGTTTCAGATGTTTCCAAGTTGAAGGATCCTTTTTGTTCATGATATCTTCACATAAATATTTAATCGCCGTCTTACAAGACTAGTTGTCTTGGTGCAGGCCATTTTTGGCAAGACTATGTTTTGTTGGCGAGGACAGAGATATCAGCTTGTACAGCATGTTTCTTTCCTTTTGGTGTTTAAATGTGGCAAGAAACTAGGCAGTCATTAAAACCATTGTTCAAAGTAATATTCTAGAAAAGGAACATAGTCATTACTTGTTCGCACTGTCCTGGAACATGTGTACCATTCACCCACAGAATGGTCTGTTTTTAAGGTGGGTTTGCATTAGACAAGTAGGTAGACTGGGTTGGTTACATGGAAACTTTTGTTCACACTTTGGATTAAGCAATTTTCCACTGGGCCTGGACACTTTGTGTGTTTCAAAAATGCTGCGGTTCCTTTGCTTCCCTGGACTGAGCACTGCTTGTATTTAATAAAAACCAAGTGAAATCATACAACAATTTCATCATTGGGCTGAAGTGAGAAACAGAGAGTATTATGTGACATGGTCATTGATCCCTGGGGGCTCAGGCAGAATTTCAGAAATGTAGAGAGCATATGATCCATAGAATGGAGTGCAGTGAACCCTCACAAAAAAGATATGGACCGTAAAATAGCACATGAGATACTCCAGATGTTCCTTGATGGGTCTGTTCTAAAAAATAGTGAGCTGCCCTGCTGTCTATGTCTTGCTGTCTAAGACCAGATGCATTCTTGTGTTAATGTAAATGCAGTGCAACGAATAGAACAAAATGCAGGTGTCTCGAGTTTTTGAAAGTTGATGTACTTTTTAACTTGATACGGTCACTAAAAAATGTGGCAGTCCTGCACAGGATCTGAAAAACAGCAAGACATGGTGCAACAGTCAAAGATGTCCGTCTAGTGCATATTTATATAGACATGCTGAAAAACAGTGTAGATGGATGCAAAAATGTGTTCGGTGTGAACGCCCTATGGCAGGATCTTAACCGTCATGGAACCTTGCAAATGACTGATTTGAAACGCTATAAAGGCGCATCAGACAAATGGTGCTCCTCACGTGAAATGAGACTTGACTCACAATTGATTTAAAAAGTGTTTTGTAGTAGCTTTGTGCCATTTGTCGCCAAGCTAACAATGCAATATTTTAATCACTAGAAAAATACATGGCACACACACAATATTGGGTCAAATGGTATATTTTCAATTAGACTGAACTGTTTTTGGTTTTCACTATACACTAGGCTTGGGATCAATGCCTTTTTCAGGCATCAATAATCAGAAGATTTTCCTCATGATTATCGATATATATAATTTTTCAGATATAAATAGGGCTACCCATTGCACAATAGTCTGGCCACAAAAAAGTTGCTGTTTGGATTTAAATATGCAGATAAGCAGATTTTCACACATGAATTTGCCATCACAGTCCTGACTTTAACCCCATTGAAAGTCTTTGGGACGTGCTGGATAAGACTTTACGGAGTGGTTCGACTCTCCTGTCATCAATACAAGATCTCGGCCAAAAATGTATGCAACTAGATGGAAATAAATGTTGTGACATTGCATAAGTTTGTCGAGACAATGCCATGACGAATGTGCATTAGAGTATGCAACTTTTTTTTGGCCAGGCAGTGTATTTATCAACACCACTTTGGTAAAGTGTGAGCGGCAGGGTAAATTAAAGGGGGTCGTCCACAGGTCGTGTCTGACGGATGACAAGCCACATTCTAAAATTCAAAACAATTATTTTCTACCAAGGTATGCACACATTGTGGGCTTACCATCTCTTGAGGTTGCTAAAAAAATCTGCAATGCCACTGAGCGTAACTCGCATAGTTTTCCATTAAATTCCTTAATCATTAACAAAGGACAAAGATTATTTACTTTAGCCATGAGTGGATGATATATTGTGTATATGCTTCTTTAATATTGCCTACATACTGGCTACTAACACCCCTGGAGTTCGCTAGTTCGAATCCCAGAGCATGCTGAGTGACTCCATCCAGGTCTCTTAAGCAACCAAATTGGCCCGGTTGCTAGGGAGGATAGAGTCACATGGGGTTACCTCCTCGTGGTCGCTATAATGTGGTTAGTTCTTGGTGGAGCACGTGGTGAGTTGGGCGTGGTTGTTGTGAAGCCTCCACACGTGCTATGTCTCCGTGGCAACATGCTCAACTAGCCACGTTATAAGATGCGCGTGTTGACAATCTCAGATGCGGAGGTTGCTGGGATTCATCCTCCGCCACCTGGATGCGAATCACTACATGACCACAAGGACTTAAACTCATTGGGAATTGGGCATTCCAAATTGGGTGAAAAAGGAAGAAAAAAAATTAGCCTAAACAATGTTTTTTTCAGTTACAAGTATGTCTTTTTGTGTTTTGACAGCTTGAATGAAACCTCTTCAAAGATGCATACAGAGATATTGCATAATAATCGATCAGTTTGCACATAGACTATGTTATTGATTCATATCCTGCAAACTTATCAATGTCACATTCATTCTTGATGTACAAAAACCTTTGTAACTTTTGTGTGTATATGTCCTATGCAAAGAGCTCTAAAATACCATCCTATGTTGTGATACCTGTGCTTTGCGACCTGCTACAGTAAATGTTGTCTCACCCCCTTGTGGTCTCCCAACGCTATTACACCAGACATTCAACAGAAGCCCAACAGTGAATTAAAAGCACACAGGAACCAGAAAATATTCCAGCGCGAATTAGAATCATCCTAGTGCCGCCCAGTGTTTGGTCAGGAAAATTGTGGCTTGACTGAATTATTATTATTATTAAGCATATTTATAATCGTAATTTTTCTTGATTTGTTCACTGATTTTGTTGCAGTTGTCTTTCTTTTTTTCTTAGAATTTGGCCAAAAGTTTGTATCTTAGAAGGTGGCATCTTAGACACCCTATGACCCTATGGCCTCTGGAGTATGTTTATAGTGCCTCAAAATGGTGCCTATGTAGGTAGCTCACTAAGATTTAGAGCAGACTCGATGTGTGTTGAGGGACGTGTTTCTCTAATATCACAAGATTATTTATTTATTCCTGTTTGTTTTTTGTGGAGTGGGTGAATGAGGCTTAGACGCGCACACAGGGCTTTTTAGTTGTGTGTGTGTTTGAACAATATGTTTTTCCCTCCCACAAACTCTTGGACATCAGTCGCTGTCTTGTTCTCGGTTTGAGAGGCAGAAATGTGGGTCTCTCTCTCTCTCTCTCTCGCTCTCTCTCGCTCTCTCTCGCTCATGCACACACACACACACACAAACACACCATCTGGGTCTCGCATTCCAGCTGGTGAAACTGAAAGGGAGGCCACACACTCGAATGACAGCAGGCCTGCCCTCTCAAAAGTGTTCTTCCACACACATTCCCTCGCAGTGTGGGGTGGCTGACAGCGACAGGGCCAGGGCCATCTGTCGGATCAGCGGTGGTTTTTGTGTGCGTGTCGCTACATGGTTCTGCTTCGCTGTGGATAGATGCATCTCAGTACTTGTGTTCCCTTCTAAGAATCACCATTAATTATCTGATTAAGAGCTGTATGTTTGTTTTCATACTTTCCCTTTTCTCATACTCATGTCTGAATAGCATTATACCAACCTAAATTTGTGCACCGTACACAATACAATTATATTTTATTTCTGATGGTGGTTACTTCTGTCATAATGAAAGAAGCACTCTGTCCATTTCCATAAAAACACTTGCTGCCCACATTAGATTTGTATGTGTGTGGCTACCTGTTCTCTTCTCTGTACGGTTGCTTTATTTTTTGTTATGTTAAGCTGTCGTTTGGAGCTGAAGTTTTAGTCATCATTATTATTTTTTCTCTTACATTTTTTTTAAAGACAGATTCCTGCCTGCACACTATTCCATGTAGACTATGCCTATGGCATTCGGTTTCACCACAGAAGCCCTCTGAAAACAAACCTGTAGTAAGACGAAGTGAGAGAGAAGACCATATTAGAAGGAGAGTTATTACAAAGCCCAAAAGCAGTGAATATAATTAACATGACCTCTTTGTTCTGGATTGAATTAGTTTTGATTTACGTTGGATATTTTTAGAACACTAATTTTATGTTCTATTTAGGGGGTTCATGTTTTTTCCTATTGACATGCATTATAAAGCACATCCATCAGCAGAACTTTAACTCCAACATTTATTTGCAATAATAAGATGCTCATTATGTTTATATTTCTCTTTTTTCAGTATAACTTCAATGACCTGAGTGGTTCAGTATCTCTGGCCTGGGTTGGAGATGGCACAGGGGTGAGTCTCTTTTCAGGACTTTTCTGAACTCAATATACACTCACTGATCTATTTATTAGGAACACTATGGTCAAAATAAAGTGCCAGATGTGATTGTCTGCTGTTGTAGCCCATCCGCCTCAACGTTTGAAGTGTTGTGAATTCTGAGATGCTATTCTGCTCACTACAATTTTACAGAGCAGTTATCGGAGTTACCGTAGCCTCTCTGTCAGTTCGAATCAGTCTGGCCAATCTCATTTGACCTCTCTTACCAACAAGACATCCACTGCCGCTCACTTGATGTTTTTTGCTTGTGGCACCCTTCAGAGTAAATTCTAGAGACTGTGTTGTACATGAAAATGCCAGGAGATCAGCACTTATAGAAATACTTTAACCAGCCTGTCTGGTACCAGCAATCATGCCATGGTCGAAATCACAGAGATCATATTTTTTCCACATTCTGATGGTTGATGTGAACATTAAGTGAAGCTCCTGACCCCTATCTGGAATATTTTATGCATTGGACTGCTGCCACAAGATTGGCTGATTTAGATAATTGCATGAATAAGTAGGTGTACTTAATAAAGTTCTCAATGAGTGTAGAAAACTAGCATATAGTATACATCGATTCATATATTATTTTGTGGATATCTTAACAAGATATTACTAAAGCATTCAAATATTGTATATTGATTAGAGGTCAACCGATATTGGTTTTTTCAGGCCGATGCCGATCTTTTGAAATCCGGGTCGGCCAATGGCCGATTAATGCTGCCGATTTATTTTGGCCAATATTTGGCCGATATGTGCTTGTTTTTAACCTTTTATTTGAAAGATAAAATGTAACAAATAATTACTTAAGATAGATACAATTTCTCAACAAATACATTTATTGAACACTTGACCAATCTGCACTTGTACACTTAAATGAAAAATGTATAATGTAAAAACATGTTGTATAAATAAAGCAGGTGTTACGAACTGCTCCGAGACACGAAGGTTGAGATCCAAATGCAGCTTTAATTCAGGGGAAATCCAGACACGTAATCCAATATTCAGAGCATCCAAGAGAAGCACAGGCATAACTAGGGATGGGTATCGTTAAGGTTTTAATGGTATTACTATCTTACCGATACTGCTTATCGATCCGGTACTTTAACGGTATTCTTAACGGTTCTTTTTGTTATATATATATATATATATATATATATATATATATATATATATATATATATATATATATATATATATATATATATATATATATATATATATATATATATATATATTAAACAAAGATAAATGTTATATAGGCACAGTGATTTAATTTCAGGAAGGTCTACTAACATTACTGTTCAGGTGTGGTCTAAAAAGAAATTTAATAAAGTTATCAGTTGTAAAATAACACTGCATAGTTTATCATAGATAGATTAATGCTTATTAATGCAGAAGTTATTCATTCAAGAGCTGTAAGTGATTTTCTCTTTGCCTTTTGTTGTTTGATTCGCAGTAATGGCTCAATCGTCAGCATGTTTATTAGACTGCTTCCCCTTTAAGACCAAGTCTAATTGGCTCCTGATACACCATATTTTCTCCCAACTATTTCCATAACTACGTCCATTTAAGACATAAACTGTGTTTAAGTGAATCTCCAAGCCGGTCGTTTTGACATATTTTTGTGTATGGTTGAACGTTTAGACAGGCACATGAAACCCAAAGTAGCCTATACTTTGCTTGTCCCGTTGCAGTCTGTTTCGGAGCACGCGCGCCTTGGGAACAGTATCTCTTGCGCTCTTTTTATTATTAAACACGTCCCGCAATTTAGCAACAGTAGCTAGACTGCATTTTACAACAATCACGATCGTGCTGATTCTGACGTTAAGTTTGAGTTTTAGGGAGAAATGTCAGTGCACCGCTGTGAAGGGAAGGAAGTTGTGCTAGACAGAATGCGGCTTATGTATAAATATTCTTTTTATAATCTTTGGAAGGCGAAATCTAAAATAAAATAAAATCAGACTAATATCACAGATCTAAACCAGGCTATGTTTTGTTAGTTCTGTCGTCACTCATTAAGCAGGGCTCATGTTGTGCTCGCTGTGGCACCGCGTGAGAGAGATCTCTCTCTCTCTCTCTCTCTCTCTCTCTCTCTCTCTCTCTCTCTCTCTCTCTCTGTCTCTCTCTCTCTCTCTCTTTGACTGCGAATAGCTAAATTGCATCACAGACAAATGGTTTCACATTATTATACATAGAAATGGCTGGCGAGATGATAAAATAACTTTCTCTTATAGCAATAATAAATGTATTTTCTTAATTTCTCCAGTACCGACAGCAGAACCGATAATGTCCGAGCTTACCAAAGCCAGTCCTTCACTAGCCTATAGTGTGTTGGTATCTTTTTTTATTACTTATTTCTCTGCATTGAGTGACAACCCTCTCAAATATAAGACACACAAACAGAACAAATAAAAGTCTCAGATTCACTGTCTGTAATTGAGAAATTCTTGCTTACTTATTGTGACATGATAGCAACCCTTCTGCTGTGATAATGCAACTTCAACTACGCTATCAATATCCAAAGTAGCCGAACGTCATGTCGTGTTTTTTCTTGAAGTTGCCAGTAACATATCAAACGTTTTTAATTAAATATAAAGGAGTTATACAAATTTAATCCTTACCGTTTTCTCCAAGGAACTTAGCTCCTTCCTGGATGAGGTCTGCTCACTCTGCTGGAAAATGACTCTAGGGGCAGCGTGCATCGAACACGGGTTCCACAACAACACTAGGCTGCCCACAGATGCGCCTGCCTAATAATCGGCTTGATATACTTGGATATTGGCCGATGCCGATTATGTGAAAATTTTTTAAAAATCGGCCGATTAATCGGTCGACCTCTAATATTGATGTACCTTACATTTTTGGCTTTGTAGTACATTTGTTATCTTTGAGGCCATCTACCAGTGTGCTCCTGAAAGATGACAAACATTTTAAAACATTATAGCAGTAAACGCATTGAACATGTACAATCGTTGAATATTGAAAATATATTGATGACACCAATCAGGGGCACACAAAATAGTTTGCTCAATAAAATGCTCTCTAGATTGACAACATACCCTCCTGATACCACCTACAAATGACTTAAAGATCAAATGTATTTTTTTTAAGCATAAACCTCACCTTTGTTAGATTTATGCTTAAAACTAGGAAAAAAAAATAGTTTTTCAGTTAAAATCTTGATGTTGGTTGTGCGTTCATGAACACTGAGAAAATTATATGAATGTGAATAAATTATGAGAGAATTTTCCTTTTTGGGTGACATGTTCATTTAAGAATGTTTAGGCATTTTTAGCGGAACACTAAAATGACAAATAATTCAGAAAATTGTTTTTTTGTTAGTGTAGAAATGTTTGAGCACTGATTGAACCCCCCTGGGATTTGAACCAGCAACCTTTAGTTTACTAGCCCCAGTCGCAAGCCATAAGTCAACACCAATATGCTTACTAACCAGTAGCTGATCAACAAAATGTGTAATTGTCAGTTTAAACAGATTGTCTTAGTCATTAAACTGTGCTTCAGGGCTCTGTGGCCAGCTCCATGCTCTGATTTGCAGGAATGTGACCCCTACAATCACACGTCAGTGCGAAGCGAGAGGGAGTGAATTACAGCTCAGCGGCTGCATTTCTGAAAGACTGCTCAGAACTTGGCTTGACATGACCTCAAACCGTCATTCAGTGCCAACAACACTGGAGGCTAAATTCGTCTGTTATAGAACTGAACTGAAAAGCAGTGTAGCTGTAAAACATGTACAATCTGTAATTACGCCACCAGCCCACACATAACAACAACACTTTACATTGAAAACAAACATCTTCAATGACCAGACAAACTGATTAAAGTGTCATTGCCATATGTGCTAAGGCAAACATCACTACTAATATTACTCCTACTAAATGGTTTATGGATTTCATCAAGCCTGTAACCTTAAGTATTACATTTTTGAACTGCGGACATGAATGAAACCTCAAATTGAGAATAACGCTATTATTTACAATCTGAAGTAAACGCGGATTTCTTGCTTTGTTAGATTTTTTTTAATAAGATTATTTTGGGGGGTAATCAGCGTATTGTGTCCTTGTAAATGTGCTCAATGATAATTTACAAAACATTCATAATGAATTAACTAATGCTAAAATATATATATATCAAAATTACCACTCCGGACATGTAAATTGTGGGTAAGACAACTGACAAGACAACATTTTGATAGAAGTGAAAGTAATGAAAAAATTATCTAATAATTCAGTCAGTCAAATTAACCTTAAAAAACAACATAAATTTGTAAAAAAATAATATTAGTTGTTTTCTTTTACACCATAGTCTATACATATTTAGGAACGTTTCTTTGCTGCTTGCATTTATTTTTTTAAAGTATTGTTTTTTTCCCCAACTCTGCTTTTCATCTTTTCCAGCAGAAGTGTTTGGCATGGGGTTAAAAGTTCAGTTTGCGTTTTATTTTCTCGAAAAAATAAATACCCTAGTGACAATGCCCCTGGTTGGATAGTTTTGGGTTTTATATGATATGAGCTCTATAATTTAGGTTTCATAATTTAGAATGGGCATCGGTTATTCATGTTCAGTTGATGATGTATGGTCAATGCTTTAATGCTTTTAACCCCATAAATATACACATCACGGGCAGGTGTGTACACAATACAACAGGGGCAAAAATAGAAAATGCCCACATACTGTCGTATAGCTTGCAAATCTGTAATAACTTACAGCGCTTCAGTCAAAGATATTCTTCAGGCATTCTATTAATTTCTCTGAAGATTCATCCAATTGCAAGTATACCACTGTTATCATCATGGTTTACATGAAAAATTTCACAGATGTTGCTGGTGATGTGCTGCAAACTGAAAGGTTAATGGTGGTGGGCATCCTCCTCCTGCCATAAACTGTTTCAAATGAAACAGTGAGAAAAAACTCACTACACTAGTGTTTATTACACTCATGTCAAACCATTTTTATTGACTTCTTGAACTGTTTGATTCACAAAAGAGCCTCTGAAGGGGGTGGGGTGGGGGTCATCTGTTACTATAGATTGTAATTTACTGTTACTGTATAGAGAGCGGCAGAACTGCAACTCTGTACATATCGTAAATGGGTCATTCCTACAATTCAGTGACATTCCGACTTTGAAACAAAAAACATGCTTTTACAAGTTTTTCCTCAATGTTTCATCATTACAGGGACATGTTAAAGATTGTATTAGTCATACTGGTCAAATGGGCTACTAAATTAGTTAAATGGGCAGCAACAGGGTGGACCATAACAGGGTGGACATTCAGTGGATAAATGAGCCACTACATGGTCTGTGATTTGATATCTAGGAAACATATTTGTAAACTAATATTTATGATTTTATTTCTGTTAACATAAATACTGTATATTGACATTTTTTATTATATTAATTTCCCATATATCTTCCCATAACAGGGTGGACATGTTATGCTTGACCACATATGACTAACACCACAAAATAAAGGAAAACATAAATAAAACAAGAGTTAAATAACTTTTAAATACCTAAAAGTTATTTTGCAGAATGGGTGATGTCCACCTCTAGTGTGTGTGACGTCATTTCCTAACATATATCTTCAATGAAAGGTCATAGTATAGGTCATGACATAATATGGTGAGCAATGAATCAAGAGACACACAAAAACCCTCCACTATCAGTGTTAAAATGACACATTTACAACAAATGAATATATGTTAGTGAGAGAATGTAACACTAAACTCTTAACTGTATATAGGGGGAAAATAGAAATTCAATGATTTAGCATTTCAAAGACAAAAAGGATGTTTATTTTGAAATAATGCAGTAATCCAGTTTTTCTTACCCCTCTCTCTCTACCAGAACAAGCTCTGACATATGCAATAAAATGTAATGGCATGTCATGAATAGGTGCGTTTACTGGTGTTTTTAAAATCCCAGTGGTGGGAAGCAATTAACATGCAATCGAAAATGATCTTGCTTCTGACAGAAAACACGCGCTGAGATTGTCACTGATCTTTTCCCCAGCCATTTCTGTCAAGTGTAGCATCGGTGTAAAGCAACATCTGATATTTGACACAACTCACACAAAAAGGTGTGTGTGTTTCAGGTACATTTCTCTCGATTTGTTAAACATTCTCAGCAGTTTGGGTGTTGACGCTAAAATACGGGACACATGGCATCGTGTATGGATTTTATACGAAAACATTTTTCCCTTAATTACGGGACAATTCCTTATTTTACAGGATGTTTGGCATATTTTGTTAATTAATTTGACCTGATACAGCTTCAGCGTCTCTCTCTCTCTCCATTCACAGTCATGAATTCCCTCAGTCGTTGATGTTGGTGACAACAGTTGTCAGGGGCAGGGAATGGCAGAATTCAAGTGATAATGCACCAATTACAACAAAGAATTTCCAGTTTCGAAAACAGCATCCAATACAGTTAAAGGGAAACTAATGACAGTAGATTATGGACTTCTGAAGCAGCAAAACAAGTGGGTATACAGTACCGTGGGTATATGCAAATATTGATCCTTAGAAGTTGTTATATGCAAACAGCCCTGGGAAAAAAGTAAGCATAATGCATATATGCGCGTATGGCCCCAACTACACCACTGGTCATTATACTGGATTGCGCTTTGCTCAAAGAATTCTATGCTATATGCCCTGCGCAAAAAAACGTAATTTTATTTAAAAGATATGTTTTTGTACATTTTCTATTGTTCATGGCAGCAGTAACTCGTCAAATAATGATAAAATAGTAGAGAAGAGTGTAATAGCCTGGCATATATCCAGACGTGCGGGGTAGTCAATAGCACTTTTAGCATGTTTAAGAGATCGTTTAGGTGTCTGGACTCTGGATCAAAGCAATAGAGTGATGCTCTACTGTCCTAAAAGAATGTGTCAGATCTCGATGGTCTAATACATCCTCTGCTATATTGCGCTCATAATGGGCACACAAGAATGGAATTGCGCCATGCAAATTTTATTCAGCAAGCATTTTGAGTGTGTTTGCTCTGTTGCCTAATCTACATAATTCCCAGAGTAAAATGGGCGCTAAACCAGCACAGACATGTGCAAATAAATGACACACTTACCGGGCACAATTCATTCTTAGGGATTTACCCGAAGTATTTCTGCTTAAGTTAAAGTTAAGAGTTAGAGACAGGAGTTAAATGAGAGGGGGCGCCGTCCAATCAGAATCCTAGCTGTAAGCGTGAATTGCCTGTGCTTGAGTGATAGCTGGATAAATTAAGTCTGAAGGTTGAGATTGGAGCTATGCTCATGTTTGGGCATGTGTCCTGCGGTAACTCGCTCAAGCCAGAGTCTAAATCCTTAAGAATTCTTTTCTGCACTGCAAGTTTCTGAACGACTCTGGGTCTATCACTTGCCCATACCATATTATTCACTTACACGGTCACGATGTCCCTCTCCTTGTGCAGGTATTGCTGGTGTTGACCACTTTCCAGGTTCCTCTTTTTATCATGCGGTTCGGTCAGTCCAGACTCTACAGAAGGTAAGAGTGTATTTTAGGACAGTGCCCAAACTATGATGGAACTCTATTGCTGTCCTTTTTATATAAAGATTAGTGAATAATAAATCCTTCCAATAATCAATTCCATCCTTGCTGCGTATCCTCAAGATTAAAGCTAGTACAAAATAGATCCATTTGTTTTTAATAAGCTGTATCACATGATCCATAACTCTCTCTCTTCTCTTGTGGGTCAGTGAAGACTATGGAAAGACTTTTCAGGACATCACTGACCTCATTAACAACACCCTCATACAGACCGAGTTCGGCATTGCAATTGGTCCTGAAAATTCAGGCAAGGTGAGGGTTTTATTCATTGATTTCCTGCCCTGGGTGTACTTGACATATTTGAAAATCATAACAGAATATTTATTTTTTTTAAAAATACATATTTTCTGCATGTCTGCTTGTTGTCCCACAGGTGATCCTAACAGGTGATCTATCCGAGGGAAGAGTCACTCAAATTTTCCATTCGGTTGATTTTGGGAATAGCTTCGTAACCTCTGAGCTTCCCTTCCATCCCTTAATGCAGATCACCTACAACCCCAGAGACAGCAACATACTCATGGTCTACAGCATCAGTGTAGGACCAATGATCGTTCATAGACTACTGTTCATTAGACATTTCCTTTGTTCTTTTGGTCACTCTGTTTTAATTTAATTTGTGTCTCAGTATGACGTTTGGCTGTCTGAAGACTTTGGAGCCAACTGGAGGAAGATCCATGAGACAGTATGTCTTGTGAAATGGTATGACAGCAGAAATACACCTAAATGAATCAATTTCATTTGGCCAGAGTTTTGACTATCTGTTCTGGCCAACAACTGCCCACTTAGACAAAACCATCTGACCAACATATAGTGACCAGCCACTGTTAAAAATGTATGTCCAGAATGTCAACGCATTAGATAACATCCTAAATTGATGTGGAGAATTATGTGTGTATGGATGGAGATTTCTAGTTTTATCTATTTACCTCATTGTCATTTTTGTCATTTTAGGGGAATTGATGACACCATTTTCTTAACAACAAACCCCAATGGATCCTGCAGTGAGTAGATATTTCTCATTATAACAAAACGGTCAGGGTCATTACAAGCATGTTGTATCTATCAGGATTATTTCAAGCTTATAGTTCCTCATTTAGTCGATTTTGTCTCTCTCTTTCTCTCAGGTGACCGGGGAATGCTAGAACTGAGAAAGTCTTTAGACTATGGCAGAACATTTAAGACTATCGGAAGCAAGATCTATTCTTTTGGGATTGGTGGACGCTTTGTTTTTGCTTCTGTCATGACAGAATTGGTGAGCTCTCTTAATTTTACATGAATTGAATGATGTTTGTGAGAAAACTGTGTTATGATATCACATTTAGATGTATGCATTTGGCAGACACTATCCAAAACGACTTGCAGTGTATGCGTGTTATCAGTTTGTGTGTTCCCTGGGAATCAAACTGATGATCTTGGTTTTGCTAGCACCATGTTCTACCAGTTGAGCTACAGGATATATAATCTCTGTTCCAAAATTAAGTGAATTGCTTGCTTAGCATTTTCATGGTTTACCAGCTAATGTCCAACCGTCTTATGGAGAATGTTCCAAATCAATTGCTTGAGTTTCCATTTTGTTTTACAATGCTGACTTCAGCAATGCCGCTGAAGGCAGCTGCTGAAATAAGCAGCTTGAATTTGGAGCAAAACTATAGTGTGATTTGTATGGTTGGTTTCACATGCAGGTGTCAAAAACACTTACTTTTTCAGGGCTCCACACGCATGATTCATGTGTCGGTAGATCAGGGTGAGACGTGGAACATGGCTCAGCTCCCCACTGTTGGCCATGAACAGTTCTACTCTATTCTGGCTGCCAACGATGATATGGTCTTCATGCACGTAGATGAACCTGGAGGTAGATCAGTTGTTTATTGTTCAGCTCCATAAATCCCCTGGTATAGCATTACAATAACATTGCTATGCAAAATGCAGATATGGATCTTATCATATCGCTTAGATTTGAACTTCAGAATTGTGTTATGTGATGAATAAATACATGAGAACCTACACAAATTAAACAAATGAAAACATTAGTTATTTTAATAATAACTAGATGGGTAAAATTGATCAAGACAAACTTTGACAGACATTACAGTAAGACAAACCTTTAACTAGATAGTTAGTCAGACAGACTGACACATAAATCAGTCAGATAAACTGTCAGATATGTAGATAGAGAAAAAGAGCTTCAAACAAACCAGATCAAAGGCCTTTTCTAGGTTTGTTTACATTAGAGTTTTTTGAAAGTTTAATTTTAAACTAAGTCTGTCTAGCAAGTTAGTCCTCTCAGTGGCATATTTGGAACGTTCTCAGGCAACTATTTTTGTAAACAAGCGACATACAAGAGCAGCTCCTATCTACTTGAAAGGGGAAAGACAGAAATCTCAAAAACAGTTGGTCAAGATTATGAACAAAGGCCATATTTCAAATCAACACTAAAATCTGACAACACCATGACAAAAGAAATGAAAACCTGACTCAAAACAGTTTAAAGGTCTTTGCAGAGTTTGGTGGAGGTAGTTTGAAAGCTCTAGGAGGAGTTATTGTCAGAAATGTTGGACTTCGTTTAAGGATTTTGATAAAACCCTCAACAAAATTTGTAGAATAACAGTATATTGGATTTGTCAATCTAACATCATTATGGCAAGTCATACAGAAAGGTTTGCTTTAGATTTTTTTTTTTTTATACTAAAAATGTGATATACTCAGGAGGGCATGTGACATTAGTGGTTTTAAAGCCAATATTGTAAAAAATCATGAACCTGTATATTGATGATTGTTTTTACTTCTTTCTACTATTAGACTCAGGTATTGGTACCATCTATGTGTCTGATGACCGGGGCACAGTGTTTTCCACGTCCCTGGGACGTCATTTGTATACTACGACGGGTGGAGACACTGACTTTACCAACATCACCTCTCTGAGAGGGGTCTATATGACCAGTGTGCTCGCAGTGGGTACGACAGGTTTTGTCTGAAAGCTATAATTTAAAAAAGAAATTGAAGAATAAACTGCAACATCTGTCTCTCTTGGTTACTCTTTATCAAATTTGAGGATTTGTCCCTTAAACTACTTGTGAAATATAGAAAATTCAGCAGTAATTTCTGGTACAAGAGGGTTAGTGGAGAGAATTGAAAATCCTCCCTTTCCTCTGATACTTATTCTTGAACAGTTAGAGTATTGCTAATTAAAAAAAGTTATATTTATATAGTCCCCCTTAAAACAAATTCCCATCTAAAAATAACTCCTCAGTCTTTACGGTCAAAGAATCAGTAGTTTTCCCTTTTTCCATTGAAAATCCATTCCTTCGTGTGGAGATTAGTGATTCTATACCCACATATATAAAATAGAGCAGCTCATATTTGTTGATGAGTATTTTCTCTCTACAGATGGCTCTGTGCAGACAATGATCACATTTAATCAAGGGGGAGAGTGGCGACCCCTGCAGAAGCCCTGGAATGGAGTATGTGACTCCACAACCGAGCACCCAGACAAGGTGAGAGCCTTTAGACTTTAGGTGAGAGACAAGAGACTTTATGGATCAACTAGTGTCCATTTATGTATCAACTTTATTTTTTGACTTATTTATTGTCCCTGTAATTCTGTAATAAGTTCTATAGCATGATTAACACCAAAACAACAGTCACCAAAACAAATGCCACTGGCTTTGGTCAATGGAGAAAAAAAAAACGCTCTGGTTACAACTGTTACCATGTTTCCCTGAAATGAGGGAACGAGATTCTGTGTCAGTAGCATCTGGAGGGGAGACGCTGCCCTTCCGGCTGTTCTGTCAGCCGTTGGCCCACCCCACCTCCTGTGAACCTGGGGGAGAGAGGAGGGGAGGGGTGGGGAGAGGGAAAGGGCGAGCGGAGACACACAGAAAGAGAGGAGAGAACAACTTGCTCGCCGGCTCTCGGACATGCTACCGCTAGTCCTCAACCGCTTCTCCACCCTCTGGCGGGGGTCAGCTCACTCACACACGGCAGCACTGTAACTGTATAAGGATGGGCAAGGAGGAAGTGGGAACCGGCTGAACAGTCAACATAAAGATTAATGGTAAACATAAGTTTAAAACAACATAAAACATAAGGACACACACACAATGCAGCCGGGTGCGTCTCTCTCTCCAACTGGCGCCTCCGGGTCCTCTTTATCTCGCACTACTGCTGATCAGCTGATGGCCCGGCCACGCCCTCCTCCTTGTCACACCTCATAATAGGAATTCCCATGGGAGAGCATCCAACAGGTCTTCTAGCTCTGGGAACTAAATGCTGTCAGGCCACTGAGGTGCCACCAGCAGCACTTAACTTATTTGTTAATAAACAAAAAGCTTGGGGGGGGGCCTGGGTAGCTCAGCAATTAAAAGACACTGACTACCACAACTGATTCGAGTCGCAAGTTCGAATCCAGGGCATGCTGAGTGACTCCAGTCAGGCTTCCTAAGCAACCAATTGGCCCGGTTGCTAGGGTGGGTAGTGTTGGGTTAACCTCCTCGTGGTCACTATAATGTTTGGTTCTTGCTGTCGGTGGGGCGTGTGGTGAATTGTGCATGGATGCCGCAGAGAATAGCTTGAAGCCTCCACACATGCTAGGTCTCCGTGGTAACACGCTCAACAAGCCACGTGATAAGATGCGCAGATTGATGTCTCAGACGCAGAGGCAACTGAAATTCATCCTCCTCCACCCAGATTGATGCAAATCACTATGCCACCACGAGGACCTAGAGCACAATGGGAATTGGGCATAAACAAAAAGCTCTCAGAGCCTTGTGGACTGCAAACAGTTCTAGGCAATTATGTGCAACATAATTTGCGCACCTGTCCAGGTGCTGAAGACTGGATGACAGTTGAACAGGGCTTCCTGGCCTGTGTTGGACATGTTCGTCATGACAATTTTGTTTCTGTCCTCTCTGCCATGCACAACACTCTCCTGATATAATGTAAGTGTTCTCCATATAGCTAGCATGGCTAACAGTGGTGTGTCATTGAGAGATGTAAAAGACAAGGGGTTATGGAAGCTGCAGTGGCCGTTAAACCCAAAACCTACTGGATCTGTCGCAGAGGTAGTGCTACCCCTGGCTTGAACTCATCAAACCAGAGTATACACTGAGTGCTTTTGCCAGTCAGACACACCAACATTCCAAGCAGGAAACTTGCCGACTTGGCACCCACATGCTTTTTGCCCAATTGATTTTGAGGCCCATATGCTCCAGATGTGTAAGCAGCTGATCCCTGTGCCTGCATGCTTGTTTCTCGTATTGTACTAAAATACATTGGCACTGCTTAGGTTCAGGGAAGCGAGCACCACATCAACACATTTCATAAATATGCAGGGAGCCAGGGACATGCCAAAGGGTAGGACTTTCAACTGGTATGCAGTCTCCTCAAAGGCGACTCTTAAGATTGGCCTGTGACGAGGGGCTATCTGCACATGAAAGAACACTTTTAATCTTTTAGTTCAGTAGGTATGAACCAGTCCAGATGTTGATGTAATCATCTTGAATGGAGATTTTCTGAGTGCCTGATTTAAGTATCTCAAGTCCAGTATATGCCCTAGCCCACCATCCTTTCTGATGGTAGAACAAAATAGTGGCAGTAGAAGCTTTTCTCCCTACCGGTATGCTACATAACGCATCTTTGGCAAGGAGACATTGTACCTCTGAGCACAAAATCAGCATGTCCCACACCATGACAGTGGAGGAGAGGACACTGTTAAAGTGAGGTGGATGTCTTGTGAACTAAAGCAGAGTAATTTTGTGACTCGTTTTGTTGGAACATGTCTATCATGGCACAGCCAACAGCAACACAAACAGCAAACACACTGTGATCGTGTTCTTGTTCGCAGCTAGTTGACCGCAGTTAAGCAAGAGACATGGCACGTCACTATCAGCAGCAAGACAGACAATGAAGTGACCAGCGTCACACCATAATCTTGTTTCCAGCTCATGACACTGCAGAAAGCGAGAGGTTCACTAGTTGACATGGAGGTGCCTTAAATCTCAGTGTTACGACATGGCAGTCTCCTGGCATGCCCTCAACAATAGTAAAAACAGGGCAAAACGTCCTGTGATACAGAGGTGATGTCACACTCTCATTTCTGGCTCACAACTGCAAGAAAACTGAAAGGCAAATTCCTGAAAAATATTTGCCAGGGTGTTACTCCAAAGACACCCGGCGGCTCATAGACCTGCCATTTTCCTGGGCAGAATCCTTGGTGGATGGAGCATCAATTTGTGGCACTGTGCATTTAACAAACACCGCAAAGGTGTCAGTGCCAGAGACCTGAAATCTTACTGAATTGGGAGATCGTCAAGTCATAATAAGTCATAATAATCTGACAGAGGGAGATATCGCTCACATGGAAAACATTTGTGAAACACCATCTTAAAAAGACATCGTTTAGCAAACGGCTCTTTTATGTGCTTTACACTCCAAAAAACATTACTGTTTGTCGGAGCACAGGGAGGGAGATAGAAAATAATCCACTCGCTGTTACAGTAAGGTGTGCAAATTCAACAACAAGCAAAGATTCGGGTTCAAGTGGACGAGAGATGTTATGGCAAACCTAAAGGGAAAATTCAGATGAAATGGTGCCGTGCTCCGGTTTTCATGCCCGTGATGATGCACGCACCAGAGGCAGAGTGTCAAAAAGTGTCAAATGGCAAAAGATTTGCATGATTTTATAGGGCTTCTGAGATCATCACACCTGGGAGGAGTTTCCCATAGCGTCAGCTACTGATGCAGCGTCAAAGTGACCGACTTGAAGGGGAACAAACAATGCTATAATATTACACTTTCTGGAGAATGCTGTTTATTTTAAGAACACAAAATATATTGTTGGTAAACAATAAGGACAGCATTAAACTAGGAAATATTTGCTCAAGTTGTTGGTGTTTCTTAAAATAAAAAGGATGATTCACAATATAACACATTTTGTGAGTCATTATATGTTTTGTTAGGATAGTTCACATTTCCAACGTCATTCTCATTGCAAGAACACTTTATGAAACCACACTAACACTCATCCTGGCCCATCCTCTTTTTGCAATGCTCTCAATTTTCAATAGCACTTAAATGAATCTGAACATGGTTGTACAGTATGTGACTTCTAAAAACTGTGCAGTACATCATGTTAATCTTGTACATGCCTCTGTTCTCTTGCAGTGTAGTCTGCATATTCACGCCTCCTACAGTATTTCTATGAAACTGAATGTGCCTATGCAGCCCCTAACAGAGCCCAATGCTGTGGGACTCATCCTGGCCCATGGTGATTACTGCCCACATTTTCAATCACAAGGCTTTCTAAAAGTCTATGCTATTACTGACTCACAATCATATAAAAAAAATATATATGTTCTATTTAATTCCATTCTATTCTGTTCTGCACCGTTCTGTACTCATTCTATTCTGTTCTATTCTACCATGTACAATTACAATGTTTAGCAAGTAAATTACATGAAATCAATCCTGATGTTGAGAAAATACATTTGTTCTATTTTAATAATCAATTGTACCATTGTAATGATCAATCTACACTCGATGCCATAGGCCATTCAAAACTCACACACAAATTTTTGCTATTAGGCGAAGACCATATTATATTATATTATATTATATTATATTATTATGCCATGCATGTGCTATTCTTTTTCTTTTCTCTTCTGCTATGCCCATTCTATTTTTCCATGTTCTTTTCTAATCTATTTTGTAAAACATTTTCTGACATTTCCTATTCTATCTCTTCTCTTCTATTCTATTTGTAGTGTTATTTTCTTTTTTCTTTGGTCAGTTACCACAATCATGTTGATGTTTGCTATTCTTCATCCATGCCAATGGTTTGACTTGCTTTAGTACCTGGTTGTACAGAAGAAATGCATTGTGATCCCAGTAGAGCATTAGCCACCCAGCCCCCATCATGATCAATTTCTCTATATTCTCTAGTTCCAAACTATGGGATTGAAGTAAATATTTCATATTAAGTTAGACATATCTTTAAGGAATATTTTACTGTTCCCTTTATAAGCCCCTACTTCTGTCTTTTGCTTCTATCTTGCACGAGTTTTACAGGTGCATCGGTCACGCTGTGTTTCTCTGACTCATTCTTTCATCAGGGAGTGTTGGTGGAGCCGTTTCTGTGCTTTCTCCAGACGTGTACGTGTCAGACGACGGGGGTTACACATGGTTTCAGGCTCTGAAAGGCCCACACCACTATGCCATACTGGATTCAGGGGGTCTGCTGGTAGCTGTGGAGCACAACCCATCACACCCCATCTCACAGATCAAGTGAGCTCACTGTCTAACATGATGTTTATACTGATGTGACGTATGCAGATTATTGGTCCAGAGCTGGTGTGATGTATGAACAGGTTCCATCATGATTTCACATTGTTGATAATAAACAATATTTTTATAATATATAAAAATGTAAGAATATTTTTTTAATTTCCAGAATTAACATTTAAATAAGAATTAACAAAGTGAATAAACGTTTCTAATGCTGTTGTCATTATTATCTTTTCCGTTTTGTTTTGTTTTGTTAATAGATTTTCCACTGATGAAGGTCAATGTTGGCATGTGTTTAATTTCACTGATGACCCAATATATTTCACTGGATTGGCATCAGAACCTGGTGCCCGTTCAATGAACGTCAGTCTGTGGGGCTACAGGGAGACCGTCCTTAATCAGTACTGGGTTTCTGTCACTATAGACTTCAGGCAGTTGCTCTCCAGAGACTGTGAGTGTACTAATACTCATAACTATTCTGTACATGTATAATGAGGTTTTATAAATGTATGTACAATGTTATTGATTTAGTTTTCATTCAGAATTGTATCAGTTAGTAAAACATTGCCCTAAAATTAGCTGAAACTCCCCTTGCAGGTCGGGAAAGTGACTACATCCAGTGGCTCGCCCACTCCAGCGATATTAGTGACCCCACTGACGGGTGCATGCTGGGATACAAGGAGAGGTTTCTACGGTTACGAAAAGACTCAGTCTGCTGGAAAGGTCGAGATTACGCGGTCATGAAGGAGCCCACCACGTGCCCCTGCACCCTCGCTGATTTTCAATGGTTCAAAAAACTACTATTTACAATTTGGCAACAAACATTTTGCCAAGTTTTCATATATGCTTAAAGTACAAATTATTATATTAGTCCTACATCTTATACCACAAATTCAGTCCATGAGTCCAATCCTTATCCGTCTTTTCACACAGTGACTTTGGGTTCTACCATGAAGAAAACAGCTCTGTGTGTGTGGAGCAGCCTGATCTTATTGGCCATTCACTGGAGTTCTGCCTGCATGGACACAAAGAGCAACTTCAAACTAGCGGGTGAAAAATTATTCTCCATTTTTTCTACATAGCAGTTGTATTTGTGTGTTCAGCATAATGTGCACAATTTTCATTTCACATTTTATTGTGTTGCCGTTGTAAGTAGTACTACGGTGCATGGTCCAATTACTGCTCTTAGAAATCTATTAAATGGATTGGCTGAAATGATAAGCATGTGCTTTAAAATTGCAGTTTTTCCCCATGGAATTTTTTCAGCAGTGGTGCTGTTGTGCAATGCCGGACCCGTATTTACGTTCGTCGGTGGAAGAAATGGCTTGCAATAACCTTAGAATTATTATAGATGGGCTATTCGTGTTCTCCTTGTCATGTGTGTGTTTATTTACTCTGAGCTTTTGACACTTGAAGGGCTCTGGAAACCCAGATGGCTGTAGTAATAACTGTTAAATATTTAAATGCCTCAATGGTGACAATTACTTGCACTATATACATGAATACAAATGGATAATATAAACCTATTTCACACATATAACAACCATCATCACTACTGAATCAATACACGAGTGGGTTTCAACTGGTTTTGTTTCAGGATCCAGATTTTACATTGGACATCAAGACCCAATGTTAAAAATTATAATTTAACCTTTGCATATAAGCACAGGTAAGACCATAGATGGCTCCTCATTACTGTGTTTATGTCACTGGACCTAGTCCTTCTAAAATAATAATAATAAATGATAGTTTTTGTAATGAAAAAAAAATAGTCCTAAACACATTTATAAACATCTACAACTGCCACAGTTGGAAAAAATGAGGACTAATAGATTCTACCTAATTGATTAATTTGAAACTATAACATTTTCATCAAAATATCAGTTACTACTGTAAAATCATGACACATTTTAGTAAAGATGATGATGTGTAATTTGAGAAACACTTTAATTTGGAGCATTGAACAGATTTGCTCTTTTTTTCCTCTGTGCTGTTTAGCATGTCGGGGCTTGTCTACTGTTTAAGAGGGTTGACTTCCTCCATAGCGCTTTAAAATAGAACATTCTCACTAGAATTCAAATTGTTCACCTTTTGTGGTCTATGCCACAATATCGAGTGAATAAGAGATACAGAGCTCTCAGATCATTGGCATGAGTGATTCTGTAATGTTTTGTGCCAAACTCGTGCGAAAACTAGGTTTTAATCGCACCGTGATATTTTCGTGTTGCAGATGAGAAGCACATTTATGATAATCGAGATATATCGTCCAGAAAGTTTGGGCTGCTGCCGACATTTTTTAAATTGAGGTAGAACCATAGCATTTTTCTTTCCCTGATGTCCGCGGCCCTATCGGAACAGACCTACCAAGCATTACGTTGCGTCGAGAATATTAATGAAACATATTTTGGCAGCGGTGGTGTGCCACTACTGAATGTATATAGGGGAAACACTGAATTGTTAAAAAGTTGATTAAAACTGGCCCTAAAGTTAAGAAGGTAACACTCTACTTTATGTGACCATAGTTATCGGAAGATTCCAGGAGATCATTGTAATGGAGGAATGACTCCAGAAAGAAAAGAGATTGATCTGAGTAAGAAGTGTGTTAGTAACTTACTGAGTCCGGAGCTACTGGTAGGTATTTATTTGTATCAGCTTGCAAAAATAAAGTTTTGAATCAGTTGTAAATTCTCTATTTGTCTGTCTGTCTGTCTGTCTATCTATCTATCTATCTATCTGTATTTCTGTGTGTCTGTCTATCTATCTATCTGTATTTCTGTCTGTCTGTCTATCTAGCTATCATCTGTTATCTATCTATTTTAGGATTAATGTATTTAATGTATTTTGTTACAATTGTTTGAGATGCAAAAATGATCTTATGTCCCCTCTTTCCCATCATGCATCTCTCAGACAGAGTCCCCCTCAGTGAACTCAGGTCCTATTATAGCTGTGGTAATCACGATTCTGTTGATCAGTGCTATCGCTGGGGTTCTCTTCATCAAAAAATATGTCTGTGGAGGAAGGTGGGTTTCCCCATTTTTATAAATATCACACACAGCTGCACTAAAACACTTATTTCTAAATACATGTTCTTTTTCAAAATTCCTTTTTTCTCTATTATTGTTGGCCAAAAAAGCCCAATATTATTACTGCATGATTGTCGCATCATGCAGTGCATGAGCAGTGTCCTTTTGTATTTGATTTCCCGTGCAGCATTTGCCATTTTATTTATTTATGCGTAGTGCATGTCATGGCCTCTTTTATTGATGTCTTCTGTAGGTTCCTTGTACACAGGTACTCAGTATTACAACAGCACGTTGAAGCTAACAGTATTGATGGTGTGGATGACCTGGATACACTGGAGGTTGGCAAGATGGATTACCATGATGATTCAGATGAGGTATATATATACTACTAATCACATATAAAGAATACAATTTATATTTTAACAATGTCAACAATGGAAGTATCTTTCTTAACATCTACAGGACCTCCTAGAGTGACATCAAAATGATGGACTATATCCAATTCCATTTGAGTAAAACCATAATGCCTAGCCTTTCCATGCCCTCTATGTGTGTGTGTGTGTGTGTATCTGTGTTCCAATGCCTACCAGATAATAACACACATTCTGACTGTAGTGTGTCTTCCCAGTTCATTGGATTCTGACTAGTTGGGACAAATCTTTTAATTCAGCCCAACAAGACTTTCCAGAAGGACAAGAACAGAGAAAGTTTTTCCTTAAGAGTTTTCTGATCAACTGCGGAATTAACTACTTCATACCCGTTTATCTGTCATTATTTCCTGATTTATTTTCTTTTTTTTTCTTTTTTCATTTCAGAATATGACATAGTATTTTGGATGCATAAAGGATTTATGTGAATTTCAATTGAGAGTTGCAATATATTGTGAGTTTATGTGAAATGACATGGACACCTTGAAGTCCGGTGGCTTTCAGCATATTGTATAACAAACTAATACTCTATATTGCCACTGATATTTGAGCAATATATAATGAGAAAGAGATACAGTAAGGTTTGAAACATAGTTAAAACTGACATAAGTGCTTATTGTTGCATTGCTGGATGCCCTGCATCAGGTATTAACTCCACCAAAGGATTGTCCTGCTTTATATGTTTGCATATTTAGAAACTGGTTTGAAGTCTCCCTGAGATATTTCAGAAAGTCTGTTTTTTGTTTTGTTTCTCACACACATTTGTGAGCAAATCAAAACAGGATTAATGTGAAGTGTTTAAAGTTAAACGTTCAAGTGACATCATTTTCTCAAAAGCTAAAAGCCAAGCTTAATGTTTGACTGTTACAGGGATATTCATTACAGAAGTACATTGCAACTTGTTTCTTTATTACACTAATACCCTTGGAAATACGATTTGGATCTTTAAGATACTATAAGTCAAACCTTACATTGCCTTTTAGAGGTGACATTCACTGTAATTTCTAATTGTTTTTCTTCTTCTTTTTTGACATTCCTGTGTGCTTAGATATACAATGCACTTTGCATATCTTCTATGCACAAATAAGGATACATTCCCGTAAATAAGGACACATTCCTTCTTCCAGTTGAGTATTTCAAGTGTTACTAATTTTATTCTGTTTTGTAGTGTTATATTGTCATTAGATTTAAAGAAAAGATTGACCATTGACTGAATCATTTGGGGATTTTAAGAAATGGTACATTGTCTTAAAAGCGTGGTTTGCAATCATCCTAAATGTGGCGCACATTTCAGATGGAATAAATCAGTACATAAAACATAATAGCAATGCAGTATCAGCAATAATAGTATATACAATAACAAGACAAAATGTTTCATGTTAATAATGACATTTAAACGTTTTTACCGAATATCAACACATCCTTCATTAGGATGTTTACAATATTTAGTGTACTACAGTAATTACCAGCCTAATCAAATATGAAACTATATTTTTGGGGACTGTTTTGACTCAACTCATAAGCTAATTTGTAGTCAATAAGCTGATCAAGTTTTGAGTGCAGTTTTTTGCACGCTCAAAGAAATAGATACCTCAGGGTTTATAGATGACAGTGGATCACTCATTTCATTAATGGTTATGCATGACAAATGAAAGCTCATTTGTAAAAGAGAGTTTAATTAGGATGAATGTGGCTCTTCTAAAGCCAATGTTTGACACGCTGTACCATTAAATGTGACTGCCAATAAAAAATAAATTCAATAAAAAACATTTCCACACTCATTGACTTGAATCAAATGGATGGGCATTCTAGATAGATGGATGGATGGATGGATGGATCTGCAAGTAAACATGGTACATGTATTTTTATTATTCAAATTTGAAAATGAAAAACAAATTGAATGCTGAAATTAAAGTTTAAAATATTAAACACTTATTTCTTGTTTTATTGGCACATGTTGGGGCTCTCTCCTGTGGTTTCGATTTTGAAACTGGTTCAGATGACAGTGAGTGAGCATTTTCAGGTGATGCGAAGAGATACGGCAGCTTGCTCGTATTTCTCCCACACCAGGCTTACCACTTGCAGGTGAAGTCTCCATTGTCTGTACAGAAAATACTGTATTTGCCCTGGACATTCGCTATACATAACAGATAAGTGTGCACTGCTCCGCACAATCGGTTTCTGAGGATGTGTAACTGAGTTGAGCGTGTACCTCCTGGAAAATTTTAAATAGGCTGAAACAGGACTAAAGGCACACCTTAAGAAAAATGTCCTTCTCAAAGTATTTCAAAATTGAATACACTCACTGAGAACTTTATAAGGAAGACCTGTGCACCTACTTATTAATACAATTATCAAATCAGCCAATCATGTGGCAGCAGTGCAATGCAGATACTGGTCAGAAGCTTAAGTTAATGTTCACATCAACCATCAGAATGGGGAAACATTTTATCGCAGTGATTTAGACCGTGGCATGATTGTTGGTGACAGGCGGGCTGGTTTGAGCATTTCTGTAACTGCCTGATATCCTATGATTATAACACACAACAGTCTCTAGAGTTTATTCAGAATGGTCCCAAAAACAAAAAACCTCCAGTGAGCGGCAGTTCTGCAGATGAAAATGCCTTGTTGATGAGAGAGGTCAAAGGAGAATGCCAGACTGGTTCAAGCTGACAGAAAGGCTACGGAAACTCGGATAACCACTCTGTACAATTGTAGTGAGAAGAATAGCATTTCAGAATGCACAACATGTCGAACCATGAGGCAGATGGTCTACAACATCAGAAGACCATGTCAGGCACTTTATCAAGACCACAGTGTTCCTAATAAATTGCTCAGTGAATGTATATATACAGTGGCAAAAAACAAGTATGTGAACCCAAAATCAAAAGTAACATTCAGTATCTGGTATGGCCACCAGCTTCATTAAGTACTGCATTGCATCTCCTCCTCATGGACTGCACCAGATTTTGAAATCTTGCTGTGAGATGTTACCTCACTCTTCCACCGAGGCACTTGCAAGTTCCCGGACATTTCTGGGGGGAATGGCCCTAGCCCTCACCCTCTGGTCCAATGGGTCCCAGAAATGCTCAATGGGATTGAGATCCGGGCTCTTCGCTGGCCATGGCAGAACACTAACATTCCTGTCTTAAAGGAAATCATGCACAGAATGAGCAGTATGGCTGGTGGCATTGTCATGTTTGAGGGTGATGTAGGATGAGCCTGCATTAAGAGTACCACATGAGGGAGGAGGATGTCTTCCCTATAACGCACAGTGTTGAGATTGCCTGCAATGACAACAAGCTCAGTCCGATGATGCTGTGACACACCACCCCAGACCATGATGGACAGGCCTCGGTATAACGCTCATTCCTTTGACGATAAACGCGAGTCCGACCATCACCCTGGTGAAACAAAACCATGACTCGTCAGTGAAGTGCACTTTTTGCCAGTCCTGTATGGTCCAGTGAAGGTGGGTTGGTGCCCATAGGCAACATTGTTTCCGGTGATGTCTGGAAAGGACCTGCCTTACAACAGGCCTACAAGCTCCCAGTCCAGCCTCTCTCAGCCTATTGCGGACAGTCTGAGCACTGATGGAGGGATTGTGCGTTCCTGGTTTAACTCAGGTAGTTGTTGTTGCCATCCTGTACCTGTCCCGCAGGTGTGATATTTGGATGTGCCAATCCTGTGCAGGGGTTGCTACAAGTGGTTTGCCACTGCGACGATGATCAGCTGTTCTTCCTGTCTCCCTGTAGCGCTGTCTTAGGTATCTCACAGAACAGACATTGCAATTTGTTGCCCTGGCCACATCTGCAGTCCTCATGCCTCCATGCAGCGTGCCTAAGGCACGTTCATGCAGATGAGCAAGGACCCCGGGCATCTTTCTTTTGGTGTTTTTCAGAGTCAGTAGAAAGGTCGCTTTAGTGTCCTAAGTTTTTATAACTGTGACCTTAATTGCAGTCTGTAAGTTGTTATTGTCTTAGCGACCGTTCCACAGGTGCATGTTCATTAATTGTTTATGGTTCATTGAACAAGCATGGAAAAACATTGTTTAAACCCTTTACAATAAAGATCTGTAAAGTTATTTGTCTTTTTACAAAATTATCTTTAAAATACAGTGTCCTGAAAAAGGGACGTTTCGTTTTTGCTGAGTTTATATATACAGTACTGTGCAACATTTTTAGGCACTTGTGAAAAATGTTGCATAGTGAGGATGTCTTCAAAAATAACAATTTATTTAACAATTAACATCATACTGTTACGAATGTGTGCAGCAGGAGAAGGCAGACGGGAAGTGCGGATCCAATAGCGGTACTTTATTCATAAACAAATAGGAAAAGACACAAACACTGGAACAAAGTAACGAACCACGAGGAGAAAAAATAAACTAAACTCGAGATACATGCAACGACTAACGAAGGGCAATGGAACCTCAAACAAATGAACAGACAGCAGGGAACATTGAACTTAACCATACAACGATCGAGGAGGGAAAGGAAAACAAACAGGGTTTAAATACACAAGGTGATGGAACTAAACGATAAACAGGTGAAAACAATGAGTGAGTGCTGTCAGGTGGTGAGGGCAAGGAAAGATGGGAAGTGTAGTTTACTTAGACAAGGACTGGTGAAAACACGGGCCGGACAACAAGGAAAAGTGAAATGGAGTGTGACGTGCTGAGTGAAACAGAAAACACGGGGCGGACAACAAGGGATTGTGACACATACAAAGTCCAGTAAACATAAAAAGCTAAATCAATATTTGATGTGGCCACCATTGCCTTTAAAACAGCCCAAATTGTTTTTTTGGTTGTTGGCAGATAGGATGTACCAAGATTCTAGGATTATTCACCACCATTCTATCTATTTAGGCTGTCTCAATTACTGCTGTCTCTTCATGTAATCCCAGACTGACTCGATGTTCAGTGGGGGGGGCTCTGTGGGGCAATGCCATCTCTTGCAGAGAGAGTAAAAAGTACTCTTCCAAAAGTAATGTATAATATGATATTTGGGAGTATAATACGTATTTTTCCTATTTACACACTAAAGCTGAAGATATAAATAACCGTCTTAAGACAAATGTTTTTTGTGAAACATCTTAAGTGCCTAAGAATTTTGCACAGTACTGTATATACTGATATATATATATCTATATATATATAGAGATATATATATATATAAACGGATCAGCCACAACATTAAAACCACTGAATGGTGAAGTGAATAACATTGATTATCTTGTTACAATGGCACCTGTCAAGGGTGGGATATATTAGGCAGCAAGTGAACAGTCAGTTCTTGAATTTCATGTGTTGGAAGCAGGAAAAATGTGTAAGCTTAAGGATTTGAGCGACTTTGACATGGGTCAAATTGTGATGGCTAGATGACTGGCTTAGAGCATACCAAACAGGAAGGTCTTGTGGAGTGTTCCCGGTATGCAGTGGTTAGTACCTACCAAAAGTGGTCCAAGGAAGGACAACCGGTGAACCGGCGACAGGGTCATGGGTGCCCAAGGCTCATTGATGCACGTGAAGAGTGAAGGCTAGCCTGTCTGGTCCGATCCCACAGAAGAGCTACTGTAGCACAAATAGCTGAAAAACGTAATGCTGGCCATGATAGAAAGATGTCAGAACACACAATGCATCGCAGCTTGCTGCGTACGGGGTTGCATAACCACAGACCGATCAGAGTGCCCATGCTGACCCCTGTCCACCTTCGAGTCAGAACTGTACCATGGATCTATGGAAGAAGGTGGCCTAGTCTGAAGAATCATGTATTCTTTTAGATCATGTGGACAGCTGGGTGTGAATGCGTCGTTTACCTGGGGAAGAGATGACAGCAGGATGCACTATGGGTAGAAGGCAGGACGGCAGAGGCAGTGTGATGCTCTGGGCAATGTTCTGCTGAAAACCCTTGGGTCCTGGCATTCATGCGGATGTTACTTTGACATATACCACCTACCTAAAGATTTTTGCAGACCAAGTACACCCCTTCATGGTAACAGTATTCCCTGATGGCAGTGGCCAGATGGCAGAGGTCTTGTGGAGTCCATGCCTCGATGGGTCAGAGCTGTATTGGCGGCACAAAGGAGACCTACACAATATTAGGCAGGTGGCTTAATGTTGTGGCTGATCTGTTTATATTGATAAGCCATAACATTAAAACAACCTGCCTAATATTGTGTATGTCCTCCTCGTGCTGCCAAAATAGTACCAACCCGCATCTCAGAATAGCATTCTGAGATACTATTCTTCTCACCACAATTGTACAGAGCGGTTATGTGATTTACTGTAGACTTTGTCAGTTAGAACCAGTCTGGCCATTCTCTGTTGACCTCTCTCATCAACAAGGCATTTCCGTGCCTTGGCCTGGGTAGCTCAGTGTGTATTGATGCTGACTACCACATCTGGAGTTGCAAGTTCGAATCCAGGACGTGCTGAGTGACTCCAACCAGGTCTAAGTGACCACATTGGCCTGGTTGCTAGGGAGGGTAGAGTCACATGGGGTAACCTCCTCGTGGTCGTTATAATGTGGTTCTCGCTCACGGTGGGGCGTGTGGAATTGTGTATCCACACAAGCTACGTCTCCGTGGTAACGCGCACAATGAGCCATGTGATAAGATGCACGTATTGACGGTCTCAGACGTGGAGGCAACTGAGATTAATCCTCCGCTATCCGGATTGAGGAGTGTCACTACGCCATCACGAGAACTTACAGCGCATTGGGAAATGGGCATTCCAAATTGGGGAGAAGAGGGGAGAAAGAGAAAAAAAGGCATTTCCATTCACAGAACTGCCACTCACTGGATATTTGTGGAACCATTCGGAGCAAATTCTAGCGATGATTATGCGTGAAAATCCCAGGAGAACAGCAATTACAAAAAAACTCAAACCAGCGCATCTGACACCAACAATCATAGCATGGTTCAAATAACTGAGTATAACTGACAATTTTCCCCATTCTGATGGTTGATGTGAATATTAACTGAAGCTCCAGACCCGTATCTGCATAATTTTATGTACTGCACTGCTGCCACACAATTTGCTGATTAGATAATCGCATGGATGATTGTTGGTGCCAGACAGGCTGGTTTGAGTATTTCTGTAACTGCTGATCCTGATGATTTTCAGCTGTGCTGAGGTAGAGAAGGTGTCTGCAAGTGGCCCAGGATTTGCAGGGGTGGGATTCAAATATTTAAAAAGTGCATCTGAAGAGAGAACAGGAGTATATGGTTGTTAAATTATATTAATAAAAAGCTGATGGTGAAACAATATACAATAATAGCACTTATGCCACATTATAGTCTAAACACAAAAAGAAAGAGTAATTACAACTAGCATTCATGCACAAAACATGTATTCAATGAGCACTTCTCTAGTATGCTGTTTGCTATAATACATATAATGATATATAATATAATATATAATAATAATATAATGTAACAATCAGTAATGAACATGCAGTGGCTTACAACTATTACAAAAGGGGATGGAGAAAAAAAAAAGGAAAAGCATTTTCATTTACTTTTACAATTTCTCAAAATTGCATGTTCATGTTATAGGATAGGTTTTTCCACAAACAACACCTGAATAGTCTTTCCAAAATTCCCTAACCGCAGTTTCACTGTTCACACACACATCTTCGGTTAACGTAATTAATTTAAGGTAAAAGTAACTGACATTAACTCTAGCTAGCTATTTAAATGAGCAAATGTTACTAGTATTTTCCAAAGTAAGCTAGCTAGTAGTAACACTGATCCAAGGGTAACTACTATGCAATTAGATAAAATATAATTTCACATTACCTCTGTTCTTAACCCATTTTTGTTCCTCTTCTCTTCTTCTTTTTCTTCCCTGGGCACCAGAGGGCTTTGTTTTGTTTTTTTTACATGTTTGAAGAAGGCTACTGCTGCTAATTTATCTTGTTCAGTGACAATGTCACTTCAGATAACTGAACTCGCCCATTCCCCATGATTAGGTAGTCTAACTATGAGAGTGGCGGGCGGGGGGGGCTATTGATGCACCAGGCCGGGGTGATGCTGAAGGGAACAGAAAATATAAGCTATGTAGTTATGTTGTTGTGGGGGCTTTTTGCTTTTTTTGTAATATTTAGAATTAATAGTATTAAAATAGTATTAGCAACAAAAAATAAAAAAATCACTCACTCATTTGGGTCCTCATTTACTCCTATGGGTGGACGGCGCCACTAGCATTTGCCTATTCTGCCTATGCCACGGGCTGGCCCTGACTTACAGGCACTTTCCCACCACGTTTAAGCAGGCTTGAGTAACTCCACTGCTTAAAAAAAAACAGCACTTAACCCTACACAAGTAGAATGCTACAGACCAGTCTCTCTCATCCCATTCAAAAACCCTCGAAAGGGTTGTTTTCTATCAGATCTCTGCCTATCGCTCACAGAATGAACTGCTGGATGACAATCAGTCAGGTTTCAAAAGTGGACATTCCACCGAGACTGCCCTGCTGTCTGTCATTGAATCGCTGAGACAGGTGAGAGCTGGATCCAAATTGTCCATCCTTAATCTACTGGAAATATCTACAGCCTTTGACACAGTCAACCATCACAGGAGCTGTGCTTAGCTGGTTTAAGTACTATCTCTTAGGTGTGTCTTTTAAGGTAGCCTGGAGAGGTGAGATGCCAAGTCACATCAGCTAATTACTGTGTTAACTCAGGGCTCAGTGCTTGGATAGCTTCTCCTCACTATATACACAACATCACTGGGGCCCATCATTCAAGCACATGGGTTCACTGCTACACTAATGACACACAGCTCTACTTGTCTTTCCACCCCGTCCCCAAGGATCTCACGGTGACTGCTTGAATCTCTGCCTGTTTGGCAAATATCTTGGCTTGGATGAAGGAACACCACCTGCAACTTAACCTAGCAAAGACTGAGCTCCTCATCTTTCAAGCCAACCCTGCTGTTGAGCACAACATCACCATTCAACTGGGTTCATCTACAATAATACCTTCCAAAACAGAAAATACGTATTTTTCAGAAAATACGATGGTTACCCCTAGATCTGAAATCTAGGGGTAACCATCGACAACCAACTCAATTTCACAGACCACATTTAAAAGTCAGCACAATCTTGTAGATTTACACTCTACAACATCAAGAAAACAAGACCCTTCCTTTCTGAACATGCCACACAACTCCTGGTTCAGTCACTTATCATATATAGACTACATTACTGTAACGCTCTCATTGCAGGTCTCCCTGCATGCACAAATAGGCCTCTGCAAATGATCCAGAATGCAGCAGCCTGTCTGGTCTTCAACGAACCAAAGAGAGCTCATGTCACACCACTCCTTGTCTCTCTTCACTTGCTGCTGCTTGCTGCACATATCAAATTCAAGGCTATGATGCTGGCATACAGAACAGTCACTGGGTCTACTCCAGCTTTCCTGAAACCTTTCGTGCAGAGCTACTTTCCCACCAGAAGCCTGCGGTTGGCTAATTCGCGGTGCCTCGTTGCACCAAATCACTTTCCCCAACTCCATCCGTGAAGCAGACTCACTCTCTGACTAAACGGCTAAAAAACACATATTTTCCATGAGCACTTGACCATGCACTCATAAATAATAATAATAATAATAATAATAATAAAATCTAGATTTGTATTTTTATTGCACTCTAGTCTGTCTTGGATACTATTATGCTGATGCAATTGAAACTTTGAAATGCAGCACTTGTCCTACTACTGTCTCCTCTGTGGGAGGGGCATCCGGCCTACTGGTTATCGCGGGATGTTTTTCTAGTGCGCCATTTTGCCTCCTGAGCGAGACGCGTTGTGTGATTGGGCTCTAGGCGCCGCTTTCGGAGCCAATCAGAGGTGCATCGGGCGGCGGAGAGGACGGTGAGTGAGCGCGGCTGCTGGGAGGGGACGGGACTCGGTCGGTTAGCTAGGGATTGGTGTGTGACCGACCAACCAAATTACTAAAATCATTATAAACAGGAATAGTACCGATTGTGTATGTCAACGTCCACTGTGTGAACGGCACGCACGAGAATTTATCTAATTATGTCTTTCAAACTTGAAAATACATTAGTTAAATCATATTTTTTCGTTGTTTTTTTTTTTAACATTAAGCTAGCTGGCTTCTCACGAAGGCCCAGTGTACGCCGCTCTTTTGTTATGATATTATAACTTTAACATGGTCTAGCGACGTCTAGAACGTCGATATTTAGTATGAATTAGTTAAAAAAAATAATAATCATAAAATGCCGCTTGTTTAGGGAGAATTATGACTGAATTAAAAACAGATCGAGGCAAGCAATGCTAGACAAAGCGAAAGCATGGCAGCAACATCTCCAGTTACATTATAAAATCTTTCCAAAAACGGAGTAATGCCGTTTAAAACATGCTGATGAAAGGAAATTTGAATTTAGTTTGACAAAGATATGTGCTTTAACATAGCAAAAACGTTTGTTGGATACAAAGACGTAACGCGTGAAATTTATGTAGCAATAATATACAGATGCATTTGTTGAAACTGTACCACTGAAGCTAAGACAAAAAGAGTGCATGGCTTAGTATTACAACTAATTTAGCTTGATTTGGTTTATATATTGTATTTGCACAAAAATACACATGATTCTGCCTAAGTTTACCCTTACAAAATAATGTGTATCAGATGGTTAATATCACGATATTGTAAGATTACCATAAATACCACGGTTTTTACATAGTGCTCCATGATACTTAAAAATAATATAAGGGTTTATGTCAGGAAAAACACGGTATTAGCATGGTACAGTTTTGTATTTAACCTGCTGTTACATAAGCATCATCTAGGATTTAAAATATATAGATATTAGGGAAATATAGGGATTTAAAATATATAGAAATATACAAATATTGTTACACAACACACACATTATATCTACGGAATTCATTTAATAAACTATTTATAGAGGGTACAAAGTTGCAGAATTCATTCTTTGCTTATTAAAAGTGCTAATTATCTTTTGAAGTATTGCTGGGTTTCAGTTTTAAATGGATAGTTCACCCAAAAATAATTTACTCATCCTTTTCTTTTTACTACTGAACACAAACAAAGATTTTTAGATATCTCAGCTCTAGGTCCATACAATGCAAGTCAACAGGGTTCAAAACTCTACTAAAGCACATAAGGGCAGCATAAAAACAATCCATATGACTAAAGTGGTTAAATCCACACCTTCAGAAGTAATATGATAGGTGTGGGTTAGAAACGGGTCAATATTTAAGTCCTTTTTTATATAAATTCTCCTCCCTGCCCAGTAGGTGGTGATATGCACAAATAATTTGAATCGGCAAAAACAAAAGAACTATTAAGAGAGAATAGTACTTAGGATAGCTATTTGAAAGTGGAGATTTAATGTAAAAGCTAAATGATTAATCTGTTTATCACCCACACCAATCATATCGCTTCTGAAGGTGTGGATTTAACCACTTTAGTCATATGGATTGTTTTTATGCTGCCCTTATGTGCTTTAGGAGAGTTTTGAACCCTGTTGACTTGCATTGTATGGACCTACAGAGCTGAGATATTCTGCTAAAAATCTTTTTTTTGTGTTCAGCCAAAATAAAAAAGAAATGCATATCTGGGATGGCATGAGTGTGAATAAATAATAGAATTTTCATTTTTGGGTGAAATATTCCCTTAAATTAACCTCCTAATTTGCATGTTTAAATTTAGTTGCGTATTTAAATCTAAGATCAGATCACTGGCATCATTCACAAAGACATTCATTTAAAGTGATAAAGTGCTGTTCTAAATGTTTTTGTTAGACTGCGCAAGTCATATACCACAATTTATTGTAAAGAATCAATTTAGTGTCTTGGATTATGGAGTACTTTTGCATTAGTTTTCAGATGCAAAACCATGTTGTTATTTTACAGATTTGTGTTCTGGGCTCATAACTACACTCATAAAACCAGCAGTCAAACCACAAATATGGAGCAATATACTACCACCACAACAACTAGTGGAGAGCAGATAGTAGTGCAGACCAGCAGCGGACAGCTTCAACAACAGGTAATGTGTGATTGCATACATTTACATTTATAGTATCTGATGCATCTCATGCAATACTGATTTTAAACATTATACATCAGTGATGCAGCTCTTTAAGCATGCTGTGAAGGTTGCAAGTATGCAAAGATATATTATTAATGAATCTAATCATAAGCCTTGATTCAGTGTTGTGTTTAAACACTAGTACAACAATCAGTAACGTATAGTCCCGGTTTGGTGTGTGTGTGCATAATTAGCCATAGTTTAGAGAAAAAATTGTACACAAAAGTGAACTAAATCTGAAAAAACCTTCCTTTGGGAACATTTAGGGACATCCTTGTTTAGAAATTGTTTTAATAAATAAAGTAAATTGTGTTTTTTTTATTATTATTATTCATATTCTAAAAATGCTAAAAGTTTTTTTTAAGGGTTAAGATATTGGTTTGAATTAGTCTACAGTAATTTATTATTAACTTAATTTAAACATAACTCAATGACAGGTCTATGGTACCGTATGTCCCCATTAGAGACCCAAGAAGGCACTTGTGTGTTATTGAGTGCGAGTAACTACAATCAGTAGTATGGTAACAGTCCCTTATCTTTGGCCCAGGGCACAGTGACTGCGGTCCAGTTGCAGACTGAGCCTCAGGTAGGCCAGACTGCAGCCCAGCAGGTCCTACAGGTAGTGGTTGGCTCTCTGAGCCCCTCTGCTGTCTCAAATCTCCATGCATGCCTTCAAAACTCCTGTTACCTCTGATCTGAGACCAGTTCTAAAGTATTACATTGTAAAATTGACAAGTGCAACATTAAGATATCTGAGATCAGCAGGTAAAGGCAATTGCTTACTAGCTTGTATCTGGCTCATTGTGACCCATTTGAACTACTGAAAATGTGCCATTTGTGTCCATCTATTTTTTTTTTTTTGGATTTCACTCGCTATTATTTACAAAAAGAACAGTGTCTAAAACCCACATGCATTTGTTCTGCTAAATGCATTATAAAATTGTCAACATGTACAAAAGGGCTATACCAACCATAGATTTGCAGAAATTGTGCTGACATTATGGACGTTCACATGCACCATTTGTTCTTGCATGCATCTGCATTTCTTGACCCATAACATAATGTATTCTTTGTCAGTACACTTTGAGAATCTTACAGAGAAAAATGTATATGATCCAACTTTATGCATAATAGTTAAGTCTTAGATGCAATCCTTTGTTTGGCTCAGAAGGAAATTATATTTAAAGTTGATGTAAATTTGATGTATTTTTCCTGTATGTACTTCTAAGGTCCAAGGTCAGCAGCTGATGGTACAAGTCAGTGGGGGTCAGCTCATTACCTCCTCTGGGCAGCCCATAATGGTACAGGCCATGACAGGAGGGCAGGGTCAAACCTTCATGCAGGTACCTGTAACTGGGACACAAGGGCTGCAGCAGGTGAGTGGAACTAGTTTCATAATACCTTCATTATTTAACCCTTTAAGCTCGTATTTGCCTGCCAGCGCAGAGCATAATTATCAAAATGTTGACCAACAGAAAATATGTATAGATTTAAAGCATGGAATCTGTACTTTACAATGCATGTAGGAATTATGACCAAAACTGAACAAGTGCTTTGAAATTTGCAGACAAATCAGAAGTGTTCCGTTTTGATGATTTATTAATAATTTTGCATTGTAAAGATTATTGTAATTGGTAAAAATATCAAACTGATCAAATAGCTATGTGTCATAGGTCATTGGAAAGCTCTCAAAGAGTAGAATACAATAGCCTATTTGTTACGCATAGACTGAAATATAGCGAGTAAAATAGCTAAGCATATGTCTTTGACATACATGTTACATGTAAACAGATATTGCGTATGTGCGATTTTTTTTTTCCCTTATAACTTCACGACATACAGTGCATCTGGAAAGTATTCACAGCGCTTCACATTTTCCACATTTTGTTACAGCTTTATTCCAAAATAGATTAAATTAATTTTCCTCAAAATTCTACAAACAATACCCCATAATGACAATGTGAAAAAAGTTTGTTTGAAATCTTTGCAAATTTATTAAGAATCAAAAATGAAAAAAAAATAAATAAATCACATGTACATAAGTATTCACAGCCTTTGCTCAATACTTTCTTGAAGCACCTTTAGCACCAATTACAGCCTCAAGTCTTTTTGGGTATGATGCTACAAGCTTGGCACACCTATTTTTGGGCAGTTTCTCCAATTCTTCTTTGCGGGACCTTTCAAGCTCCAACAGGTTGCACAGCCATTTTCAGATCTCTCCAGAGATGTTCAAGTCTGGGCTCTTGCTGGGCCCCTCAAGGACATTCACAGAGTTGTTCCGTTGCCACTCCTTTGTTATCTTGGCTGTGTGCTTAGGCTCATTGTCCTGTTGGAAGATGAACCTTTGCACCAGTCTGAGGTCCAGAGCGTTCTGGAGCAGGTTTTCATCAAGGATGTCTCTGTACATTGCTGCATTCATCTTTCCCTTGATCCTGACTAGTCTCCCAGTTCCTGCTGCTGAAATACATCCCCACAGCATGATGCTGCCACCACCATGCTTCACTGTAGGGATGGTATTGACCAGGTGATGAGCGGTGCCTGGTTTCCTCCTTGCCATTCAGGCCAAAGAATTAAATCTTTTGTTTCTCATGGTCTGAGAGTCCTTCAGGTGCCTTTTACTGAGGAGTGGCTTCTGTTTGGCCACTCTACCATACAGGCCTGATTGGTGGAGTGCTGCAGAGATAGTTGTTCTTCTGGAAGGTTCTCCTCTCTCCACAGAGAAACGCTGGAGCTGTCAGAGTGACCATCGAGTTCTTGGTCACCTCCCTGACTAAGGCCCTTCTCCCCCGATCGCTCAGTTTGGCCGGGTGACCAGCTCTAGGAAGAGTCCTGGTGGTTCCAAACTTCTTCCATTAACGGATGATGGAGGCCACTGTGTATCATTGGGACCTTCAGTGCTGCAGAAAGTTTTTCTGTACCCTTCCTCAGATCTGTGCCTCGATACAATCCTGTCTCTGAGGTCTACAGACAATTTCTTGGACTTCATGACTTGGTTTGTGCTGTGACATGCACTGTTAACTGTGGGACCTTATATAGACATGTGTGTGCCTTTCCAATTCATGTCCAATCAACTGAATTTACCACAGGTGGACTCCAATCAAGTTGTAGAAACATCTCAAGGATGATCAGTGGAAATGTGATGCATCTGAGCTCAATTTTGAGTGTCATGGCAAAGGCTGTGAATACTTTTGTACATGTGATTTTTTATTTTTTTTCGTTTTTTATTTTTAATAAATTTGCAAAGATTTAAAACAAACTTCTTTCACGTTGTCATTATGGGGTATTGTTTGTAGAGTTTTGAGGAAAATAATGAATTTAATCTATTTTGGAATAAGGCTGTAACTTAACAAAATGTGGAAAAATTTAAGTACTGTGAATACTTTCTGGATCCACTGTAAACAGAACATAAAATGTCAATTACCATTACTTATAGGAGAGGATCTGTCTAAACACACGTTAACTTTCCTGGATCAGATGACTTCATTAGAAATAATGTATTACGTTGTCCTGTATCATGGAACGCTAAACCAATTGTATTAGGATTCAGATCGCTGCAACCAGAGGTGGAAGTCATCCAAATATGGGCTGGGAGGGTCATTCACTCTAATTACAAATGGCCACCAGGAGATGGCACCACGTACATGACACATGACAGAATGGAACTGAATGAGATATCATTACTCATACCTGCATGCTTTGGAGAGAGAGTGCATGCCTTTAGTCATTGTTGTAGTTCTCTTTGAGTAGTCTCTTTGGCTGTGAGTTTCATAATTTATCATAATCTATATCATTAAAATAATTGAGATGTTTTCTTTTAAATAATACCAGACAACTGACCCTCTGTTTGTTTTTTTGTAGAGTTATAAGTCTTTAATTTTGGGCATCCCACTGAAACAGGAAATCTTTAAAAACTACTTCAGAGCTTAAAGGGTTAATAATGTGTCAAACGCTTTCAAGTTTAGAGTTTCATTATGTGCATGCAATTCTAATGTGACACATTTTTATATCACAGATTCAGTTGTTACAGCCAGGACAGATCCAGCTACCAGGTGGACAGACTATACAACTACAGAGTCAGCAAGGACAGACCCAACAGATCATCATCCAACAGCCACAGACTGCAGTCACGGCAGGACAGAACCAGGTATACCCACTCAAGACTTTCCTGTAACTTAAAGTGCAAACACAAATCAGAGTTTTCTGCTATATCAAATAGCTCCTGTGTCGTAATTCCATGGTAGCGGATCAATAAACATATCAGTATAAAGGACAGTATAAAAACTAAACCTAGATCATTATTGCATTTCTTAGAATTTAATTAATCACCAGCTAGCAGCCACAACATTGAGGTGCACATTACTAATAAGGATGATGATGAATAAACACTCTTTCTGCCTGTTTTCTCAGGGTCATCAGCAGATCACTTTACAGGGACAGCAATTGGCTCAAACAGCAGAAGGACAGACTATCGTTTACCAGCCAGTAAATGCTGATGGAACCATCCTGCAGCAGGGTAACATAGGGACTCCACTACAAAACACAATAGACAAGTGATTACATTGCTAATATGTTAGATGATTCCCTTCGTATGATATGTAATGAAGAATTGTGTGTTTCTCTGTGCAGGAATGATCACGATTCCAGCTTCCTCTTTAGCAGGAGCCCAGTTAGTCTCAGCTGGATCCAACACAAACACAACTAACACTGGTCAGGGCACAGTGACAGTCACTCTCCCCATGGCAGGAAACATGGTCAATGCTGGAGGAATGGTCATGGTAAGACCTTGTGGTCACACTCACTACAGTGTATCCAAATTGAATTCATTGCTATTGTGTGTATATATATGTGTGTGTTTGTGTGTGTGTGTATATATATATATATATATATATATATATATATATATATATATATATATATATACACACACACATATACAGTTAAAGTATATATACAGCAGAAGTTTACATACAATTACACTGGTGGCCAAAACGTTGGAATAATGTACAGATTTAGCTGTTTTGGAAGGAGATTGGTACTTTAATTCACCAAAGTGGCATTCAGTTGATTACAAAGTATTGTCAGGTCATTACTGATGTAAAAAAAAACAGCACCATCACTATTTGTAGTATACATTTTTTTTTTTAATCAAATCTAGACATGCCCCATTTACAGTAGCCATCACTCCAACAACTTATCCTTGAGTAATGCTAAATTACTAATATGGTACTAGAAAATCAATTGCCATTATATCAAACACAGTTGAAAGCTGTTTGGTTCATTAAATTAAGCTTAACATTGTCTTTGTGTTTGTTTTTGAGTTGCCACAGTATGTAACAGACTGTTATGTCTTAAGGTCAATATTAGGTAAAAAATGGCAAAAAATAGAATTAGCTTTGTCTAGAAACTCGTCAGTCAATCATTGTTTTGAGGAATGTAATTGTGGACCTCAGAATAGAAATTGTGGACCTCCACAAGTCTGGTTAATCCTTGGGAGCAATTTCCAAATAACTGAAGGTACCACGTTCATCTGTACAAACAATATTACACAAGTATAAACACCATGTGACCATACAGCCATCATACCATTTAGGAAGGAGACACATTCTGTCACCTAGAGATGAACGTAGTTTGGTGTGAAAAGTGTAAATAAATCCCAGAACAACAGCAAAGGACCTTATGAAGATGCTGGAGGAAACAGGTAGACAAGTATATATATATCCACAGTGAAAAAAGTTCTATATCAACATAACCTGAAAGGCTGCTCAGCCAGGAAGAAGCCACTGCTCCAAAACCGCCATAAAAAAGCCAGACTACAGTTTGCAAGTGTACATGGGGACAAAAATAGTACTTTTTGGAGAAATTTCCAACATTTTGGCCATAATGACCGATGGAACATAATGGAATGATATGTTTGGAGGAAAAGGGTGAGGCTTGCAAGTTGAAGAACACCATCCCAACCGTGAAGCATGGGGGTGGCAGTGGCATGTTGTAGGGATGCTTTGCTGCAGGAGGGACTGGTGCACTTAACAAAATAGATGGCATCATGAGGAAGGAAAATAATGTAGATATATTGAAGCATCAGCCAGGAAGTTAAAGCTTGATCGCAAATGGATCTTCCAAATGGACATGACCCCAAGCATACCTCCAAAGTTGTGGCAAGAAGGCTTAAGGACAACAAATTCATGGTAATTGAGTGGCCATCACAAAGCCCTGATCTCAATCTGATAGAAAATCTGTGGGCAGAACTGAAAAAGCATTTGCGAGCAAGGAGGCCTACAAATCTGTCTGAAGGAATGGGCCAATATTCCAGCAACTTATTTTGAGAAGCTTGTGGACGGCTACCCAAAAAGTTTGACCCAAGTTAAACTATTTAAAGGCAATGCTACCAAATACTAACAAATTGTATTTAAACTTCTGACCCACTGGGAATGTGATGAAAGAAATAAAAGCTGAAAGAAATAATTCTCTCTACTGTTATTTTGACATTTCACATTCTTAAAATAATGTAGTGATCCTAACTGACCTAAGACAGGGAATGTTTTCTACAATTAAGTGTGAGGAATTGTTGAAAACTGAGTTAAAATGTATTTTGCTAAGGTGTATGTAAATTTCTGTCTTCCAACTGTATATATAAAACCTTTTTTTGTTTGTGTTTTAATTGAATCAGATGGTCCCAGGTAGTGGAGCGTCAGGTCCTGCCATGCAGCGTATCCCTCTTCCTGGTGCAGAGATGCTGGAGGAGGAGCCTTTGTACGTCAATGCTAAACAATATCACAGAATCCTCAAGAGGAGACAAGCCCGTGCGAAACTAGAGGCAGAGGGCAAGATACCCAAAGAGAGAAGAGTATGTGTGATCTTATGGCAATTACAGTGGCTTTTATTGGCTTTTACTAAAATTACCAATATAAGAATTGCATTTGATTGTAAAGAATTCATGAAATGTTTTTAGAAGAACATGATAAATTTGAAGATATTATAAAAATATTTTTAAGGTATTTATATAGGCTTGAAATTGTATTTCTTTAATAGAAATTATCATATAATTTGGTTTAGATATAATATTTATATATTTTGATATATACTGTGTTTATTAGAGCTGTCAGAATTAACGTGTTAATGCATGCAATTCATTTAAAACGTGTAACGTGTTAATTTTTGTTAATGGTGATTAATGCATTTACCGTTAATACAACATAAACCTACATAAACACTTTTAGAAGGGCGGAACCTTTGTAATGTGTCTGCCCGGAATTATAACACTGATGCCCATTTCACAACACACACACAACAGCACTTCAGTGTCAGTGATAAAATGATGGAGAAAGGATGTCTTAACGCTATTTGATATTCAAAACAAGCCCAGATGGGACTTGTGATTGAAATCAAGTATATTTCACTTGAGGCACATTTTAATTGCCACAGAAGCATGCCAAGTCTGCAAACGCTTTTCATGTGGAGGAGGGTGCTCGTCCCTGGCGTTGACGTCCTCTTTATAAATCCTTTCCTGTCAAAGTGCACTTATTTCCTTCTTAGGAAAGAAAACAAAACAATAAATAACTATAAAATGCTTTATTAACATTTTTCAAACAAAGCCTTCCACATTATATAGATAGAAATGCACCAAAATATCAATTAACATAAATATTTTCTTTTATTTCGCTAAGTGGGAGGTTGACTAATTGAAGTACTAGTCCTCATTGAACTAGTTCATTGTAATTCACATAAAATCTCTTAAACTCTTATCCTCCACAATATTAATCAACCGGCAGGCTGTGGCTATCCGCTTTGCTACAGCAATCGTGCAGCCACATTCATGATTTGCATCAGGGTGTCAGCGCCAGTTGTATACAACAAAGAGTTAAGAGATTTATTTCTCCATCATTTGATCACAGGCATGGCTGTTGTGTTTGTTTATGGTGTGTGCATCAGTGTAATGACTCTAGGTGGACACATAGTTTATGCTGGTTTATGTTTTATTTTATTTTTTATATGCCCAATTCCAAATGCACTCTAAGTCCTCGTGGTGGTGTAATCAATCTGGGTGGCGGAGCACGAATCTCAGTTGCCTCCAAGTCTGAGACTATCAATCCGCGCATCTTATCACATGGCTTGTTTAGTGCGTTACCGCAGAGACATAGCGCATGTGGAGGCTTCACACTATTTTCCGCGGCATCCACACACAATTCACCATGCACCCCACAGAGAAAGAGAACCACACATTATAGTGACCACATGGAGGTTACTCCATGTGACTCTACCCTCCCTAGCAACCGGGCCAATTTGGTTGCTTAGGAGACCTGGCTGGAGTAACTCAGCACACCCTGAATTCGAACTCACGACTCCAGGGGTGGTAGTCAGCGTCTTTTCTCGCTGAGCTACCAAGGCCCCCGCTGGTTTATGCTTTATTAACGGTAAATGCATAAAATTGTGATTAAGAAAAACTAACTTTCAACTTTTTTATTTAAGCATATGCGTTAACTTTGACAGCTCTTATATTGAATTATCTTTATTTTGGGGGCCTTTCTCAGCAAATATTGAAATATGGAATTAAATCAGTTGACATATTTAATCAATTTACAGTCCTAATTTATCAATAAATCTCATATATTAAATATGTATATATTATATGAAATTTATAATAACAATATTTCCCAAGCTTCTGCACAACATAGCACATACTGTATACGTGGAACCCTCTACCATGGCCGTGTGTCCAATTTATGTTATTTTATTTATGAAATCATTTATGAGAATATTATTATTATTTTACCATCCCTTTCCAGAAATACCTTCATGAGTCCCGTCATCGTCACGCCATGGCCAGGAAACGTGGGGATGGTGGGCGCTTCTTCTCTCCAAAGGAAAAGGAGGAAATGGCTATGCAGGCCTTTAAGGTGAGCGAGGGACTCGAGCTCAGCTCTCATTGGCCAGCCACCTCTGCCCCGCCCCTGGGGTAACCTAGTGACAGGTTTTTCATCCAATTCCAGCCTGTAACTCCGAGAGACTGAAATCACTTAATTTAATTTACACCCATCCATACACTGGCTCTGTGTCCAAGCTACCTCATGTGTCTGTTCCATACTCATGGTTGAACTGTGTCTGTATGTGATTTTATTGACCTTTCCAACAAATTACACTGAAAATACATACATATTTTAGTATATATGTTCTCATCTGTGATATACACAAATACATTATAAAAGTCAGTCCCCATGTTTGTAACTGCAATGCTGCCTTTTTAATTATTATTACTAAGGTATAGTTTGATGTTTTGGTTATTTTACTACTTGCACAGAGCCCATAATTATCTTTGTATGCAACTTAAAGGTATAGTCCATTTATTCAAAATGAAATTTCTGTCATCATTTACTCACCCTTATGTTGTTCCAAACCCTGCTGACTTAAAAGTTAGGCATTCACTGTCATTCAACGAAAGTGAATGGTAACTGAGGCTGTCATTCTGCTTAACATCTCCCTTTGTATTGTATGGAAGAAAGTCATAAAAGTTTGGAGCAGCATGAGTGTGAGTAAATGATGAAAGAATTTTGTTTTTGGATGAACTTGCCCATAAAAGATAAAACTCATGTTGTACCACTGCTAAATATCTAGAAATTTAAAGAAATGCCCCCCACCCCCTCAAAAACAAATCTGATGTAAATATTGGTGATTAACATTGTGAGGGTAAAATTTGTTCAAGATTTATTTTCTAAAATGTGTGATTGCTACTTTGGCTTTTTTGTTCTGTCTGTGTTTCTTCTGTTTGTCCTACCATGCTGTATATTTCTAGCCAAACTGCTTTTGTTACTCACTGGATGCTGAGATGTATTAAGCTTTGTGTTTGTTTGTCCTCTTTAGTCTTACTCAAGTGAATTTCCAGTCAAAATATATATAGGCTTCTGAGATTTGTTTTCATTTGTGATTTATGGCTTTGCTTTAACCCTTCAATGCTCTTCTGTCGTTGCCCAGAGCTGTTACTTTGTTACTGCTTCTACCATTTTTTGTTTCTTCTATAGCAGGCTGTATGTGGGCTCTTGTTTACTTTTACATTGCATTTATTTTTATTTCTTGGTGAGATATGCCCTTTTTATGCAAATAAACCATTGTTCTCAATTTATACATGATTAGTAATCACTTGCAGTTTTTTACACTATAGTTGTGGCCAAAAATATTGGCACCCTTGGTAAATATGAGCAAATAAGGCTGTGAAAAATGTCTTTATTTTTTATCCGTTTGATCTTTCTAATGTATCCTCTAATGGATATCATTCAATTACACACACTACACAATTTTTATCAAAAAACAAATACTTTTGTCAATTATGTGTGTGGCACAATTATTGGCATCCTTTTATTCAATACTTTGTGCAACCTCCCTTTGCCAAGATAACAGAGTCTTCTCCTATAATGCCTAATGAGGTTGAAAAAGACATGGGAAGGGATCTGAGACCATTCCTCCATACAGAATCTCTAGATCCTTCAAATTCCGATGTTCACGCTGGTGGACTCTCCTCTTCAGTTCTTTCAATAGGTTTCCTATGGGGTTCAGGTCAGGGGACTGGGATGGCCATGGCAGAATCTTTTGTGGTCTGAACCATTTTTGTGTTTATTTTGGATCATTGTCCTGCTGGAAAATGCAACCAGGACCCATTTTAAGAGGCAATCAGGTTTTGATTTTTTATCTGTATTTGATATAGCCAATGATGCCATATATCCGAACAAGATGTCTAGGACCTATGGCATAAAAACAGCCCCACAACATTTACGATCCACCACCTTATTTAACCGTGGGCACTGGGTACTTTTACATATGGCTACTACATCAAACCCATCTTTGGTGTTTGCTGTAATAAATCTCTATCTGATCATAGAACTGGTCCCATTTGAAGTTCCAGTAGTGTCTGGCAAACTGAAGATGCTTGAGTTTGTTGTTGGATGAGAGTAGAGGCTTTTTTTCTTGAAACCCTCCCAAACAACTCGTGGTTATGTTGGTGATGTCCGATTGTAGTTTTTTACTTTCTGACCCAAAGTCCCTGCTAGTTTCTGCAATTCTACAGCTGTGATCCTTGGAGAACTTTGAACCATCCTCCTCACCATGCATGGAGACAATATAGACACACATCCTCTTCCAGGACCATTCTTAACATCTCCAGTTAATTGGAACTTCTTAATTATTGCCCTGATTGTGGAAATGGTCATTTTCAATGCTTTATCTTATACATACTTAATAAATTTTACTTATAACCACTTCCCATTTTGTGAAGCTCAACAACCTTTTGCCGCACATCAGATCTACAGTACTGTGCAAAGGTTTTAGGCACTTGTGAGAAATGTTGTATAGTGAGGATGTCTTCAAAAATAATGACATATAGTTTTTATATATATCACTTAAAGTCATACAAAGTCCATCCATCCATCCATCCATCCATCGTCAACCGCTTATCCTGTGTACAGTGTCGCGGGGGGCTGGAGCCTATCCCAGCTAACATTGGGCGAAAGGCGGGGGGCACCCTGGACAGGTCGCCAGTCATACAAAGTCCATTAAACATAAAAAAAGCTAAATCAATATCTGTTGACCACCTTTGCATTTAAAACAGCCCCAATTCTCCTAGGTACACCTAGACACAGTGGTTCTTAGTTGTTGGGAGATAGGATGTACCAAGCTTCTTGGAGAATTCATCACAGTTCTTCTGTCTATTTAGGTTGTCTCTTTATGTAATCTCAGACTGACACAATGTTCAGTGGGGGGCTTTGTGGGGGACATGACATCTATTGCAGGGCTTCTATTCTAATCTTTTTGTTTTGCAAAAGTAATGTTTGGGAGTCTAACATTTATATTTCCTATTGCCACACTAAAGCTGATAATATAAATAACTATCTTAATAGAAATGCTTTTGTGAAACACCTTATGTGCCTAAGACATTTGCACAGTACTGTACATTCTTTGGTCTTACCCATTGTGATGGATGACTAAGGGAATTTGGCTTGTGTGTTACCTCATTTATACCCCTGTGGAACAGGAAGTTGTGGCTGAATAATTTAATGTTCCTTGTCACCCAGGTTCACAAAAAAAAAAAAAAATAGGTATAAGAATTTGTAGGGGTGCCAATAATTGTGGCAGATGTGTCTGGGAGAAAAAATATTTAATGAAAGTTTTGATTTTTGTGAATATTTTTAATTAAAGAAGCAAAAGGACAAACAATAAAGACACATTTTTCACAGCCTTCTTTGCCCTTATTTACCAAGGGTGCCAATATTTTTGGCCACAAATGTATATATACACTGGCTTGCCTTTTTGTGTTTTTTTGAGCTTCAAAGTTTTGTACTCCATTCACTTGCATTGTATGGACATACACAGCTGAGACATTCTAAAAAATGTTGTTTCTGTTCTGCAGAAGAAAAAAGTCCTTTAACATGATCAATGTCACAAATTTGCTTCTTCATTCAATTCTTAACCTAGAACTATTGCAGAATCTTATATATTGCTTATTAATTTTACATCATAACTTTCCATTCTTTATTTTTAGTTATATCAGTAATATTTTGCATTCATCAGACACACTTTGATCAATAGCTTTTTGTCCAATCAGGTAAGAGTTCACTAAATACAAGCCATCTCCTAAAAGAACGATGTAGAGATAAAGTCTTCATCTTCTCCTTTTCTCTTCCTCTTTCCCATATAGAAATCCGAGCATGGCCAGGTTGAAGATGACACAGTTGGTCAGATGATTCAGGTGGCATAATGGTCCATTCACCCACATCTTTCCCATATACCAGTCAGTCCAATATAATTGTTTAAAGACAAATTATTAGACCCTCTGCATTTCACCACATGGTTTAGGACCCCCCTGGAGTGCACTGTTTATCATTTATTCTTATATTATTCAGTTCTTATATAGATTGAACAACTGTTTTAATTTACCATCTAATACTGCCAGTTAAACCCTGGAAATATTGGAATTTTTATGTAAAGTTGTTTTGTTTTTAAATAATCTGAAATAGAATGGGGCTGGAAGGTGTGCAAGGGGCAAAGTGTTTGTTCTATTTATATGAAAGACTTTTCATTTTAGGGTCAAATATCTGAATGAACTGTATAGGCATTTCAATCCACTCCATTTGTTTATTTAATTAAAAAGTCAAGTTAAATAATAGTCAGTTGCTAAAAAGTGAATTGCAGTTCTGTGTTTTATACTATGCTAAGGGGTGTGCCATTGTTTAATTTTTTGTGTTCGGGGTCAGACTGTGAAATGTTATGATTTACTATGCACTTGCGCTTTTAGTTGAACCATGAACCATTTATACACCCACCTATACACAAACATCTCCCTTTAATGAAAAGCTTTAGTTCATAAGGCTTTGTATTTTCTATTGATGCCTTCCTTATATGAAAATAAAGGTGGAGATTATGTACAAACCGCTTGTTTTTTTTACCTTTCACTTTTAGGGATTCTTGTTAAAACACTTTTTTTAGTCATACAATGAAACAACATGAAACAATAAAACATAAAATCAACATGGTATGAAAAGTAGCTAGTTTTAAACAAGACTATAAGCAACGATTACAACGTCATAATTCTGACAATCAGTTTTTCTGGGCAACCACTGGGCGGCGCCATGATGATTCTAATTGCCTGTTATCTGTTTGTGGTCTCGAGACACAAAGAAAAACTAACCGAAACGAGCAATCCAGACGGAGAAAAACAACCTTTCAAGTGTTATTTGGAGTAAGAAAGGATTGTTCAGAAACGCTTTTAGAGCGGGATATCGCTAAGTGTCAATCTTTATTGATGAATGATTCTTATATTTAGCTATGGACCACATTTTGCGTGCAGCTCTGTTACTGACGTCACCAGGCATTAGGGAGATTTGATCTCCCTGATAAAAGGGGGCGCTAAAATGGAGGGGAAAATCTGATTCAAATGATTATATCTGATGGATCCATTATAGCAGAGTATGTTAGGTAAATGAAACAGTTCCCTCTATTATTTCTGTGTCCTCATTAATATATGAAGTGTGTGGCGTTTAATTGGATAATTTAGAATATTTGTTTTCTTTTTCAAAAGAAAAGAATATTTCAAATAATACACAATTTGTGAAAATTCATCATGTCCTCAGTCAGGTCATCAAAATACACTATGTACGCTATAGAGTGCAACAGTCTGGGTCCGGAAGAAAAAGCCCCATTCGTTTTCTCCATAAATGAATTGATTGTCAACAATAACTTTTAAACCTTTAAAGATGGACCTTGTCATGGTCCTGTAACTCTGGATTTTTGTCTGACAGGACAGTGGCATTATTGTCCCTTGTCTGTCTTGTGTTTTTTGGGTTGGTCTTGTTTCATGTCTGGAGTAGGCTATGGTGGCTATCCTGACCCTTCTGTCTGGTTCGGTTTTGGTGTCTGGATTCAGACACTAATGTCCACGTATCTCATGACCACAGATGTGTGTTGACCTCGCTTTGCGCTATGCTCTTGGGTCGCGAGCCGTCTTCACATTGTGCTGAGGTTCGGTCTGAGGTTTCGTGTTTGTGTGTGGCCGACTCTTTTTGTCGCCTGTTGTGTGCATTGCGTGGCGTTTGCCACGTGGCTTTGTTTTGTTTCTGTGTCGCCACGTTGTCTCTATGTCTTAAGTCATACCCTGCCTCCTTGTTTGCCCATTAGTTTATCCCAAAAGCTGCACTTTGTCTATTGTCCTGTTCATTGTCAGAAATGTGTTGTACTGTCCCGTACTTTTTGCACATGTTTGCACGTGCACTTTATATAGGTATATATAGGTTTTTATATAGGTATTTTATTTTGTTGTGTAGTCTCATGTGGTCCTGTGTTGGTCCTTTGTTGTTTTTATGTAGCACCATGGTCCTGGAGGAACGTTGTCTCGTTTTGCTGTGTACTGTACTAACTGTATATGGTTGAAACGACAATAAAAACCACTTGACTTGACTTGACTTGATCAGTCACATCTGCCCTGGCTTATTAACCTGTTGATTTCTCTCCCTATTTTAGTCTGCTCGTGTGTGCTGTCCAGTACTAGTTCTTCTTGTGTGTATTCTAGTCGGTCCTGTTGGTTTGTTTGTTTGTTCCAGTCGGTCCTGCTCCCCGTCCATTCGGTCCTGTGTGTTTGCCCTGTTTTCTAGTCCAGCACGTTTCCGTTACCCTCTGCCCCAGCCTGGACACCTTTCTCCCCTACAGGTAGTTTGTTTTCACCATTGTGTGAGTTTTGGTTTGTTTTTTATTAATTTGTGTGTTTAAATTCCTTGTTTTTTGAATATCTGTGCTTTGGTCATGAGCCTCTTTCTGATAGCACCCACCTTGAGCTCAGAGGTTATTCATTGCTGGTATATGCTTCTGTTAAAGCCATCCGTCTGCATTATTTCAACTTCTTTGAAAAGTTTGATAGTGGAATTCATGGTAAACAACTGCATTACCCAAGGTTCAGCAGAGAAAGTTTAACAATCAGAGATCATACTAAACATCCCTTGGAGTGACCGCCCACTTCCAAGATGCACTGTGAATGATGCTATCTATGTTTCTTCACCCTTAAACTACTTATCTATTTGTACATATAGAAATGTTTTGCAATTAACGTAACATATATTGTTTCTATACTTATCAACAACCTAAAACAAATAGTTTTATATATTCTCATAGTATTTATTCAATGACATCATTCGCAGTGCTTCATGGGATTGTAGTTTTTCGCCTCATGAAAGATGGTAAGTAGATGTTCTTGTACTTTGGTCTTTTTGTCCAATTTTCAAATGCTTTTTTCCTCAAAACCATGTTTGTGATGTTATTCTCCTCGGAGTTTGGCTTACAAATCTTTAAATAGGATTTTATAAAAAGTCTATGGGGAAAATACTTCCTAAACCCAGATGGCTGAATAAGTGGGCGGGCTCTGATGCGCTCTATTAGCAGTATGTTTTACCCAAATTCTCTTGGAATGATCCTACTTGCCACTTCTGAATTGGTAATTAGGAGTACATCATGTTCAAGTGCTTTGCTGTTAAAAAGAACAGGAAATATGGATAACGCCAGGTTCATACATACATATTTCTTGAGGAACTTTAATTTTGACACCATAATACTCTTGTTAGCTTGCTGACAATAATGGAATTTTCGTCAAATACAATATATTTTTACAGTGTAAAAATGTTCCAAAAACATATCAAATGGTTACTGATATACATAAATGAATATGTCCGAATAAGCAAGCACTAACAATTAACTGTATTTTGAAAAATTACTATATACTGTCATTCACTATAGAAACCGTACTCTCCTCCACCATGTTGAAAGTTTACGTCTCTCCCCAACTGGGAAACTCTGGTATCAAAATTATCTCCACATTTCCGTCGTAATTCCGACTTGAAGCGTAGTTCATGTGCAACTTCAGAGTGGGGAAACTCGTATTTAGGATAATTCCAATAGCACATGAAGGCAGTATAAAAATACAGAGCTATCTACTTCAACGGGGAAAGACAGAAATCTCCAAAACAGTTGGTCAAGATTATGACTAAAGAACATATTTCAAATCAGCAGTAATATCTGACAACATTGGCATCATACATTGTGCTGCTTTAGCTCAGGTCACTCTAAAACAATGCTATTTGTCAGGCTGGTTCAGATAATACGCATGCTTAAATTGATTAACAGGCGAATTTCGAAAACAGACTATTTAGCAGAGATGGGCCACTTCAATTAAAATGAATGGGAGAATTTGGAACACCCAAAGGTTATTTATTTATAGGTAAAGATAACATCTGCCAGTTAAACCTTCTTTACTGTCCTTTCTCCTAATAATGAAAATTCTGTCATTTACTCACCCTCATTTCATTCCAAAATAACAAAACAATAAATGTAATATACACTAAAGTCTTCTGAAGGCAAATGAGCTTTGTATGAGGAAGAGTTTAACCTTTTTTTGAAATTATAATGCCAAATTACATAGGTTGTTGCGTGTCGCGGAACCAATCTTGACATGCCAAGTTTAATAATGCAGTAAATTTGATTTGAGAGCTGCGACAAAGACTTAATTTTCCATCTGTTTCTCACACAAAGCTACCGTCTGGCATCAAAAGACTTGAAATACAGCATATGGACTACTTTTATGATAATTTTATTATATATTTATAATTGTGCTTACTTGACATTTTTAGAGCTTGAGAAACAACATGAAGGCGAGTAATATATTTTCATTTTGGGGTGAACTATTCCTTTTAAAATACTTTCATACTTAAGCAAACTCATGCTAAGAAAATGTAGTTGCTCTCTGTCTTTGACAGTTAACATTTACAATGCTCGTCGTTTGGCAAGGTCCCCTGTAAGATAAACCAGGAGTCAAGTGGCCACAAGAAATCTTTTAGACACCACACATCCTGTCTGATAGTCCAGGCATCAGACCATAATCTTTTGTTCTGAAATTTCCACTAGAATTGATTCCAGTGAACAATTCTCATTCCTGTGTTAGAAGAACACTAATACCACTGCAGCACTTGGCAACGCTTTGGAAGAAGGGTAGGATGAAGATGTCTAATACATTGCTCCATAATGTGTGCAACCAAACAGTGTTAATCAAAATCACCTGCACACATGGTGTGAAGAACCTGAAAGAGAGAATAGAAAAGTGAAAGCTAAAAATCTAAATAAAAAGACAATTTTGATTTAGTACTTTAATGTATTTTTGAGTGAAGCAAGATATTCAACAAGACAAAATGTAGGGTGGGACTTTATCCAGTTTGGAAAATTGGACATTCCATACCGAAATGAAGCCAGACCTGAATGCGAGTTTGCTAAAACAATAGATAATTAACAATTTTGCTATTGGTTATCATTATCGAATAGCCTTGTTAGGTGATGTTAGCAGAAAATATAGTCATTTCAATGTTAGAGCAAGTTGTTAGAAAATGATGAAAGATTACAAAAGCAGGGGCGAGGCCAAATAAGGGCCAAGTTGGCACTGGTCCACACAGAGTGAAGGCTGGTCCACCCAATCAAAACAGCTGGAGTTCACTAATAGTTTGCAAAGTTTTGATTTAAAAAAATTGGTTTAGCATCAGGGTACTTCACAAACAACTAACACAGCCACATTAACATTAATAGGGTGACCAAATGTCATCTTTTCTGGGTTTCTAAACTGCCTAAGGCTATACATCCACATTAGTCCGGATACATTTGTAAACAGCGTTTTTGATTTTTAAATGCTCTCTGTCCACACTGCCTTTTTCAAGCGTTTTCCAAAAGTTTCTTGTTCACACGTATACAAACGCTTAAATCCTCTTACAGTGCATGCAAAAAATTGTTGTTCCACGTACAGTCTGAAACGCAATAGTCCACAGGTTCAGTCGCTGAACAGCAATTCCAAGTAAACTCCTCTTTGAAGAAATGCAATGTGAAGGTTGTACAAAGTAACATTTGTCTTTATCAACACTATCAAAGTGGATAGAAAGCACAACAACGGCGCTACAACATAGGCTGTCATCTTGATTGTTTTAGGTTGAATGGATCAAATGACTATGTCACATGGCAACAAAAAATCATCTTTTTCAGATATTTCAGTTTTCCCTGCCCACACTACAATAGGAAGATGGCGTTTTTAAAATGTATCCACTTGGGAGAGCATTTTTGAAAAGCTCCTTTTTGATGGACAAAAATGTTTTCTCAGTGTGGACAGAAGGCCAAAACAAAAACATATTAGTGTGGACATGGCCTAAATGTTCGGGATTTGGCTTTGTTTTTATATTGATGTCATACATTCTGTGTGTGCATATTTGCCATTAAAACCCATTTAAACCTAGTGCATCAGTTTCATTTGACCATTTACATGCTATTGCTTTGATAACAATACAAATGTAAAATAATTTGTTTTGCCAATAAAGCACCTCAAATCTGAATCTTATGGGGCTTTTCCACTGCTCAGTACAACTCGACTCACCTCTGCTCGCTTTTTGGGGGTATTCCACTGTGGATAGTACCTGGTACTTTTTTAGTACCAACTCGGTCGTGATTCCAAGCGAGCCGAGCTGAGACTAAATGTGAAAATCACTGATTGGTTAGAGAGAATCGTCACTACCAGTGTCACAGAACTTTTGACATGGGACATCAGCCCGCAAGTTTTAAAGTTAGCTACAGCGATATCAGTATAATTTGTTCACGCGACTTTCAAATTGTAAAAAGAAATGGCTGTGCGCAAAAACGTGGTCAATAAACGAGGTGCAGACGTTCATCTCGTTAGCAACGAACAAAATTAAAATGTATTTCAGGAAGTGTCTTAGCTGTTGGCCACACAGCTGAGACATGGCTACCACCGACCTACCAACAGTTTAGTGAAAAGTAAAAAAAAAACTTTAAAGTGACTACAGAACCATCAAGGAAAAGTGGAAGTAGTTCGACCAAATAGACGCTATCTAGACTGGCGAGCAATGGGTGGGAGAGTGCCCTGGACTCAGCCTTGGCTGGAGTCCACGATGGAGGATGGTACGTGTAGTATTATGCATGCAGAAGAATTGAAATGACATGATTTTAATCTAGAATAAACCCAACCTTTTTAATCCTGGAATTCCTCAGCATCATAAATTAACGGACCAAGCATCAACAGTCCTACTGAAGGCCTGTCTTTGGACAATGAAATGGTCAAGATATTCTAAACACCATAATTCAAAGCAAAAAGGGTCATTGGTCAGAAAGGCTCCTCAACATGACCTTCTGAACTTCCACACAGAGTTAAAGCAGACTTTTCTTTGAAAGGTTTCCAAAAGACCATCAGATTGGCACGACTCGAGTTCTAACACATTTCATCTTAATCCAGGAACATTTTACACAAAGTAACAGTACTTTACCGATTTAACTTTCTAAAATGTACAGTATGCATTTAAATCCATGATTTATACAATACCTAGACTTGTTAGGTAATTCTGACAATTGCTTTTTAAATGCTTCCTCCTTTTCACTGTATTGATAATTTATTTCACATTCTGTCACTCTTCTCACTAACCTGTCTCATGTATATGTGTGTTAGATTAGATTTATGTTTAGAATAGCAATAAAGTTAGTCTGTATTCAAAGATGATTTGACTGTGGCATATTTTGATAAATAATCTCATCCCTGTTTCTAAAAGATTTAGCTTCAAAGCTGTACCTAAATACGTGGGATATTATTTTCAATAAGCCATAAGAATAATATCACTCCAATTAGTGAATTAATCATAATTCACGTATTAAATCTAATTCCTTACAGAAGAAATTGTGAGCGGATACAACAAGACTTTGTATTACGATTTTAATGGTGGAGAATTTTATTCAGACAAATAATCTAGTTATTTGACATTTATCTAATTTATAATGGTTGTTGAACACGACTAATTCCATTTATATATTTCATTACATAATAATGTAGAATAAGGACAGTTTAATTTAGTTCATAGCTCACATATTTCAAGACCCTAAATTCCCTTACAAAAGTGCCAATAGAGTGCTCCCAGCCAAGTGAAGTGACTGTGAGGGGAAAAAAAGCCATTTGTAAAAAAATTAAACAAAAAGTACTACTTTCCATACAAAGTAATGATATACCAATTATTTTCATAATTTTTTATTTTCAATTATTTTCGGGAAATTAATAAATCTGTCTAAGTGACAGATAAAGATAATTTGCAGTGCCAAGTCTGTGTGTGATCTGGCACTTCTCAGAAAATGCAATCATCCAGAACACAGATGTGGCTGAAGTGGGAGAAACAAGATCTAATTTTACATACTATTTAAAACAAATATTTTGAGACATTAGTGTAGCTCCACGAAGCACAAAATATCAGCCATCAGCCAAAGAAGAGAGAGTTTGTCAGCTAAATTAAAATTTGTATCTTTAGGGAAGTAGATACACCTGTGCACAACAGGAGGACTGAAGAGTGTTTAGTTTAGAAAAGACCCTGCGGAGACCAAATCCTGCCCAACAGGGGAGGTTAACATGTGGCAAATACAACACATGGGCTTACCAGCCACACATGGAAGTGGCGCGGTGGTAGGTCCTGCCTCGACGAGGAGGAGCTCTACAAACACAGCGACCAGGGGGAAGAGGGAGCTCTGCCGACAGGGGAACCGTACCGTGGAAAATACATCACAGGAGATATAGGAATAATCAGAACCTGTGAAGCACCAATTCCAGCGCAGGCAAGGCGGTGCCTGCAGTGGGTCTGGCTGCGAACTTCCTCTGCTGAGGTCAGAGCCAGAGGGCTAGGGAGGAAGGGCACCCAGGGTCCGTGACTTGTGGACTCGACTGGGGTAGTAGAGCGCACGTCTTCACCTCAGGGGTGGGGAAAGGTTACATGCGCAAGCGATACACCTGGCCAGCTGTTGTCACCGCATTACCGAATTCTACATATTCGGACCTGTCAAATCACGGGATGAAACCGAGTCAACCTGGAGGTTGTAAGACCTCATGAAGGTATTGGGTGTTGCCCAGCCCGCTGCTCTGCAGATGTCTGCTGGAGAGGTGCCATGGTCAGTGTGCGCGAACCCGGAAGGGGATGGGCACGGCCCAGGAATGGGAGGCCAACACGATACCGTCCACGATCCCGTGGGCAAGCCTCTTTTGGGGGCAGTGTTCCCTTTCCGCTGTCCACCAGGCCAACAAAGAGCTGCTCAGAGTGCCTAAAGCTCTGCGTGCGATCCAAGTAGGTGCGCAAAGTACGCACCGGACACAGCAACACTAAGGTTGGGTCTGCCTCCTCCTGGGAACCAAGTCCGAGTGGGCCAGTAGGGGGCCACAAGAATGACTTGTTCCTCGTCCTCCCTGACCTTGCTCAGGACTTGTGCAAGAATTCTCACTGGGGGAAATGCATACTTGTGCAGCCCCCGGGGCCAGCTATGTACCAGCGCGTCTGTGCCGAGGGGGGCTTCCGTCCCTGGGGACAGGGACAGACCGAAGGGGAGAACCTTGTACTGATATGTCTGGCTGTCGAATGCGAACCGTAGAAAGGGTCTGTGATGGGTCAGTATTGAGACATGATGTATAAATGGAAAATATTGAGACAATATTGAGATGGTCTACCGCCGCGAACCAATCTTGATGCCTGACACATGTCAGAATACGTTTCTACCTCATTTTTAGAGCTCGTAGGTCAAAGATTGGCCGCGACCCACTTCCTTTCTTGGGTACGATGAAGTAAGGGCAGTAGAAACCTTTCTCCATCTCGGCTGGAGGAACAGGTTCTATCGCGTCCTTGCGCAGAAGGTTTGCGCTCTCTGCACGCAGGGTGGAGGCGTTTTTGGCGTGCACCGAGGTGAAGTGGACAGCGCAAAAACGGGGCAGGTGCCTGGTGAACAGAATCGCATAGCTGAGTTGGATTGTCCTGGCCAGCCACCGCAATGGGTTGGAAAGCGTGAGCCATGCGTCCAAGCTCCGGTGAGGGGCACTAAGGGAACGATCACATGTGATGTACCTGGAGATGGTGCCTCGCAGCGGGGAGCAGGGATGGAGTAGTCTGAGCACCAGCTCCATGGCAGGCATGTCTCTCCCTGGGTTGCCCATCTTATGAGCGTTTGGGAGCCTTCCGGGTCCGGGAGGTGGTGGGGCGTCCGCCTCCTGCAGGGAGCTCTACGCTGGGGCAGAGAGCTGGGCCCATGCTGGGGCGGAGCTGCCTGGGATTTTACCGACGCAGGGGGATGCCCTCGGCAAGCAGAGGGGGTGCGGGATCTTGAGCCGCGGCAGGGCAAGATATGTTGAATGGCCTCCATCTACTTCTTCACTGCTGAGAACTGCTGGGCAATGTCCTCTTCTAAGGGAAGGGGAGGAGGGTTCCAGTCCAGCCCAACACTCGTGGCGGCCCGGGCAAGCATTGAGAAACGGCTCGGCTTCGGCATCAGACTGGGCGGGCACGCCCGAAGGCGCCAGCCCCGTCAAGTCCTCAGTGTTGGAGTCCACCATGATGCTCTCCGATGCAGCGGCGAAACTCTCATATCAATTTTATTTATCTTGTTTTAGAAACAACACTGCATAAGATATTTAGGTTTTTCAGAGAATGTATTTTTAACATGTGTATTTTGTCATTACTGTACTGGCAGAGTTTTTATAGTCAAAACAATTGAAAAAAATGTACCAGTGCTGAAGAAGTAATCCAAAGTATTTAGAATACTTTACTGACCTTGAGTAATCTAACGGAATACGTTACAAATGACCTTTTACAGCATGTATTCTGTAATCTGTAGTGTAATATATTTCAAAAGTAACCCTCCCAAAACTGGTGACCACAGGGGTGTTCATTGGGGGTCAGGGTGAGGCTGGTGATCGGGGAGGGGAAATAGTGGGGGTTAAATGTTTAATGTTGATTCAATGTTTATATGTTGTGTTTTTTCTTTGTTATATATCCATGATTTAATATCCATGAGTCTCCAATGTATTTCTGGCTTGTTTGCAGTTCAAAATACTGCATTATGGACCTAATCTTGTTTTTGGTTTTATGATTATTGGGATTTTCCTTGTAAAATAAACTGCACCTGGGATTTTATTAATTTTGGACTCTTGTAACCTCAGTACAAGTGACAGTAAAGAAAGACTGAAATTTAATAAATCGATTTTAAAAACAATCGTCTGATTTATCGTTATCAGCCTTTTCCACCAGCTTAGTTATTGGTGTTGGCTAAATCGGTTGACCTTTGAATACTGATATAACTGCAGTCATGACAATTGTTTTATGTGCACCTTTATGTGCACCTTTAAACCCAGGTTTGCTCTTCTGGGACTGTGCCTGTGATAAGTTGCTTTGGATAAAAATATCTGCTAAATGACTTGCAAACAATAGTGGTAATATGAATACACATCAGTTTGGGTTAAGTAGGTTCCACAGTTACACACATGAAGTTACTTTGAAGATGACATTGAGAAACTGCTCATACCAGATATGAATGAAGCTGAGAATGGCAAAAAGAATTCCAGCAATGAAGGACACAGGAACAGCCAGAAGAGCTGTGATGATACGATAAAACCAGACCCTGGACACCTCGAAAAGAGCATGACTCCAGATCCACAACCGATCCCCACTGCGTACTGACACTGGCTCTGCTATCACATCCTCAAAACTCACCTGGCAACAGAGAAGATTTGGATACAAGATTTTGAACATTGTGGTCCCAAGATTATCATACCCAAATCTGGTGAAATTTTTATTAAATGTGTAGCCAGTAGTTAATTTGAAATATGCATTTATGGTCTAGGTATATCGGTTTAAAAGTTATAAGCTAAAAGAAAGGTTAAACTTTAAACTGTTAGTGGTGCTAGAGGGTTTAAATGGTAGACCTCAAATTTGATCAGAGGACTTCATAGACACTATGATAAAAATGGTCAGCCATAGACTTCCAGACAAAAACTAAAATTCTGATTTTCTCACCCTCGTGTTGTTAATGTATGACATATGTTTTTTCTTCCATGGAACACAAAAGAATATGCAAGTCACGATTTACATTGATTGTAAAAATGCAATGAAAGTGAGTGGTGAACAAGACTAACATACTGCCTAACATCTCCTTGTGTGTTACACAGGATAAAGAATGTCGTATGGATTTGAAACAACATGAGTGTGAGTAAAAAATGACAGAATTTTTGTTTTTGGGTGAACTCATTTTGAAGTACTTATCTGTTTTAAATGGATCATAATATTAAACATATAACAGATCACATGTGCTACATCTTTAGTATGTTTCTGGACATGGACTATTTTCAACTGAGGACTGTGATGGTTAGTGCAATTATATGCTGTTAGAACATACAGTGGCAAGAAAAAGTATGTGAACGCTTTGGAATTATCTGCATGTATGTATACATTTGTCTTAAAATCTAGTTTGATCTTAATCTAAGTTACAAAACTGAACAAACACAATCTGTTTTAACTTAAAAAAACACAAATTATTGGATTGTTCTTGTACAAATTGAATACATTCAAACATTCAATATTATCCTCTTCACAGCACTGTGAGTGTGTAATGGGATGTGTTCAATTAAGACATGATAGATTATAATTGTTTGTGTGTTGTTAGCATAAGGACATTGTGTTTGTCAATACTTGTGAGTTTGATAAATATGAGATCGCATTTTATGAACAATTAATGCAGAAAACCAGCTAATTCCAAAGGGTTCACATACTTTTCCTTGCCACGTTATACAGTATGCTGTTGACTACTGTAAGTCTTTAATAGTTTGTGTGATTTGCCGGCTCTGCTCAACAACTAAGCAGTGGCTATTATTGGCCACACCATTGGAGATATTCACACACATTCCTCTAATGATAATCCATTTACAACTACCAGCTGTGGTTGTCTAAAATGTCAAGACAATGTTCTTATCTACCACACCATAGTAACATGAAATACAAAGGCTATTTGGAATATGATAAAGCAAAATTATTTAAAGATGCTGCAAAATACATCTGCATTTTAGTACTTGATAGCACTTTTTTGTGCACTCTAATTCTATCCCAATAAACATTTTGTCAAACTCTGCAAATACCTCTTCACAGTCTGCTAGCTATCTGTTATGTGGGTGGGCTAAAAACAAAAGGTACTATTTGTACACAGCCCTGGCTCTGTAAATGGGACAAAAACAAAGTGGATTGGAACGATCCACACAACACTACTCCAGCCAATCAGCAAAGGCTTGAAGATGGATGCAGAAGTTGCTCTTTTTCTTCTCGACAAGTGGGTAACATATATTTTGCTATGTTTCACAGAACATATGCTGTTGTTGCAATGTTAGATTTAGTTGCAGGAGAATTGTGAGTGCTGGTGTGTGTAAACCATCTCGCGAGCATGAATTTTGAGGGTGGAGCTTCCAAAGGAGCACTGAAGGGAGGGTTGTGTTTGTATTGGCAGTTGAGTTCGAATATCAACAGTGTTTCTCAGGAATCGCTGAGTGCATCTTTAATGACGTTTGTGACAAATGCTGCCTTCACGTGCTATCGGAAGTATCGTAAATACGAGTTTCCCACTCAGAAGTTGCGCATGAATGATCCCTCAAGTCGTAATAAGGACTGGGAAACTTGGAGATAACTTTGATACCCGAGTTTCCAAGATGGGAGGAGTGCTAAACTTTCAACATGGCGGAGGAAAGAACAGTTTCTGTAGTGAATGACAGTTTTTTTTTTTTTCATTTTTCTAAATACAGCTAATTGTTAGGGCTTGCCATTTTGGTCATATTAATTTATGTATATCAGCAATCATTCCATGCATGTTGTAAATTTTTACACCATGAAAATAGCTTGTATATGACCAAAATTCCATTATCATCAGCAAGCTAACTGAGTGATATGGTCAAAATAAATGTTCCTCAAGAAATATGAATGAATGAACATGGCATCGTCCATGTTTCATGTTCTTTCCCGACAACAAAGCATCATGAGTTGGAGCTGCTTTGCTGCTTCAGGGCCTAGACTGCTTGCCATCATCAAGGTAAAAATTCATTCCTAAGTTTATCAAGATATTCTACAGGATAATGTCAGGGTGGCTGTGCGTCAGCTTAAGCATAGTATAAAATGGATATGCAGTGGGACAATGACCCTAAACATCAAAGTAAATCCACTACAGAATGGCATCATAAAAATCAAATCCAACTTTTGGAGTGTCCCAGTCAGAGCCCAGCCCTTAACCCAATAGAGATGCTGTGGAATGACCTCAAGAGAGCCATTCACACCAGACATCGTAAGAACATAGCTGAGTTGAAGCAGTTCTGTAAAGAAGAATGGTCAAAAATTCCTTCTTAACATTGTGCAGGTCTAATCCGCAACTACCTCAAACGCTTGGTTGAGGTTTTTACTGCCAAAGGAGGATCGACTAGTTATTGAATCCAAGAGTTCACTTATCTTTTTTACAGCACTGTGAATGTGTAATCGGATGTGTTCAGTTAAGACATGAAAGATTATAATTGTTTGTGTGTTGTTAGCTTAAGGAATAAAAAATTGTGTTTGTCAATACTTGTGAGTTTGATGAAGATGAGATCGCATTGTATGACCAATTAATGCAGAAAACCAGCTAATTCCAAAGGGTTCATATACTTTTCCTTGCCACTGTATTAAACATATAACAGATCACATGTGCTACATCTCTAGTATGTTTCTGGACATGGACTATTTTCAACTGAGGACTGTGATGGTTAGTGCAATTATATGCTGTTAGTACATACAGTGGCAAGAAAAAGTATGTGAACGCTTTGGAATTATCTGCATGTATGCATACAGTATGCTGTTGACTACTGTAAGTATTTAATAGTTTGTGTGATTTGCCGGCTCTGCTCAACAACTAAGCAGTGGCTATTAATGGCTGCACCATTGGAGATATTCACACACATTCCTCTAATGATAATCCATTTACAGCTACCAGCTGTGGTTGTCTAAAATGTCAAGACAATGTTCTTATCTACCACACCATAGTAACATGAAATACAAAGGCTATTTGGACTATCCAATATCCATGTGCCAAATTGACTTTGTGTTGTTGAAAGAAACCAATAATAAAAAATGTATCACAAAATGGGGGATTTTGAAGAATTTTCATCCAGCTCTTTGCTGCCTTCATGTGCTACCAGAATTTTCCTACTTCCCACTTCTGAAGTAGTAATTAGAAGTATGTCACGTTCAAATGATTTGTTGTGAGAAAGAACAGGAAACATGGATGAAGCCAGGTTCATTCATACATATTTCTTGAGGAACTTTTATTTTGACACCATAATTCATATTGCTCAGTTAGCTTGCTGTAATGGAATTTTGGTCATATACAAGCTATTTTCAAATTCTTTTAAAAAATGTACAACATATATCAAATGGTATATACATAAATGAATATGACCAAAACGGCAAGCACAAACAATTAGTTGTATTTAGAAAAAATTGTAAAACATTCACAAGAGAAACTGTACTCTCCTCTGCCATGTTAAAAGTTTACAACTCCTCCAATCTTGGAACCTCAGGTATCAAAATTATCTCACAGTTTCCCAGTCATTATTACAACTTGAGGGGTCATTCATGTGCAACTTTCAAGTGGGAAACTTGTATTTATGATAATTCCAATAACAGCATTAGTAAAGTTTGGTGTTGTTCAATGAAAAAAATGCTGTGTAAAGTTCTTTAAAAAAATAACACCAAGCAGGTTTGGAACAAAATATGGGTGAATAATTGACCATTTTATTTTTGGGTGAACTACAGTATAGAGATCCTCAGGTTTAGCCTTAAAACCTGAAAGACAATCAGCATTTTTGACTAAAATGGTTAACATCATTTGAAGAGACTTTCATGTTTTGTTCTACAACATAAAATACACTATGTTTTTAAAAAACGGAAGTTGCTAACAAGTTGCTAAATAAAATTCCATTGCAAATGAGACTTCGCGGTTGGCCTACAAGTTGACATGGAACACAAAAGATGTTAGGCAGAATGTTAGCCTCAGTAAAAATGTATTTCATTGCATCTATTTTCCATACAATGAAAGTAAATGGTGACTAACATTCTGCATAACATCGTATTTTGTGATCCAAGAAAGAAATAAAGTCAAACGAGTTTAGAACAAAATGTGTGGATAAAAAAGACAATTTTCTTTTTTGATAAACTATCCATTATATGTCCATACATGAACAAATTACCTTTAGACACTCATTTATTTGTCTTGGATCCCTTTCATTGATGAGAGGCCTGGTGTCACTTTGCGTAGAGATGACATCTTCCTCCTCCTCTTCCTCCAGGACGGTTTCCAGCTGTGTCTTCCATGCCTGTTGTCCCTCATCATCCTCACCATCCCCTGTGTCTCTCAGGTCAATCTCTGTCTCCCTTGTGTCCATCCTCCTCATCATGGTGCCCGTCATCAATACAAAGGTTGCAAGGTCACAAAATGGGTCACCCACAGCATCGAAACACACATAAACACGGTTTTAGACACCTTTATTGCACACATACTCCAACAAATACAGTGTGAATGAAGAGCAGTCTTAGCTGCCTTAAACTTGAAACCAGGATATGGGATATATTAGGAAAGTGACTGTGCCTTAACAGGCATTCCCAAGCAGGCCCCAATGGGAAGATGCCAAACCCCACTGATACATCTGCTATAAATACCCCACTGGTCAAATGCAGACTGCTGGTAAATTTAGAAGAGCTCATAAAAAAACCCAGTATATCAGGAATGGATTTAAACATTTAAGAGTTTGGACTGAAACCATTGATTTTGAGCACTGAGCTTTGTGTTAGTAAGTACAAATATTACAGAAGACTATTCAAACTCTTTGGACATTATTGGGAATTAGTATTTAAAAAATTTGCAAAAGGTTTGGCTCAAAAGCACCCCCTTTTAGGGATGGAGAATACATTTTCTTTTCTATCTAATATCAAGTACTATCCAGGCCAACATCACCAATACCAATAACGCTATCCACAATATTCTTGAGTCACATGCCTTATGGATGATGTGGGTGGAACTTCCAGTTAAGCGTAAACGATTATTATGTCTATATAATATAATTACTAAAGCAGCATTAAAAATAACAGAAACTTGGAAACAAATGAAAAAAAATTTAGGCGAGACAATGTTGTTCTTCCCCACGCATCTATTATAGATGATTGAAAAGTGAGTAGTGGATTAAGATAGGCTCGCAAAATTTTTGCATTGCCCACTTGTGTTTGTATCACCCAAATCCAACTTAATCACATTACAAAAATGTTGTCATTCGTCACCTCCAAAGTGATTTCCTTTACGCAGCTCCCTCTGGAAAACCTCAGTCTGCACAAGTACATGTCTATACTCAGTGAAGTATATGCGGTTAGTCTGAGCACTCTGACAAATTATCATGTCAACTGGCTGGAAGTACTCATCCTCTAAATTCATCAAGACAGCCTTGATGAAATTTGCATCACAGTTCATGTACATAGATCCTTTCATTAGTTCAACATGTAGCTGCCATAATATCCTTTGAAATAGAGGGGAAAATGCAATAGTTTTAGATACAGATGCTATTGTAGAAATTCACTATTCACAGTCAATCATGATTATTTTAATCCATGAGTAAAATTGTCCAATTACAGGGGGGTTACTGAAATTAAGTAAGTAGTATTTGACCTGAATAAAACAGCTTTTGTAAGGTTACTGACAGAGGTCGAGACTGTTTAAAAAAGGCAACAGTTAAAAAAGTTGTAATTTCTGGCCACTAGCGTCAACAAACGGAATTGCAAAAATTATATATAATTACAGATAGTAAATTCCCACCATACCTTATAACATCACACACCCAAGAAAAGAACAACCAATGCCTCCAAAGCCAGGCATATTTACTCTTTAGACTAATTAGAAACCTTTCTCAGTGCTCTTGATACTGTATTGAGGATATTCTTTATTTCAGATTGCGACTGGTGATGCAGAATGATGTGTTGATGCAAGGCCCTGGGCATCTGCCTAAAGATCTTTGCTGGTTTTTATGTAATATATTGGACACTGCACAATATTAATTGACATACCTTTCAATTAATGTAATGTATCACCTTATTTATTGTTGAAAAGTTGGAGCAATTGTTCTGATCATGAAGACAATTAATGCATTCAACATTAAATATCCAGTCACATTACTGATGGTAACTGTCACAGTCTCGGTAAGTCAATCTAGTTTATTCTGTGTTTACAGGTGCCACGTTATACGATTAGCAGCACCTGTGTCCAATTCCCCTTCCCTATATATGCTCCCTTGTGAGTGCTGTTTAGTGCCAGATTGTTTTGTGTGCTCTGCTCTTGCGGTCTTGCGGTCTTGCGGTCTTGCGGTCTTGCGGTCTTGCGGTCTTGCGGTCTTGCGTCTGTTCCCTGTGTGTTTTCTCAGCCCATTTATCAACTTGCCTAAAGGTGCTTGTCTAATTTCTACAGAGCAAGCGTTTTACTCAACCTAGCACTTGGAGGTTCTGCCGGTGCAACCTCGTTCTCACATAGGTCGACACCAGAGGAATTCGGTGGTCCTGCAACAGGAGTCTGAGCATTTTAAGCCAAAAATCCTAAATGATTGAGGTGAAATTTGTACCTCAATCAGACTGCACCTCACAAGGCAACCCAACACAAGTAAAAGAACTGCATGATGTCATCTACAATCTTCTTTATTTTTATGTTCCTCAAAGGCACCGTCTCTGTAAAATGGGTGCATGCATTAAATTGACTAACCAAAATAATATTATTTATAGCCCAATTGAGCAGGGGCCCGGACACCCAATAAATTGGACTTGGGGGGGGTGTTCCCAGATGTTTCCTAAAAAACTGGTATACTAGATACAGAAAACTAGAATAATTTTAATTGTCCTTTATCCCAGTTTTCATAAATTATCCAAATTAGATTTTTTTTGTCAGAAAATTCTAAACAAACATATGTGCGCTTTGCGCAGTATTCTGAAGGAAATTATAGACAGCGACTGAGTGACACTGTCAGACTGGATAATTTTCACCTCAAAATAATGATAAGATATAATTCTCCTTTGATTTATGATTGTTGGTATGCCTAAATTCTAAGGCAATGGGGAGAGGTTGGGGTTAAGGGGAAGGGGACATCCCAAGAGCTCTGACTCAATTCAAACACTGGTTGTAGTTGCACAAAAGCAAAAAGATTAAACCTCCTAATTTAGAGGAAATACAGTATAATTTGGTATGAAATTCACATAGAGGTGGGATTCCTTAAGTGTTGTTTAATCCAGTTAATTTTATATGTATAATTAAGGTTAGAAAAGCTGAGAAAATTAAGTGTGTTCGAACTCCACCTGGTTCGAAACGTCTCTCAGCATTGGCATCAGCACCAGATCAAAGTTCTGACTGGATAGGCCTCTCACCAAGTGTAACAGTTCCGCCTGACTTTCACTCCACATTCCCTCTCTCCAGAGTACTAATCACCCGCACCTGAAACCTGTTCCCACATCAATCTGCCTCACAACATATAAGCTCCACTCTCCGTTCACTCTTTGTCTGATCTCACACGTGAACATACTCACTTACCTGCTCCTTCTCCAAGACGTTTCCTGGCTTTCATCTAATGCTCCTCGCTCCTTCGTTCCAGCAACGTTCCACGAGATTCTCCTCTCTAACTCTTCGGCGTGTTCTAAAGCTCCTTACTCCAGTGCTCCAGCATCACGTTCCCGAGATCACCATTCCAAGCTCCTCGCTCCTTCACCCCAGCTAGTTACTACAAAGTTCTCCTCTCCAACACTCAGGTGTGTCCAAGCTCCTCACTTCATCGCCCCTTCATCAAACTCCCTTCATCTCCATTGCACTGCAGTGTGCACTCAGTTTCTCCAACTCCCTTCAATAAACTATACCTCTCGGTTCAACACTATCTTCGAGTCTGTGGTTCTGTTACACCAAGTCAGAGTCCTCTCTCAAATAAGCACTTCCCCTTCCGGTATAGGGAATCGCAAGTGATACAGAGGTACTCCCCCCAGTGGATAGAGTGTATATTGTAGAGGTGGGGTGTTTTATCGAGACATATCCAGCTGCAGACCCGCAGCACCACCAGTTTCAGAACCCCAGCGCCAGAACCTGAAGTGAGGGGCGGAGTTATTGACATTGAGACAAGCATGGCGGAGAGCATGGTGAGTTGTGTAACGTTTTTGACATCATGTTGTGAAAAATTATCGCATATATTAAGTTCAGCGTTTATCTGCTAAATATTTAATTTGTGCATAACTTTATCATCTTAATGAAGCTTGAATATGTTGTCATACTTTATTGTAATAAAAAAAATTCTACGGATGGTTCGATACATTTTTGCGTGTTGTAAATGAGCCTTGCGGTGACGCTTTGAAGACATCTTGTGAAGGTGTTAAAGTGTTTGTTCCACGTTCCTCTGTTATATGCATTGTTTGTGAGTTAATGTTACCTTATAGTTGAGGTTTTTTTTACGTTGAGATTATTGTGTGGTGCTTTCATCTCTTGTAGAGACATTTCGAATGAATGAAGACCACAAGGAAAAGGCCCACAACAATCTCCTGGAACAGTCAAAAGCTTCCAGAGAGCCCTTTCTATTTCATTTTGTGTTCAGGGATGACATGGAGTTATTTTAGCAAGAATGTAAGGACAAAATGGGCCTGAGAGTGAATTCCTCATTTGATACATTTTAAGTTTAATTTATACAGGATTGTCATGATAAAATGGGCCTAGGGGTGAATTGGTCATTTGTTGTATATATTTTTATTGTTTCTTTTAAAATTATGCTGAATTTTCTCTCTTTTAGTTTTTTGACATGTTTTATTTTACATAAAGAAAAATGCATGCTGCACATGTTCTTGTGAAATAAAGTATATTTTATATAAAATGCCCACAAGTTTCAAGCATTTTTTTCACCATCATGATCAGGAAGTAACTCTCATAATACAATGAAACGGATAACTATATACAATTATATTACACAAGATCAATGTTTTAAAATGCTTATTGTACTGTACCTTAAAGAATCATTATAACATACATGATAAAGTATGATGTTTCGCTTTGTAATAAAAGCAAAGTACTCTCCAAAACGTTAGGTGGCTGCTTCTACTCGGGCTTTAGAACGTAGTAGCTCCTAGCTCCCTCACTTCAGGTTCTGGCGCTGGGGTTCTGAAACTGGTGGTGCTGCGGGTCTGCAGCTGGATACTATTGGTTTTATCTGAGCAATTATTTTATTCCTAAACACCAGAATTGGAAGTCTTGATATTTAAAGATTGATCCACCCATCCTTACCCCTCTGTTGTTTGATGGAATTTATTTTTTATATAGAGTAGTTTATGCAGGGTGCTTGCTAACTTAGTTTGCTAAATTGTGAACCATCACTATATTACTATTCATACTTAGGAATAGGGATTTGTTCTAATCCCCTAATCCTAAATAATAGCAATTAGTAAAAAAGTTATTAATCCTAATCTTTTATACCCATATGTCCAGAGGAGTGGCATGCAAATTCCACTTGCCAATTTTCATTGGCCTTTTCTCAGATATCAGAGGTGTTTGGGGCTCCCAAGGGTGACCCCTAGTGTCACTAAATTGACACAATGTTGAGTGATTGACAGATATGGAACATCTTAGTCTCAGGTCATGCCCTGGTGAGTTTAGAGGTGTTGCCACATGTGGAGAAAAGGAAATCATATAGTTGCCGCTTTAATGTATCACTTAATGTATCGCAAAATCCTGATTTCCAACAAATGTTAAAGGCTGAAATCAGTGTTTATATGGAGACCAACTGGTCCTCAGTATCCTCTGTGGGCATGGCTCGGGAGGCACTTAAGGCAGTTCTAAGGGGTCGGATCATACAGTATACCTCATTCATCAAAAAATCCAAAGCACGAGAAAATTAAGTTACTTTAAGTTACTTACATTATGTTAAGAAACATTACATTAAGAAATTAAGTTACTTTATAGACATCTACTGATGAAGATATTAGAAACTTTGTGGAACCATTAGAACTCCCAAAATTGATGACTGAGCAAAACAATTCTCTTGATTCTGAGATAACCTTGGAGGAGCTTGATGAGGTAATTATAGCCCTGACTACTGGCAAGGCTCTGGGGCCAGATGGTTTTGCCGCTGAATGTTTTTGATTTTTTTAGAACTGGCTCCACTTTTGTTAGAGGTTTATACAGAATCATTAAAGAATGGAAAGATTTCTCCAACCATGTCACAAGCCTGGATCAGTCTGATTCTTAAAAAGGACAATGACCAAGCGAGTGCAAAAGTTACCGTCCAATTAACCTGATCCAGCGAGACATAAAAATATTGTCAAAAATTCTGGCTAACCTATTAAGTAAAGTTATGACATCTCTTATACATATAGATCAGGTGGGGTTTATTTGGGCCGCAGCTCTTCTGACAACATAAGGTGTCTCATCAATATTATGTGGTCAGTGGCGAATGATCAGACTCCGGTTGCTGCCATTTCACTTGATGCCAAAAATGCATTTGATATGGTAAAATGGGATTATCTTTTTAAGATTTTGGAATTATATGGGTTCGGAAATTATTTTATTGGATGGATTAAGTTACTTTATAGACACCCTGTAGCAGCGGTACAAACAAATGTATTAATTTCAGATTAATTTACTCTGGTTAGGGGCACCCGAAAGGGTTGGCCTCTTTCCCCACTATTGTTCTGTCTTGCCCTGGAACCATTAGCAGCCGCAATATGAAAGGAGAATGATTTTTCAGGGGTGGCGGCAGGAGCTATGGTGCATAAGCTTTTAATTTACGCAGATTATAATTTATTATTGTTCTCCGATCCTACTAGATCTATGCCTTGCCTCCACCGAATTATCAATTCCTGGGGTACAGAGTTAATTGGTCTAAATCCGAAGCGTTGGCTTTGACTGCATACTGCCCAGTAACAGCTTCTTCAAACCGGGCACCTTTCAATGCCAAACAGGGCATTAAGTATTTGGTTATTTTATTCTCAGCAAAATTATGTGATTTAGTCTGAGTTTATTTGTACCTTTTAATAAAAAGTTTTTCAAGCAATGTGGGCAGGTGGGATTCATTACATTTATCTATGATGAGGAAGGTTAAAGTTATTAAAATGAATTGTATACCAAAATGTAACTAACTGCTACAATCTCTCCTGTAGATGTCTGGGTGTGACTTAACTTCTGACTTGACCCAGTCAGAGTGGATTGGGAGGTTACTACACTCGGTGACCTATATGAAAGTGGAGTACTGAGATCTTTTGATAATTTGGTTCAACATTTTAAGATTCCTAGATCCCAGTTCTTTAGGTATTTACAGCTGGGCCACCTGCTCTGTACTATTTTTTGGAGTAGTGTACACCCCCCTAAAGCGGCAGATACTCTGTAAATCGTGATTACTGCTTTTGGGAAAGGTCATGAAGCATCTGTGTATTACTCCCTGTTAATTCAATGTCTGGGGGATGGAGCTTCTTCCTCTCTCAAGAGATTATGGGAGAACGATATAAACTTGGTATTGGAGGAGGGAGTGTGGGCTAGGATCCTAAAAAGCATCAAGTCTACATCTAGAGATGCAGGGGTCTCTCTGATGCAATTTAAGATTTTGCATCAGTTCTATTGGACCCCTTCTAGATTGTATAGGTTGTGAGGTGTTAAACACTGAACTTTCATTTATCCCCAGGCTCGACACTTATTATTGAGGACAAATATTTTAAAAGTCTTAGCTTGAGTCATGATTGGTTGGAAAATTATCCTCATGGGATGGAAGTCGGCTGGGGCACCCTCATTTAGGGAATGGTGTGGGGAGATGGGCGAGGTGGCAGCGTTTGAGATGTTTTTTAAAAGGCTGGGGAAATTGGATTTGTTAATCAGGAAGGGGGGTTATTTGGCTATTTTGGAAGGTTCTCGGGGAGTGGCTGTGGAGAGGGATTTGTAGTTTAGTTGGGTATGTGTTTTACTAATATAGTTTGAACTTATATCTTGTTTTTTTGGGTGGGGGTGGGGTAATGTGAATATTTGATTCAGTTTTTACGTTGTGTTTGTATGTTTTATCTTTGGAATGAATAAAATTGTTAATAACTCAATTCAATTCAATTCAATTTTATTTGTATAGCGCCTTTCACAACACACATCGTTTCAAAGCAGCTTCACAGAACATCAGCATTAACAGACGACAAAAACTGCAAGGTCCATAAAGTCGATTAACCATCATTGTGTAATTTAGACAAAATTTGATTTTAATGGTTTAAAAATAATTAAATGATAATTATATTAACTCTTTCCCTTCCAAACACGGAATTTTCCGGGTTTTATGAAAAAGCTTCCGCCAAACACGGAATTTTCCTGGTATCCGTGTTTTAGGTGGAATACTGGTAAGAAAGACCACGACGCATGTTTTGAAAGAGTACGCAACTCTTTGATCAAAGAAACAGACTGCGATCGCTCTTAAACGTAAGTGGAGTTTTGAGAATGTAGCTCAAAATGTAGATAGAAATGCCTTTTCTCAGCTTTTTTGTCCGAAAGGTTGTTTTTGACAAAGCCTACCTTTAATGCCTTAATGGCATTAAAAATAACAAATGAAGATAAAATAAAATCGTTTTTTATTTGCCTAAAAGCAGAGGCTCAGATCTTTATTTTGATATATAGCATCTTCATATATTCATGGAATTAAATATTCTGCGGGCCATTAAAGTTTTGCGAAAATCGTCAAAAACCCTGGCGTGGCTGGCAACTTTTTTTTTTTAAAACGCTGGCGGGAAAGAGTTAATAACCCCAGTGAGCAAGCCGTAGGCTGACTGTGGCAAGGAACACAAAACTCCATAAGATGTAGATTAATGGAGAAAAATAACCTTGGGAGAAACCAGACTCACTGTGGGGGCCAGTTCCCTCTGGCTAACATTATGAATGTAATGTAAATATTAATTATGTATAGGTAAAATCATGTTTTAAAATTATTAAACTAAGTGTTAAGGTGTCATTGAGTAAAAATCGATTGTGTTTGAACTGTAAGATTAATGACCAAAGTCTTTGAAGTCCATCTAGATTAATTGTAGAGGTTCACATAGATGCAAGTGTCCCTGTCAATTGGCCGACGAAGGCTTTTGTGGGCAATAGTTAGTCTATGCATTCCATTTCACGATCGTAGTCCATCAATCGACTGCATTTAGTCATCATCATTCAGCGACATGTAGCAGTGGAGTCCAACATGAAGCAGGAATGGTGCTGGATCCAGCCGGTTCTGGTGACCTCAGGATAGGAGTCCGAGGTTGAGACAGGGAAACAAATAAAAAGATGTAAGCGTAGATGCCATTCAATTTATTGCAGAGTTTGAGATCATGCTCAATGTTTCTAGTTCCGGCAGACTCAACTAAAGCAGCCTAAGTGTGGGATAAATTAGGTGTATGCCTGGCTAAATAGATGAGTCTTTAGTCTAGACTTAAACTGAGAGAGTGTGTCTGCATCTCGAACAGTGTTTGGGAGATTATTCCATAGTTTAGGAGCCAAATATGAAAAGGATCTTCCTCCTTTTGTGGATTTTGATATTCTAGGAACTATTAATAGGCCAGAATTTTGCGATCTTAATGAGCGTGTTGGAATATAGCGTGTTAGAAGATCACTTAAGTACTCGTGGAGCTAGACCATTCAAAGCTTTGTACGTAGATAACAGAATTTTAAAATCAATACGTAAATTTAACAGGTAGCCAATGTAGCGATGATAAAATGGGGCTAATATGATCATATTTCTTGGTTCTCGTCAGCACTCTGGCTGCTGCATTTTGAACCAATTGAAGTTTATTTATTGATCTTGCTGGACATCCTCCCAGTAATGCATTACAATAATCTAGTCTTGAGGTCATGAACGCATGAATTAGTTTTTCGGCATCAGCAACCGAGAGCATGTGCCTTAATTTAGCAATATTTCTTAGGTGGAAGAATGCTGTTCTACAAACATTTGTAATTTGATTTTCAAAGGACAGATTTGTATCAAATATAACACCTAAGTTCTTTGCTGTTGAAGATGATGTAACGGTTCATAATAACCAAAATAAAAAAAATCTGCTTCAGCATCTTGAACGGGAGTCTGTGTAAAGCCCGGTTCAGAACTTGCAGGTCCAAAATTGGCTACAACCCACCACCTTCCTCACCCTTTCCCCATCTTGGCTGGAGGGACAGGCTCTGTCGCCCCCTTGCGAAGAAGGGGCGCGATCTCTGCATGCATGGTGGCGGCATTCTCACCCTGCACCGAAGTGAAGCGAAAGCCGCAGAACCAGGGCAGGTGCCTGATGAACTGAATTGCGTAGCTGAGTCGGATGGTCCTGGCCAGCCACCACGATGGGTTGGAAAGCGTTAGCCATGCTTCCAAGCTCCGGGCGAGGGGCACTAAGGGGACGATCACATCTGACGTATCTGGGGGTGAGGCCTCGTTGCAGGGGGGAGCAGGCAACGCCGCGTTGAGGAGCGTTGCTTCGACCTGTGGTGGCTGTGCTGAGGGGGAGCTCAAAGCACTTACCTGCATAGGGCTGGTTAGCGACTGGGGAGGAGAGCCTTGACTTGTCACAACCGGCTGGCTGTAGGTTCATGCGGCCCTGGCTGCGGGTGCTCTGTGTCTGGTGGCCGTGACAATGGTGGCTGTGGACACCAATTATGTGACCCAAGGAGTGAGGAAACTGCTCTTTTTGGACAATTTGGGTACTGCGCAGCCAGTTCAGTGTGCGGCAAACAAAAACAAAAAGGAAAAGGAAACAAAAGATGTACCTCCTAGCCCTCCACCAGGGGACGAAGTGGTCTGGAGACCAGCTCCATAGCAGACGTATCACTCCCTAGGTCGTCCGTCTCAGGGGCGCTTAGGAGCCTTCCGGGTCCTAATGCCGGCCTGGGAGATGGGGGGTTGTCAACTTCCTGGACCAAGTTGGACATCGCCTGCCCGAGTGCACACGCAGTGACCTTCGTCACACAGAGGGTGAGGTTGGTCGCCGAGCACAGCTCCTGCAGCACATCCGGATCAGAAATACCCACGTGCAGTTCTTTTAGTGAACGAGCAAACAAGCGTGCTGGAGAATGGGAGGTCCACGGGGAAGTACCCTGCGAAACCGCACCCATTGAACTCCCCAAATTGCCTCCAGCGCCAGCCGGGCTGGCCTCATACCCTTGGGTAGAAGACGCAGTGCAGGGGCGGCTGCAGTTACTTTCCCCCATTTGAAGAAGGAAACCTGTGACCGCAACTTTGCCATGGTCATATTCTTGCAATGAGAATATGAGCCATCCACAAATTCTGCCTCAGTGTGATCGCTGCCCAGACACATAAGGCAGCACCCATGGCCTTCGGAGAGATAACGATCGCACCCAGGAATCACACAAGGACGGAAAGGCATCTTTAAAAAGACGTTCAACGTCAATGTGAGTGCTTTTTTAAGAAATATTTTTTTTAGCAGAAAATATACTCTTTAGTAGCGCTGTCGAAGCAGCCAGGGGCAAATCTGCAGTTGGCATGCAGAAGGAGAGAAAGATGCTGGAATGCGCTTTTGTAGAGGTGAATGGAACAGCAGCAATATTCAGCTCGCTGATAGTAAAAAAAATCTGAATGAATCCTGCATTCCAGCTCCTTTTTATACCCCTATGTCCGGGGGAGTAGCATGCAAATTCGACCAGTTATTAAATCCAAGAGTTCACTTAATTTTTCCACAGCACTGTGAATGTTTAATGGGATGTGTTCAATAAAGACATGAAAGATTATATATGTTTGTGTGTTGTTAGCTTAAGCACACTGTATGTTCGTCTATACTTGTGACTTTGATGAAGATGAGATCACATTTTATGACCAATTACTGCAGAAAACCAGCTAATTAACTATTTAACAGAGGTGGGCCACTTCTATTTAACAGAGGTGGGCCACTTCTATTAAAATTAATGTGAGAAATTGGAACGGTCAACGTATTTAGAAAGGAAGCCCTGCCTTCAAAGAGCCAATCACCTTTTAGATACAGACATCTCATGTCAATCAACTCGAGAACGTACATGTGCTTTAGCTATACGGTGTTCCCCCATTCAAGTAGATAGGAGATGCTCATGAAAAATAGCTGCCTGACAGCTTACCAAAGATGGCTGCCAATGGACTGACTTGCTAGAAAGACATATATGCTCCTCTCTGTTTGGAATCTTACTGAAGATGATCGAATACCATACAACAACATTCAAGAACGTCTTTGTTACAGCATAGCAATGCTATTCTGCTTCCTTGTTTTCAGTCAAAAAGATGTCATGAACACCTTGCAGATTGTTAGATGCTCACATAAGCGGATTATGATTTCCTTCATGATGTTAATATCCCTGATATGTATTGTTCATTGAAATACATAGACCTAATCCCAAAGTCCAAGGCAATGCCAAGAAGCAGATATTCCGCATCATCCATTAAAGAGTTGTTTACTGCATCAAGGTGGTCTTCTACAGGGTGTAATAATGTGGAAATTGTTCACACATGGTCAGCAATTTTCACAGATTGTGTTTAGGAAAATGTGTTCCACTAGTAGACCCATTAGCAGATCATTGGTTTCTATTTATAGTCCAACAGCATAATTCACTTCAAATGCAAAATATATTTAAACAACTATAAATCCTGTATTTTATCATTCATACCAATTCATACTATATGTGTCCCTCATTGTGTATATATTTGTATTGCTTTAAAATCTGTTTTCTCAGTTTGGACTGAAGGAAAACAGAGGTTTATGTGATACGCCTTGTTTGATCACTCAACAAGCCGCACGATTTGTGAAATCATTAATGTCCGTAGCACAAACAGTGTGAAATTGTGTAGCCCAAATGAGCAATAACAAAAGCTATGCTTGTTCAATCAACCATCACTAATGCTTTCAATTTTAAGTTTTCTGCCAAAACAAACTTGTTTTATAAGCAAGGATAAGAAGCTCAGATTTAGCTGATAATCAAAATCTGTTGAGTATCTTTTGTTATAGAAAAAAGCATTTTCTAAGGGTAATATTTTACAATAGATTTAGCAGGAACATTTTTGATGTGAAGACTTGCTCACTAAATGCTTCAGTTAGTAACAATCTATTTTTATCTGCAGCATCATAGACAGATGGCATCATGGACTTCTCTTCCGGAAAGCTCTCACACTAATCATCATCATTGTTTAATCTCACAGTTTATAGCATTTTATCCCGTTTACCTTTGCTCTGATCTAAGATGACTGTCTCACAGATTGCGAGGTCGTAACATCACCCTTAAAACTGTTCTTTTGGCAGCCGCTTTGCCTGGTTTAGTTTGTTTTATCTGCTAAGACTAATCTGCATTTGAGTCACTCAAATCTCCCCATTACAATGAAAAAAAACAACAGTCTCCAAAATTATGGATGTATAATTACAGGAAACACTTTCTCATGATTTAGTTTTAGAGCCAAACTGTTAATACTATATCTAAACCCTGTTGCAATCATGTGAAATACAATCACATGCAATAAATGTGAAGTCATCTTCCCATCCATTTACTGTAAGTGTTTCTGTGCACCAATACATTCAAACAGCTGTCATGAAGCAGAATTACTGTGTTATATAAGCCTATGTATTAGGCCTAAATCAGAGTATTTTCATAAACAAGCAGAACTGAATACACTGGGCAAAAATACATTTTAAGTCAAATTAAGTTTTAGTTTTGCCTAAAATAATATATATATATATATATATATATATATATATATATATATATATATATATATATATACAGTGATGGGTAGTAAGACTACAAGTAATCTGGATTACATAATCAGATGTAAAAAAATAAATAAGTACTTGTAATTGGAAGGAATCACATTTTGAAATAATTGTAATCATACTACATTTACTTTTTATAGATTGCATGATTACATATTAATTACATATTTTCATAACAATATCATCATATTCTTACCCTGAAGCACAATAATCTCACAGATGAACATTTGGAATAGGCAATTGACTATTACTCAGTAGTAAATCTGCTGTTTTAAAATATTCTGCTCTTTTAGAATATTCTTGCTGCTCTTGTGCCTGCAACGTTATTGCTGTTGATTTTATAGTCATTCATTTTTGTTAATTTTATGATCATTTTATGTTGATATTATGGTCATTAATGTTTGTAAAGCTGCTATTGTATTATGCACTTAAAAATAACTTGATGTCTCAGTGTTTTGAATTATAAACTTTGACCATGCACTGTCATTGCTGTTAGATTTAATATTTATTTCATGTTTATGCACTTTTTACAAATGTCATAAGGAGCTTTTTGTGAGGCTATTTTTGTTAGTAATAAAGAATGGAATACATTTTCTTCCTCTTTGTACTTTTATGTTAAAATTATTGTCCTACTCAAATGCATGTGAAATAAAATAAAAAAGAATTAGGTTGAAAGTAATCCAAAAGTCATTGGATTAGATTACCCCAAAATGTAATCTATGAGATTACATTACTGATTGCATTTTTGTCATGTAATTTGTAATCAGTACCCGATTCAATTCACAAGTAATCCGCCAAGCACTGAGTATATACATGAGAAGGGTTTTCTCCCAAATTTTTGAAGTTATGTACTTAATAGCATATTATTACAGTTTACATAAATGTTTCTATCGTACTGTAACTATGTACAATTATATTGTTGTATTTTATTATTTGCATTTTGCATTGTTTTTCGGCGACAGTAGGTCAAAAGTTCTGCTGCTGAAAATGGAAATCAGAAATTTGTAAAACTAGCTCCAGTGGCCTAAGATTGAATTGTTGTTGAATGTATGTTAATATCCACAGAGTGGCGCATATATTATCAACCATACCACCTAACACAAACATAACCATCAGTGTAGCAAAAAATGTAATTTACTGCAAAAATGCAACCTCTGAATCGTGCTATCGAACCATTGTTTATGAGAACATGATTAAGTTCTGGTTTTAATGGGACCAAAACCCATGACTTGGAGGTTGCTCAGTAACTCCAGAGGAAAAGGTGATTAGAATTGATGCAAAAATGTGTGATGGGGTATGGTGGTTGTCAGTTATTTGACAGAATGGGGTTGATTTCAGGGTACATGGACATTCGGAAGCAACATGCCGATTTCCCACGTGATCATTTTGGTCCATTACCCTATCATACAGACCAGCGACTAATTTCTGGGTCACAACCCACCATCTGAGAACCACTGCTTTAAACCATTTGTTAGGGATAGCCCATTGTTAACTCTTTCTGGAGTACACTAATTAGCATGAATGAATATTTCTTTATATCAGGAATAAAAAATGGTAGAAAACATGACATTTCTAAAATATACTATTCTCCCCAGTAAATACAACTCTATCTCCATGCATGACAACAGGCCAAAATAAAGATCACATTGTTTTATACAAGTAAAGAAAGAGCAAATGAATGTGTTTTGTGATGTAATGGGTGACTCAATATATATGCACTTCAAAATAGGGAAAAGAAAGTCCACGAGCCAAAGACATGTAAGTCAGTACGTGACCAAACACCAAACAATGAGCTCTAAACACAACACAACACAACAGAACGTGTGCTGAATTGAGCTGAATCAAGCTTCTTGTGACAAGTGTCTTTATTGCACAACAAAACAATTTGGTTTTGTCACTTATTTAGAGCCATGTATGGTATCTACAGTAAGAACAGAAAAAGAAATACATCAGACAGATGATGTCATGAACTCTGTGCATCATAAATATAGAAATACATACTGTATGTACAAATAGTTTGCTACAATAGTGCAATTGTTTTGTATAAAGCTTTTTATTCACTTGCCTTGCTTTGCCCACACAGCTCATGGAGTGTTTTTAAACAGTCGATTTCTGTTTATCTTGCCGAAAAGAAACTAGTATTTTTGTCATTTATTTTACTATAGCAATTTTAATATAGAATAAGTTGTGCTGTATCACAATAAAAATGCATTCTCTGTTATGCTCAAAAAAGATCAACTTAAATAAATTAGCTTTGTTAAAGCTGATGTATGTCACCTTTTCAGTGTTAAAATACTTTCTTCTATCCCAGCTTAATATGCAGAGACAACTATAAGTAAGCTATTCATAGGTTAATTTTCTCAAAAACTGTAAACACTGTGTCTCTGTGGCACTATAAAAATTCCTGTGTTTGTTTTGAGCTGCACGCTCTGACTGTTTAAACAACTGCAGGTGAGGGGTGTATTCAGAAATCTATTTTAAAAACATTGTTTATTTCTGCAATTCCATTCGGTGGCACTAGTGTCGCAGAAATTATATTAGCTTTAAGTTTGATGACATAAACATGTAGGCATCAAATAAATCCATACAGTCTGTGCTTGTCATAATTGCTAATCGTGTTTGTAACATGCAGTCAGAGTCAGCAATTGGAATCGTTGTGATTGTTTGAAGCAGGGCCGTTTTTAGGCATAGGCGAACTAGGTGGGGGAGACACCAAAGAGGACGCATCTGCTATATCACCCGCAAATAGGAATCTCACCTTGGGCTGACACAGTACTGGGTTGAAGGCATTTTTTGTTCATCATTTGTCACTGTGTTTACAGTCACAATAAGTATTGCCCCTTTAAAGTCAACATAATCCTATTTATTTCCTTAAAACACATTCCTTGCCTTATTGTGAATGATTACTTAGTGAACATTATTCCAAAGAAATAGAACGTTTGTCTTGGTGATGTGTCATCAAAATGTAACAACTTGCTCCATCACTGAAACAACTTTACTTTTCAACTGACACCACTAAGCCCTCTTTTTTTCAACCCCTTGCCTCTAATCGCCTGTCGTGCAGACACAACTTTTAATTATCCAATCAGTTTCCAACATGTAAAATCAAGTCCCACCCACATTTGTTTCATTTTTATAGCCGTAAAAAACAAATGAACGAATAATATCAGCACCCCAGTTTGCCTATATGCACCGTTTGACTTCTCAGACACTGTGTGTGCATGTGTGTATATGTGTGTGTGTGTGTGTGTGTGTGTGTGCATTGGATAATCACACTTGATCAGCATGTTTTCACTGTGAGTATACAAGATTTAAACTGTTGTTGTGGTGGTGTGATAGTTTGGCTGCCTGTTTCAGAAAGTATGGATATACGTATGTATATAAAATAAACTTATTCTGTGGTTTAAAAGTCTGTATGAGTAACTGTTGGAGCAGATATAAATTACAGACGCTTGACCAGCGCAGCCTGTGTGGCAGCTTTTTCCTGTGGCAGCTTTTAACTTAACTGGCTGTTGCAGAAATACATATGTGTGATGCTATGTGGGGCCCAGTTATTAATTGTGTGATGTATAGAACTCCTCACTCAAGTTTAACACTTTCTTAGTTAAGGACAATGTCATAAAATAGTTCTGAGGGTTTAGGTGACCTCTTCTGGTATTTGTCCTGGTATCCTAAAGCTGGTTTGGTCCAGCCTTGTTGTAGCCGTGTGGTGGTAGCCACATCTAGTTCCTTCCCCACCAGTGCTTTTGTGAAAGAAATGAAAAAAGTCTTCGTGCCCTGTGCGTTCATGGCCAGACGCTGCGGGCCGCACTGGCCTGCTATTTGATCGGCAACACAGGAGCATCTTACACAACTCTTCCCTGATCTGGCGGTTGAGCAGCCCGTAAAAAAACGGGTTTACTGTGAATGATGAGTACGCTAGCCAAGTTACTGGTACTTCTGCTTCTTCTGAAGTACTATGTGAGAAACCCAGTGACAAATGCAAGTGAAAGGCAAAATAAGGCAGCCAGCAGAGAAGGAACTGTCCCACGATGATGGCCAAAGTAAGCGCCGCTTTCCCTCCAACCAAAGTTCTCTTCTTTCTGCGAGGAACTTGATTTCTGCGGACGCTAGTGCTTGTGGTTATGATTGTAGTCTGGCTGTTGACAGAATCAGACCTACGCTTTGGGTGAGAAGTTGCCATCGTCCAGCTAGGGATTGGCCCCCTTTCCCGGGCGGCCAAGTGGGCAACTTTATAGACATTCGCGTAGACGGCAAGAATGATGGCTGCTGGTACGCAAAAGCAAATGGCGCAGAAAAGGATGGCAAATAGTCGTCGATGTCCGCTGTGGCTCCAATGCAGAGAGCAGTGAGTGGCAGCAATGGAGCTTCGGCTACCGTAATTGGGCCACCCAAAGACAGTAGCAAGCCCAAGCAGAGTAGACGCCACCCAAACCAGTCCCATCATGGCAGCAGCTAAGCAAGGGGTCATCTTAGCCTCATACCGCATGGGATGTACAATGTAGAAGTAGCGTTCCACACTGATTACAGTTACTGTGAATATCGAGGCAGATACTAAAAAGGCATTCAGGAATACGTATAACCTGCATTCGATTACAGAAAAAACGACCCCAGCGAAGAATGGCGAGCCACAGACAATGCCAAGAGGCATGAGCAGGGCGGCACATAACAAATCCACAATGCACAGGTGACAGACTAAACTGAACTTGCGGAGATGGGGCGCTTTTACTACTACTGCTAAAACGCCACTGTTAGCCAAGAGCGCTACCGCATTAAGTGTCACCATGACAACAAGCCCCATCATGTCTTGCAAACGTGACTGCGGGTTGGACATGCTCCCTAATTGCATGCCGGGTGCCAGATGTATGGGGTGGCCATGGCTCAGTGTCTCATTAAGTTGGGTTTCATTAAGCTCTGGTGCTGCAGTAAATTCAGATGTCTCCATTTTTTACAGTGTGGTACACCAAGCAAGAAGCAGAGCCCCGGGCTTCTCCATCTTCCACAAGCTTGAATTGGTTTCTCTTTGGTCTGCAAGTCAAAGGTTAGATCTGTTGAAGAATTAATAGTAAACAAAAAAAATCAGTATAATTACAGCTGAACACATCCTCAGCAATTTCAAGTTTTTGCCACTTATGTTTTGGTCTTTACAAATAAGTGCTGTGGCAGTACCATGATACAGTGATGATATGGTTATACCATGGTACTGTATGATTACCACATTCATATGCCATGGTTTTAGATTAATTTCATGAAACCTGTCAAGATCATGTCCAGGACACATTAAAGAATATACATTGTTACATTTAAATGAGTTCTTGTTCATGTTTTGATTCATGTATATCATTTAGTCATGTCTTCCTGTTTCTGTTTCATGTCATGTGGTTTACTTGTCATGTGACTGACAGGTGACCCTCTTGAGTCACCATGTTTAATAGTCCTGTCTTTTCATTGGTTCGTTTACGAGTCTTGTTATCAGGTCTATTTTATCATTGGTTCTTGTTTAATTTCCTAGTTATCTTGTTATTAGTTCAGTTTTCCCATTGGTTGTCATGTTACACTTGTCAGTGTATTTATAGCCATGCAGTCATGCAGTCAAGTCATTGTTAATAGTTAATTTATGTTTAGTTTATGTTCTGGGTTATATATATATATATATATATATATATATATATACACACACACACATGTTCTGTATATTCTGTTTGGTGTTCACTTTGGACTCACGTCTTTGGATTTGTAAATAAACTGCACTTGGATTCTCAAATCATCGTCCTTGTCCGTTCCTGTCTTCAGCCTGCCTGCTCTATAACGTTACATATATATTAACGAAATTGTACTTAAAGAAAATGATGCATATTTTAGGATCATTAAGGTTTTTTTGCAATACAGCATTAGCACATTTTTTCCAGATTCTATTTATTTTAAGTACTATTATTCAATTTTTTTTTTACACCAAACTTCAACAGCTATATAAAACATATGACACTAAAAAAAAAAGTTCACCTGTTATTGTAATCTCAATCTATTTCTACTCTATAGAACCCATACAAAATGACTCTTGTTGGTAATCTAATTTATAAGGTAAATTTATTCAGATTAAATTACATTTTTGGCTTTTTTACCACTATAAAATACTTTTAATTTTTTTACAGTGAGTGTACCATGATATTTGAATCCTAGGGCGGTCAAACATTTACAATTTTAAATCCAATTAATGACATGCTGATTAATTAATCGCAATTAGTCACATTTATCAATATTAGCTGAGAAAGGCCCCCAAATAAAGATCATTTAATATAAATAATACATAATTAAAAAAATAATATATGGAGTTATATATATGCCACAATTCTGCGTGCACAAAATTATGTTTTGAGCACGTAAGATGATATTTTGAGTGTGCAAGATATTTTGAGCACACAAAAAAGTTCTGTGCGCGCACGATTATATTGTGACTGCACAAAAAGTACTTGCACGTATAAGAATAGAATAGAATATGTTCATTTAGGCAATATTTACAACACTCTATACCTTCATCACACCTGACATAGACCATGAGACAATGGGAGAGGACACACTAAAGTAGGTGGACAAAATAATATATTTAATAAAGAAAATAATATTTCATTTAATAATAACAAGCAGAAGAAGAAGGTTCAGTGGTAGACTGTCATCTGGTCACAGTTACTTTAATAAACTGCTCTCTCAGAATATCCTGTGGGATAGATAGGAGTACAATTAAATTCCCCCAAAACTATACTATGTATTTAGTCTTAAAGAGTTTTACACATGGGAGAGGTTAAATTAATACTGTATAATTTCAGATGAAAGTGGTAGCTAACATGGCCAAGATAGTAGCTATGAACATCTTTTATTTATGTTCCTGTTATTCCATGGAAAATTATATATTGTAATTCAGGATTCACTATTTTCTCTATAGTCACACAGATGCGATGAAAACTTAAACCACGTCTCCCGTTGAAGTCATGCAGCAGCTCTGATCACCGCTTGCACACACATAATAGATAAAACAGGCGATACTCTTTGAATACTTTGTTGTTTTTATTTTATATCTGCTAAGGGAACTGCAAAATTAGTGCAATCCTCTGAGTAGCAGGCTAGCAGCTACAGGTTTGTTTACTCATGGCGGCTGTCTACTCTTCGCGTTTCTCAATGCTTTGTGCGTCATACATGTTTGACCAATCACAGGTTGCAGCTCCTCCCACAGTCCTTATTTTCCCAAAAAGTACCTACCCCAGAGTAGGAGCTAAAAAAGTTCCTCTAAACGAAAACGATGAAAAGTAGTAGTTTAGAGTAGAAGTACCTAAATAGGACTTAAGTTTGTGCAGTGGGAAAGGGCTTGTGGTCCCTCCATTCTGTTGTTCTTCATCCATATGTCAAGATTGCATCCTGACTGGTGTTGCTGCGCTGCCCCTACTGATGTGGTACGGAAAAACACAAAGTTACACGAACTTAAAGCTTGATTTCCGTTAATTTATTTAGTTCATTATTTTTATATAATTAATTGCACTAAATTAACACGTTAAATCCACAGCCCTAATAAATAGTTTTATTTAATTAAAATATGCAATACATATTATTTCATAATTTTTGGCATTTGCTTCTTGTTTTTTAATGAAAAAATATAAGTTCTTCTTATTTAAATTTTTTGGATGAAATTATTTTTTTATTTTTTTATTTTTTTGTTTAGGTTGGAAAATGGCAGGTTTTAGGAAAATACAGGAACATTTTGGAATCAATAGGCTGTTAGTGAAACATTTCCAGTGCGTTTTTGTGATTTGTTGTGGACAGCAGTGTCTAAACACTGAGAGAAATGGGGAGTCTTGATCAGACAGAATAATTCATGGTGCTCTATTCAGGGCGCTCATTGTGTCGGAAACATTTGAAGTAGAGAATAATAAGTGTGCTTGTTTGGCTGCAGCTGTTGGTTTCTCTGTCATTAGCATTAGCGTGAGCTCACTGTCACCTGCACATCACTACAATACAATCACAACACAGACGTCATGATACACATACAATCAAATACATCACACTGATGTTATTTACTGTAGTTACAATGTAATGCTTTTGGGTTGGGAATTTCAGTTTCAAGGAAAATGGCAAAATCAGTTTGTAGCTACTAATATTCTGACCAAATAATTTATCTTTCCATCTGGTAAGACAGAAGTGCAACATGACACCGGGGAATGCTTGCTAATGCTTAATTTTAGCAGGTCATGTGAATACGGCTATCACAAGTCCCATTTGGTATTTATTTGTTAAAAAACATACGGTTAAGAGGTCATTTCTCAACCACTTGATCACTGACATGGAATCGCTCTTGTTGTTTGTGGTATGTACTTCAGTGTAAGTTCACTATCACAGGATAAGTATTGTATTTTATTGTTTATTTCAACATAAATGAGTACTATATTCATACAAATGATTATAATAGCATGTTGATTTTCTGTGTGACAAAGGTGAATTATCAGTATTCCATATGCGTGGACACATACGCACATATGTCTTACTCAAGGTGGCGCTGATGTGTCAGTGATTGACTTGATTTAAATTTAACATTGCTATTTGATGAAGAAGCAACATGGATGTATAGCTAGTTTGAAACATAAACAGTGTGATTTGGCTTCTGTCATTTGAGTGTACTACTGAAATTATATAAGTCGTGAATCTGTTTAGACTCAAAAAGTGCCTGAGAAAATACACATACGTAGCTTATGTGTTTGACAGCCAGTTGCATCTCATGAAAATTCTGTGTGGAAGTAATGAATCTCAAATTCTAGATTTGTTGTATCATCTCTTTGATTATAAATCTGGGCCTTTTGTTGATCCATATGTGATGGATATACGTGCCGGGTATATCTCTAAAGACCATAGTATGTAATACATTTTGCAGAACACCCATACATATAAAGGTTAAGCAAAATCAGTTTGAAATTGAATATGTTGAAAGACACACTTGACCTTCAAGGTCTTTAAACTTTATATTGCTATACATAAGAGACATGTATCTATGTGAAAATGTCCCCACCGGCACCCGTCCCTTTCTGAAACAGTGGCTGAACTCATTAAACCACGTGGCATGCTTTTTTCCCCGGCTGTAATCTCTTGTGCTCAGTTGAGATTGCCAGGACATCTAATAATTAGATGTGCAACATAATCAGATGTTCAGGTTATGAAAGGGGTGTCCTGATTCTGCTTTCACTCTGTACTGTTTATCTTCACAAAAACACTCAAGTAGATCAACCACATCAACATAGACTAAAGCTTCTGCTGCTAATGTTTTTTTCATTATAAAAAAACACAAGTGTGCTCTTAAATAAACTCCAGCTTTTAAAAGATAAAGCAACATACAGCATTTGCATTTAATTCATAAATGACTGAATGGACAATATACATATGTGTATCCATAACTGTACAAAACGCTTCAGTGTACATAATTCTTCAGTGTATATAATCAACTATACTGTAAAACATTTGCCTTTTTAAAGGAATGTTTCATTCCCAAACACTGTGTACTCTAGAAACAATGAGCAAGCATATAAAATGGACTTAAATCAGTTGTCTGAATCAATTTTGAACACAGAATTAATCCCTACTTATGTATTTAAGATTAAATGTGAATTGTCTGCACAGGACTAAAAGCTAAAACCTATAGATTCACTCTTCAGTATATTTTACATTTGTAAAACAAAAATAAATAAAGTCTAAACCTTAACTTTAGTGACATATTTTTTTATGAGTATGCAATAATAGGTTCTTTACAACATAAAACAAATATTAAACTGACAAAATAATCCAATTACATAATTTTACCTGATTTCCACGATGTAATAAGTCTGGTCCAACATCATTTATAGTTTCAAAATCCAGGATCTCCATGGGTCATTTATAAACTGCTGAGTTTTTCCAGAACTCACTCAGTAAGAGCTTGATGGAGTTGTGTTTGGGTCCTCTGGTCTTTGCACTTAAGACTGACTGATGCCACCAGCGGAAGCCATTATAGAGGCAGATGTACATGATGTGCAGCTCAGTCCATTAGTGGAGTCTACTGTATCATCTATAGACACAGCAATTACACTGTGTGTGTGGAGCCAGAGGACTGCAGGTGAATCCAACAGCACAGTACAGGAGAGAGAGAGAGAGAGAGAGAGAGAGAGAGAGAGAGAGAGAGAGAGAGAGAGCCATGACCGGGCAATAACCAAGTAGCATGTACATATCCATAATAAAATACAACACAAAATTAAAATGCCCTATTTTATTAAGTAAAATATGTAGAGCAAAAATAAAGTATAATTTGTGTATATTACGGCTGTCAGTCGGAATTAATCACATGATTTTTCATAGTTAATCATGATTAATCACAGATTTGGAAAGTGATTAAATTTGATTTTAAATACTAATTTTCTGACCAATTAGCTTTCATTCGGTAAGACAGATACGCAACATGACGCCAGGGAATGCTTGCTAATGCTTCATTTTAGCAGGTCATGTGAATACGGCTAACACAAGTCCCAGCTGGTATTGTTTTGTTTAAAAAAAATATGGTTAAGAGGACCTTTCTCCATCACTTGATCACTGACACGGAATCGCTCTTGTTGTTTGTGGTGTGTACTTCAGTGTAAGGTCCCCGGACACTATATAAGTACTTTATTCATACAAATGATTATAATATCATGTTGTATTTTCTGTGTGACAATGGTGAATTATCAGTATTGCATGACACATTCATATATGCACATATGTCTTACTCAAGGTGGTGCTGATGTGTCAGTGATTGACTTTTAAATTTAACATTGCTATTTGATGAAGAAGCAACATGGAAGTATAGCTAGTTTGAAACATAAACAGTGATTTGGTTACTGTCATTTGGGTGTACTACTGAAATTATATAAGTTGTTTAGACTCAAAAAGTGCCTGAGAAAATAGACATACGTAGCTTATGTGTAAATGATGCATTATGTGTAGCTCAATATGTGTTTGACAGCCAGTTGCATCTCATGAAATTTCAGTGTGGAAGTAATGAATCCTGTTCTAGCTTTGCTGTATCATCTCTTTGATTATATTTATATATATATACATATATGCATACACACTATAGGTCAAACTTTTGAAACACTTGACTGAAATGTTTCTCATGATCTTAAAAATATTTTGATCTGAAGGCGTATGCTATTATATGACAAAAATATAATTGTGCCACTATATTAAATTATTTCATTATAAAACTAAAATTGTATTTAAAAAAAAAAGGTTTTTGAAATTGATGACTTGGACCAAATAATAAAGAAAAGCAGCCAATAAGTGCCCAACATAGATGGGAACTCCTTCAATACGGTTTAAAAAGCATCCCATGGTGATACCTCAAGAAGTTGGTTGAGAAAATGTCAAGAGTTCATTTCTGCAAATTTTTGGCAAAGGGAGACTACTTTGAAGATGGTAAAATATAACACAGTTTTGATATATTTTGGATTTTGTTTAGTCTCAACATAATTCCTATAGTTCCATTTATGTAATTCCATAATTTTGATGACTTTACTAATATTCTAAAATGTGAAGAAAAAAAATGTATAATAAAGAATGGGTGTGTTTCAAAACTTTTGATTGGTAGTATATATATATATGCTATATGCACGATACATGCTCTCTCTCTCTCTCTCTCTCTCTCTCTCTCTCTCTCTCTCTCTCTCTCTCTATATATATATGCATAAGTATTGCGCAAAAGTCCTATGCACATAACATTTCTTAAGATGGTTATTTATATCTTCAGCTTTAGTGTGTCAACATAGAAAACATAAGTGTTAGACTCCCAAAAATTACTTTTGCAAATAGAAAAGATTAGAATAGAAGAACAGGGAGCCCTGCAACAGATTACATGGCCTCCACAAAGCCCCTCACTGAACATCGTGTTAGTGTGAGATTACATAAAGAGACAGAAGTAATTGAGACAGCCTAAATAGATAGAAGAACTGTGGCAAATTCTCCAAGAAGCTTGTTGATCCATATGTGATAAAGATTTTTGGCAGATCACCCATACATTTAAAGGTTAAACAAAACATTACCAGAATTTAGAGAACAAAAAAATATAACATTGAAAAGCTGTGAAATAAAAAAGGGGGTTTAGAGTGTGCTTACATATTGTTATTTTTATTATTAGTAATATTATTATTATTAATAATAATAGGTGCGCAAGCTCTGTCATTGCACAGGTAGCAAAATTATTTTTGTCTTCCACAGGCTGAAGCATCAAATTTAAACAGAGAAATAACGACAAGGAAAACAAAATTAAAAGTATAGAAAAATAAGTAATAGTAAGTAGTATTTAAGGTTTAATTTAGAATTGTGTTAAGACAGAAATGTATAAAAGGACCAAAAATATTTTGAGGTAAAGAAAAAATATACAAAAGTTTAACAAAAAAAAATCAATAAGCATGTAGGTGAAGTGTGCTTGGAATGAGTAATATCATCATCATTCTCATAACAACAATAAATATTACAATAAATAAATAGTACAAACACGTATTGACGTCACAAACGCCAGTACACTAAGCGGCGCTGTGGCGCAAACGCACAAGTAAAACATTCATGAAGAAAATTTGCAGGAAGCAGCATGTGTGTGCACATGTGACTGCCAGCTAAACGCAACTAAAGTCAATTCAAGTAGTCCTGAATCGCTTTTGTGATACGTCATGTCAAATTTCTTTTTAAAGAAAAAGACCGTCGCTGCGACGATTAATAAAGGAGACAAACAGCCTGTTTTAAAAAGAAAGGTGAGTTTATAGTTAGTTGATAGCACTTTGTGCAGTATTACTTTTTATATTTTTCGTCTATCTATCTATCTATCTATCTATCTATCTATCTATCTATCTATCTATCTATCTATCTATCTATGAATGAGTAATTCCTATGCTGCTGGGTCTTTTGCATTTTTAGAGTAACACAGATGATGGCAAAGGGAGATCAAATAAGCTCAATAAACGGGCAAATGAAGAAATATCGAGTGACTCAGAAAATGAGAGGTGACTATCTTCTAACATGTGTTTGGTTAGATGAATGCTGCTGCTATATGAATGTGTAGATAAAGAATCACTTTTACTTTTGTCTTTCATCAGTGGTCCTGTACCTATCAAAAGACGGAATGAAAAAAATGAGGATGAAGAGATCGAGGAGACCGTGCAGGAGAAGAAACTTCGGCTGGCAAAACATTACCTGGAGCAGTTGAGAGAAGAAGGTGTGTTAGATGCAACCTCCAAACAGCGTGCACTAAATTTACACCGTTCTTGCTACTTTAAATCAATGTTTTCAAGATATTTACACCAGTCAATACTGTTATTCTGTCTAAATCATTAGCATCAATCACTTATTTAAAAGCTGTACAGTTCCATAACTTGAGTTTTTGTTTGACAACAAAATAAGCTTGACATGTCACTGACTCATGTTTACATTTATGTATTTTGCATAACATTTTTTAAAAGCAACTTACAGCACATACAATGTTTAACTCTGGTCTGAAAGTGTGAATATTTAACCTTGACAACCTCTACCTGTTTAGCTACAATAGGAGCATACAATCTATCTGAAACTATTATTTGCACTTTCACCGATAGAGGAGAAACGAGCTGAGGAAGAATCATTTGAAACGGATCTGGTAGCTGGAAGGCTGCAGGAGGATGTGGTATGTCCACCTGATCCTGTTTGTCAAAGTTGTAGTTTGCTCTTTAATATCTAACTCAAGTAATCACTCACTCTTATTTGTCCATCACAGCTGGAACAGAGGGGAAAGCTGCAAAGACTCATAGCCAAAGAAGTAAGCGATGTTTCCATTACTTCCTGCTTCTACAAATTTATATTGAGCATTATTAATGTCTGTCTTGATGTTAATCTGACCTTGCTTCTGAATGTCATCAGCTTGTAGCTCCAGATCCAGCGGAGATCAGAATGTTAAAAGGACACAAACTGTCAGTCACTTGTCTCGTCATCACCCCAGACGAGAAATACATCTTCTCTGCAAGCAAAGACTGCTCCATTATCAAATGTGAGTCTCTTAAACCAAGTGCTATCTCTCTGCTTTAACATTAACCATTTTCAATTCAGTGGACATTTTGAGTGCTTTGCAGTAAAAAAGAATAATTATAACTATTAAGAACTTTCAGTAGCATAAATTTAGTTGATATGTACAGAAGCTTTTAAATGACTAATGTATATAATTTACAGGGGATGTGGAGAATGGAAAGAAGGTGCACAAAATTGCAGGAGGACGAAAAGGAACCGAAGACAGGCATGTGGGACACACCGCTCATGTCCTGTGTATGGCTATATCATCTGATGGCAAATACCTGGTGAGAACTTGTAGTGAGGGGGTACTGATGCTGTAATGACATCCATAGGCCCTTTCCCACATACAGTACTGGTATTTTCCCTTAGTCACTTTCTAGATGAGAACTCTTACGATGAACGGGACACTTGAGATGACTTTTCCTCTTTTGCATTCCGACTCCTAGAAGTAACCCTCGTAATGACGTAATCTAGTATCGACCATTTTTCTTGTGATGCCATTTGCACGTGTGATTCAATGGCAACAACAAAATCAACACTGACAGAAGATGCCGGGATCTGAGTTTTGTTAGGGCTGTTTTATACGAACTTTGCATCTGAAAACGAAGGCAGCTGCCTAATCGGTTAATGTTTAAACGACAGCATTTTTGGATGAATGGAACTCTCTGAACAGTGTAGAAAGCACTTAATTTCATCCTACCTTCATCCATTCTTATATAGCCTCTGAAGGTCGCATTTTTCAGTTTTCAGTGTGAGAGATGCGGCGAAAGTGCTCTTTAACCACGGAGGACAAGCTGTACTGGAATGTTTAAAACGCACTATAAACTTACTTATAAACAATCTTTTACAATAAAGGCTTTTTTTTTTCTTGATGCAAGTTAAAGGAGCAATATTTAATAGATATCAAGCTTTTAAAATGGGTACTGCAGTCCAAATTCAAAATATTGGAGAGAGTTGTCTCCCCCACCCCCTCCTTCCCAGACTCTAAGCCCACGCGGGTTGCCAGGTTGAGGACACGCAACAGGAATGAGCAAACTGACAAATGCAAGCGATGAGACTTGCACTAAGTTGATCAGCTAATGGATACGTTTGTAATGTTTTTATTGTTTGCAAATAATTTAAGGCAAATAAAGGGAAGGAGGTATTGCCCCAAGTGAAGGAGTTCAAGTACCTCAGGGTCTTGTTCACGAGTGAGGGGACAATGGAGCGGGAGGTTGGCCGGAGAATCGGGGCAGCGGGGGCTGTATTGTACTCGCTCTATCGCACCGTTGTCACGAAAAGAGAGCTGAGTTGGAAGGCAAAGCTCTCAATCTACCGGTCAATTTTTGTTCCTACCCTCACCTATGGTCATGAAGGCTGGGTCATGACCGAAAGAACTAGGTCGCGACTACAAGCGGCCAAAATGGGCTTCCTCTCATCTGGTAAGGATGCCCCCTGGCCGTCTCCCTAGGGAGGTGTTTCAGGCATGTCCAGCTGGGAGGAGGCCTCGGGGAAGACCCAGGATTAGGTGGAGAGATTACATCTCCACACTGGCCTGGGAATGCCTAGGGGTCCCCCAGTCAGAGCTGATTAATGTGGCTCGGGATAGGGAAGTTTGGGGCCCCCTGCTGGAGCAGCTGCCCCTGCGACCCGACTTCGGATAAGCGGTTGAGGATGGATGGATTATAAACCAGCTCATGTGGATGTTTTATAAATCTGTCAATGTTAGCTAGATGTATTGCTGGCTTCCATGGCTGCAGCGCGCTGTTTTGCCCTCCAACTTGTTTCAAATCTGGCAACCCATGACGTTGAAATACTGTTGGGCAGTGGGCAGGATCACGTGGGCAGAAAACACAAACCGAAATTCCGGCCCGGAACGGATATTTCAAAGTAGAATAAACTGGCTTAAGAATTGTTTTCGGAAAAGCCAATATTTCAACTTGGCATGTTTCCTAAATCTCTGATAACATATTATGATAATTTTATGCTTTAATACAGTAACTATATTACATATTGCACCTTTAACCACACAGAAACAGGCACGCAACTTTCATGTAAACTAGATTTTATGAAGGTTTGCTGTACAATAGAGTTCAATTACCCACACTGTATAAACAACTGATTATTTATATTCATCATTCCAGAAAAAAAAATCGATGTTGTAATACAGAAATCACTTTATTTTCTGTATGAAATTACGCAGCAGCTCTCACCTCTCAGACACACACATACATACACACACACCTTTGTGAAATGGATGATCCTCTTTAATACTTTGTTGATTTTATTTTATTACTGATGAGGAAATTGTACAATTAGCACAATCCCCTGAGTAGCAGGCTAGCAGCTAGTGTGTTTACTAATGGCGTTGTGCAGTTCCTCTCCTTTCTCATTGCTTTGTGTGTCATAGGTTTTAACCAATCACAGGCTTCATCACCTCCCACAGTCTGCCCCTATACCTAATCTGGAGTAGGAGCTAAAATGTCCATTAAAATGGCTTAAAAGAAACTATTCTTCCTCAGGTGTGAAAGCAATGAAAAGTACTAGTCCAGGGGAAAAGTACCTAAAACAGGCTTTAGTACCATCAGTGGGAAAGGGCCTCATGTCTTTTTATTTTAATGTTCCTTGAGGTGCACTTATAATATTCAAGTTTTTTTTTTGCACATGCTCATTTTGGAGCTGCTTCTCCTTGAAGACTTGACAGTAAATGCCCACTTTTAAGATTGGCTCTCTGCTCTTGATTTACTTGCTCTCTCCTTGCCATATCACTGCTAGTGAAGTGAAAAGGAAAGTAGGCATTGACGTGTTGTTGCGGAGGTGGTCAGATGCCAATATCTACCCAATTGTCCACAACCAATGGGAAGTAGAGCACAATTCGTTTTGGCAGCTTGGTTTCATCAAATGCTCTTTTTACTGTGAGGAGGAAGTCCTTATTTTTATAGTACAATGACCTCTTATATGTAAAAAAATAAGGAAAATTTGATTGTCATGACACCTTTAACACTGCTAGTGTTTATATGATGTGTAATGTAGAAAGATAGTTGTTTGTTTTTCTTGGGATCTGCAGAAGACACTTCCAGTTAAAAATAACTTTGCTTTAACCTTTACTGCCTACCTTCTCTATTCACTTCATGACATTTATTCTGCTGCTCTCTTTGATGTTGTAGGATAAGAACATTTAGAATTTCAAGTAGTGTTTTAGTAAACATTGTAATTTACAAAGTGTGCTTTCTTTAATTCAATAGGCTACTGGGGACATGAATAAACTCATCATGATTTGGGATGCGGCAACATGTAAACACCTGTACAAGTTCACGGGACACAGAGATGCCGTTTCGGTTAGTAAAAGATTTCTTTTCATTTAGACATACAGTTGTAGGTATAAAATAATAATTACATTTTACTTTAAGTAGGGAAAGTTGTATAACTGATATTTTAAGTGTATTGCAAAAGAAAAAATAATGACTGAAGTTAAAGTTTCAGTTAAAATTACTTTGAGGCAACACACAACATAAATCATGCATATGAAGACTTTAACAGTGTAATGTGTCAAATAGCTTTCTCAGGACAGTGCTAATAAAAACATCCAATGTTTTTTATGATCTTTTTGTTTTTTAGAAATTATACTATATATATGTAAATCTATGTGCAGAATAGTGTATTTTATTATTATTATTATTATTTTTTACACCACCCATTTCCTTTTCTATTATTTTACCATGTGTTATGATTTTGTTATTGAATTCCTACAAACAGCTGTCATAATGCTGTCTCTCCTCAGGGTTTGGCCTTTAGAAGGGGGACCCATGACCTCTACAGTGCATCACACGACCGATCGGTGAAGGTGTGGAACGTGGAGGAGAACGCATACGTAGAAACCTTGTAAGTACACCCTTTGAGATGGTCGTTAGTGTTTAATAGGGAAACGATTGTTCAATGGAGCTGCCATCTGGGTTCCCATGGTCATTAAAAACCATGGAAGTTACTACAATTGTAAAATTCATGGAAAGTTGTGGAAATGTCTGACTGAATATACATCAATAAGCCACACCATTAAAACTACCTGCCTAATGCTGTTCTGAGACTCTGGTTGGTGCTGTTTTGGTGGCACAATGGGGACCTACACAATATTAGGCAGGTGGTTTAAATGTTGTGGCTGATCGGTGTACACTTTCATAGTTATCCTCTGCTTTAAACAATTTAACCGGTTGAATTGGCCATAGTCATGTCCGATTTGTGAACAAATCCTCTTGACTTTCATGAGTTCTTTTCAATTAATTGGTCAAACTGGTTCACAATTCCATCAAAAATATTCATTCAGTCTGAATCAAAATTATTTTACAAACTCATATCCAGTAATAACACAAACCACTGAAAAGACTGTGTAAAAGTCACGGAAATTAATTGGTCAAAAAGTGTGGGAACACTACCATGTATTTTATATGCTACCATTAAGTACCATATAAATAATGAACCTTGGTACTGCCAAAATACTGTTTTTACATTTATTCTTATACAGGCCTCATGATTATACATATCTACATTTGGCTATGCATATTTTCAACTTCTTTACACTGGTTTAATTTTGTGTGTGTGTGTGTTTGTCAGATTTGGCCATCAGGATAAGATCACAGCATTGGACTGTTTGAGCCGTGAGCGGTGTGTGACAGCTGGCGGGCGAGACAGAACAGTCAGAGTTTGGAAAATAGCTGAAGAATCACAGCTTGTGTTTCATGGACACGAGTGAGTATCATGCTAGACTCTCTCCTACATCTCTCCATCCCATGTGGACCTTTAAAGGATGAGAGTTTGTAATCATGACTAGCCTGCCTTCCTTTCTTACATTATGACCTCAAATCTTCCCTTTATTGCAGCAGAAAAGCCTTTAGGATTTGGGTCTAGCTAAGCATCTAGGTTAAAATGAAGTGTGTAATTTCGGTGTAAAACTTATTTACACCTACCTATATGTAATGATGTCTTATGTCTGTCTGAAGGGGCTCCATTGATTGTATCCAGCTTATTAATGAAGAGCACATGGTTACCGGTGGTGATGATGGGTAAGCTTTTATCTCACTTTAGCTTCATTGGCGTAGCAGTCACCCATAAGCGGACCTCGGTCAGAGTCCGGACCCCAACGGTTTTCCTATCTTAACGTTTCTACAGTTTTATTGAGCAGTGCTTCTAAACAGCAGAGCCTGCTCTGTGCGTGTTGCCTCTCTCCTTTGTGATATACACGAGGCGTCGGATGAAGCCTGATTAGGCTACGTAGAGTTCCAGGCTTGGTTATTTTAACAACAGCAGCGGAGACATGGTGAGCAGCAATGTAGATGGAGACTGGCATCTTTTGCTAAAACACTGCAGAAAATTATAATAAAAAATAAGTTTAACTTTCTGCATCTGTCTGATAATGACTTGGATGGTTCAGTTAAAGCAGGTTTGTGACAGGACCAGTTCATGTGTCACCTTTTTAGACTATCGTCTTTATCCATCTAAATTTAGGTTTATTAATCAGCATTTTATCAGCAACAGTTTTTTGTTTTAATTTTGTGAAAATGAATCAGAGATGTTATCAATATAGTAGCCTAAACGTTTGGTAGAAAAGATCCCTCACACCCCACTGTTCTGCCTTTGTCTCTGGGCCAGTGTCCATCTCTGCTTTGAAGTGACTATTTTGCCTTTTTTTTTTTTTTTACAAAGTACAATTGCTGCCATCTGGAAAGTTATAACTTTTCCCCCCAAAAAACCCATAATTTCAAAGCCATACTGACTACTGACACCGTGCAAGTTATTATTATTTTCTTGACTTTTGCTGGGAAGGAAATGTAGAGACCGGACCCCTTGAAACTTTAATTGAAAACCCCTGGTGTAGACCCAACATCTGCTAACTCATGTAGACCTGTAACAAGTATGTCTTGGCCTAATATTTACACAAAAATTTTCAACCAGATGCGCTGATTTTATTCTATTTATGTTTTAGTTCTTAAGGCCCTAATGTTTCTAGCTAAATCGAAGAACAAACTTGTGTGGCATCATTTCAAGCAAAATCTGGTAGTATTTTGGGATTTGCTGCAAAAGCGTGTTAAATTATGTTGTAATAAGATGTTTAATGAGTAAAACACACTTCCCTAACCTATAACTTTAGCCTAAACCTAACCAATAGTATCCTAAAAGATGAATTAGAGGTGAACAAAACAGACATCCTCAACCAACACCTAAACCTAACCTAAACAAATTTATGTTATGTCATTCAAGTTATTTTGTGTTGCTTCTTTGACACTTTTGTCTCATGTGTTAGCTTTTGTGCTTGACTAGTCTCAAGCTGTGTTCTTGCAAGTTCAAAGTCCAACAAACTATCAAGCGAGCTGCTGTGGAAATTAATAACACTTGAAAAAGTGTGTAATTGTAGGTGTGCCTGTCATAGAAACGTTAAAATGTATAGTTTTTCAAGTGATGCGTTAAGATTAAAAGTGTTACAATATCATAACATGGCAGTGTGCAAGTTACAGAGCGAAAAATATTGTTAATTAAGTAATAATCAACCGCTGTACTTGTAATTTGTGTGAAGGTGAATCAAACTTTTTTGTAGCGCCTTTAGCTAAGGTGAAACGTAGAACGTTTATTCTATGAGACTAGGTTGCAAATTGCACAATTGATACTGCATATTAGGGCCGGGTAAAAATAGATTTTTTTCCAAAGCATCGAGATCTTCATTTGAAAAATCTTAATATCGATTATTAAATCCCAAGATCGATCAACACTCTCATATGAGACCAAATTTCATGCTATGTGACTAAAAATGTCTGATTAGCCACTGATTGGTAAATGTTACGATTTTGCGCAGCATATTGGCAATGAAGATCTGCATCCTTTCACTGCGTGTTAAGAGTTAAAGTTTGGTTCCACTCATTCAGTGTATTGCCTAAGGCGAGATCCACGCAATCCAGTTGTCAGTGAATAATTACAAATTTGAATGTCCTTTTTGTTTTTTACAGTCAATTGTTGATCGAAAACAACAAAACAAACATTTCATTCTTATCACGAATAACATGGATGAGGTAAAGAATTGGTTATGTTGTACGTATAGTATTTCACAAATAGTATACTGTTGCTCTACTGTTACGAAGAAGTACTTGACTCTGAGTGTATCAGAGCCTCAAGTTTCGGACTTGACATCCATTGTTTCGCTTTGACTGTTTAGTTTTTAAGATTCTAATAAAAGATGTTACAAGTGTCTAATTTGCATTTACAGCTTAAACGCTATCAACAGCACCAGCGACAAACTGCAGAAAATAATTTTGACTCTGTTCTCAGTTTGTAAATGCAAACAAAATTCATGTGTATAGTAAACTTTTGTTGGAATTATATCGAGTGAAGTAAAAGAACAAAATAAGTGTGGAAAAATTACACGCTGTTTTGAAAGTATAGCCACAAAACTTTAAAACATTTAAAAGTGTTTTAAAAGTTTAGTGTTGGTGTGAGATTAACGTGTTAAGATTTCTTACTAACATCATCAGTGCAAAGTTATGCAGTAGCAAGAAAAAGGATGTGAACCCTTTGGAATTAGCTGGTTTTGTGCAATAATTGGTCATAAAATATGATCTTTACTTCATCAAAGTCATGTGCTTAAGCTAACAACACACAACAATTATAATCTTTGATGTCTTTATTGAACACATCTCATTAAGCATTCACAGTGCTGTGGAAAAAGTGAACTCTTGGGTAACCTCAACCAAGCGTTTGAGGTAGTTGCGGATTAGACTTGCACAATGTTCAGAAGGAATTTTGGACCATTCTTCCTTACAGAACTGCTTCAGCTCAGGCATATTCTTAAGATGTCTGGTGTGAACAGCTCTCTTGAGGTCATTCCATAGCATCTCTTATAGGTTAATGTCTGTACTCTGTCTGGGCCACTCCAGAAGGTGTATTTTCTTTTTTTAATTTTCTTTGTCATTCTGTAGTGGATTTACTTTGATGTTAAGGGCCATTGTCCTGATGCATCATCCAAATTCTACTGATCTTCAGCTTGTGCACAGTAACTCTGTCTTTATCCTGTAGAATATTTTAATAAAATGTATTTTTCCCTCTGATGACAAGTGGTCTCAGTAGCGTTGTGGAGTGTCACTACAATGTTTATGTTGGAAAGCAGCGGCTTCCTTGTTGGTGTCCTGTCATGAACACCATACCTGTTTAATATTTTCTGTATAGTAACTCATGTTAACCATTTCCAATTATTCCTTCAAGTCTTTAGCTGTCACTCTATGGTTCTTTTTGTACCTCATTGAGCATTCTGCAGTGTACCCTTTGAGTCATCTTGGCTAGACAGCCACTTCTAGGGAGAGTAGCCACAGTACTAAATCATCTCCATTTATAGACCATTTATCTAACTGTGGACCGAAGAATAGATGCATTTGAAACCTTTCAAGTTTCATGCAAAGCAGCAATTCTTGATCGTAGGATCTGAGATCTCTTGTTTTTTTTGCGAGGCATGGGCAGCGGATGCTTCTTGTGAATAGCAAAATTAATTTTTATAGTGCTTTTTATAAGTCTGTGTAGCTCAAACCCACACCTCCAATCTGGTTTCATTAATTTGATGCCAGGTTTGCCAACTCCTGACTCGAATTAGCTTTTGTTGACATCATAAGCCTAGGGGTTCACATTTTCCACAGTACTGTGAATATTTAGTGGGTTGTGTTCAATAAATATATATATAAAAATTATAATTGTTTGTGTGTTTGTGCACATTGTGTTTGTCTAGACTTTGATGAAGATGAGATTGCATTTTATGACCAATTAATGCAGAATACCAGCTAATTCCAAAGGGTTCACATACTTTTGTTGTCACTGTATCTAATTTTTCAACTCTTGTCATAACCATGAAAAGAAAAAAAAAATGTTTCTTTAATATATAATTGATTGCATTTCGCTCCTGTTTTGTTTACATAGTTCTGTATCCATTTGGACCGTTAATAAAAAGAAGCCAGTGATCACAGTGAAGCAAGCCCACAGTAGCCATGGCAACACTGGTCTGGAGCAACCCTATTGGGTGTCGTCTGTGGCGGCACTGCACAACTCGGACACAGTGGCTTCAGGTGCCTCAGGTGCACACACAAACTATACATATTTAGACAACAAACCCAATGCACTTTAAACTAAAAACACCCACATACTCTTATTCACCTTTTCAAATAAACACACACTATTACCCTCAAGCACAATATATTACCATAATAATCTCCTCTGTAAACGTACACCTTGTTCACAAAGCTCTCAGGCTTTATTTCCATACGAGATGGCACTCTTAGCACCTGATTATTATCAAGCATTATTGTTGTCCTTCTACAGGCTCGCATAATTCAGCAGTGCAGCTGTGGAAGTGTGGGCAGGGATTCAGAGGCCTAGAGCCCCTATTCAGTATCCCGGTGGTGAGCAATACAAATCCAATAGAGCTCTTTTAGACTGGTTACAGTCACTCAGTGTGAGCTGTGCCATTGTGGCAGGGTACTATTGTGTCTCTGTATAAAGGCGTGTTTGTATAGTACTTCATTTGAAGAAGATGAATAATGTATCAATTCATAATAGATTTTTTTTAATGTGGCAATTGCTCATTGTCAGCATTGATTATGTGCCACTCAAATGTGCATGTATCTCTAACAATGACTGTACGGTAATGTATAATGAATGTTAATGAATGCTTCTCTTGTCTTTGGTTTTTTCCTTTAGACTGGATTTGTAAACAGTCTGAAATTCTCTAATTCTGGAAAATTTCTTGTGGCAGGAGTTGGACAAGAGCACAGGTAAAGTGTTTTTTTTTTTTAAGGTGTAGTGAGAGACCAAAGGAGACCCTTAGAGGACAGGGCAGAAATTAATTTTCTTAAATTGTTTTGCATCCCCTCGCAATACATTTACAATTTTTTTTCTACAGTAACCATAAAATTAGTAGTGAAACCATAGTGATAATACAGGAAAACAGAAACTATGGTAATAAATTTTTTTTGTGGTAAACTGTAGTGAAACCATGTAGGCTTACTACCATTTTAGTTTTTTTTTTTTTTTTTTTTGTGGACACAAATTTTACTATAGTAATACTGTAGTAACTATAAAAAATAATGGTTTTAATACAGTATACTGTATCCGTATATTAACCATGGTTTTACTATAGATTAACCATGGTTAATCTTGTGGTTACAATGGTTTTAAGTATTTGTAAATCTGTCCATACTAACAACTAAATTAACAACTAAAGATATTTGAGCAGAATAGGACATTTCAGACTCAAACATGTTCTTAATATCAGATGAAGATCCACCAGAATACACTATCCTTGAAACATTTTATTGGAGAGTGCTGGATTTATTTCTTTTAGGAAATTATTTTGACAAAGTCAACCCTGAATCAGTTTGAGTTCTTATTGAAAATAAATAAAAAAAATATATATGTATGTATGTATATATGTGTGTGTGTGTGTGTGTGTGTGTGTGTATGTGTGTATATATATATATATATATATATATATATATACATGCATGTATGTTTGTTTGTTACGGTACCAAAATTTCAGTAGTCGGTACCAATACCTGTGAAATTTCACGGTACTCGATACCATTTTCGGTACCAAAGCAAAACACAAAAACAGTTTACTAAACAACACTCTTTTATTAACAAAGTCTACAAAACAATAGCAGCAGAACTAAGAACAGAGCAACACTTTAATTTAAATATATAATTTTTAATTGTAACAAAACTGAACAATGTATGCTTTAAGTATTTTTGAACACTTGTATAAGATTTGCTTCAACTTTTGCAACTTTTACTTTTAAGTTTTTACCAAGTACTAAAAAACCAAAACCTAAATAAACAAGCATACAATAGAATGAATAAAAACAATTTCCAAACTAATGTGCAAAGTGCTCTTATTATTAAAGCTGCATTTTGTCATTTTTCTTCATGATAAGAAATGCATATGGACATATATATAGATATTATGATTAAATAAGTCACAAGTAAGTTCTAATCTAGCTGCATTAAGCGTCCGCACTCAAGGGATGTGTGGCCCTGAGGCAGAGTCTCTCAGCCGTGTGCAGTTTCAATCTCTCCCCCTTAGATCGGGACATTCGCGCAACTCATAGAAGAGGCACCGACCACACAGAAATGCCAGTTTCTGAGATCATAGTTATTAACATGATCTGCTTTTGTATTATTTGAACTTTAATAAAGCTATAACGCATTAAATATAATTGCATTTAAGATGTTACGCGGGATGTTTCCTTTAAAGAGCTCAGTTATTCCACAACGGTACATGCTTCTGAATGTACTTTTTTTTATTTATTTTTTTTATCATTCCCTAATACATTGGGATCTACATAAAATAAACTGTGAAAGTTTAGAGTGCATCTGGACTGATCTGTGTAATTCTTCCTCCATCAGGCGTGAACTGCTGCTCTCGCGCGTCATTGTTACAGTGATTTCATGTTGCGTTAAATGAGATCAAACGACTATTCGACAAGAACATTTTTCTTGTCAATTTTGTATTTTCGACGATGTCGACTAAACGTTTCAGCCCTAATGCAAATGATAATATGCTTTTAAACTCACCTGCTTTATTTGCTAGAATAAATCCGTGTGTCTGTGATGTGTTTCCTCCTTTCGTCAGAAAATTGCGTTTACAAATAAGTTTTTGCTGATCTATGATATTTCCCTTTTCATCAGCCTCAAATCCAAAGAATTTCCAAACCTGGCTTTTTCCACTTTTCATTTCGACATGATTCAGTTGAAGCTCCGCAGCAGCTTTGCTTGTCGTCATAGCTTTTGCTTGTTGTGAGCGTTCGAAAGTTCCCACCTCTGCATGTACATTTACATTTATGCATTTGGCAGACGCTTTTAACCAAAGGGACTTACAGTGCAATTATTACAGGGACAATCCCCCCGGAGCAACCTGGAGTTAAGTGCCTTGCTCAAGGACACAGTGGTGGTGGCCGTTGGGTTAGAACCTGTGACCTTCTGATTAACAGCCCTGTGCTTTAGCCACTACACCACCACCACTCCATAATGTGATCATTAAACCGCAGAAGGATGTACAAATATAACTACTGTATAAATCTACTGTATAAAAAAAGTTAATAATCATAACAATTATATAATATTAAATGGATGTATTATTATTATCATCTATAAGCAATATCACAAACACAAGTGTATCATATCAGCATGTTGTGATTTTCATTAATACGTGAAGCTCTGTTCTGCAGCATTTTTACCAAAAATAAAATGTGTGTATGTAATATATATATTTAAGTAAAGTATAGTTAAGTACTAATATGTATTCTAGAGACTTGAAAATCCCAGAAGGTCAGCAGTTACAGAAATACTCAAACCAGCCCATCTGGCACCAACAATCATGCAACGGTCTGAATCACTGAGATCACATTTTTCCCCATTCCTGATGGTTGATGTGAACATTATATATTTAGTTTTTGTTGGTGAATTAAAATTCAGCAATTTTGTGTACAACTTTTTTGCTTTCATTAAATCATATTATATCATTATTTCAGCCATTACCCACCTACTTTTTTGATAACTAAAAAACCCATATCGTCAACGTACATCAAAATGTTGAGTTTGCAAAGCAGCTCTAAATCATGATGCTTCCTCCACCAATCTTTACCGTTGGGATAATGTTTTCATGTTGGTATTCGATGCCCTTTTACGCCATACATAGTGATGCGTATTCTTACCAAAAAATTCAACCTTGGTTTCATCAGTCCACAAAACATTTTCCCAGTAGTGTTGTGGAGTGTCAAGGTGGTCTTTGGCAAACTTCAGGTGCTAAACAATGTTTTTGTTGGTAAGCAGCGGCTTCCTTCGCAGTGTCCTTCCATGCACATCAAGCCTGTTTAATGTTTTCCATATATTAGACTCATGAACAGAGATGTTAAACAGTTCCAATGATACCTTCAAGTCTTTAGCTGTCATTCTAGGGTTCTTTTTTATTTACCTAATTGACTCTAACCTACACCTCAAATCTCGTTAAATTAATTGGATGCCAGGTTTAACATTTTTAGCCTGTAGATTCAGTTAATTTTCCACAGCACTGTGTTCAATAAAGACATGAAAGATCATAATTGTTTGTGTATTGTTTGCATGGGGAGCGAAGGCTAGCTCGTCTGGTCCGATCCCACAGAAGAGCTACTGTAGCACAAATTGCTGCAAAACTTAATGCTGGCCATGATAGAAAGGTGTCAGAACACAGTGCATCACAGCTGCTGTGTATGGGGCTGCTTGGTCGCAGACCAGTTGGAGTGCCCATGCTGACCCCTGTCCACTGTCGTAAGCGCCTACAATGGGCACGTGAGCTTCAGAACTGGACCATGGAGCAATGGAATAAGGTGGAGTTCAAGTTGACTTGGTCTCCAAATTCCCCAGATCTCAATCCGATTGAGCATCTATGAGATGTGCTGGACCAACAAGTCTGATCCATGGAGGCCCCACCACGTAACTTACAGGACCTAATGGATCCGCTTTCTTGGTGCCAGATACCACAGGACACTTTCAGAGGTCTTGTGGAGTCCATGCCTCTACGGGTCAGAGCTGTTTTGGCGGCACAAGGGCCTACACTATGTTAGGCAGGTGGATTTAATGTTGTGGCTGATCGGTGTATGGCTGTGTCTTGTTTGGAAGGCTGCGTCCTCCGGATGTCGCATTTGTCGGCCACATACTTCATCGAGGCTGTCTCGTTTCAGATAAGCAAGTAGGACACTTCGAATGCAACCTTTCACTGGAATTCAGAGGATGCATGAGGTGTATCCATTGTGGGCACTCACAACCCACAATTCTTTGTTTCAAGGGAATGTCTAATAAAATAACGCCAATTTGCCCGTAAATATGATGTTCAAATGCAAGTAATGTTAATTCCCAAGTTGAAGTACCTCAGTAGATGGGTGCAGAGTATATAATCTGTATAATTATATTAATATATAATTCAAATAAAGTATTAGACTAAAAGTACACCTGTAAAATCTATTTTCTTTTCTCTTTAATCATTCTAACTCCTAAAATTGACCTCTTACATTCCCTTCTTAAGGGAATTTGTTCCATTCTCACTCAAAGCGCTTGTTAAAGAGTGGCGTGATGTCATAGCAACTACGTTCCGTTTCCGTTCGTACAATGACGGCCTTCTCGTTTAAATGAGGACACTCAGTACACTGTATACTGTCGCATCCTTCCAAACGAGACACTGTATTATTATAAATTAACATTAAACCAATAATAATACATGGCATTCAACTATCTAATGCTTTTACTGATGTTGACAAATATTACCTTTGTCAGGTTTTCTAAAATGCTATTTGTTCAAGTGTAGTCTAAAGATTATTCAGCCACAGATTATATAATTGTGCATCTTTGATGTAATTACTGGTAATGTTTTTGTTGCCAAAAAAAACCAAACACCCAATCATATGATTATTCAATAACACTCTGCTACCACTAGATGGCACTAGTGTGGTTGTCAAGAATTGTTCCATTTTTTATGCAATATTTACACACATCTCTTTCTTTGTTCTGTTTTTGTCAGATTGGGCCGATGGTGGAGAATAAAGGAAGCGAAGAACGCACTGTATGTCATTCCACTTAAAAGACAAACAAAAGAGCAAGAAGTTTCTTGCCCTGATAACTAGGACTTGGATTGGATGGAGAACATTGCTTCCTTTTTTTTTTTTTTTTTCTTTGTATGTCAGAGTGTGATGTAAAAGAAAATCTATCTTTGATAAAATTTCAGTTGAATTTATCAGTATTTGGATGAGTCATTTTTCTCCAGAGTGCTATATAATGGTGCGTATTTAGATTTATTTATTAGAGGTACAATCCATAATTTATTTACAAATGAAACCCTGGGGACATTGAAAATCTGGATTTATTAGTTAGAACTGTAAAAGTGTAACTTGTGAGTCAAATAAAGACTTTTATTTATTTTTTTAAAAATTATTTATTTACATATATTACAAGAAAAACACGTATTGGTTCACCAAAGTTCACATTTAAACATTACCGTCTGCATTGTTACCTAATTTTCAAAACTGACCTCAACGATTTTAATGTAATTAAGTTTAAAAAAAAAAGGGCAATACAGAATATTGTTACTTTCCATCTTGCAATGACACCTACCATAAACTATTCCATGAGGACCAAACTTGAGACATGATTTCATCACAACACTAAAAGGACAATAAACCCATCACCGAATGAAGGTTTACTACTTTACTACACTGAACTAAAACAAGAGAAATAGGTTACAGTCTCCCATTTCCTGAGAATACAGCATCTTAAATAATATACCCTGGGGTACATAAAAAATAATCAAATTGTAGTATATTTTGTGTAAGTCATGTTGGCATTGAAGACACTGTTGTTGCATGTGCTGAAACAGTTATTTGAAGCATTCTTATATAATCCCATCCCCAGTGACTCCAATGAAATATAGTTAAATAGACTGAGAACTCTACTGTTAACATTACTTGACACTAGTTAATATCTTTTGTATTGTACAGAAATCTGGGGCGCATATTGCCATTTTAGCTTCCTATCTCTTTAAAACATTCCTTTATTCTATTACCAAGGGTCCGTTCACACCGAACGCGTTATTGCATCTATCTGCGCTGTTTTTAAAATTGCTTTTCTATATAAACGTGCTTGATAAACCTCTGATCGCCTAATCAGTAACGCCTGATTTATAAGACGATGTGTCACGTTAAAAGGACAAATTTATGGCATCTCATGACACCTGCATTCTGTTCCATTCATTAAGCTGCTTTATATCACAAGAACGTGTTTGGTCCGAACGGCCCCTGAGTGTGATTGAATGTAAGCGTAGTACATTGGCACATCGTTTGTCACATTTACAATAGTTCTTGCACTCTCAAAGGTCAAGACTTGATCTTGATCATAAAGAATTGCTTTACTGAGCAATTGAAAGAAAACATGCTTGGTCATTGTAGTGGTGACCCTATTTATATAGATGCCCATTTATTTGAAGGAAATGTTCACCCAAAAATAAAAATGCATCGAGTTAGACTAACATTGGTGGCAGACTAACATTCTGCATAACAGATTTTACCACAAAGGTTTGGGACAACATGAGGGTTACTAAATGATGATAGAATTTTCATTTTTGGGTGAAGTTTCCTATACTTCAATTGAGTATCAAATAAAACACAGGGTAAGTCTAAAAAAATTGCAACTAGCTCTTTAGAAGCTCTAGATTTTGCTTAGTTGATAAAAAATTGGCCCCCGTCTTGCTGGAACGCATGTCTTCACAATGATGATGTAGTAGAATCGACCACCTCTCGTCCATTACACACAGTTGGCACTATAGTTGAGGCTGATGCTGTAAAAAAAAACCAAAAGGTTACCACTTAATCATTTGTTATGATTACTCAAACATTTCTTGCAGCTCCGTTCTAAATAGCAATAATATGCACATCTAGTGATCTAGAAAATGTAGTTCTTCTATTTTCATAACACTCCCAGGTGGGAAAAATCTTAAGCTATTTTCTCTTATTTTGGGTGAGGCAAGTCCCTTAGTTTGAGCTTGTTATTCCAGACCAGGTCCCATTTTTACTTAAGAGATCTGACAACACTGCAACAGGTACTGTATATCTCAGCCTGATCTGAAATTTACATGACCATGGCAACATTTTTGCAAATCAAAATGGCATGCTGTTTACAAGTGAAATGATTGTGTAATCAGATGTATGCAAGGTGAATTTTTAATTTATGTTTTAATGAGTACAATGCACATCCCTAACCTAAGACTTCAGCCTAAACCTAACTAATAGTTTCCTAAATGATAGAGAGGTGAACAAAACAGTCTTTACCCTTAACCAACATGTAAACATTACCGAAAGAGTTTTAAAGGGCAAATTCGACATAAAAAGCATATTTGATCTGAAGCAACCTATTCATTTTGTATCACTTCAATGATACTTCCATTTCACTTTGAGCATCCATGGCTGGTCTTAAACCACGGTCTTCCGAGTCCGTTGACCAACACTGTATCAGGTGAACTACCACGCAAGCTACTTGTATTGTAAAATGTGTAAATGTAGATGGTTCTGTAATACAAGTGTTAAAATGTATTGTTTTTCAAATGATGCATTAGAGTAAAAGCATTTTGCTATAATAACTTAGAAGTGTGTAAGTAATAATTGTGTAAGCAGTAAATTTGTAGCGCTTATAGTGTTCATTTCTAAAGGAAACAGCAGCCAAATATAAAAAGTGACTCATAAAACTCAGTTTGCAATGTGCATCACCACTCTTGGCACAGAGTACTGTAATTTTAAAAAGAACCATTCTTTTATGTTGTTGTAACTGGTAAACATTTAGAAAGGAGACTGCGAAAGGCTGGAACCAGAATGGAAAAATTTAGTTTCTGCTCAGAAGGAACCAAAATGAAAAATATTTAGTTTTTAGACCCTGCTTTAAAAAAATTTAAGTAAAAATGTATTGTAGTGGAGATTATTTATGTGATAGTTCACCAAATTTGATTCCACTCGGCGTTGCATAGTGAAATGTGTCAGCGACCAATTCATAACCCAACGCAAGTATGCGCTGCATTCCCGCAAGCGCCGCTAGAGAGGATTTTCTGTTTTCAGTCAACAACTGTCATGGCGGAGCAGCATTTCGAGGAGAGTCTTGCTGAACAAGTTAGATTATTCAAACATATTTATGACCCCCCCATCCCCTCTTCATTCGAATAAAACAGTGATGGAAAATGCTTGGCAAGAACAGCTGCCTTCAAGAATCAGCTTCCCTATTTTCTGATAACGACACTAATGAGTAAATAGAAACAACTACAGGATCGATTTGTCCAAGCCAGGAAGAAATGGAAAGGCGTCTGCAGTGGAGATGCTGCAAATAGCTATGGATATCCAGTCATTTTGGACATGTTGGGATGGCTTTATGACTTCATAAATCACTGGACCAGAGAGTAAAATTTTCATGATGCCTAAATTGGCCCCCTTGTGGTGTGAGGTTTGTAACTGCCAGAGCAACGCAAAAGCGCACGTAAAGTTTGTACAACAGGGCCATGCGTTGGCCAAGTGCTCGCGTATTTGCGTGAAGTATGTTTCAGCCTTTAGTCTCAATCAACATTCACATTCATTGCATCTTTTTCCAAACAAAGAGATGACTGAAGTTGTCGTTCTGCCTAACATCTCCCTTCATCCCTTCAAGAATTGCAAAATGTAAAACTTTTTAATAAAAATCAATTCAGTTTAATTTGACAATTTATGTAAGAATGGTTTTACGAACGATTTACACAGAGATTTGTCCTTGTGTTTCATGAATGAATTTTACCATAGAACAAGCTTTGGAATGAATGTGGTCTACCTTGCGAGTAGGTGGAACTTGGTGCAGTGGCTGCAGTGGAGAATCGGTTATCTTTGACCCTCAGTGTGGTCACATTTTTCTGCGGCTGGAAAAGGATGATGTGGATCTTGGGGGCAAAGAGGCAGCCGAGCACCACAGAGCCACTTAAACTGACAGAGATGCACATGGTAGTGGTCTGCACCTATACGGGGAATAAACGATTTGAACATGTTCAGACAACTGATAATAGCAAGTGATAACATTGTCATGCAACAATTTAATAGTTAACTAAATTTGTTTCACTTTATCGTAAAACCTTTCTAAAGACTTGTACTTAAAGCTTGACAAAAATAAATTGTGTAAAATGTATGTACTGTATACATTTCTTTAACACATTTTTTTTTATTCTGTTTGTTTTTAATGGATACATAGGAACAGATTGTGAAGGAAAAGCAGTCAACGAGTGTCCATGATGCATGGGAATTCCTTTAAAAAGCTTTACTGTTGGGTACACAACAAAGTTGGTTGAAGAAAATGTTTTTTGTGTCTTACTTTTCTGGGACTTTGAAATATAGTTTCAGTGTGAATCAAAGGTGAAGTCATGTTGTTCTTGCTTCAACCGTTCAACAGACGACGCCATCGCCTCCATCTGGCCCTCACCCACCTAGATAAAAAGGACTCATACGTTCGAATGCTGTTCATAGACTTCAGCTCAGCATTCAACACAATCATTCCTCAACACCTGATTGGAAAGCTGAACCTGCTGGGCCTGGACACCTCCCTCTGCAACTGGATTCTGGACTTCCTGACTGGGAGACCTCTGTCAGTCCGGATCGGGAACAGCATCTCCACCACCACCACACTGTGTGCTCAGTCCACTGCTGTTCACTCTGCTGGCTCACGACAGTGCAGCAATGCATAGCTCAAACCACATCATTAAGTTTGCCGATGACGCGACCGTGGTGGGTCTCATCAGCAAGAACGACGAGTCCGCATACAGAGAGGAGGTGCAGCGGCTAACGGACTGGTGTAGAGCCAACAAACTGTCTCTGAATGTGGACAAAACAAAAGAGATGGTTGTTGACTTTAGGAGAGCACAGAGTGACCACTCTCCGCTGAACATCGACGGCTCCTCTGTGGAGATCGTCAAGAGCACCAAATTCCTTGGTGTTCACCTGGTGGAGAACCTCACCTGGTCCCTCAACACCAGCTCTATTACCAAGAAAGCCCAGCAGCGTCTCTACTTTCTTTGAAGTCTGAGGAAAGCACATCTCCCACCCCCCATCCTCACTACATTCTATAGAGGGACTATTGAGAGCATCCTGAGCAGCTGCATCACTGCCTGGTTTGGGACTTGCACCGTTTTGGACCGTAAAGCCCTGCAGAGGATAGTGAGGACAGCTGAGAAGATCATCGGGGTCTCTCTTCCTTCCATCAAAGACATTTACAAAAAAACACTGCATCCGCAAAGCAACCAGTATTGTGGATGACCCCACACACCCCTCACACAAACTCTTCACCCTCCTGCTGTCTGGCAAGAGGTACCGAAGCATTCACGGCCAGACTGTGTAACAGCTTCTTCCCCCAAGCCAGCAGACTCCTCAATACTCAGAGACTGGTTTGACACAAACACACGCACACACGTGTCCTGAGTTGCACTTTAATTATTGTCCCTTTATACCTGGCTGCTACCTCAAATGCTATGTGCATAGAACACTCATCTCATAGTATGTATAGTTTACAGTATAGTTTACATTTGGCATTTATAGAAACTGTCATCTTTTTGCACTACTGTGTACTGGTCAGCGCTGCACTGTCTCTCATTGTGCCTATTGTCCTGGTAATTTTTAGTAATTTATTGTACTGTCCCGTACTTTTTGCACACATTTGCACGTGCACTTTATATAGGTATGTTATTTAGTCTGTGTAGTCTCATGTGGTTCTGTGTTTGTTCTATCTTGTTTTATGTAGCACCATGGTCCTGGAGGAACGTTGTCTCTTTTCACTGTGTACTGTACTAACCACTTGACTTGACTTCTTATGCTGCCTTCATGTGCTTTCAGAATTATCCTACTTCCAACATTTGAAGTGGTCATTTTGAGTGTCGCGTTCAAGTACTTTGTTGTCAGAAAGAACAGGAAACGTGGACGATGCCAGGTTCATTCATTCATATTTCTTGAGGAACTTTAATTTTGACACGATAATGGAATTTAGGTCAAATACAAGCTATTTTCACGGTGTAAAAATAACATGCATCAAATGTTTGCTGATATACATAGAGTAAATTGATATGACAGAAATGGCAAGCGCTAACAATTAGCTGTATTTAGAAAAAATTTATAATAACCCTTCATTCACTACAGAAACCGTATTGTCCTCCGCCATGTTGAAAGTTTACGTCTCCCTTTTTGGAAACTCAGGTATCAAAATGATCTCAGAGTTCCCCAGTCGTAATTACGACTTGAGGGGTTGTTCATGTGCAACATCCAAGTGGGAAACTCGTAAAGGCAGAATTAGAACTTGCAAGGATGTTGGGCAAATTATGAAATCAATAACTACTGGTCAAACAACAGGCAGAAAAATTATGTCTTGAGGTTGCTATAAGTCATATCCCTCATTCGACCTATAGTTTGTTATGATGCATTGTACAATATAAAAATGCTATGATATCAATCTTAGCCAATGATTTAATAAACAATATATACTGTTTAAAAACATAATAAGGCCTCTGTTTATCTTATATATTTTCTAACTTTTGTAAAATGTTCCAGGCAATAAACGGCCTTGGTAATATTTAAAACAATTTATTATTACATGTACTATTAGTGTTTAGATCTGATAAGATAGCATATTATGTGAGGAACATGGCAAAAAGTGTTTATGAACAGATATTCTGCCGTTTTACTTTGATTTATGTGTAAGGAAATAGTAGATGTTGTTTTAGCATCTCAATTTCTTATTTCACCAGGAAACTGGTAAAAAAGAATTTAGCTAAATCGTAGTTATAGTAATATAATTCTATGAGACCGGGTTGTATTTTTTTGTTTTTACTCACTGCTTCCACAGACAGAGAGCAGCTCAATAAATAAATAAATACAAATCTGCCAATTTTTTCCCCGTCTGGTCAAATAAATCTTTTAAATCTAATTTCTGACACTTAACCTTCAGATGTGGTTCTATCTCCCCTCCATCCAAAGGTTAACTGGCTCACACTACAAAGCACTCCAACACTGATATTGACACCACTATCCTGATCCTGATCCATCCTGGTATTATTATCTCTGGATGAAGTGTGATTGTGTCTGAAAATTGTTTACTCTAGCGATGCAGGAAATGCCTCTCTCTCTCTCAGCCTGGGGGTGTTCTTGATGACCGTGTTTACTGTGTCGCTAATAGAGCTCTGACATCTCTTGCCCAACAGCAATGCAAGTCTCCTGATAAAATGTGATAGGCAGCCCTCATCCCTCAGATAGTGTTTCTATATTGACTAGACACTTGCATCGCTTTGCTGAATGTTTGTGCTGGCACATTGAGTTTGTCTGGTTAAAAGAGCCAGAGGACAACACTAAAAGTAATCTCATGTTTGTTGTTGTAGAAAGCATCAAGTCAGTCTTGAGTTTTATGAGGAAAAAGTAGCAGAATAGGAGAGAAGCATATGTTTGTAAATTGCCACTGTCTGTTGACATTTGTAATAAGCATTAGCAAACATGAGAAATTATGTTTTAACCTTTGGTAATATGAAAATGACTGCATAGTAAAGTGCATGTTACTTTTTATATTTTGCCTTTTGTACATTTCACAAGACAACACTAGATGTAGTGCAGATTAAAGCGTGGAGGTTTGTGGGGTAGCTATCTTCTCTGTGGCATAAAGGCCCCAGTATTGTTCATACGAAACTGAAGAATGAACAGGGTTGACGTTATTATGAATTAAATATGGCAAAACAAATGTTTTTTTTAGTGGTATGTAACAGCTTGCCAGCACAAACTTTCAGGAAAACTTTGTACCTGCTGTTTAATACTTTCATATTTCCATTGGTCCACGTCATCCTTATGTGTGACCTGCAGCTCCACCTACTATGAGGCCAATAACTAATTCCAGTTAAGTTGCTCAGTGAGTTAAGATCAGTCAACATGATCACACCGGCATGCAGAGTTATGAGGGAGCTGGTGCAAATTTACACAATTTAAAATGTCTTAAATTCAGTTTTCCAAAATGTAAGGTCATAAAAGTCTTAAATAGCTTAAATGATACAACAAAAGTCTTAATTTTTATTTAAAAAAGGGTCTTAAATTTGGGGGAGGAAATTCAGGAATCGTGATACGACCTAAAGTGATTATCATACTTCAAAATAATATGATTTAATTAAATAAATGTATGCGCAGCATCCTTCTGAGTGAAAATACGGCTCTGTTGTATATTCTCTTCAAACACACGGGGGCTTGTGAGTGATTTCAGATGTTGCAGAGCAGTTCCCAATCATTAAGCCATATCAGAAATCTATAACAAGCTATCACTGAAGATCAACTGTTGATCATGAAGATATAGTGTTGATGAAAAATGACAATGTTAATTTTTAATTGTTTTTATTGTAATACATTGTAGATTATTGAAGGAGTGTACATTTTATTTCCCTTATCTGTTTGAATGAGCAGCTGGAAGAAGTGAAGCGCAAACATTTCAAAATAAGAGTCCCCTGTGTATTTCGCAGTTAAAGTGCCTTTAAAGTAAAAAGTTCCAGGCTATGAATCAATAAAGTGCATCTGGAATTTAAATACACTTGTAGCCTCTGTCTAGCCCTTTCCATCACAGGAAGAAAAGACTAAGAACATTTAATATAGGCTACTTGTTTAAAAAAAACTATTGGCAGATTAACTGGCTTTCTTTCAACACATTATCAAATCAGCACAATCCAATATCGGTCAACCCTTAATTTGTATTTATTTCTATAATTGTACATAAACCAATTTTAATGTGATATATGTGGAAAACATGTCTGATATATGTGTTTTACTGATAAGCAATGTTACAGCCATGTTGAATGTGTGCCCCTGAATGTTTAAGTAAGGGTCTGTGATTCATTATTTATTTTTAGATTGTGTTGGTTTGTTTTGGTATGGGGATACGGTATTAATTTATTTGTTCAGGTCTTGAAAAAAGTCTCAAATTTGATTTTAAAAACTCTGCAGGAACCCTGTTACATACATCTTTATGATCGTTTGCATTGAGGCACTTTCCGAGAACATGTCATGTGATTTTTTTGGGGGGGGTTTAATTAGTCTACAAAAGGAAACAAATTTACTCTAATACTATTAAGTACCAATTTAACACTCATCTTTGCTGTAGTATCAGTGTCATAATAAGTAAGCCAAAGTCAGCTGGTCGCAAAATAATCCCAGACAAGGTGATCAGGACCCTGTTGTATTTACTGGATGGTTGTTGATATGTACTGTAAATGTGTAGTTAAAGATTCAAAACATAAGTTTTGTTGTAATTAATAGTATTTTATTTTATACAAAATAATTAATTACTAATAATTATTTGTTAAAAAAGTCTGTGTAGAGGGAGTCATGTGACGCCATGCGAGGAGCGGGCATGTAAACGACGAGCTGTGGACTTTGCTAGTTTGTATATATTTTTATGCTATAATCTGGCGAGATTCAATACACCCTGCTAAATATCTGTTCTTTAAAGTCAACATGGCAAAGAATTCAAATTCAAAATTTGCTCTGGAGATATTAAAAGACACTTACGTGCTCAAGCTGAAACCTCTGACAGGCCCGCAGACCAGGGACTCGGTTTGGATGGTGCGGCGGGACACATTCAATGTCACCTGTCCAACATGTCTATGATCCTGACAAAAGTTGTTGCTGACTTAGAGGATCTTGCTGTAATACGTAGAACGATTATGGCTATGGAAACTAAATTCTCTGAGTTGGTTACAAGAATCGGGGACGTCGAGAGACGTATTGATTATCTGGAGTCATCGGAGAAGGAATTAGCTGCTAATCCACTAAGTATCTTTTGCATTGACGGCCAGATTGAGAATGGATACAAAGGATGGCTGTAAAATATCTACATGCCCACAACAAGCGATGTCTTTAATAAAGTTGATGGACTGAGGAAGTCATGATGTGTTTCTTATGTGGCCTCCAAGGAACCGGGACGCCTACTTTGTTTCTATTTGTGCTGTTTCCGCCTAACGGCTGGAGATTGCTTTGTGGAATTTTTTTTGCAGGATTAGCATTGGAAGGATTTAGTCATCTGCTGCACTCATGAACAGCTGGCTCACTGAACACTCGTTTGACTGCCTGAAACTGAACGGCTTGTTTTTTTTTGCTGGTTCTGCTAGCAGCTGGAGCTTGTTTTGTGGAGGAACACACCTTCAAGACATTTTTTGTGAATTAATCTACACCTTCTTTGTACAACAAACTCCAGCTAAAAGGAAGAATAAAAACAAAGTATTTTCTGTTATGTAATTTTGCCTCACAAAATTTGGTATGGTTGGCACTGTTCGTGTGGGGGGTTAATGTGCACGTTTTTCTTTTTCTGTTTGTTTTGTTTGGGGGAAGTTCGGGGTTTGATTGTTGCACTAATGGGGAATGTGGTCTTTATAATCTTGTTTTTGACACAGAATAATTTTTTTTCTCATTTATGAAAATGTCAAATGTTAATACGAGTGGATTATCTTTCACCACCTGGAATGTGAATGGGTTGGGGCATCCCATAAAAAAAGGAAGGTTATTTCTTAAGCATAAGATATATGAAATAGTGTTTCTTCAAGAAATTTGGGAAGATATGGGGTGGGCATGTTTTCTTTAGTGCTGGCTCAAGTAAGAGCAGGGGAGTCATTACATTGATAAGTAAACAGCTTCAATTCAAACGTCTCAAACAGATTAAAGATAAATTAGGAAGAGTCAGTGTTGTTTTAGCAGAAATTCAGGGCAAAGGTTCATTTTGGCTAATATTTACGCACATAACGCTGATAATCAGGGCTTTTTTATAGATCTTGAAGGGATGTTGCATGCAAAATCATCGAAATCCAAAGCACAAGAACTCATTGAGTTGGAAGGGAATATTAAAAGTGCCGAAGCAGAGCTGTAGCGCCGAATGTTGTCTGATGGCCTCAGAGAATTGACCTGATTGAAATAGAGGTTACTATTTTGTCGTGGAAATTGGAGTTTTGGTTATTCAGGGCAAGACATTCATATTTTGAGTCGGGGTACAAAGCATGAAAACATTTGGCTAGATATATAAAGCAGAGAGAGTCTTTTTCTACTATTCCCTCAGTGAAATACCTGCCTACTGGCAAGGCCATAGGGCTTTGCCGCTGAATTTTTTAGATCTTATGCTACAGAACTGGCTCCACATTTGTTAGATGTTTTGTTCTGCCAACAATGGCACAAGCCCAGATCAGTCTGATTCTTAAAAAGGACAAAGATCCAAATGATGTTAAAATATTGTCAAACATTTTGGCTAACCGATTAAGTAAAGTTTTGTCATCTCTTATACATATAGATCAGGTGGGGTTTATTCGGGGCCGCAACTCTTCTGACAACATTAGGTGTTTCAACAAAATCATGTGGTCAGTGGTGAGTGATCAGACTCCGGTCGCTGCCATCTCACTTGACGCCGAAAAGGCCTTTGATTGGGATTATTAAGATTTTGAAAATATGTGGGTTTGGGAATACTTTTATTGGATGGATTAAGTTACTTTATAGACACCCTGTGGTGGCAGTACAAACAAATGGATACATTTCAGATGACTGGATAGGGGCTCCCAGCAGGGTTGCCCTCTTTCCCCATTATTGTTCCGTCTTGCCCTGGAACCAATAGCAGCCGCAATAAGAAAGGAGGATGATTTTCGCTTTACGCAAATTATATTTTATTATTCATCTCTGACCCAACTAGATCTTTGCCTTGCCTCCACAGATTTATTATTTCCTTTTCTAAATTCTCAGAATAGTCAAGTCAAGTCAATTGGGCTAAATCCGAAGCTTTTGCTCTGACAGCATACTGCCCAGTAACAGGTCACCGTTACTGGGCAGTAGTAGCTTCCAGTGGCCGAAACAGGGCATTAAGTATTTGTGTATTTTATTCCCAGCAAATTTGTCTGATTTAGAGTTAATTTTGACCCTTTAATAAAAAGGTTTTCGAGCGATGTGGGCAGGTTGGCTCCATTACATTTAACAATGATTGGGAAGGTTAATGTTATTAAAATTAACCGTATTCCAAAATTCAACTACCTGCTACAGTCACTCTTTATAGATAGCATAGCAAAGTCTTTCATTTGGAATGGAAAGCGTACCAGATTAAATTTCAGTAAACTGCATAGGCCAATTGACAAAGGTGGGCTAGGCGTATCCAAGATTTTGTTTTATTATTATGTGTTCTGTCTCAGACATTTGGATCATTGGTCGCTTTCACCTGAAAGAGCCCCTCCCTGGCTTTGTATTGAACAAAAAGTTATTGGACCTATTTTGCCATTGTAAAGCCTTTCTATCAATCTAACCAGAGAAGTTAAACTACACCCCATTATTTCACATTTGCACTCGGTATGGACAAATGTGTCCAGAGTGTTTAATTCTGATATTTATCTAAATGTTGCCACAAGCTTATGGCTGAACCCTAAACTATGTATTATTAAGTCCCCTTTCTGCTAGTCAGAGTGGATTGTGAGGGGGGATATTACACTCTGTGACCTATATGAGAGTAGTGTGTTGAGATCCTTTGAAAATTTGGTTCAACATTTTGGGATCCCCAGATCTCAGTTCTCTAGATATCTACTGCCGTGCCACTTGCTCTGTACTACTTTCGGGACTAGCATTCGCTCCCCTAAAGTGGCAGATACTATGAGAGTGGTGATTACTGCTTTTGGAAAAGGTCATGAGGCATCAGTGTATTACTCCCTGTTAATTCAGAGTCTGGGGGATGGAACCTCGGCCACTCTCAAGAGATTATGGGAGAAAGATTTAAACTTGGAATTGGAAGAGGGAGAATGTGCTGGAATTCAAAACAATTTCAAGACTGGATCTAGAGACGCGAGGGTGCTCCTTATGCAATTCAAGATTTTACTTCAGTTCTATTGGACAACCTCTAGATTGTATAGGCTTGGTCTTAAAGACACACCCACCTGCTGGCGATGCCAATCAGAGGATGGAGACATAACCCATGTCTTTTGGGGGTGTGTTGAGATTCAGGAGTTTTAGTTGAAGGTTCAGAGTCTGGTGTGACTCTGTGCGATTTATTTGGCACTTGGGGATCATTTTGCCCCAGACTCTGTATCATTATCATTGACATTGAAAATAGACACATAAATAGTTGGGTCTTAACCAGTGTCATGATCACCAGACAGACCATTTTAAGGGGTTGGAGGTCAGCTGGAGCACCCACCGTCAGGAGTGGTGCTCTGAGATAGGAAGGGTGGCGGCCTTTGAGGAGGGGTCATTTAGAAGAATGGGGAAGTAAAATGGGTTTGTGGGGAAATGGGGTGGGTATGTATATCATTTATGGATGGGTGATTATTTTTATTATATTTTATATTTGTTTATTTATTTAAAATTTTAATGTAATTTTATATTATAAATTTTTTTGTGTCTGTGTGTCTATATAATTTGCGACCACAGGGATGTTTTTGGGGTCGGGTTGGGGATTGGGGATTGGGAGGGAGGGGCAACAGTGGGGGTTAAGATTGATTGATTTTGTGTATATATGTTTTGTTTTTCTGTGTTCATTTATGAGAATCAATAAAAATTGTTAATCTGAAAAAAGTCTGTGTAAACAGACCTTTTGCAAGAATCTGTTCTGTTAAAACATGAAATGATCTAATAATTTGGTAACAGGCAGTAAATCCAATAAGAATTTATTTTCTTATGAATTTCCAAATATTTCTTCCTCAAAAGTACTAAAAGAATCATAAAGGAACTGGAATCACTAAGAGGAATTGCAACCGAAATCTGTAAATTCCTTAAGATTCCTATCCTTACTTCAGTATCTAGACTTTGCACTATCGGCATAAAGTCTGGTCCACTTTGCATATTAGTCTGACAAAGAACCGCACATTTAACAGGAATGTTTGACCATCACAGATATTGTACAGTGACCAACTACAGTATGTTTTGTTTTTATGTGCTGTTTGGCTTATCTGAAATTAATGATAACACTATAACAGACTGGCATGCACCTTGTAAGAACAATTTTGTTTCAAGGCAGACTGGTAAAATCCTGTGACCCCTTATTTGCAGAAGTTGTGTAAAGCCATTGAATTAGGGTTTGCCAGATTTAGAAAGTGCTTACGATTTGTGTGTGCAATATGCATCGGTCGGTTGGTGAACAGATTGTAGGTATGCTGTCTGAAGTTGAGACTATATTAGAGATAACTAAAAGTCATAGTCCAAGCAGGCTTATTGTTGTTTAAGTGAAGTTCAAACAAGTGGCTATTTGATTAATTCAATTCTGTCTGAAACTGGATGAAAACTTTGGATGAATACAACTTTTTGTCCGACTTACTCTGTAGTCACTGGCGGTGACATAGAAGATGGGCTGGAAGGCCAACCAGATAATGCAGGTGGTGTACATGGTGAAGCCAATGAACTTGGCCTCGTTGAAGTTCTCCGGACACTTTCTGGTCTTGAAAGCATAGAAGGTGCAGAGTATGATGAGGATGCAGTTGTAGGTGAGGGACACCAGCATACTAGAATCCAGACTGTTGCATTTCAGAGTCACTGCATCTCGTCTATCTGGGCCCACCTCTTTCCTTACCCCTGGTGCCTCAACCAGGAGCCAGACGAGGGCAACCAACAGCTGGGCTGAGATCAGCATGGCGCAGATTGCCACCTGAGAGGCAGGGCTGATGAAGCGTGGTCGCAGGGCACTGTCTCGTGCCCCACCAAATATTCGTGCAATCCTATTCGTCTTCGTCAGCAAAGCCGAATAGCAAACGGCAAAGGACGTCCCGAGGCCAAGACGACGCAGAGCGCACACAAATGTAGAGGGTTTAGCGATGTAAATAAAGGTCATGGCATAACACAGGAGCACACCAAGCAGCAGGATGTATGAAAGTTCTCGACCGCTAGCTTTCACCACCGGAGTGTCATTATTTCGGAAGAAAACCCCAGCCACAGCAATCGTGCAAAGCATTCCCAGACAAGAAATGGTGACCGGTCCCACTGCCCATGCATCTGACCAGTGGATATACTCCTCGGGAAGCTCATAACAACCTGTCAGGTTGGCGAGGGGCCATTCTCCAAAACCACAGTCCACACAGGTAAATTCATCTAGGAGATATTGGTGAGGCTGGCATGGGATACAAATCCAGCAGCACACGTCTCCAGGTTGCATGCTTTTAGCTTCATTGGGTTGACACGGGTCACTGCACTGGGATGTAGGTACGGCTTCACCAACCCAGGGTACCATACTGGTATTGAGCACTAAGCCCTGTGCCCAGTAGCCCACCTTCCTGTACACAAATTTATTCTCCTCTTGGCGATAGTTAAAGATGTTGTAGCGACCCAAGCTGTCACCCAATGAGGTGAACCGCACCACATTCTCAGTGTCGGCAGGTCTGAAAGGTGCTGAAAAGGTAAAAATAAGATGTCTTGTTTAAATGCAGTATAACCAGAGTTAAAAACTTAAGGTACATTTTCTAGCAGCTTGACCAGAAGCCATTGAGTTGCACCTATGACATTAGTTCAAAAGTGATTAAATTCACCCCAAAATGAACTATCAATTAAAATGTTTAATTTTTTACTATTTAGAGTATGTATCTGTAAAAGTAACATTCATATCCAAATGTGGCAACTATAAAAAAAAATGTGTCTTATTCATACTAAAATACAGCATATTGTCCACTCCCAGACTAACTCTGAATATCCTGTCTAAGATTGCATTCACGTTTATAAATGTAATTATATCTGATACTTTCTGTGGAAAGACACAACATGATCTGAATTGGAAGATTGGAGATTTTGATGAATACAAATTATGGGTTAGTTCTAAATTTAGATGGATAATTGAAGATCTTCTTCATAGGACTGAAGGACATGTACTATTGCAAGAATATGTGTTAGTGCAAGAAATGGGACCTTAAAGTTAATTAAAATAATGAAAATTCTATCATTACAATAGTGACTGAGACTTACATGCTTCCTTGCAGGTAACCTGTAAGGTCTCATATGCTTGCCAGTTCTACTCACCATCAAACTTAGTCTTGAGTATAAACTCACGGTAGAACCTCTTCCCATTCACTGGCTTCATGGCATCGCACACTTTCGTGGTGTTGGGGCACACAGCTTGGAGCATGTTGTGCAGGGCGTAGGCCATGGCGTAGACTGCATTCACCACAAACATGATCTTTGATTCTGGCTTGAACAATCCATTCCTCAGGCTATTACTGGCACAGCCGTGTTCGTGTAGGTTACAGCTAAATCTATGCTCCCAGAATTCCCTGAACCATGGGTTGCGTGTGTTTAGCTCAGGTGTGAGCTTGGTAAAATAGTCCTCAAACTCCCGTATGGAGTATGAGGATAGCTCAATTGTGAAGGCCCCATTGGCGGCTTTTTCGCTGCCATGTACAACACTCTCTTGTGCCCCCCATCCATCGCTAGCCACCCAAATGAAAGTAGCATTCATCCGGGTTGCGGCCGAGAGCAGCTCCCTAGCATCCTCGCTTTTGGTGAAGAGGATCACGACTCTGGCATTGGCTTTTTGGTGAAGTGACCGAATTATATTTTCGTAGTTCCCTCGGTTTACCGAGCGGCTGACTTTGACTGAAGTTGCAATGCAGATTTGGCGCACTCTGGCCTCTTTTTGGAAGGCATCGATACCCGTTTCGCCGTAGTCACCTTCTGAGGCTACAGTGGAAACGTAGGTCCAGTTGAAGTAGCGTAGGATCTCAGCAATGGCTTTGGCCTGATAGAAGTCTGGTGGGACAGTTCGGGCGAAATAATCATAACGGGATTTGTCGCTAAGCTTGGCACTAGTAGAAGCATAGCTAATTTGGGGCATCTGGAAGAGTCTAAGGAGGTTTGCCACCTGTACAGAGATATATAAAAATGGCCATTAAGCAATAATACCTTTGTACAACACCATTCGCAACAGTGAACCAAGTAAATTAAACACCATGCACTGAACTAAGGTTTCTAAAAAATTACAAAATTATAAAGCACATGAAAATAGATACTTGTTTGGCCTCTGTTCAGCTTTAGAGTTTATACCATTATCTGAAAGAACCTCGGTTCTCCTGACATGATCACATGGGAATACGACATGTTGCTATCGACTATTCCATTACCCTGACATCGCCCCCTTTCTGCTGAGTTACAAGCGGCATCTCCAATCAGACATTTTTGTATCAATTCAAAAGTTGCACTACTGATAGCACATTGTGTAAGCAGCCAAAGAAACATGGTTTCAGATCACATAGAAACCAGGAAGTTACGGTGTTCTCTTAATCAATGATGAATGCAATTTGGAGGTCGCACTCTCGCCACTGAGCAGAAACAGTATTTTTCGTTTTTTGTACCAGTTCCAGCGTTTCGCTGCCTCCTTTTCCAATTGGTAACCGGTTAAAAAAATGAAAGAACGGTTAACAAGGTTTTTTATTATTATTTTTATAAATGACAGTACTCTATGCTAAGGATGGGTGTTGTATCAGTTGCAGTGTTACCAAATCTATCTCTCAAAAAAAGGGACCTGATCTGGAAAAATATCCTCAAAATAAGGGACTTGCCTCAACTAATATAAGTTATAATTAGAAATGTGGGGGACTTATCAGCATAGAAATCATAACACGCAAAGTATACAGTAAGTAGCCTATATAAAATATCGTCTTTTCAAGAAATGTATTCTAAATATTAAATATATCCCCAAAAATGTCAAATATTTAAAAAAATACATCTTGCCGTGCCTGGGTAGCTCAGTGAGTATTGACGTTGACTATCGCCCCTGGAGTCGTGAGTTTGAATCCAGGGCGTGCTGAGTGGCTCCAGCCAGGTCTCCTAAGCAACTAAATTGGGCCAGTTACTAGCTTAAGTTCAGAGAAGAGCCTCTTTTTTTTGGCAACAGGAAGTGGTATGATTCCGAAAATGTACTGTAATAAACTATTTAGACTGGTTTCATGAAGAAAAAAAAATTTGAAATTCGGAATTAAATTAACCACTTATTAATCGGTTATGTTTTCCCTCCGGATGAATTGAAAGGGACTTTGTTCCCGTTTTTGGTTATGTTCTGCCAAAAATTCAGGTTGTTTTTGGTTTCCCCTCAAACATTCCTGTAAATTTACATGTACAGTAAATTTAGTAGTAGCTTACTAGGAATAGCAGTAAGATACTGTTTTCACAATGTATTATGGGTGGACTTGGACGATTTTAATTGCATGATGACCAGAAACAGAATGATACTGTTATTTTTTTTTTTTTGCGTGTGCATTTTTGAGGGAGACATTTTAGATTTTCTGCCACATTTATTTGCAACTTTACCTGTGATTGTATAATTTCTTAGTTATCTATTACTAAGATTAAAAACATCCAGTGAAGCCACTATTGTTATGCAGATGACAGGCTAGCGTACTTTACTCAGGCAAAGGGGTGAATGAGCAAGGTATGACAGGTACTAGTTACACACACAATCAGTCTGCATTTGCTTCCGTCAAATCACACACGCCATCTGGTAAGTAACCTAAAGTTACACAGTATATAGCATGCACATTTTCCTAAATGTCACCTTAGTAAAAGAAAAGTGGGAGATAAGGAACAACAAAATCAATGACTATTTTTACATTTATGTATCTTGTGGTTACACTTTTAACGACATGCATATTCAAATTGTGGCTGGTTTGAACGCAGTACTTTTAGAGGCATGAAGAGAGGAACATGCTGTACTTCGCTCTTGCCCTTTCTCTAAAAATACTTTTTGTTCTCGAGACTTGAGGGCATCAATAGCTTGATAACAAGAGAGGTTTGCTACTCTTTACATTATGTTTCTCTTGAAGAGGAGTTGTCAGAATGTAGTTCATCTCCTAATGGCTCACTTCGCAGAAAGCCAACAAGGACACATCCTTCAACAAAACGTACGTTTATATTCATATTCATACACAGTATTTATTGTTTTACAGTATGAACAGCTGTTAAGAGTGGAATATGCCTGTCTTCAGAATATCAACAACAACTAGCACTTTCAGCTTTTTATTTATTCGTTTTTAATCTGCAGTTACAGTCAGTCATCTCAAATTGTTATCTTTGCCATTAAATGTCTGCCACTCCAGCTGACATTTAGAAGATGGGTAATCTACCTGTGACCCTGCTTGGTAAGTAGGCTACATCAGATTAGAAAAACGTACAGAATTTTGTTTCACTAAAACAAAGTTCTCAGTTCTTCAAAGGATAGTCAAACATAAAGAAATGAAAATACTGTCATCATTTACTCACAAAACCATATAACTTTCTTTCTAGTGGCTGACAGCATCAGTTATCATTTACTTTTATTGTCTGTTTATCAGTTATCTTGGAAGATGAGAGATGTGTGACATTGTCAGAGCTGGTATAATTTTCCCACTGTCTTGTCTATATCCATCTTTCCTAAGAACATTAATTAAACATTAATCTATTTATTCATTACTTTAAGGTCAAGGCGATATACTTGGGTAATGGATGAAAAAATGGTTGGTCAGCATTGAAGGCCGAATAATCTGCGAGTGTGTGCAGACAACTTTTCTCACTGGACTTGCCAGGAGGAAGCATCCACACTGGAAGTCTTTAGAAGGTGACAAGCTTGCACTTGTTACTTGTTTGTTAAATTGTCATTAATATGTATGATGACTCAAAGGAACTGCGGAACACAAATAATGATATTAGGTGGTGGAGCGTGTCAGCTGCTAATAGCAGGGTTGGTGGTTCGATTCCCGGCCCACACGACTCCACATGCCGAAGTGTCCTTGGGCAAGACACTGAACCCAACGTTGCTCCCAATGGCAGGCTAGCACCTTGCATGGCAGCTCTGCCGACATTGGTGTATGAGTGTGTGTGTGAATGGGTGATTGGGACACAGTGTAAAGCACTTTGGTAACCTCTAAGGTTAAAAAAAAAGTTTATAAGTGCAGACCATTTATAGGTCATTTTATTTGTAGCTCCAAATATCACATAAAGGAAACAAAAGTTTCTAGCATTTAAAAGCATATGACTCCAGTGGTTAAAGGTTTAGTTTACCCAAAAATGAAAATCCTCTCATTATTTACTTATCTTTAAGCCATCCCAGCTTTCCCTCTTCAGTGGAACCGAAGTGAAGATTTTTACAAGATGATTTCCGTTCAGTTTGTCCATACAATGCAAGTAGGTGTGTGCCATCAGACTGCTGGCTGTCTGACAGTCCAAAAGGCATATTTAGGCAGTTTAAAATTAATCCACATGACTCCAGTCGATCAATTAATGTCATCTGTAGCAAACCAATAGGTTGGATAAAAAACAAATCAATAATTGAATTTTTTTTTACTTTAAATTGTTGCTTCTGCCAAGCGCTGTGTTTCTGTTTGAAATGAACCAGTGGGGTCTTAGGTTCATTATTTAGTGTGGGGCACAAACAATCACTTAACAATCACTTAACAATCAAATATTTGACCAATAATTCCAAATTCTGTCCATCATTTTGGCAGATAAATAAGAAGCCAGAAAAACATTTTAACCTAGTGCATCAGTTTTGACTTCCTTCTCTGTCCCTCACATTCCCGCTGTCCATGTGCCCTGTTTATTCCCTGGTATTAATATGCATACATGATGCCACACAAACATCCCTAATGATTTAATCTCAGCACAAAACACCACTAAGACGTGCACATCAACGGCAAAAAGCTCAAGTGACCGTGAAAGTAAACCACAAATAGGCAAATCCTCAAAGGGTGTGCATATGATCTCACTAACTTGAATGAACAGCATAGCATAACAAAACAAATCAAGATTTCAGACTCCCAATATTTTGCAGTAATTGTAGTCTAATACAAAATAATGAATCAACAACACAACACCTCAATGTAATGCAATACAATTCATTGAAATGATGAACGGTGCACTTCAACTAATCCAACCAGCAGCACATTAGAAACTAATTTGCTTTTAAAACTTACCAATGAAGTCTACTCTGCACCCGGTAACTTCCGAGGCAGCTTGACATAAATATGGTCAAAGCTTTTGATTGGCTCTGGGGCAAAGGCAAACTAGACCCTCCAGCCATCATTGAACAGACGTTCTCCAGATCTCTGTTGATTAACATTGAGGATGAAGGGCTAGCCCCACGCATAGCAATGAGAACATTTAAATGGATTTTATGAAACAGACATTGATAATAATAATATTTCTCAAACGAATATTACTTTTTTCATGTATATAAAGTAAAACATGTTTAAGTTGCAGAAAATATATTATTTCTTAATATACATTTATGATGATGTAATGCAATTTGGCACCACCTCTGCCGGGGCTTAGCCCCACTTGCCCCAATGTAGAGACGCTGCTGAAATGAACTAACTATCACGTGACGTTCGTTCCTCTGAAGACAATTCTCTCAAGAATGTGCCATTGCACTTACGTCACCGATGCAAAAACTGCTGGCAGGAAGCGATTATGTAAATTTGTAATTATCTATTTGTTTTATTATTTTAAATGTTATTATTATATATATATTTTTTTATTTCCAATTTCTCCCAAATTTGGAATGCCCAATTCCCAATGCGCTCTAAGTCCTTGTGGTGGCGTAGTGACTCGCCTCAATCCGGGTGGCGGAGGACAAATCTCAGTTGCCTCTGAGTCAATCCGTGCATCTCATCACGTGACTTATAGAGCATGTTACTGCTGAGACATAGCATGTGTGGAGGTTTCACGCTATTCTCCGCGGCATACGCGCACAACTAACCATGCTCCCCACATAGAGAGCGAGAACCTCATTATATCGACCACGACGAGGTTATACCATGTGACTCTACCCTCCCTAGCAACCGGGCCAATTTGGTTGCTTAGGAGACCAGACTGGAGTCACTCAGCATGCCGTTGATTCGAACTTGCGACTCCAAGGGTGGTAGTCAGTGCCTTTATTCGCTGAGCTACCCAGTCCCCTATTGATTTATTTTTTACACAAACCTATCGGTTTGCTTCAGAAGACATTAACTGATCAACTGAAGTTGTGTGGATTACTTTTATGCTGCATAAATATGCCTTTTGGACCTTCAAACAGCCAGCAGCCTGATGGCACCCATTTACTTGTATTGTATGTACAAACTGATCTGAAATGTGCTTATAAAAATCTTCACTTTGGTTCTGCTGAAGAAGGAAACTCATACACGTCTGGGATGGCTTAAAGGTAAGTCAATTATTGTGACATTGGGGGCGTGGTCATGTGTCGGTCTGCGAGAGAGAGAGAGCGGTATGGCTCGTCACCTGGGTCGTCACCTGGGTCAGAGTGGGAGAGAGACACCAGAGCCTGTTCCAGAAGCTATATGTTATACTGTTGACCTGTTTGTGTGTTTGGCCACCGAGAGCCCTTTTTGTTTAAGCTTTGTAAGACACAGACAGAGTAATAAAATACTCACCTTTGACTGTTCGCTGTCTCCTGTCTCCTCCATTGCCCAGGAACGTAGGAACGTGTTACAATTATGAAAGGACTTTTGGGTTAACTATTCCTTTAAAGAAACAGTTCACCCATGACTTTCTTTCTTCCATGGATCAAAAAAGGAGACTTTTTAAAGAACATTCACACAAGCTTTTTCATGTTTGTGAGGAACAGTCCAAAATGTAATATTATTCTCTGAAAATCTTCCCCTCTGTTATTTTTCAGACGATTCAGTGAAATAAATGCTGAGAAGGGGACTAAGGCTGTGTGGAGATAAGTTGTGTCTAACTGGAAAAACAGTGCAAAAAACCCCAAAACAAACAGCGACCGTCAATCCAAAGGTAACTGACGAGGTAGAAGAGCTGAGAGGCTTTAAATGGGACTTTATTTAAAATGGAGCTGAAACTCCCCAACTCCCCAAAATGTGTTTTTTTGTGGGGGGGTGGGTATTGTATCGTGTTGAAGCCTAATTTTTATGTCGATTTGTACGCCATTTTTGTATTTTGGTTTGTTGACAGTGCTCTTATTTTGTAGCAACACAGTGGTTGCATTGATTATTAACTGTATCTGTTTCATCACGTTTTTTTTTTCGAGTCTTTTTCATTGACTTTGTTTCAATTTTGTAATCCACATTGACAAATACAAAATGTAGGGAATAAAATCTTTTTAAAATTGAGATGGGGTGGACTAGTATGTAATTTAACAGCAATAAGCAGCAAAAATACAGTTGTGTACTGTAGCTGTAAAAACAGTATCTTTCTGTTCATTTAAAAAATGGTCTCTCACTGTATTTTTACAGTATGATGCTGGCAACCACAGCTGCCAGTAATTTACTGTTTTTTTACAGGAATTATTTTTACAGTGCTGATTCTCACTCTAAAATGAAACTTAAAATTAAACATTTTGCCCCCAGTGGCAGTGATACATTTATCACTGCCACTGGGGGCAGTGATTCAAATTTCAGTTAGCACTGACCAATTTTAGCTGAAGAAATTTGGACTTACTGTCGACAGTAACCGACAGTACTGAAATTAACCAACAGATACCCTTTTCAAACTTGGTAAAAGCGAGACATAATACAAATATTCATAATCTTTTTTATTTTATTTATTTGTAATGTTTTTGCCTGTAAGAGGGAAAGATACAGATTTTAGGTCTTTCTCAAACAGACCGAATTCTGATCACGGAAGATAGGATAAATGTGCAACCGAAAATAAAATAATGTTAGGCATAGTATAAGTTTACCTCAGGGTATGTCACACCTCAGTAATGTGAATTGGATGCTGATGTTGATTATTTTTCACTGTAAATAGTATATTGTTTGACAAAGAAGAAAGAGAAAATTGAAAAATTTTCTAGCAAGAATGCAATAAATTTAGTTTGTCATAGTTAGGTTTGGTTCATGAAACATGAACAGAATTAATTTCTGTGTCAACATTATAAACTGATGTACTGTAATATCTTGTATTGTTGATGAACTAGGTATTTTAAGAAAGATATTTACTATTTCCATTTTTTTTTTCTTGTAATGACTGGCTGAGTTTTGGTGATGAAAGCCTGAGATGCTCATTACACTGCAAATTATGGTGATAGTAAAGTCACCAGGAATTTGTGAATAATGACAATACATCTGAATTCACAGCAGCACGTGTAGGTGTTTTAGATGCTTAAATAAGCCTTAAAGGAATGTTCCGGCTTCAATACAAGTTAAGCTAAATCGACAGCATATGTGGCTGTGGCAGGGCGGAGGTCGGGACCAGGTGTGTAGTATCACGACCCGGCCCCGCCCTCTGCCCTGCCACATTGGCATAATGTTGATTACCACAAAAATGTATTTCAACTCGTTCCTCCTTTTAAAAAATTTTTAAAAATCGAGGTTACAGTGAGGAACTTACAATGGAAGTTCCTCACTACACCACCACCATTGGTAATGGTGCAAATGTTCAAATTGCAGACTTTGGTATGTAGGCAAATCTGAGCACTTTTTGTGACTGTCGATATCTTTCCTGAAACTCCAGCTGAGACAAATGTTAGAATTCTAAGAAGTAGGAGACTTAAGCGAACATCTCTATTTGCTCTTCATTAAATCTCATTGTTGCTTAGAAGAAACAACCAAGATTGAGATACCAAATATATCCAATTTTTTATTTTATAACATATGGTACATTTGTTAAAAATTTTCGCCCATTGCGTAGGAAAAACAGAGGTCACAACCTATGTTTAAGGCCAATATTTTGGGTAGCATGATTAAAAAAGAATCACTCAATGGCTTAACAAAAATATTTGGCTATAGTGGTTGGTCTCAGCTCTGAGTTGATGGACATTATAGCTCAGGGGCATAGATTCCAGGTTGGATGGGGGGAGTGGTAATCTGCACAATAATAAAAACAAGCAAGTTTCAACACCCAACCAATATTTATACCATTACCAATGGAAACATGTCAATGCTTCACATTGCAATCCCCTCAAAGTTCAAGCCAAATCTATGCCCTTGTTAGAGCTAAAGGGCAGTGTAGTCACATGTCAGTTTCTGACAGGCACGTTTACAGAGCCCAGTGCATTCATGCCTGAGGGAGAGCAGACTAAAAAACAGAGTAAATCTGATTTATTTAGACAAGTGAAATTCTCATCACAGGCACAACACTGGTACGGCATCCGCACCTCTGCTTAATTCTACATTGTTGGGGCCAAACTGGAAACAAAAGTGAGAAAATCTGTGAATAGTGGAACTAAAATAATCATTCATTGTTACAGTGTAATAGAAAAACTTAATGTAGCCAAATATGTGTTTCATGTGGAAATATCTAAATAAATTGTGTTTAGTCTAGTCAAAAATATAATTGAAGAATTGTTATTAATTGGTTTATTACCAATTAACTGTCAAAATTAACGCATTAATGCTTGCGATTAATATAAAACCTTTAATGCGTTAATTTTTCTAAATTGCGATTAACACATTTTACGTTAATAAAGCATAAACCAGCAAAAACACTGGTGGAACTAAGGTGGAACCTTTGCGATGGATTAGTTCTTTCAATTAGTGAAACTCCCACTTAGACTTTGGAAAACGTTTAATTTTTACATGAATTGGTGGTATTTTAGAGCATTTCTATCTTTATACTGTGTTTTTTCTTACCCTAACATTTAAATTCACACAAGATCAAACCCCATCGATCCATTAGAAAATTTGAGTAATTGGTCTAAAGCAGAAATAAGGATTTAAATTATCTGTATTGTTAATAAGTGTGTGCTGTCGAGAAAAAATGATGCAGTTGTCAACACCTCAAAGGTGTCACTGGCTACTGGCTTTCACTTTTAGAGCTCTTCAGCATATGTTGATATTCCATCAACACATTAGTTTTTTGTTTTTCAGATGAAAAAGCCAGCAGGAAGCCAAACCTGTCAGAACGCCACTGAAGCATTTGACAGGGACAACCTGAGATTGACTATAATGTGAGTATTGCTGCCCTAAAGGGTAGCACTCAGGCATTGTAACATGGAAATGTAGACGTCGATGGATTTTTCATTTTAAGAGCAAAACAGACAGAGAGGTTTTTCAGCAAATCTTTTTGGCCGAGATAAAGCTGAACAAACCCCTGAGAACCTTATGCACTGTTTGGGTAATTTTTGTTCATTTAATAAAAATGGTTTCCATTGACTGAGTTGTACGAGACTTAGTGAGACTTCCTCCACCGGCTATCTAAACACACACACACAGGCTTGTTGGACTATATTAATGAGGACTTCTCATAGACTTCCACTGATTTCATATCTGGCTAATTATATTTTCTATTTCCGAACTCTGCCCCTAAACCTAACCATCAAACAAACATGTGCACATTACTAGGTTTGAAGATCGACATCATCTGACCCAAGTCTAATTCTGGCTACAGTGTGACAAAGTTTATGCTAGAATATTTATGTTTGTTGTTTGAAATAAATAACTAATTATTCTGTATTTTCTTTGTAACAGTCAGATTTGACTATGGCAGCATGGTCAGGTTTGACAGCACATTAGAGCATCATTGCAAAATATGACACTTCAAAACAAGTGTTTTAAAAACATGCCTCAGTTTGACAAATATTTTTTTTTTATTTCCAATGCATAACTTGTGATAATATCTTGAAATTACGTTTGTTGCAACATTGGCTAATATACACTCACCTAAAGGATCATTAGGAACACCATACTAATACTGTAATTGACCCCCTTTCGCCTTCAGAACTGCCTTAATTCTACGTGGCATTGATTCAACAAGGTGCTGAAAGCATTCTTTAGAAATGTTGGCCCATATTGATAGGATAGCATCTTGCAGTTGATGGAGATTTGTGGGATGCACATCCAGGGCACGAAGCTCCCGTTCCACCACATCCCAAAGATGCTCTATTGGGTTGAGATCTGGTGACTGTGGGGGCCATTTTAGTACAGTGAACTCATTGTCATGTTCAAGAAACCAATTTGATATGATTCGAGCTTTGTGACATGGTGCATTATCCTGCTGGAAGTGGCCATCAGAGGATGGGTACATGGTGGCCATAAAGGGATGGACATGGTCAGAAACAATGCTCAGGTAGGCCGTGGCATTTAAACGATGCCCAATTGGCACTAAGGGGCCTAAAGTGTGCCAAGAAAACATCCCCACACCATTACACCACCACCACCAGCCTGCACAGTGGTAACAAGGCATGATGGATCCATGTTCTCATTCTGTTTACGTCAAATTCTGACTCTACCATCTGAATGTCTCAACAGAAATCGAGACTCATCAGACCAGGCAACATTTTTCCAGTCTTCAACTGTCCAATTTTGGTGAGCTCTTGCAAATTGTAGCCTCTTTTTCCTATTTGTAGTGGAGATGAGTGGTACCGGTGGGGTCTTCTGCTGTTGTAGCCCATCCGCCTCAAGGTTGTTCGGTGTTATGGCTTCACAAATGCTTTGCTGCATACCTCGGTTGTAACGAGTGGTTATTTCAGGCAAAGTTGCTCTTCTATCAGCTTGAATCAGTCGGCCCATTCTCCTCTGACCTCTAGCATCAACAAGGCATTTTCAGCCCACAGGACTGCCGCGATACCGGATGTTTTTCCCTTTTCACACCATTCTTTGTAAACCCTAGAAATGGTTGTGCGTGAAAATCCCAGTAACTGAGCAGATTGTGAAATACTCAGACCGGCCCGTCTGGCACCAACAACCATGCCACGCTCAAAATTGCTTAAATCACCTTTCTTTCCCATTCTGACATTCAGTTTGGAGTTCAGGAGATTGTCTTGACCAGAACCACACCTCTAAATGCATTGAAGCAACTGCCATGTGATTGGTTGATTAGATAATTGCATTAATGAGAAATTGAACAGGTGTTCCTAATAATCCTTTAGGTGAGTGTAGCTCAGCCAATGAATGCAGCACTGAAGCCATCTATTGGCCATAGTTGTCATTTCATGTAATTGTTATTTTTATTCCAGCAGATGTCGCCAGAGATACATGCAATGCATCACATATTTTGATGTTTTGACAATCTTTCAATTTACTGAAATGAAGGATATTATAGAAGTGAAGATAATGGGATAATTGAGTAATTTTTAGGAAAAAAAAAAAGAAAAGATAAAAACATCTTAAAATCACAAAAGAAATGCATAACTTTTTTTCCTTTTTTACTTTATTTAAGTTGTTGTTTTTTCTTTCATAAAAAAAAACCAAAAACATCTTTATAGTTTTTGGGTCAAATTTGCCCCGAATAGTACAATTGTGTTTCTAAGACGAACAGCGCACAAGGATTAAACTTCAGTGTCTAACTTGTCTTAGGTTTGTGCTGTGGACATGATTAAAAACTCAAATTGTGTGACTTGTTGAGGAGAGGTTTGCTATTACTTTTCATATCCATTAGGCTTACCCAGCAGATGATAAAACACACTAGCAAGACTCTGAACACTTTAACAACCACATAGCAACCACCCAAACCACCCTTGCATTATAGCAGTGAGTTTTGCACAAGATAGCACTACTCAAATTTTCTTCAGAATCAAATCTAGTCCATAATTTATTTCTTGTCATGTCATTCTTGGTTCTAACAAAGGATAATCCAATCTTTAGCAAATCTTCTCTTATTTACAACAGTGAAAGGCTGGTCAAACACAAAACAGTTTTTGTTCTAGCAGTTAGAGAGCTCTGAAAGAATGAAGGATGTTTGACCCTGTCCTGAATGTGAGATGAAACCCAAATAAACAGGGTCAAGTGATGCTCTTTGGCTGCCCAACCTGTTTTCAAGCTTTTCCCACCCTCCTACTAATATAAAAACACCATCTGCTTTTTTCCCAGGACACTTTTTGCAAGTGCGACCGAGCTAAGTGGTGTCATTACTCTACGGTAAGGGCTGGAGTCTTGAAAATCACTAAATATGACAAACAAAGTGACAAACAAAATAAAAACAGACATTCAGATGTCATAGATAGAAAGACAGTCAGTCAGACAGACAGACAGAGAGATAGATTATAATAATATAATTCTGATGATCTTTTATTATGTAGGAATGAAAAGTATGTGTCATTTAATTGGCACTAAATACGCCTTCCTTTGTCTGTTTTTCTCCACTGAAGCTGTTGTTTTGTCATCCCAAAAACACCACATGCAGTTACAACCTATTAACATTTTCTGTGTCTCAGACCACAGCAGAGCTCTCCATATGAGTGTCCTCGACACACACACACACACACACACACACACACACACACACACACACACACACACACACACACACACACACACACACACACACACGTTGTGTTTCCATGTTTTATGGGGACTTTCCATAGACATAATGGTTTTTATACTGTACAAACTTTATATTCTATCCCCTAAACCTAACCCTACCCCTAAACCTAACCCTCACAGAAAACTTTCTGCATTTTTACATTTTCAAAAAACATAATTTAGTATGATTTATAAGCTGTTTTCCTCATGGGGACCGACAAAATGTCCCCACAAGGTCAAAAATTTCAGGTTTTACTATCCTTATGGGGACATTTGGTCCCCACAAAGTGATAAATACACGCTCACACACACACACACACACACACACACACACACACGTACACATGTTTGTTCGGCTATCCTTATGAGGTCTATCCATAGACAAGCATTTTATTCTGTAAAAACTATAGATTCTATCCCCTAACCCTGTCCATATAAAAGAAAACATATAGCATTTTTTATTATAAAAACAACTATTATAGAAAATACATTCTTTCAAATGAGGACATTCCTGGATGTCCCCAAAGGGAGGTTTTGTCCCACACTCACATGCACGCACGCATACACACACAGGCACACAGACACAGACGCGCGCACACACACACACACACACACACACACAGACGCATACGCACGCACACACATACACACACAAACACGTACACATGTTGGTGCGGCTATCCTTATGAGGTCTATCCATAGACATAATGATTTTTATACTGTAAAAACTAAAGATTCTATCCCCTAACCCTACCCAACCCTAAACTTATCCCTCACAAAAAACTATCTGCATTTTTACAGTTTCAAAAGAAACACCGTTTAGTATGTTTTTTAATAGATTTGAATTATGGGGACAATAGAAATGTCCTCATGAACCCCATTTATAGCATAATACCCTTGTCACTACCAGTTAGTAACCTAAAAATTTATCGTAATCGTAAACCACCCAAATACAGATACACTTAAAGGGACAGTTCACCCAAAAATAAAAGTTCACTCTTTGTCAAATAATGACAGAATTTTCATTTTTGGCTGAAATATCCTTTTAACTAACACCCCGATAAGATTCTTCCGATAACTGTTGGCAAACAACTTCACCTTAAAAAGGGTAAAATGGTCTGACAATACTCCACACAGCATCTAAGGATACCATATGTACACATATTTATGCATGTCATTATTATTTCAAATTCTGTGGTCACACACACCCGTTTTGTGCTGCAGAAACATGATAATATATTCTGTCACCTTGTGGGGGTGAGAAAATGCAACAGAGAGGAGAGGAGCATGGTGTGTATTGATTGGTTGGCATAATCAAAGGCATACCTCAATATGTGCCAAACTCTCCAAATGTCACACATACACACACACATCGCAAAAACTGCTCTGCCTCTTTAATTAGCAGAATAATCTGACAGGAAAACATTCAGTTCAGATGGTGAGTGCACCGCTTAAAAAACACCCACAGAAAAGAAATATCACACATGAGATCTATTTAATATCGTAAATGTTCCTTGTAGACAAGCAAAAAGATTAAATAGTGAGCAATGGAAACATTTGCTTACAGAAAAGTGTTACCCAAAAAGGAAAATTCTGTCATCATTTACTTACCTTCATGTGTTCCAAACCCAGATGACTTTCTTTTGTGGAACACAATCGCCATTCATTTTCATTGCATCTTTATTTCCATACAATCAAAGTGAATGGTGACTGAGACTCTGATTCTCATTAAAATCTCCTTTTGTTTTTCACAGTAGACAAAGAGTCATAGGGGTTAAAACAACATGAGGGTGAGTAATTATGACAATATAATTTTTTGGCGTGAACTATTCCCTTTGCACTTCAAGCAGGTATGTTTTTAGTCTGTGAAGTCCATGTGACCAAATTCCCACACCGCCCAGTTTTCTCAAACTTTTTACAAGGATGTTTCTGCTGTGGGAGTTGTTGCAGCATCATCCGCGTGCTCCTCGCTCACATGCCACGTGTTGCTGTTAAAATAAAGCGTGCAGGGTGGGCACGCGAGTTTGGCTCGTGGGGCAAGTCGAGTAGGTGTGATGGATCATAAATATGAATTTCATGGCTAAGTAAATATTTAAAGACTCTGTGCTCAGTGCGCCACCTGCTGACATTGGCCATGTACTGTGTCATGTCTCAGTGGAAACATTTGTGACTAAAACTAATCAGTTTTATGGGTCACTAAATATAATCCTCTGGCTCAAACACTCAACCCATTTATCAAAGTTATTATACAAAATAATTTGTTTGTATACAAATGTTGGCTTGACGGTGTCTTGTCTGAATGGATGGATGGATATGGGTTTTTGCATAACTGATTCTTTGGTCGACACATATCTAGTGGTATATAATTTTGGTGATTATTGAAGCAGGTTTTCAGAGATTTTGTAGTGCATGGTTATGAAGTTGCAGAAATTCCATGCATGTTAAAGACCCAATAAAAAATTAGTGTGAATTCTGGTGCCCCCGAAGTCAGAGGGCCAGAGACAGGGTTTTTAAGGATAATATATAACCACATTTTTCACTGTATTTGGTGCAAAATAAAAATTTACTAACATTATTAATGGACCTCAAGGAAAATAATAAAATTAGGAGAAAAAATGCATGACATGACCCCTCTAAACATTTCACATCAAATTCTTCCAAAACCAAATTATCTCGGCTATATGGTGCAAATTAATTCATTACTCTTACTGTATGTCAACAATTGCCTCATTTGTGTCCATTTTTCTTTATCCTATGGAATGTTTGGAGAAACATCTGAGGCATGATACTTAAATATAACATAACTGAGGACTGCATTAAGTCTCCTGAGCTGTGAAAGTGCTGATTTTCTCTCTCTCTCCCAAGCATGAATGCTTGCCAGGCAATGGTGACAGTAAAAGAATGATCGTTTAATATTGAAATAGTGTAACATAAAATGGGCCACACTTTTCAATATGTTTGCTCTTAATGTTGTGCATTATTTATATGAATTTAAGGATGAGATAATGAAGCTATCAAGGATGAGGTGCGTTATATGAAAAAGAGACTTGTGAAGCCATCCGTGTTTATTCCCTCTCTGGAGACCCGTCACTCACAAAATAAGCGGGATAGTCTGCCAATCTCATCACTGCCACCCACTCTAGAACTGGATATGGATCTGCCTCCTGTAGCCATTACCCACACATTAAGCTTTATACCATCAACCAACGAATGGTAATATGTCAGGCCAGATTCCGTCTCACAATCCAGATGGCAATGGGTTTAAAACAGGTGTGAGAAAAACAGCGAGGACATGCTGCCATGTGTGTTATCTCATTTACATTAATGTTCAGTCGTGTCATGCTTGTTTGGGTCTTCTGCCAACTGCATCTAGGCTGAGCGGGGTGCCCGAAGGCCCCTCTAGGCTCTCCTTCCCCAGTGACGGACAGGTGGCATGGTCTCTGCCAGGCCTTGTCAGGGCCCTGTTGGTCAGATCAGTTGTAGGGGTCGATGCAATGCTGCTCTGAAACCATCAACTGGCTGTCATGTCCTTCTCACATAAGTGAAAGACTCAAATGTTTGTGTGCTATATTGTGTATATTAGTGTATCGGTGTCTTAATATGTTATAAAGGATAATTAAAACACTTTGTTGTATATTTGTTGACTAGCAAAAAATTTTTTTTTCCTGTTTTAGCTACTGCACACAAATTTCATATCAAACATCATATCATACATTTTTATTATTAATTAAAGCTGAAGTATATAACTTTTTCTGTGTTAAAATACTCTAAGTAAGCCATTCCTAGGTTAATTTTACCAACAACTGTAAATTGCTCTGTTTGTTTTACGGGACCCACTTGGAACACCCTACAATGTTACTTTCACTTTGTTTGACCAATGGCAGAAAGGTATTGAAAACAAAGTTTATTTTTGCATTTATGTTTGTTTGCACTTGTGGTCCACTAATGTTAGTAGAAATCTACTAAAGTGTTTTTGTGTCAGAATAATTACATTTTTAGCCATTGTTTCGTTTTTCCATGACTATTTCCCAGCCTGTCTCTGACCCTTAAGGCCCTGATATAATTCTAGCAAAATCGAAGAACTAATGAGTGCAATGTCATCTAGAACAAAATCTGGCCAAGACAAATGTGTTTTTGAGTTCATAAGACAGCTCGCCAGTGCAACCAATGTCTTCTTAAGTGATCTAATCGGTTTTGGGTGAGAACAGACCAAAATGCAAAATAAATTTCACCATAAATCTTGACATCTGCAGTCTCCTTGGCGATCATGATTTTCAGCTCAATTACCCTTTTTAGCGCCATGTGGAGCTCTGCTCATGCTTATTGCACTAGGAAGTCTAATCATGATTGTGCCTAGAGACTTCAATGACAAGATGTACAGTAAAAAATTGGTTACATTTTGGTATGTTCTGAACTGAAACTTATTTGATCACTTCAGAATACATGGGTTAAACCACTGGAGTCTTATGGATAACTTTTATGCTGCTTTATGTGCTTTTTGGAGCTTCAAAGTTTTGGTCTCCATTCACTTGTATTGTAAGGACCTACAGAGCTGAGATATTCTTTTAAAAATCTTTGTTTGTGTTCAGCAGAAGAAATAAAATCATACACCTGGGATGGCATGAGGGTACGTAATTAATGAGAGAATTTTATTTTTGGGTGAACTATCCCTTTAAGTGCCCATTCACTCTGGTTTTTGATATTCAAATGTAACATTCATTCAAATGAATGTAATGTTCATATTTTGCTTAATTCATGAGTTTTGCAGGCAAAAGCTATTCACATGTCTGCCCAAAGTGAGATAGGCCTATAATCATCATGTTTTGTCTGGATTCTACTCATTTATGCCTGTCTGACACCCTGTTATACACCTATCTTTGCAGTAGTTTCAGTGTCAACATGAAATACAATTACAGAGGGTTACTGGAGCATACAGTATTACGGCCATGTTTAGCATGTTAGCACATTAGCGCCATGAATGCAGAATGTAAACATGACAAACTACACATTATCTACTGAATATAATGTATTTTACTAACAGCATCTTTGGTTAAAACAGCATCTTTTACCAATCACATTTGAATTATACTCATAAAGTGAGGCATGTAATCATTGATTACACATTTCAAAGGTGCATTTTTCTGTGAGTACATCGCAGCCTTCACAATTAGACGGTTTTTTTTGCGGCTGTACCTTTACAAAACACCCTCTTCGCATGTGAAATGAGTAGCAATAGTTTGATGTGTTCACACTAGGGCTGGGCGATATGCAAGAAATACTTTCACAATATTTGTATTTTTTTAAAAATATCACGATATCTGATTACATTATCAACCTCCCAGCCGAGGGATCGTGATATTGATTACTGATTGATTATTGGTTGTGCTTTAAAAAAATTATTTATTTATTGAAACACAAAAAACATAATCTGAAGATATTTCTAACTTCAAATTGATTGCTTTTGTCTGTTCTTCCAAGGAAAGAGAAGGCTCACACATGAATGTCCATAGAAAAAAATCTTTCAGGAGATTTATTAAGAGGCCAAAAAGTGCAAAAAGTTCCCAGAGCAGAAACAAAACGTTTTCGATTTATATCATCCTCAGTGTCCCTGTCTGTTCTGAAAAATATAATAAAGTGTGTTTCTCCAAGCGTGTCTTTGTGTCTAACGGCATTTCTTGTCATGTGTCATTCTTAGATGCCCTACAGTCAGCCGGCCACAGTGCCGGGAAGATAAGCAAAATTACCCACCATGTGTTTGATATTTTATACCCGCATAGTGCTTATTTCATACCCTGGGCTACTATTTAATATATTTGGTGAATTCCCAGCTCCACGGTTTTGTAATTTTCTGATATTGTTGATTGACATTTATTCATGATATTTTGAAGGACATGCAGTGCAGCAGGTGCTACACACAGCCAGGAAAACCACAAGATTTGGTGAACGTTCTCAAACCTTACTCTTATCATTAGTTCTTCAAGTGAATGTGGGTAGTCAATGTGTTACTGTTGTCATCTGTCTGACATCCATAAACTGAACAAGTTCGGAACAAGATTTTTATTCAGTATAGTTTTTATAAATGCTATTTTTGGAGGGAAAAGTCCAGATTTTTTATTTATTTTTTACAATGTTTAGAACACTTTTTATCTCAAAGGATTGAAAAATATTATTCTTTATGGTCCGACTCTTTTAAGAATGGTGACAAAATGTTCAAAACAGCCTTTGGCAACCATCGCACTAGTTCTGAAATTGGGTTTTATAGCTAATGCTACATTAGTACAAGCTAGAAGCTGCCTTATATTAGACAGGATGTCCTGTAATTTGGCTGAAATGAAAGCGTCGGGCTGTGCATTATCCCATATTTAAGCAGTGAAACAGTCTCCTCTCCCGACTAACCATGAAATGATCAGGGGTGCAACACCCTGGTCGATTGTCCATTACAGCTGGAAACAGATTTATTAATCTTTCAAATTCGCAGCTTGTGTAAATCTGGACTATTTTCACTGTTCTCAGATTTAAATAGCATTATTGTAAAACTATATCTTGTACGCCTAATGATCTAAGTATTCGGGTGTAACAGTATGCTGACTTTGTTCTGTTTTTGATTGTTATTTCAGTCAGTATTATTGTAGTAGTTTGATGGCGCTTCACATAAATTGGGACATATAGCTATTAGTGATTGTCTGGACTGAGTGCTTTCAGGTGATTTTGCAAATCACTTGCATGTTTTTATTCTTTTATTCTTAGAAACAACAGTTCCACGAGTGTTGTTGGGGGGTGTTTGCCAATCATAGCACAGTGGGTGCCTATATTGAAGTCTTAAAGGGGACAGCACAAAAAACTGAGTGTTTCAGACAGAGGGCCAGAGACAGGGTGGGAAAAGGTAATTTAATACTATATTATGACTAGTTTACTAACATTATAAGTGAACCTCAAGGAAAACATGTCATGATCCCTTTATGTTTTACCATGTATGACTAACGATTCAGCAGGTATGTACCATGTAAGTATTCTAGTCCCTGCTTGATTGAGGTGGTCACAATGGTTTTTGAAACCTTTTAGATGGTTTGTTGCTGACTGAGAATGGACAGCTTTAACCAGCATGGCCAAAATTATCTACCTGCTCAAAAACATCTAGTAGTCCAGCTATCTACACCAGTTTGGACCAACTAAAACCATGTTAAATCAGCTACCACCTTAAGGCTTGGATTTTCCAAAGTGTATTCCAATTTGAGATGTTTTTAGAAACATGCTTTAGATAGATAGATAGATAGATGGATGGATGGATGGATGGATGGATGGAAATCTATCTCACCTGTATGGACACATCACTGTATGATCCTCCAATCACCCCAGAAATGGCCAGAGGCAACTCGTCCGGCACAGGATTTGACCCATCTGGACAGATGAACCCCGGCTGATGTACTTTAGTGAGAGAAGCTCTCACAAATTCCAGCGACTGCTCAAGCGCATATGTGTCTTTAGAGCAAGTGTCCAGTATGTGGGCTCCCAGCTTCAAGCCAGGCAGAATGCGGTTGTCCTGGTTAATCTCGTCCAGTGCCAGCAACATGGCCTCCAGCCTCTGGATCCCACGTTCTTCGTTTATCTTTCCACAGTCCTCCATCCCATCACCCTTCTCGTGCACTGGAAATAGCCCTCCAATCACCAGGTCTCCATCTATGATGATCTCCCGCTTTGAGCCGGCCAGAGTTGGGGGGTACCTAGGGCTTGTTTGGGCCAGGGGGATTAACAGAATCAGGAACCAAACTGACGTAGAGGCCAGGGCGAGAGGCCCTGCCAGAACTCCAGCCATGTCAGGGTTTATGAGAGTTGAAGAGCCCTTGTAGCTACCCTGTGTGGTTTACTTGGTAGAAATATTTGCTGTTGGTTGGGGACACATCTCGGTATCTTCTCTGCACCTGAAAAATAGATGTGAATACCCCTGACTCTTAAATTGATTTTAGAGCTCAGCACAAAACAAAATAGAAATAAAACATTGTTTTCAATGATTAATACATCAGATAATAGCCTGGACTGGACATACAAAGCACCGAGTCACATATTACATAAATTTAACTTGCATAAGGCCTTGCGGTTGCATTGAGGAGGTGGGCAGGTCTAGATACAGTATAGCAATTCAGCCTGACTGAACTCTACATCTGAGAGGTGAGGCCATGTTTTCTAGCTTCATTAATTCCGATACATCAATAACTCTCTGTGACTGAATATATAATATTCTCGAGGTGTCAAAGGTGATGGATATCATCTTTTGGCTTATGAAAAATTACAACCTAAGGGAATAGAAAAAGGAAGGTGAAACGACAAATAAATGTAGCTGATAGAGGAGACTTTCTCAACTATATAACGCACAGGCTGGAAAAGCTTTCATCTCAGTTGAGTAATTCCAGACTATCTCCTCCTCTTGTCAAGAACACAGTTGGTGTGATATTTATGTGAACATTATTATATAAGCTTTCATTCATTACCCATCCTTACATTCTTTAGATGATATACAGTATGTGCTTTAAGAGCATTTATACACTGGTGGGCCCACTTCTCTTTTACTTTTCTCGTAGCAGTTTTTTTAATTTGTTTTATTAATTATATCTTTAGAAATGACTGGATGTAACAGGTTCTGTGAGGGCCCAACTCTTCCGATATATCTTGAATTTCCTGTCTCTCCTGGGACTTACATTCTCTGAGCACATTATTAGTTACACCTGTACACCTACTTATTCATGCAATTATCTAATCAGCCAATAGTGTGGCACAAGTTACATTTGTAAAATCATGCATATATGTGTCAGGAGCTACAGTTAATGTTCACTTCAACTATCAGAATGGGGGAAAAATGTGATGTCAGTCGTTTCGACCGTGGCATGATTCTCGGTGCTAGACAGGGTGGTTTGAATATTTCTGTAACTGATCTCCTGGGATTTTCACACCCAACAGTCTCTAGAGCCAAAAACAAAAAAACATCCAGTGAGCGGCAGTTCTGTGGACAGAAACGCCTTGTTGATGATAGATGTCCGCAGAGAATGGCCAGACTGGTTCAAGCTGACTGAAAGGCTACTGTAACTCAGATAACCACTCTGTATCTCAGAATGCACAAAATGTCGAACCTTGAGACGAATGGGCCACAACAGCAGATGACCAAGTCGAGCACTTTATTAGGACTATAGTGTTCCTAATAAAGTGCTCAGTGTATGATTTATTTTGTGAAACAAAATATGAAATGATCTTTTTCTGTATACACCAGGGAAAGTGCAGTCCACAAGTTTCATTGTCTCTTATTTTTTCATAATTATTTCCAAACATCAAAAATACTAAAAAAAAACTAGATGTTTACATTATCTGAAGAAAATATGTGAGTGGTGCTTGACTGTATAAAACTCAACCTGGTCTCATAGAATCACATTACTATACCTAAATTTTTGCACCTACATTGCCTGAAGCTCCTGACCTGTATCTGCATGATTTTATGCACTGCACTTCTGCCATACCATTGGCTGATTAGATAATTTCACGAATAAGTCAGTGTACAGGTGTTCCTAATAAAATGCTCAGTGCGTGTATATGGCTCGGGTCCATCCTTCAATGTAACTATATGGAATTTTCTTGCCCATTGAATCTACATTTATTATTATCACTTAAAAAGTGAAAGCCACACAATTAAGGTTTAATATGTGTCTGCACTGCAAAATTTGGTTTCATGCCAAATTTGGATTTGGAGTCAAATTAGGAGCAATAGTAATAGTGATGCTTGCGCCTCTCATTACAAAATCTAAAATACTATATGCTTTCCTTGAAGTGGTGTGATTTTTTCCCTCTAAGCTTATCAATTTTACTGTTTGTATTATATTTTTTTCTGTAAACAGCCTGTTTATCATCTTCTAGTACCATATAGTGACAATATTAAGGTATAAATTGCACTGGAAAACACAGGGTCATTAATGATATATAGTATAAATGAAAAATATTAACATTGTACCATGTTATTGCCTGAGATATTCTGATGAATGAGATCATTTGAATTTTAGAATGTAATCTTCTCTTTAGACACCAAAACAGATGCCTCTGAGCACTGGGAAGCTGCACTTCTAAGTTTTCAAAAATGCCATATGCGATTTAATTTTAGATAAAGCACTTCTGTACCTTATGTTTCCCCTCCTGTACCCTCCCTTGCTGGCATAATGAGGCAACATCTTCACGTTTATTAGGGCTCTCTTCCTTATCTTCTGTTACCATGGAAACAAGAAAAAGTCGGTGGATTGGGGTGGTAAGGTGGTGTGATAAAGATGTATACATGCATGCATTACAATTAATGTAAGATCTGTTATCATATGGTGGTTAAAATAAATGAGAGGATTATAACAAGTCGACAAAGTCGTGAGTTGATGAAACATTGTAAAATTCCATTGTTCAAATCCTGACCACAATATTCCTTAGAGTCAAGATCATAGACATTGAAACTGAGATAAAGAGAACATGTGATCACATTAATGATCTTAAAGATCTATTATAGCTGTTTTCCTGTTTTCACCATCGGGCTGAACAGTTCTCGTTGCGAAACTGTGCCTTTGGTGCTGATCCGGGCCAGTTGGCATAGTTATGGTTTCTTTTACACTAAGGTGCTTGAATGTATGTAACAAATTTGTCAATTGCCAATGGCAGGAGAGGTACATTGGTGCGAGTGTGCTATGGAGGATGATCGCATATTCTACTTATATTTTTTTTCTTCGCTAAGCACAGGAAAGACCTGTCCCATGTCACAAAAAGGAAAGCAAAGAGAAAAGGCGAGAGGTTTACAGTACCATCATTTGCTCAGGAGTTGTGCATGTCACCAGACACAAACACACAGAAATTTAAAAGAGCCCAGACTACCTAAAATTACATTTATTGACAAAATATTATAAAACTCATATAATGATATATTATTTGAGTTTTAATGAGCTAGCTAGCGTAATCTACCTCCCTGATTAAAAAGGGGTGTAGAAAAATAGTAAAACCATCATAATAAAATAATGAAGATACACCAAACATATGCTATTTTTTATTTAATTTTATTAACCTCACATTAGCAAATTTTGCCAGCTACCTAAAAACAAATGAGTTACCTTGGTGTTGGCAAATTGGCATTGGCGATTTGCCTCGCATACTAAAGCCATTCCACCAGCACAGTTGAGCACAGTTAAGCACGGTTAGCTAACCGGGCTAAGAACGGTTTGTAATGGTGCCGTGCCGACCCATGCTCAAGTGGAAATGCTACTGAAACCGTTCCACACCGTGCTCAGAACTGTTCACTGTAAAAAAAAATCTGTAACATTTATGGAAAAATACCTGCAGCTGTGGTTGCCTGAAATGTACCATAAAAAAACATGGTGACCATATTTCAGGCTTTAAGAGATGTAATTTAGATGCCTGTATATTTTATGGTTCACTACCGTTTATGTAATGAAATTATGTAATTACATCGCTGTCCTTTTCTGTATATCGCGGCGCTGTTTTGTGGTCAGTTCTGCATAGCGCGGCGGCTCATTTTAGTTTATCGCGTCCCATTTGGCCCGTTTCGCGGCTGACCCTCCGGCCCGCTCGATTCTCCCAATGGCCAGTCCGCCCCCTGATCGGCCCCAAAGTGAGTCGGCCCACTGGGAAAATGCCCGGTATGCAAGATTACCAGTCCAGCCCTGATTCCCATAAAATATAGTTAAATGTGATGGGTCACTCAGGGACATTTGTTAAAAACTAAAGTTTGCCTAAAAACGTACATGTATTCTCTTGTTAAATATAATATTCATTTTTACAACTAATTATACAATAAAATTAAACTTTTTACATCTAAATGTTTTTTATAATATTTTACTGTAAAATTACATATATATATATATATTTGAAATATATTATCACTTTTAACTGTATTTGTTAAGGTAACTACCCTTTAAATAACTGAAGTTTTTTTACTGAAGCATTTTTACATTCTTTTACCATTAAAATTATGGATTTCTTTTTTACAGTCTTAATGTAAATTCTGCTCATTTCTACTTGATCTAACTCTTTAAGCCAATTCTTTTGTTGGTGCAACCTAATTTAGTCAAGTTGATTTAGTTTTGTTGAATACATTTTTTACATAAATAAAACCGGTTCATTTAGATGTTACCACATTAAGCAAATTTTTTAGGTTACCTGACAAAACATTTTTACTAGACATGTGTGATATATTCACTTTTCCAGAATACATGCCTTTGATTGACAAAAAGGCAAAAAAAAATCTCTCATCATTTACTCACCCTCATGCCATCCCAGATGTGCATGACTTTCTTTCTTTTGCAGAACACAAACAAAGATTTTTAAAATAACATTTCATCTCTGTAGGTCCATACAAGTGAATGGTGACCAAAACTTTAAAACTCCAAAAAACACATAAAGGCTGCATAAAAGTAATCCATAAGACTCCAGTGGTTTAATCCATGCCTTCTGAAATGATCCAATCGGTTTTGGGTAGAATAGAACAAAATGTTCAACATTTCTACTATAAACCTTGACATCAGTAGCCTCCTTGGCGATCATGATTTCAAGCTCGATTACACTTCCTACCACCATCTAGCGCTCCGTGCAAGTGTCAAGTGCTAGGAAGTGTATTTGAGCTTGAAATCATGATCGTGCCTAGAGACTGCAATTGCAAGATGTACTGTGAAAAACAAGTTATGTTTTAGTTTATTCTCACCCAAAATCGATTAGATCGCTTAAGAAGACATAGATTAAAACACTGGTAAAATACTGCTTTTATATTATTGTTATTTTTATTTTTTTGGAACTTTAAAATTTTGTTCACCATTCACTTGCATTGTATGGACCTAGAGCTGAGCTATTCTTTGAAGAAATCTTCGTTTGTGTTCTGTAGATGAAAGAAAGTCATACACATCTATGAGAGTGAGTAAATTATGAGAGAATTTTCATTTTTGGGTTAACTATTCCTTTAATATGGCTAGGTGTTATAAGGTCTAATGTGTCTCAAATTGGAGCTCAATTTTGCCAACAGCATCTGGAGCCATTGACCAAAATTACAAAAACATTTAAATGACATTAAAAACTAATCATAGCTTTTCCCTCTCCTCTGGAACAGATGGAACCATTGGGAGCCCTCTGCTACCTGGACAAAGAAGATATGTCAAGATAATGGATCTATCAGGCGCAAGGCCATACAAGGCCAGTGTGGCACTAGTCCACCCAGACTGATGGCTGGTCCACCCAATAAAAACAGCAGGAATATATGCACAGTTTGCAAATAAAAAGAAACTGCATTCTGACAAATTATTAACTGAAGAGTTATAGAGAGGAGCCATTATTACTGAGCTCTTGAACAAGACACTTCAACCAAGATTGCTCCAGAGGCACAGCACATGCAATCATTGTGCTATAAATTGGACTGAAAAAAAGCACCAGCAAATTGACAAGCAATAAAACATTTCTAGACTCAATATATTCAGCCAGTTCAACAAATTATTTTGTAGTATAAAGAAATATTTTGCTTCATCTTTAGGTATTTTTTTAGTAATGACACAGGGGAACATATTGAATACCAAGGTTATTTGTTGTTTAACCTTGTGCGACCCCTGCGTCTACATGCATGGACGTTGTATTTTGCATAATTGTAATTAATTTAAACTGACTTAATACAGTTCACAAGACTCTAGACTGACATTTAAGGGTTAAACTTCTTGCGCACTGAGTCACGTGACAGGTGCCAACAAAAGTGCCTCTGGTAACAAACCTCTACGTTTTTTTCATTGAAAACTTTTTGGATATAAATAGTAGTGTCTCTAATTTTGTTTGATATTCCGCTTTAAAAAATGTATTTATTTTTCATACGTTAGCTCTAATAAAGATGATGTCCACATACATGGATCTTGGGATATTATTTACTGGTAATCAAAAGTTGAATTTCAACATTCACACATCAGTGTGTATCACATTCACTTCATTTGAATATAAATTGTATTATTGTACAATACAGTTCTATAAATTAACATTAGTAAATGCATTCCTATATTCACTGTGCATTATCACATTGAGAATCAATAGGTTCATCCAAAAACAGAAACATTTTGTATTCAGAGGCTTTATATGGAGTTAGGATGAAAATAAGATGCATTTCAAACTGTTCTGAGACCAGCGCAGACAGACAACACAGTGGAGGTTAAGTCATTAACTAAATAGATAGTGTGGAGGCGAGGGCATGGTCGAGCGTTTGTCTGGAAAGAGACTAAGCGGTAAGGGTTCTCACCTGAGATGAATTGCTGGTAATTGCTTGTTTCTGTGTTCACAGTGAGAGACGTGAGAAAAAAAAGGGCCTAACTTCAGAGTGTGAGAAAGAAAGAGCCCAGCTGAGAAGCTGTTTGTGTGTTGGCCACTGCCATTGAATTGAAGCTGCGCCGTTACTGCATTCCGTTCCCCTGGAAACGGGGGAACATTCCCCCGAAACTGGCTCCCTGTTCTTGGGTGTTTCCTGTGCCAGCAAACCCTGTCTCTCCCCTCTCTTCTTCCCAGGTGAGGGAAGCCACTGGCACAGGTGTGGGCAGGAAGCTCGGGCCGCTCTGCTGGAGTGGTGGGGAGGTGGGTCAGGTCCGAGATCAGTGCCCAGTAATGGAGATGGGGGCCTTGATCTGGGTCCCTTACACTCCACAGACTGCCCCAGATCGAGCAGGGACGTACAAGATACCGGTGAGTGTAAAGGGGGGTACATACAATGCCTTGATGGATTCAGGTTGTAATCAAACCTCCATTCACCAATGCTTGGTTTAAAACAGGGCAATGGACCCGTGGGCATCATTGTGCGTTAGTCCTGGTGGATTACACAACGCAATATCCGGAAGCAGTGCCTCTGTGCAACATCTCAGCACATAGTGTTGCGGAGGCACTCTTCAGAATGATCTCCTGAGTGTGGATTACGAAAAAAATCTGCAAGACAAAAACCTCCCTGCATTTATGTCACATACACTATGTAAAACTGTATGAATTACTGGGGGTTAAATAGATTCGGACAAGCGTGTACCACCCACAAACTGACGGCTTGGTCGAACGATTTAATCAGATGTTAAAAAAAATATGATATTATGATTGGGATAAGTGGTTTGAACCTCATTTGCAGTGCGAGAGGTCCCTCAAGCCTCCATGGTGTTTTCGGCATTTAAATTGTTATATGGGCGTAAGCATCGTGGCGTGTTAGACGTCATGAAGGAAAATTTGGAGGAAGGACCTTCACAGAGCAAAAATTAATTTCATTACGTTCTTGATCTGAGGGGGATCTAACAAGGGAGCTCGGATATGGGAGTTTTCACAGGGAGATAAAGTACTTGTATTGCTGCCCACATCAAGCTCAAAATTACTCAAAAAGTGGAAAGGGCCCTTTTAGGTCACACGGCAGGTTAGAGAAATCGACTATGAGGTAGTGCATACGGACAGGTGTGGGGCACATCAGATTTACCACCTCAACCTCCTAAAACCATGGAGAGAGGCGGTCCCCATATCCTTGCCGACGGTAGTTCCGGAGAGGGAGGAGCTCGGACCAGAGGTGAATCTAAAAGCCAATCAGTTCACCCTGGTTTCTTGTGGAGACCACCTCTCGCCATTGCAACGTAAGAAGGTTACCACGTTGCAAAAAAATTTGCTGCCACGTTCTCGCCTCTCCTCAGCTGCACTAATCTCATAGAACATCACATCGAGACAAGCTCCGGGGTAGTGGTACGTAGTTGTCCCTACTGCATACCCGAGCACAAGAAACAGGTAGTATGGGAAGAATTAAAGGCCATGCTCGATTTGGAGGTAATAGAAGAATCCCACAGTGATTGTGCCAGCACGGTGGTTCTGGTACCTAAGAGTGATGGTTCTGTCCGGTTCTGTATGGATTATAGGAAAGTTAACACAGTGTCTAAATTTTATGCGTATCCAATGCCTCGTATTGATAAACTGCTCAATCGGTTGGGCTCAGCTTGTTTTTATTAGACACTGGATTTAACAAAGGGTTATTGCCAGATTCCCTTATTGCATATGTCCTGTGAAAAATGTCCTTCTCCAGTGTCTTATGGACAGGGTCCATTTGCAGTGGCACATGCAGCATCTGGGGGCATCTGAGGTCACTGCGACGAGCAGGGCTCATGGCAAACCAGAAGACTTGCACAATTGGGCAGGTGGAGGTACGATATCTGTGGTTCTAATTGGGTCATAGGTAGAACCGCTACGATTGCGACCTGCCCGAGACCCAAGACCAAAAAGGAGGTGAGACAGTTCCTGTGGCTGGCTGTCTATTATTGAAGGTTTGTGCCTAATTATTCAGACATCACCAGCCCGCTGACTGATATCACTAAAAGGGGAGCTCCAGACACAATCCATGCCAACAAACATTCACGCAGGTAAAAGCTGCACTTTGTGGCAGGACGCTTCTGCTTTCCCCTGACTTCTCTTCCCCTTTTGTTTTGCAGACAGATGCATTGGACAGGGGGCTGGGTACTGTACTATCCAAGGTGGTGGAGGGGGAGAACTGCCCGGTGCTGTACTTTAGTCAGAAGCTCTCTATGAGAGAGACTAAGTACAGCACCATAGAGAAGAAGTGCTTGGCCATCAAGTGTCAAGTCAAGTGTCAAGTGGTTTTTATTGTCGTTTCAACCATATACAGTTAGTACAGTACACAGCAAAACGAGACAACGTTCCTCCAGGACCATGGTGCTACATAAAAACAACAAAGGACCAACATAGGACCACATGAGACTACACAACGAAATAATACCTATATAAACTACCTATATATACCTATATAAAGTGCACGTGCAAACATGTGCAAAAAGTACAGGACAGTACAACAAATTACTGACAATGAACAGGACAATAGACAGTGCAGCACCGACCAGTACTCAGTAGTGCAAAAAGATGACAGTTTCTAAAATGTAAACATAACATACTATGAGATAATGTTCTATGCACATAGCAGTTATTGAGGTAGCAGACAGTTATAAAGTGACAGTTATTAAAGTGCAACTCAGGACACGTGTGTGTCAAACCAGTCTCTGAGTATTGAGAAGTCTGATGGCTTGGGGAAGAAGCTGTTACACAGTCTGGCCGTGAGGGCCCGAATGCTTCGGTACCTCTTGCCAGACGGGAGGAGGGTAAAGAGTTTGTGTGAGGGGTGTGTGGGGTCGTCCACAATGCTGGTTGCTTTATGGATACAGTGTTTTTTGTAAATGTCTTTGATGGAGGGAAGAGAGACCCCAATGATCTTCTCAGCTGTCCTCACTATCCTCTGCAGGGCTTTGTGGTCCTAAACGGTGCAAGTCCCAAACCAGGCAGTGATGCAGCTGCTCAGGATGCTCTCAATAGTCCCTCTATAGAATGTAGTGAGGATGGGGGTTGGGAGATGTGCTTTCCTCAGCCTTCGAAGAAAGTAGAGATGCTGCTGGGCTTTCTTGGTGATAGAGCTGGTGTTGAGGGACCAGGTGAGGTTCTCCGCCAGGTGAACACCAAGGAATTTGGTGCTCTTGACGATCTCCACAGAGGAGCCGTCGATGTTCAGCGGAGTGTGTTCACCTTGTGCTCTCCTAAAGTCAACAACCATCTCTTTTGTTTTGTCGACATTCAGGGACAGGTTGTTGGCTCTACACCAGTTCGTCAGCCGCTGCACCTCCTCTCTGTATGCTGACTCGTCGTTCTTGCTGATGAGACCCACCACGGTCGCGTGTCATCAGCTGAACTTGACGATGTGATTCGAGCTGTGCATTGCTGCACAGTCGTGAGTCAGCAGAGTGAACAGCAGTGGACTGAGCACACAGCCCTGGGGGCCCCAGTGCTCAGTGTGGTGGTGGTGGAGATGCTGTTCCCGATCCGGACTGACTGAGGTCTCCCAGTCAGGAAGTCCAGGATCCAGTTGCAGAGGGAGGTGTCCAGGCCCAGCAGGTTCAGCTTTCCAATCAGGTGCTGGGGAATGATTGTGTTGAATGCTGAGCTGAAATCTATGAACAGCATTCGAACGTATGAGTCCTTATTGTCTAGGTGGGTGAGGGCCAGATGGAGGGTTGTGGTGATGGCATCGTCTGTTGAACGGTTTGAAAGATACGCAAACTGCAGTGGGTCTAGTGAGGGGGCAGCTGGGTCTTAATCTGCCTCATGACGAGCCTCTCGAAGCACTTCATGATGATGGGTGTAAGTGCGACGGGACGGTAGTCGTTGAGGCAGGACACTGAAGACTTCTTTGGCATGGGGATGATGGTGGTGGGCTTGAAGCACGTTGGAACAACGGCGCTGCTCAGAGAGATGTTGAAGATGTCGGTAAGAACATCTGCTAGCTGGTCTGCACATCCTCTGAGCACTCTGCCAGGAATGTTGTCTGGTCCAGCAGCCTTCCGTGGGTTGACTCTACGTAGAGTTTTCCTCACATCTGCCGTGGTAAGACAGAGCACCTGGTCGTTGGGAGGAGGGGTGGACTTCCTCGCCATCACGTCGTTCTGCACTTCAAACCGAGCGTAGAAGTCGTTCAGCGCATCTGGAAGGGAGGCATCTTTGTCACAGGCAACTGATGTTGTCCTGTAGTTGGTGATGGCCTGGATGCCCTGCCACATGCGCCGCGTGTCACCGCTGTCCTGGAAGTGACTGTGGATTCTCTGGGCGTGCAGCGCTTTGCCTCTCTGATTGCCCGTGACAGTTTGGCCCTAGCTGTTCTTAGGGCTGCCTTATCGCCTGATCTGAAGGCGGAGTCTCGGACCTCAGCAGCGTGCGCACCTCCGCAGTCATCCACGGCTTCTGGTTGGAGCGTGTGGTGATGGTCTTGGAGAAAGTGACATCATCAATGCACTTGCTGATGTAGCTGGTCACTGATGCTGTGTATTCCTCCAAGTTGGTAGAATCGCCATATGTTGCAGCCTCCTGAACATGTGCCAGTCAGTACACTCAAAACAGTCCTGAAGAGCAGAGATGGCTCCTGCTGGCCAGGTTTTCACCTGCTTCTGAAGCGGTTTTGTGCGCCTGACGAGCGGTCTGTATGCTGGAATTAACATAACAGAGATGTGGTCTGAGTAGCCGAGGTGGGGGCGGGCTCCACCGTGCACGCCTGGGATGTTTGTGTAAACAAGATCAAGCTGCGTCAGCCTCTCGTTGCAAAGTCCACATACTGATGGAATTTAGGGAGCACTGTCTTGAGATTTGCATGGTTGAAATCTCCGGCGACAATAAACAGTCCGGTCGGGGTGAGCGCTCTGCAGTTCGCTCATAGCCCCATACAGTTCACAGAGCGCTTCCTTAGCGTTAAGCTGGGGGAATGTAAACCCGGTTATGCAAACAGTGGTGAATTCCCGTGGTAGATAAAAAGGTCTGCATCTAACAGTCACAAGCTCCAACAGCGATGAACAGTAACTAGAGACTAGCATAGAGTTCTTGCACCATTCCGTGTTGATGTAAACACACAAGCCACCACCGCGAAGTCTTACCGCGAGAGAGCTGTATTTCTGTCGGCACTAAACGCAGGCGAGCCCGCCTAGCTGAATGGCGGCATCCGGAACTCTGTCGCTGAGCCACGCCTCCGTGAAAACAAAGACGCAGCAGTCTCTAAACTCACGCCACGTAGCCTGCTGGAGTCGGATATAGTCCAGTTTATTGTCCAGGGAGCAAACATTTGAGAGCAGGATAGACGGGAGAGCCGGCCGGCTAGGGTTTGTTTTTAGCCTAGCATAGACCCCCGCCTCTTTCGCGCTTCGCTTTCGCGACACCGCTACGACGCCCTCTCCTCGGCCACCGGCATCAGGCGACGCCGAGGGCTGGAGGCCTGGTCTCCGCAGCAAGCCGAGTACGCGTAGCGCCTCCTGCAGGTCATCATGCAGCTTGGTTTTTGCATGAGTCTTATATTTGAGTAGTGTCTGGCGATGGTAGACACGAACACTGGTTGCTCCGATGTCCATGTGTTGCAAAAGTCGGGCTTTTTTAACAAAAATAGCACCATTGTGGATCCGGAGTGGCCGCTGCGTGCTACCGCGCCGCCATCTTGGATTGAAAAGTGGGTGGTCCTCATTCTCCGCTACTATTTGTTGGGACAAGCATTCACCCTCTGATCGGACCATGCACCACTCCAGTAGCTCCAACGCACGAAGGATGCCAATGCCCAGATCACCCGTTGGTACTTGGCACTCCAGCTGTTTAAGTTTGAGGTGGTCCACCAAACTTCCTTTTCAGAAGGGTGGGGGGAGTTGGCAGTCCGGATGGTTCCCCGGCATGGTCGAGTGTTCGTCTGGAAATGGAGTAAGCGGTAAGGGTTCTCACCTGAGATGAATTGCTGGTAATTTCTTGTTTCTGTGTTCACAGTGAGAGATGGGGGAAATAAAAGGGCCAGTCCTCAGAGTGTAAGAAAGAGAGAGCCGAGCTGAGAAGCTGTTTGTGTGTTGGCCGCTGCCGTTGAATTGAAGGTGCACCATTGCACTTGGATGAACGTGTTTTATTTTGTGTATCAATAAAAGTGACATTCCTGAGTTGGAATCACCTTCTCCCGCTTCCTCATTTCATTGAAACCGTTACAGGGAGCAAGACAGCATCCTATAGCTCTCAATGTAGCTAGTTGCGATGTAGTCAATGTAGCTAGTTTCTTATTAAAAAGTTTAGTTTCAGGCTGCAGATGATGTTTGGACCACTCAAAATGTTTGGCAGACATGGGACAATGGTAATTTGTACTTAAGATAAGAATTTATAATTTATAATTTTAACACTGCATTTTTAACATGGTTGGCAGTGATTAGATGATGCTGGACATAATTTTTAATAATAATGAATTATGCTAATTTCTGATTACGTCTCAAAAACATGAATAACTAACACTCCTGGAAACATAATAAAAAATGTAATTTAAAAAATCTGACTTTCTATAGCTTGATATTATTTAAAGGTTCACAACTTACTCCCACTGTCCACATATGTGGACATACATTTTTGGGAAAATGTATTGCTCAAGAATTATTATAATAATTTTTTTTTGCTTGTTTATTAGGTGCCACTAGTTACAAATCAAAAAGGAAAATGGAAAATGCACACAGTATTCACGCTCGGGTCTCAGGAGGTTAAACACTTATGCAAAGTCATTAATTTGCTTCATTACTGTCTAAAATACTTTTGACCCCTATCTCAACTTTTGAAGATTTTAAAGAGCAGCTCTATATGATTAATGATCACATTAAGACATAAATCGTATGGGGAATCTACATTTTATTCTCTATAACATGCAATAAAACTAGTGCTCACATCTGGTGTGAGAATAAACTTTTCCATCAGGTTAAAGCCTGATAATTATGATAAATGAGCTTAATTTTATTGCGTTTTTCAGCGTAATCTGATTGCGCAGGGCACCACACGGTCTTATCTGGACCCATGAACCCCAGGCTACTTTGGCCATTAAAATCCATAGATAAAGGTCTGAGTAACAAACCCATGTAATGCTGGAATTCAGATGCCGAGCTTGCAGGAGGGTTAGCTCCCTTGATCCTCTCTTTTTGGCAGCATTTATGTGTATACTGAGAGACCAGCTGGGGTTTTACCAGTCTGGGCTCACCATCAATTTTAAACATGGCTGCTAAGAAGTTTAACGTGAATCAATACTTGTCATGTTGTGTGACATATCTGTCATATCTGTGACATAATGTGTGTTATTAGTATCTGATAAAAATTGGTTGATTTCAAGAACATCAAAATATACATTAAACTCTTAAATATTATTCCCATGTACATTCAATTAAAGCAGTCCTTTTTCCTTTTTATAAGACCCACTTTGGTTTCATTGATAACTTTTGGAGATCAGCCAGACCAGTTGAATGGCTCGGTTAGTTATCCAAGGATGAAAGCATTCACAGACATGGAGCAAATTAACTATGAGATGTTTATCTCAGCATGTCCAATAAGCTTCCCTAGATAGGTTGCTATGGATGCTTTACACTATTCAAAATGCCTGTGAATGAACTAAACAAGGGTGTTTAGTTTTACACAATCTTATGGCTACTTGGTAGACAGGAAAATGGCACTTAAATGGACAAATTGTACAGTTTAAAATGTGTTCAAAGAAAGGAATCTGCTATTTTGTATTTGTATAAATAGGAATATTCATGAAGATGCAGTGTTGTTTTTTTCTGGCTGCATGAGGGTGTGGACTTGGAGGGTGGACCGCATCTATGATGTATTCAGTGTTAGAAAATGTAGACACATTTTGTTTTTAACACTTAAACACTCATTCCTCCACCTGAACCTCATCCATTTTTGGAGTTGTGCCCACACCTCTTTAGTATTCCTATATCCATCCATCCATCCATCGTCAACCGCTTATCCTGTGTACAGGGTCGCGGGGGGCTGGAGCCTATCCCAGCTAACATTGGGCGAAAGGCGGGGGACACCCTGGACAGGTCGCCAGTCCATCGCAGGGGTATTCCTATATCTTTCTCTTTAAATAGTATAGCATAAAAAAAGGCAAAATTGCAAGTTTATCACAGGAAATCTTTTTCTTTGTTTATTACAAGAGAAATGTGTACTATATTCAAACACATAAATACTATATCATGTTGATTTTCTGTGTGACAATGGTGAATATCAATACCACTTATGTGTGTAAACAAACAGTACATATTATACATGTTATTTCTTACTCAGTTTGGTTGTGTTTTCAGTGATTGACTTGAATTACATTTGACATTTCAATTTGATGAAGAACCAACATGGAATTAAACTATAGCAAGTTTAACACGTGAACAGTATGATTTGACTATTGTCATTTGGGTGTACTATTGAAAATATGCAAGTTGTGCATCTATTTAGACTCAAAAAGTGCCGGAGATAATCCACATGTGTTGATTATGTGTATCTTATGTGTAGCTTAATATATGTTTAACAGCCAGTTGCGGCTCAAGAAATTTCAGTGGGAAATTAATGAATCCTGTTCTAGATTTGTCCTGATTTGTTGCATTATCTCTTTAATATATATATAAAAATAAAACATCAAAATACATAAAAATATATTTTATTGTATTATTTTCTAATAAAATAAATGTAATTTTATTGTCTTTGTAAGCAGTATAAATGTTTGCATGACATAATAAAGACATTAGTATCCATCACACACACACAAAAACATCAACCCTAAAAGGAAATGCTTCAACAAGTCGGAAAAGTCTGAGACTTTGTCTGAAATATAATGCAACAGTCACACGCCCATTCTTGAGAAAATCTTTCCAAAATATTACAGGTAGAGCCTGGGAATATAGAACAACATTGATACTGGAATGTAAAAAAATATTCAAAACAAGACCTGTTCTTTGATCATTTTAAAGTCAATTCCTGAAGATGTGACCAAAAAAAGAAAAAGAAAAAAAGGAAAGCAAACCTAAAAAATCTTTCTACGTATTTGCATTCATACTTGTTGTATAAAGTGTAATGATACTAATACTACCTTGTAATCGAGACACCCTAACTAGATCAGAGAGATGAGAGTGTCATGTTGTCAATCATAATTATTTTGTGCTCTTCTGCCAAGTGGATTTCTTGGCAACAAAGGAGCAACATTTTCTTAACATTCAATTACAAGCCTATTATGCTTGTATCCTATCACGCGACGCGTTTCTGCTCAAGAAATGCCAAAGGATCCGTGCACTCACGCGACAAGGCAATTCTCAAGCACGTTGACTTGCTGTTATTGTAGCATGTAAATAAATCGTCCCATTTAGTAATAAATAATTCCTTATGATATTACAGACAGTCAGTCCATCATGCAAATGGTGTTAAAAGTTTTTTGTTTGTTTTTTTTTTTTATATACCCAAAGGTTGCGCAAATGCATGCACAAGTGCGTCGCGCGATCAAAGGTGTGCGTGCATGTATGCGTGCATGTAATGCATACTTACTTACATGGGAAGAATTATCAGGCAGAAATTCAAAATCTTGTTCTACTTGTTAAGAGATGCGAAGATGTCTGCTTCAAAACAGTCGGTGATAAATCAGCATCCATTCATAATGTCCCCACAGGTGATAGTGCTCGCTCGAGACGTCTCGCAGGTGTACACGCGTTGGATGTGTTTGGATCTGTCCTTGGTGCTGAAACAAAGACACCAAGAAGCACATGAGGTGATGAGGAGAAGGTGGAGGAAATATTACCTGTACACAGCGGGGTTTAGTGATGAATGCGTTCTCATTAATGGCCACTTACTTAACACACACACCCAAACCTTCTTTAGACCACCTAAGTCCACTTTAATTGTTCTCTTTCAAAGCCAGGGTTTTGTGAGAGCCCAAAAGTTCAGTCCAAAACACATGCTGCCATCACGAGAGGTTTAATAAACTCAAACTAAATCTTTTCGCTTCGGTTCTCCCAGTCACGACTTTCCAAATCTCCCTTATTGAAACTTCAGAGTTTTTACTGAGCAATATTTGCCATATGTATTAAGTGGCGCCTCAGAAACAAATTATGAATCCTTCGGTCAAGATTAAATTTAAAATAATTGTTATCGGGGTTTTAATGTGCTGAGGGTCCGAGCTTCATCCATTCGTGGGGTTTGGCTGGAACAGCTACCCCCTGCTCCCAATCAGTGTACCTCTCTCTCTCTCTCTCTCTCTCTCTCTCTCTCTCTCTCTCTCTCTCTCTCTCTCTCTCACAGCTCTCTCTCTCTCTCTCTCTCTCTTGTTTTTAATGTGTGCAGATAGGAGGAGTCACAACAGTTTAATTTAAAATGATCACGGATCAGTTTTAACCCTGGGTTAAGATAATCCTGGGTTATTTTTGTTTCATGTTTTACACACTTCACCCTGGTTGGGTAAGTAATTATCTTGGTAGACAATTTTCGGAATTTCAAACTGTATTTTTGTAAAAATGCATTTAAGGTTCGTATTTTGCACCAATCAACATTTGTAAGATCATGAATATTTAATGAGATAATCATTGAGCCGGTTTATGATTGGTTATATGTTATTAATGTATAACCAAGATTGTTAATCGTTTGTGTAATCGAAACTATCTAAATTAACTAGTTATATTCAAGTAAAAGTATGACTAAATATGACTGAATACATTAGGTTACAGCCAGGGCCGTACAGCAACAAAAGTAACTTTGGTCAGGTCAGGTACAAATAGTTCCTTAAGGGAACAACTGTATACACATCATTTTATTTATTTTTTATACAGTGATTTGTTATCCAAAAAATAAATAAAATCTAACTAAACCACTAATTTCAAAATACCACTGTATTTTCCATCTTGATGACGATTCTTTTAAGACTGATCTGCTGTCCTTGCTGTTGAGCTGATGTATTCACCACGAGTGTGATCAAAGTCTTTCTAGCAAGTCAGTCCATTGGCAGCCATCTTTGGAACGCTCTCTTGGAATTTATTTCCAATCAAGAAAGTGCAGCTCTTATCTACTTGAATGGGGGAACTGCGAAATATCATACATGGTTGGTCAAGATTATGATCAAAGAAAACATTTTTCCAATCATCAGTAAAATCTGACGACACTGGAATCATAAATTGTGCCTCTTTACATCAGATTATGGTAAAAAAAACTATAATTTTACCAGCTTGTAGCTAATGGGTTCTCAAGTTGATTGACAGGTGATATCTGTATCTAAACAGTGATTGGATCTTTTACCTGTAAGGCAGGACTTCCTTTCTACATCTGTTGACCATTAGGCATTCCAATTTCTCCCATTCATTTTAATAGAAGTGGTCCATCTCTACAAATGACATGAATAAAAATCTTTGAAACAACAGCTTAATCACACATTTAAAAGCATAGCAATTGGAATTATGGAGGCTAACCACAAACTGGTTTTGAGTCTAAACTCTTATGAAAGGGTCTTTTAATGATGAGGTCATTCATCAGTGTAAGGCAGCATAAAAGACGGTGTAATTACAGAACAAAACTTAATGTACTGATCCCTCTCTGAGAAATATAAGTACATACTGTAAGTATGCATTAGTAGAAGCCAATGGATAAGATAGTGAAAATACTGGAACACTGTGTTTAGACCCTCAAGCACCCTCCAAATGTGGTTCTCTTGGATTCTAAACCAATTAAAGGGAAATCAGGAGGGGGTTGGTCAATGATGGAAAGACACACATTGACGAGAGTACAAAGCTTGCTTTGTCTTCCATACACACACACATCCCAAACACACATCTCTACACAAGTAGTTTGGATATTTTCAGAGGACAGTGGAGAGGACTGCACATGCGTGGTGATTAGGGCAGCAAACACTTTTCATGTCTGCTAAACATTGCAATGGCAGAGAGATCCAGAGGAAAAAGACAAACAGGCTGAAGTTAGAATAAGAGTATAAGTACAATTTACTGTCAGCTTGGATATGATTCTCCGATCTCAGGTCCCACACCCTCTCATGTCATCATATCCTTTCCAATTGATTAAGTGTGATGTTATAATCAGTAGTTCAGAGAGTGATCAGTATTATAAGTTTGTTTTTGAAAAAACAATATTATAACCATTTTAATCTTTAAGTAATTCTTAAAAGAGAGAGCTCTTAATTCACAAGACCTTCTGTTTTGCCTCATGTTCATAAAAGCAGCACGAAGCAGGTGCGTTTTAACCCATTTGACCCTTAGGCTAAAAATGCTATCCATGTGTAGACCCTTAGGTCAGGAATGAACCTTCTGTGCCCTGTTACTCAGGTCTGCAGGCCCTAAAACGGTATGTTATCTGTATGTTTTGTTCTAGTATATAAGGCCAATAGTCAGCCTGGGTCTTGATGACATTCAACATTTAGAAGATACGGTCTGTCCATTCTCTTAAGATGCAGTCTTTTCTTTTTCTTTACATCTCTAACTCTACTATTGTCTTTCTTTAAATTGATTACAGGAATTGTTGGAGGGATGGGAGCCAGGCGATTGAGTGAGAGGGTCAGTCACCCTCTGGCACCAGGTCTAAAAGAAGAAGAGTCCTGTTGGATTTACGATTACCGTTGATTCTTATCTGCTGACCAAGTGTGACAAAGTGGTTAAGAATAATTCATGTTTGGTCTCTAAATAACAGCTTTTGCATTTTGAAAGTTTCCACAAATATCTGTATATCAGTCTATCAGAACACACACGCAAAAAGAAAATGGCTGAACTTGATTCAATCATGGACAGTGGTTCCATGTGTTTGAAATTAGTTAACTTAAAATGACTATATAATCTCAACACAAACTCTTTGTGTAGAAAGAACCTAGCTGAATTGGGTAAATCCAACAAAATTAGACATGTCAATGTATCTCAAATAAATCTTTATGTACTAACAGGTAAATGTTAGCATGCTAAACACATGCTGGTCAGAAGCACTACAGAGTGTCAATTTCACGATTGACATCTATCTGTCATCATTGTTAGTTCAATATAACATAAACTCTTCTAAATCTCAACATTACAAAACATTAAACACTAAAAATAATTCATATTCATAATGCCCAAAAATATGTAGAAATTCAAAAATGTAACATTTACTCACTATCGACTCCCATGCGAAACATGCTGAGAAATGGAAATCCCCTGACCAATTTCATCATTAACACCACAAAAAGAATTAATGTAGACCCAACTCAAATGGATTAATTAAACTTCCATTTTACAAATGTAAAATGGATAGAACACAATGAAATCAAGTTGTAATAAAATGTTCTAGAATTTTGTTGCCTTAGCTCATTTGAATGATGTAAACTGATTAAGTAGCAAATGTTTTTTTTTTTTGAGTGAAGCCTGTAAACCTGTAAAGATGATGTCAATTAATTTGCATTTGCCAATAATTGTTAGTTCTAGTTCAAGATCTGATCTTTGAACTTTGTCTTCAGTAAACTCTCTCTTCATTAATTGAAACTTCAACTCTGACTCAGACTCTTCATAGTCTCTGCTGGTCTCTATGGGTCAAGCTGTATTCCCCTACATTACAATCTTTTCAACCCAAATGGAACAAGTAATTTGTCAGATTTTCAGACAAATCTGAAAGTTGTGGTCAGCCCTCTGGAAAAACTTTGTATGACGCAACATCTTGCAAAAATGTCCACTGATATGCTAAAGCATTCATTCTGAAATAACAAGTACTTGTTATAGTTGGAGCTAAAGTAAGCATGAAAGTGAAGTTTTATGAACAGATCAGCCAGAATAATGCACAAAGCATTCTTTAGAAATGCTAAAATATTTCAGAATCTATTTGTTGATTCTGTTCAGGTTGGGGTCAGTTCATATAATGGCCTCTGTGACCCAATGGGTCAAAAGATCTTAGCCAATAAAAAACAGTATAAGGAGAATCAGGGTACATTACCTCCACCAAGACTCTTACAAAGAAATAGTTATTTTAAACACACTGACCTTTGTCTTTGTGCTTTTCAAAACTTCTCTAGAGGAGGGATTGTGATGTATTTTTTTCAGTGAGTGCAAATTTCATTTCTGAGAAGGTGTGCATTTCAATGTCACTGTGTACATACACCTACTCAAAAACTTTATGTTCAGAGGGAAAAGAAAAGTAATTTGAACTCTCGGGAGACCAAACAATTGTTATGTCTGGTACAACAAAGAATGCTGTACCAGACATAACAATACAGATGGGGGTTACAGTAGTTTGTGTATGTCTGAAGGGCAACTTAAACAGTATGAAATCAAAACTGACCCAGTTACATTTACAATTACATACATGATCCTGGTGTTATAATTCATCAGTACATGCTATTCCAAAGAACATATTTGTCTTTGTTATCTTTCATCAAAATGTAACAATTTGTCTGATGTCTCCTCCAATGCACAGGAGGGGGAAATAATGTCAACCAATAGTCAATTACCTATTTAGGCATTGTTTTATGCTACTTTTAATTTCATGTTGTGCTGCCTCTCAAAATCTTGCCAGTAGTTATTTAATTCTGGCTACCGTAAATGTAATAAAGGTTCCGGCAATAATAGCAAATAATGAAAGATTTGAATACCATTGGTATACATCAAGATGCTCTTGAGGGTGAACTTGACCTTCAGCCTCCACGTTCCATTCACCATCTTGGTTCCCAGCTGGAAAAGGCTCAAATAAATATGGCTTAGTTCCTGAGACAATATTTTCAACCTCTCCACAATCGACTGCAAACTCGCATTCAGGTCCTACTCCATTCTGGTATGAAATGGACATTTTTCTCTACATTTTTTACATTTCTTTTCTCATTGAATGTTCTGTTTCACTCAGCACATTACTGAAGTTAAATGACTTTGAAATGGTGTTTCATGTTGACTTGGAAGAAAAAATAAGAGAGAATTTTTGGGTGAACTATCTCTTTAAGCACACTGGTCTGGTAGGATATGAGCTGTGCATAGCATTTGTATAGCACCAATAGCATAGTTTGCGAATAATGAACAAACAATCACAGTCCTTTCTGTTAAAACTCTTTATTTAGTTGCTCAACAACTAGTAGAACAAATAATTAACACAGAAAATGAGACATAGGTATAAAACATTCTGAACTGTATCTAAACATATCAAGTCTGTCCTGTGTGAATTCACACAGCTAAAATTAGGAACAAAGAGAACATTTTTCAAACATCAAGACATCCGCTGAGGCCCACATTTGCTTCTTAAAAAAAAAGAAATTAAAATGGTCAATTGTGAGTAACACCTAACTATCATACTGTAAATGTATTAACATTCATTGTATAGAAAATACCACTGTAATATTTAAAAAATATACTACACCGATCAAGTGTAATTTGTAATATCAGAGAAAAATCTAAAGTATATGTAAAAACAATTTATATGATCAAATAAGCTCTAACAAAAAGCACACAAGATAATGATGTGCTCTAAATAACTTCAGTTGCAAATAACAAACAACAAGTTTTGCAAATCTGCTGCCGAGGCAATATTATCTGTCAGTTTCTGGTGCAAATAAAGATTTGGTTTGTCTAAGAACATATGGCTTTGATGAAAGAATATTCAAGTCACACAAGTCTTCAGTTTCAGGAGTTTCTGTGGGTGCAAATGAGTAATTACAGAAGGATTAAGACTGCATAGTATATGGAAAGAAAATAACAAATCATACTCAAATAATTGAAAGTACAACATTACACACTTTTACGTGAAGAACGACTAACACATTAAATTAGAACAGAATGTCAGTTTTAACTTCAGTCATTAGGAATGTACAATGGGTTCGAAAAACAAACATCAGATTTACTGAGGAAATACTAATGAGAAAACCCTAAACAAAATGATACCAATGTTTTCAAGAAATTCAGGTAACCTGGCTCTTTTTTTTTTTTTTTTTTTACATTTTTACAGCCACAATTTATAGATTCCCTTCAGGATATCCTGCAGGAAAAACCCCCCAGCTAAAACCAACCTAAGGTGGTTTGCTGTTCTTAGCTGGCTTAAGCAGGTCTAGTTGGTCATAACTGGTGCACAAGCATTTTTACCAGCCTGGCCAACTGAGAAGTGCCCAAACTCCTTTAAAACAGACAAGCTAAACAAGCTTGACTTGGTTTAAGCTGTTCTTACTTCTGCAGGGCAGACAACAATCCTCACAAAACATGTTTTTGTTTTTTTTTTCTCAAAAGAAACAGCCATTTATATGGGCTTTTCCCCCATATAAATGCAAAACACTTACAATTAACCAAAACCATTTTGGTTTCCTCGCATTTTTCACTCTCACTCTTCCTCGACCATAATTTCTTGGCCCTGCAGGTTGTTTTTGTTACTTCCCATCAGGGGTGGAGGGGTGCGGCCACACCTGTCCATCTTGTCTGAGTTGAGATCCAGCTCCTCAAAGGAGGAGACGCTGGAAGTGTCGCTCGTCTCCACATGGTCAAAATCCCGATCACACTCCCAGTTTATGTCTCCATGCGAATGCGACCGTGTGGTGGACGGGGCAGGTGAGGTGTCTCGGCTTTCCGAGGGAGGCAGGTGGCTCACTGAACTGCGCTCGCTGTGAGAGTCAGCACCTGTGTGTTTACACACTCACACACACACACACACACACACACACACACACACACACACACACAACACAACAACGTGAGCTCTGGTGATTAATTTCGCCTTAATGTCTCACAGTGAGCAAGCAACACTTTCACTAATGAAAAGCTATAGCTACATTCACACAGCAGCAGAATTAGAGTCCTATATATGATTAATTATACACAGTTTGTTTATATGTGAATGAGGGTGACATCCGCAATCTATAATTGAACTGACTCTTTGAGAGTGTGCTTGGTAAACCTGTGCTATTTGAACGGAACTGCACTGAACAACTAGTTGTATATAAAGTCATAGAGTGTGATTCTCACTGCACACATGCTGTGTGGCTTTTTCCCATGTAGAGTTATGTTATCTCACAGAGATGGAGATATGAGCTGAGTCATCCAAAGGTTTTAGATCCAGTTACTGACCACGTTTACATGCACTTAAGAAGCCGGCTTATTCCAGTGTTTTTGCAGTAAACGGAATTCTAAAAACATCAAGGAAACAAAAGTGTGATTTCAGGGATTAAGAGAAAGCAGTTAAACACACCTAGGTTTCTGCCCAAGAATGTGGCTTAATGACCCCGTTTCCAACTGGTATTAAGATGCGTTTTGGGTGATCTGTTCACACGTGGTAAGCCCTAAATATGGGTCTAAATGTGATCTAAAACGCTTTGTGATCGGATTACAAAAAGCGCATACGAAAATGCATGTGACCACATCGTATTTAAGGTGTAAATGTTGTCCATCCTGAATGTGTCCCAGACAGCAGCGAAGCACAACACATCACCTGTCAATTAACCACTGAGCTAAAACAAGAGTTTAAACATTGCCATTTCGAGTGGCTTTAAAAATAACAACCGTGCCAGATGAGAAGCACAAACATCTAAACTCAGGTTAATACAGGAAATACACTAAAATAACGGATAATTCTGCTTGAAATGTTGCGTTTGTGCTTAGATTAAATAAATTAATTTGGGGGAAACAGCACACAATTGTTTCCGTGCTTTCTTGGTCTTTTCTGACTTTGTTGCACTTTAATATCATTCAGCTGATTGATATATGTCATGAAGGAGTCCCTCCTCTCAAAATCCGAACAGAAGTGGTCACACGAGATGCATTTTGCGACCAGGTGTAAACAGTGATGTGTCTCACCTGACCACATGTGATTGGATCACCCAGGACGCATCGTAATACCAGGTGTAAACAGGGTCAGTGTGACCAAATAAAACACTTATCATTCAGGTTTTTGAGGAGTGCGCATATATGTGAACAGACCGGATAACGAACGTCATAAGACAACAAGTCAACAAAGTGGAAAGAATATAAAATTTCTGGAAGTACAATGGGAAAAGCACATACACAATAAACTATACCCATTTCTACACACCAATGTACAATAGCGACTGTCCCTCATGTTCACATATAGGTTTCCCTGTCCCTAAGAACCCTAAAATCACAGGACTTGATGACTACAGACCTGTCGCCCTGACATCTGTGGTCATGAAGTCATTTGAGAGACTGGTGTTGGCCCACCTAAAGGACATCACTGGACACTTTCTGGACCCCCTTCAATTTGCTTATCGAGCAAACAGGTCTGTGGATGATGCAGTCAACATGGGATTGCATCACATCCTGCAACATCTGGACAGACCGGGGACATACATAAGGATCCTTTTTGTTTAACCAACCAAGTTAAACCAACTCCATGTTCCCACCTCTACCTGTCAGTGGATTACCAGCTTTCTAATGGACAGGCAGCAGCTTGTGAGGCAGGGAAAATTAACTTCCACCACCTGTACCATCAGCACTGGTGCCCCCCAGGGATGTGTGCTCTCCCCACTACTCTTCTCCCTGTACACCAATGACTGCACCACCAAGGACCCCTCTGTCAAGCTCCTGAAGTTTGCAGATGACACCACTGTCATCGGCGTCATCTGAGATGATGATGAGTCTGCATATAGAAAGGAGGTTGAACGGCTGGCTGTGTGGTGCAGTCAAAACAACCTGGAGCTGAACACGCTCAAAACGGTGGAGATGATTGTGGATTTTAGGAGGAACACCCCAACATTGTCCCCCCTCACCATTCTAAACAGCATTGTGGCAGCAGTGGAGTCATTCAGGTTCCTGGGCACTACCATCTCACAAGACCTGAAGTGGGAGATACACATCGACTCCATTGTGAAAAAGGCCCAGCAGAGGTTGTACTTCCTTCGCCAGCTGAGGAAGTTCAACCTGCCACAGGTCCTGCTGAAACAGTTCAACACAGCAGTCCTTGAGTCTGTCCTCTGTACTTCAATAACTGTCTGGTTTGGTGCAGCTACGAAATCAGACATCAGAAGACTACAAAGGACAGTTCGGTCTGCTGAGAGGATTATTGGTTGCCCCCTGCCCCCCCTTCAAGAACTATACACTTCCAGAGTGAGGAAAAAGGCTGGTAAATTCACTCTGGACCCCACTCACCCAGCCAACTACCTTTTTGAACTGTTGCCTTCTGGCCGGCGCTTCAGAGCTCTGAACACCAGAACCGTCAGACACAGGAACAGTTTTTTCCCTCAGGCTATCCATCTAATGAACAATTAAATTGCCCCATTAAGCAATAATTATGTGCAATACACAGTTTAATTCTATTTTATATTATCCAACATATCCACTTCTTCCATTACTTACATTGCTCTGTACATAATATACAGTTTTTTGTTCTCTATATAACAGATTGTAATAGATTTAGACTACGTGTGTGTATGTATGAAGGTGAGTGTATGTACGTATATGTATAATTATTTATTTTGTATTCTTTTTTGTTTTTTGTTTTAATTACCTATGTCTCCCTGCTGTTTTGGTATTGTTTGTATTGTTGTACACTGGAAGCTCCTGTCACCAAGACAAATTCCTTGTATGTGTAAGCATACTTGGCAATAAAGCTGATTCTGATTCTGATATGCGCTAGCACATTGGGGGAATCACGGAATTTGACATAAGCGGGAAATCCCACTATTGCAGCACAATTCCACAACAGGTTGCGATAGAAAGTTAAAGAAACAAACACATAAACAACTCTAGGATATCTGGAAATAAAGCAAACAACAGAGAATAAATAGCAAAGTCTTCCTTGGATTCCATGTTTGTTATTTACACAAGCATTGCATGGAAATTACGTTGATAAAGTTGTTTACTGACCGAGCCGCATGTGTACGGGCATATAGGGTATGCCGCTTATAAAGTGCATATAAACGGGAATACCACTTTCTCGCAATAAGCTGATTCCTCGCAAAAAACTGTTTTCTGGTGCCCATGTAAACGTAGTCGCTTCCACCAAAAACGCTCCCAGTACTCCCAGTTTTGTGGTCTGGACACGATGCAAATGCTGCGCTCTACACTCTTAAGACTAATTTATAATTACTGGGTGAACAGGCTACTTTTATTTCTCCTAAGAATTATGATGAAATGTGCTGTTTTTGTATTTCTATGATGTTCGTTTTTTGATACTTGATTCTTGACCTAAGAGAACTCGGTGCCTCGATTGAATATGAGAATATTTAGCAGAGATGGGCCACTTCTATTAAAATTAATAGGGAAAATTGGAATGGCCATCGGTCAATGGATGAGGAAAATAAGTCCTGCCTTAAAGGTTAAAAAGCCAATCACCTTTTAGATAGAGACATTGCCTGTCAATCATCTTGAGAAAGCAGTTCTCAAGTATACAAGCCGGGACATTTTTATTTTGCATAATCTGAGGTAAAGAAGCACAATTTATAATACCAACCAGATTTTACTACTGATTTGAAATATGTTTTTTGAACTTAATATTGAACAACTGTTTTTGAGATTTTGGTCTTTACCCATTCAAGTTGATAGGAGCTGCACTTTCATGACTGGAAAAAGCTTCCTGAGAGCATTCCAAAGATGGCCACCAGTGGCCTGACATGCTAGAAAGATTTTGTTTGAAATAATTTTTTTCGATGTTACTGAAATTGCCATATTTGATATTCACTTTAGTCACTGTCACTATGGTTACAGGCATCGTTTATGGCTTCCGTGAGAATAGAAAATGTTGAAAGTCACAGCTGTTAGTAAACTCTGTGTGAACGTAGCCTATTAAATATTCCCAAAATTCACGCCCTCCTCCTCTTAATAATGCCCCTGAACATCTTCTCATTTTAGAGTGAGAGAGAAGAACTTGTTTCCTTCTGTTTAATCAGCTATTCCAGGTTGTTTCTTCAATGATGCTACTTTTGGACTGCTACTAATTAGCAGTCTTGTGTGAGATGGAAAGGAGCAGACGAGTGTTTTGAGTATTTGCATGTGTAGGCATTGGAAGGGTGTTGGAGAGTGTGAACAAAAAAACCTTTTTAGATAATTCGATTTTAATATTTTCAGAAGACAATGGGCCTTATTCATAAAACAGGACCAATGAACATATTTCTGTTCGTAAAACCATGTAAATTGTTGCATTGAACAGAATGTTTAGAATGGTTTCTGCCCATGTAAAACTCATCGCCTCAAGGCTTTGGTGTTGAGGGTGGTTGCTATGTTGTTGCTAAGGTGTTCTGAGTTTTTTTAGTATGTTGCAATAGGGTTATTAGGATGTTCTGGGTGGTTTCCAGGTTGTTGGGGGCTTTTAGTATGTTGCTACATGGTTACTAGGATGCTATGGGCAGTTGCCAGGTTGTTGAGTACTTTGAGTTCCAGAGTGTTGCAATGCAGTTGCTTAGGTGTTCAAAAGTTATTCGTATTAACATGTGTGAAAATTTGGGCAGTTGGTGGCGCTAAAGGATTTGAGTTAGAGACTCCAAATTTGCTCCAGTTAATGTTCAGATTGTCCTCTATCTGTGTGACACATATGGTTCTATGGGCTGCCATAGACTCAATGGCAGAAGAAGAAGAATAAAAAAGAACACTGATGATTACAATAGGTGCCTATGCACTTTCAGTGTTTGGCCCCTAAATATAATTGAGTAAGACATCAAATGCAAATGTCTCTTTTATCCGCTGATCACTGATGCTGTAAGCCCTGAATAATTAAAACCTTTATATATGGTTTTACCTTAGGCAGTTTTCTAAAAATTAGTGAATAATCCAATGTTATATCTTAGATGTCCAGAACAAAATGTTCTTGGATATAAATTATATGCACATGTTGTGCATATAAATGAAACTTTTTAAATATAATTTTTCCTTGTGTTCATTAATTGAAAAACAGTGTGAAAAGCAAGTCTTTATTTTTATATACATTTAGTACTGTGTTTTAAAATGTTGTATTAAAAATTCTGAATCTATTTAGAAAAATAGGGTTGAAATATAAATTCCTCTAAATGAATACAAAATAGAAATTTTTAAGCCATTAACTATGGAGGACTCAGTGTGCCATATTAATAAATAAATCTTTCAATAAAAACATTAATATACTGTATATGTCATTATATCTTTCAATAAATAAATTATGAAATGTGTCAGTAAATGAATAAATAAATGACATGTAAAATACATTTTCTTTTGGATAATTATTTATTTGTTGACACATTTTATAATTTATTTATTGATTGACATATATATTGACATTTCATGATTTAATTATTTATTGAAAAATAATGGAATATACAGTGCATCCGGAAAGTATTCACAGCATTTCAATTTTTCCACATTTTGTTATGTTACAGCCTTATTCCATAATGGATTAAATTCATCATTTTCCTCAAAATTCTACAAACAATACCCCATAATGACAACGTGAAAGAAGTTTGTTTGAAATCTTCGCAAATTTATTAAAAATAAAAAATGAAAAAAAAAAATCACATGTACATAAGTACTCACAGCCGTTGCCATGACACTCAAAATTGAGCTCAGGTGCATCCTGTTTCCACTGATCATCCTTGAGATGTTTCTACAACTTGATTGGAGTCCACCTGTGGTAAATTCAGTTGATTGGACATGAACTGGAAAGGCCCACACATGTCTATATAAGGTCCCAAGTTAACAGTGCCTGTCAGAGCACAAACCAAGTCATGAAGTCAAAGGAATTGTCTGTAGACCTCCGAGACAGGATTATATCGAGGCACAGATCTGGGGAAGGGTACAGAAAAATGTCTGCAGCATTGAAGGTCCCAATGAGCACAGTGGCCTCCATCATCCGTAAATGGAAGAAGTTTGGAACCACCAGGACTCTTCCTAGAGCTGGCCGCCCGGCCAAACTGAGCGATCGGGGGAGAAGGGCCTTAGTCAGGGAGGTGACTAAAAACCCGATGGTCACTCTGACAGCTCCAGCGTTTCTCTGTGGAGAGAGGAGAACCTTCCAGAAGAACAACCATCTCTGCAGCACTCCACCAATCAGGCCTGTATGGTAGAGTGGCCAGACGGAAGCCACTCCTCGACAGCCCACCTGGAGTTTGCCAAAAGGCACCTGAAGGACACTCAGACCATGAGTAACAAAATTATCTGGTCTGATGAAACAAAGATTGACCTGAATGGCAAGTGTCATGTCTGGAGGAAACCAGACACCGCTCATCACCTGGCCAATACCATCTCTACAGTGAAGCATGGTGGTGGCAGCATCCTTGATGAAAACCTGCTCCAGAGCGCTCTGGACCTCAGACTGGGGTGAAGGTTCATCTTCCAACAGGACAACGACCCTAAGCACACAGCCAAGATAACAAAGGAGTGGCTACAGGACATGAACCCGATTGAACATCTCTGGAGAGATCTGAAAATGGCTGTGCACTGACGCTCCCCATCCAACCTCATAGAGCTTGAGAGGTCCTGCAAAGAAGAATGGGAGAAATTGCCCAAAAATAGGTGTGCCAAGCTTGTAGTATCATACTTAAAGAATTAAGGCTGTAAATGGTGCCAAAGGTGCGTCAACAAAGTATTGAGCAAAGGCTGTCAATACTTATGTACATGTGATTCGTTTTTTATTTTTAATAAATTTGCAAAGATTTCAAACAAACTTCTTTCACGTTGTCATTCTGGGGTATTATTTGTAGAATTTTGAGGAAAATAATGAATTTAATCCATTTTGGAATAAGGCTGTAACATAACAAAATGTGGAAAAAGTGAAGCGCTGTGAATAATTTTAATGAAGGATTTATTTATTTTAATTTCAATTTTATTTATTTCAATATAAATTTCAGAGCAAATACTGTATATCAATATTGAGATAAATATTAAATATCATCAAAATATTAAGAAAAAATAATAAAATAAAAAAAAATATATATATATATATATATATATATATATATATATATATATATATATATATATATCATCTCTTATATATATATATTAAGAGATGCACCGATTGCAATTTTCTTGGCCGATTTCGATTTCGAAGTGTGACCTGCCGATAACGATTTTTTTCAGATTCCGATTTTCTTTCTAAGAACTATTATTGACCACATATACAAACAAAATCTACCTTTCTTCAATGCTAAATTTTATTTTCATAGTAAAATAAATTATTAAACATTACAATTTCCCCCAAACTGCACTAAGTTACAGGATCTTCTCTCACTTTAAACAACTCTCAAAATAAAGTGCTCTGTGACTAGAAAGAGGTAGAAATAACAATTAACTGCAAATGAGTTGCTTTATATAACAGATGTCATTTCCGACTATTTTTATAAATGGACCTTTTTCTCTTTATTACTCGTCTAACAAAACAATTCCAAAGATCTGAAAAACTGAAATGTCCAATACGCTCAACTTACGTTAGATGTACAAATATCAGTTGTAAAACTGAGCACATCTTCGGGAAGGCTTGCATACCTGTCAACACTCCCGTTTTTCCCGGGAGTCTCCTGTTTTGTTATTTCTCCCAAAAAAACCTCCCGTAATTTGTATGGCCCAAACCACGTTATATGAATAATCAAATCAGTATATTATTCCAAGGTGGTCCAGTTGCCAGATCTTGAATGAAACTCATCCTACTCACACAATCGACACATCATACAAATTACAAATCATGTATGACCTCAATCTGGCAACCTACAACGCATTTGCGCTGTTGATATCCGCGCAGGTAGTAGACGCGGGATGTTAAATCAAGCATCACTGGTAGATGGGAGGAGAAGACTCAGCTGGTGCTCCGGTGAAAAAAACAAAATATACATGTAGATTTAACAACAGCTGGAAGGAAGAATTGAATTTCATATCCTGAAGCCATATCGACAATGACCACGCCTTTTGCAATGTGTGTCGCACTGATTTTAATATCGGACACGGTGGGAAAAATTATGTTAAATCACAACGGCA